>NW_006911900.1:0-651499 GCF_000338995.1 Bipolaris sorokiniana ND90Pr | reverse complement strand
AAGAAGAAGAAGAAGAAGAAGAAGAAGAAGAAGAAGAAGAAGAAGAAGAAGAAGAAGAAGAAGAAGAAGAAGAAGAAGAAGAAGAAGAAGAAGAAGAAGAAGAAGGATATGTAAAGGTTTGCGCAGCTCTGAATCCCCAACCACACGACTACTTATTGTAATAATCCAACCCCAACCCCAAAGCCTCGCACTGCGCCTCCTCCCTGAAACCTCTCATACCACCTCTCTCCCTATATCCAACACCTTCAATATTGGATTCTCGACATCAACCGGACCCCAAGTTCCCTGCACCTCTAGCATCACAGTAGTATTCGTGAAATCCCTAGCTTTTAAAAAGGCTGGATCGGGGTTTGGATCCCCCGTTCGCGCAAAGGCAGTCCAGGAATCGAGGACGAATTGTGAAAAGGGAATGTCGTAGTCGTCGCGGAGAGGTCTGCCTTGTGGAACAACGGTGCCGAAGACAGTGGTTAGATCGCCGGAATAGCATTTGTAGTCTGCATTAGAGAATTGGTGAGCTGGAGTGTCCCCTTTTTGAAACCTGAAGCGAATTTTTCTCTTGGAGAGTATGGTAACTTACACGGTAGATTTGGGTTGCCAAACGGGTGGTCTGGTGTGATAGGAGCTTCGCAAGCTGGGGGATTGGGACTCCAATATCTAAGTTGGAAGGATCTGTCGAATTCGTAAGTGTAGACTTTGTCGAAGATGCGGTTTGCGGCTCCGGTGTAGGCAGTGCTTTGCCCTAAACATCTCAACTGGGCGTCTGTGGCTACTCTTGAGGTGAGGTTGAAAATGGCAAGCGCGCTGTTGGCCATATCTGGAAGGGGAAAGGCGTTTGAGGCGAGAATGGTGGAAGTAGGGTAGCCTTGAGAAGATATAATCGTGGAGAGGTTGGAGGTTGTTGGATAGCATGTAAATGCCGAGCCGTCGTCGTGCATGATGCCCATCATGGCAGGTTGTTTTAATTTGGGTGCTGATGGGTCAAGAAGGAGGGAGCTTGTTAACAATTTACCATCAATAGACTGGGAAACTGGGAGACTGTTAGCTTACTGTTGATCCAGGCACTCTCCATGGAACACTGTGACAAGAGAATTGACTGACGCGGCAACGTTTTTTGCATTGATCAATGCCCATGGATCCACCTTGCGTAGGCATTGGACCATATCCTCACCCTGGAGCTGCCCACACCCCACTTCAACGACGAGAGCCTGGGTACGTTTGGTTTCCTCTGCAATAGTCAAGTAGTTTGAAAAGGGTGCCGAGTAGCTCATGCCCTGAAGATTGCTCATCATAATTGAGCGAGCAAACTTGTCTCGTGCCAGTGTTGAGGAAGAGGCAGTCTTCGGCGTAGACGTTTGGGTCTGGAGAGGCAGACGAGACCTGCATACGTATGGGGGCATAATCGAGTGCCGTCGTATTTGAAGCAGGCGTAGGGGGCAAGTATGTCGAGTGGGTAAAGCGGGCTGGAAGGGCGCCATACTTGATGCCAAAGAAACGAAAGGACGGGGAGGAGTCATCCCGATGGCCTATTATGGTAGCATTGTTAGTTGTGACGGCGATACGGGGTAGGGAAGTGGAAGCAGCAGTGGTTGAGCACAAAATAGGCAAGTGCTTGTCACACGGGTAGGGCTCCAACTGGCCATGAGTGGATATTGCTGTGCACTGTGAGGTTGAGTTGCCGTCGACCCAGAAGAGATAGTCACGACCGGCAAGTTTTGCATAACTGAGGTATTCGAGATAGGCCGAGTTTTGGGCATGACTACGGGGGTTCCAGAGGGTGGTGTCGAGAGCAGCGCATTGGGAACGGGCGGTAGAATAGGTGTAAGGGGTGCTCAGCAGGATGCTTGCGGCCCGTCTACTGGAAGCCTGGCCATAGAGGTCATTGTGAGTGACGATGGACAAATCAGATGCAATTGACTGAGGGCGGAGTACGCCAGATGCGCGAGCAGAGAAGAGCAGATAGAAAGCCGAGAAGAGGCCCAAAAGCGCAGCCATGATGAAGACGGAAGGCGAGCCTATTGACATTGACAGGTCTATCACGTAGCATTTTATATCTTAGCCCATGGCCTGACATCTTGAGTCTGCGATGGCCAGTGTCCTCTGTCGGGCGGCACGGTTGAAGGAGAATTAATTAGTCGTGGAAGAAGTAGTCGAGTCGAGATATGGTATAGTTGTAGAAAGCGGGGAAAGAGAGGGAGCTCATTGGAAGGCGGTGGCAGGGAAACGGGCAGGCGCGACCGGCAGGGCCGACCGACCGACAAACTCCGTCAGGGTCATTGTGGACGCAAGGCGAGAGAGGGCAGAGCGGGCAGAGCGAGCGGGCGGGCGGGCGGGCATGCTACGACGACGATGACCAGGCAGTCGTTGTTCGGGGGGCTTGGGTTGCAGGGCCCGTGAGCGCAAAACAAAGCAAGCGATGGTCCTGGGCGGGCGTGTGATATAAGTAGTATCAGTACATATGCTAACTACTACGGTATGGATGGCAGGTGGCCCAGCTGCTGCAGGCCGTTGGCAATGACGTTTGGGTGGCGGCGCAGTGTTTCAGCAGCGCCGCTCCCTGTCCCTGTTTACGATTCGCTGCCTGCGCGGGTGAACAGCGGCATCGCGCAAATTCATACATGGACACAATGCATCCGCGCATGCATACATGCATGCATGCACGCGCACAGCTGTATCCAGCTGGTGGTTTGGCGCGCAGGCCACAGGGCGGCGCGGGGAGAGAAAG
This sequence comes from Bipolaris sorokiniana ND90Pr, assembly GCF_000338995.1. Taxonomy (NCBI): domain Eukaryota; kingdom Fungi; phylum Ascomycota; class Dothideomycetes; order Pleosporales; family Pleosporaceae; genus Bipolaris; species Bipolaris sorokiniana. The sequence continues at coordinate 648,777 of NW_006911900.1, read as the reverse complement.
AGAGAAAGAGAGAGAAAGAGAGCAAGAGAGACGGGGGAGAGAGAGGGAAAGGCACAGGGAGGGCTCCGTCACAGCAGCCAGCCAACGCTCGGACTGCAGGCGAACTCGATCTGCGCGCCAAAGCAAACAGACCCCGGCCACCTATCCATGGCGAGCGCCCTGATTGGCCAGCCCACCCTGTGCTGCCTGCTCCACGGAATCCGCTGCTGCCGTTTCTTCTCGTCACATCCACGCCCAAACGTCGACCTCCCAGGCCTACCGCATTTCCTGCTCGTCCCATATCAGCCGTATCATCCACCCTCTCTCTTGATGCGTGCATGTCCCGTCTTCCATGTCGATGCAACGTCCCCCCCAGACCCGCCATGGCCCTCGCCTCCACTCTGCCCGCGTTGTGGCTCGGGGGCCACGCCAGCCACATGCTGATATCTTGAGACCGCGCTTCCTGCAACCCCTCGGTGACTAATGCCCTCTAGCCCTCCCTTCTGGCCTTGTCCTTGGGCACCGCGCACAGACCACACGCGCTAGGCCCGTCTCGCTCGCCAGCGTCGGGGCCATTCATTCTCTCACGACATTCGCACGCTCGATTCTCCACTGCCATTCTGACTCCCATACCGCACCACGCCCCCGTTGTCCTCACCAGCCTGCCCTCCATCTGCTCTGCTAACGTCGCAGCCGTTGTCGCCATCCGCCTCGACGGCCACGAGTGCGCGCGCCCTCTCCTCTAGTGCCGCTGTCTCCTCTCCCCCCCTCCCAGCCGACTGCTCCCTCCGACGCCGCCTCGAGCCTCGCATCCTCACCACCCTGCCTGGCCACCGGCGCACCCCATCACGTCTCGCAAAACGTCTCAATAGCCTCTCTTCATGATATCCGCGAGACATCGCCTTCCCACTGACGTTTCCGAGCCCGTGTTGTCGCCCTCTAGCTTGCTCGCTCGCGCTGCAACTGGACACGCAACCCTCATTCCCTTGGCTGCATCCGCTCCATAAGCGCCTGGAATCCTTCTACCTCCAGCTGTCTAGTTGGCACGGCTCACTCGTTCCGTCTCGAGTTGCCGTTGGTAGCTCTGCTCTCCCTATCCGCGTCCTGGGCGTCATGCGATCCCCACAACACACATCTTGAGCACCCACTACACAAACACCACTCCTCAGTACCGACCCTGCCTGCCAGATTATGACAGACGTCTCGGCGGTCCAGGCGTATGCTGACCCTCAGCCGGCTCCCCTCGCCCTCTACGCTGGCCCTCCACCACCCGCCTTTGCCCAAGCTTCCCCACCCCTAGACGGCCTCGTTGAAGAGGAAGAATCGTCCACAATCAAGTGCATCTGCGGCTACGCCGATGACGATGGCAATACGGTGCTGTGCGAGAAGTGCGACACGTGGCAGCACATTGTGTGCTACTACGAGTCTGCACAGCATGTTCCCGACGTGCACGAATGCGCAGACTGCCTGCCGCGCCTGGTCGATGCAAAGAGCGCCTCGGAGAAGCAACGCATCCGGAGAGAGATGCACAACATTGGCGAGCGCAAAGGCCGGCCAAAGGCGTCTGCAAAGAACCCCAAGAAGCGCCCAAAGGACTCACTGGTGCCAATGCAGGCCAATGCCTGGCCCACGCAAACCAACGGCGACCTACACTACCCCCCTGACCGCAAGAGCGGAAGCCCACGAGATCAGCCTCCACCAAACAAGCGGCCCAAGACCAACCATCGCTCTTCTGTGTCTATGAGCGTTGTTAGCCAAGCGCCAGCTCTTGCGCCCACATCACGCAAGCGAGGCGCGTCTATCCTGCTCAACGGCCACAGCCCCGTCAAGTCACCGTCGAATCCCGATGGTCCCGTCGAGGATTACTCGTACGAGTTTATGCATCTCTACCGCCAGCCTGAGCCGCCTTCTGCAGAGTCCAACTCGTATACGCGCATCGATGTTGCCAACGACATCGCCATGTGGCTTCAAGACCCAGAAGCGCTCGCAGAGGCAAGCGGAGGCAAGAAGCCACAGGACATTTTTTCACGCATTGACAGCACCATACAGGATCTCGAAACCAAAACTGCGCCAGAAATCGTGAAACAGACAGATGTCGACTCGGCTATACTAGCGCATGGCCTTCATCCTCAATGGCACTTTATTACAGCCGAGACACCAGTCCCCGACGGAGGTTACGTAGGCGAACTCAAGGGTCTCATCGGCCGCAAAACCGACTACTATTCAGATCCGTCAAATCGATGGGATCTCCTGCGACATCCCGAACCATTTGTCTTTTTCCCTCCCCACCTACCCATCTACATTGACACGCGGCGCGAAGGCAACATACTACGATACGCCAGAAGGAGCTGTAACCCCAACATGTCCATGAAGATTTTGATTGACTCAAGCAACGACTACCACTTTAGCTTCCTGGCAACACGGGAGATCAGCCCTGGAGAAGAGCTCACTGTTGGCTGGGACATTGACTCAGAGGTACAAAAGCAACTGGCCAAGGTCGTCACCAACGGCGCCAAGGAGGGCTTCAGAAAGATCCAGCCTTGGGTGTCTTGTGTCCTCGCAAACTTTGGCGGTTGTGCTTGTGACATTTCCAACGGCAACGAGTGCCTTTTGGAGCGAGCCCGTCGCAACAATCCCATCACAGAGTCAGCAAAGACCAAAGGCAAGAAGATGAAGAAATTTCAAACATCCCCTACAAGTACCGGCCATGCAACCAACAGCCGTGCAGGCAGCGAATTGGCCAATCGCGACATTGTTGACGACGACCAAATGGACGCCCGCTCTACGTCTGGCTCCCACAAATCAAGCAGTCGCGACATTACACCAGCAACCCATGTTTCCCTGGACGGTGATCTCAAACTATCGGAGCGTGAGAAGAGGAAGATCCAGCACCAGGAGCTCTTGTTCCAGAAGCTCGATCACGACGAGCATAAGGGAAAGAGGAAACGCACCAGCGCTGGATCCAACCTCAACACACCGAACCTCCCATCTTCTGTAAGAAGTCTCCCCCACATTCTCTACTGGGTCTTTCTAATTCCAAGAAACAGAGACGCTCCGGACACCCCGAACCTTCGCCGTCAGCTCGTCATCGGGAACACAGCCACGGTGTGGCCCGCAAGACTTCAGGTAGCTCTATAAAGACAAACGGGCGTGCACCGGCCAGACCGAAGCCCGTCTATGTGGATGCATCAACGCAGACGGCACAGGATGACGATGCAAAGCCACAGGCTTGCATCAAGCCGCGCCAGCTGAAGCCTCCAATGTCATTCAAGCGTAAGCTTTTACAGCAAGCTCAAGAGGATAAGCTGCAACGCGAACGAATGCGGTCGACATCTGTGAAGATGGAAGTCCGATCCCCAGCTCTGAAAGACGTGTCTTCAAACAAGCCCTCTCCACTGCCACCATCGCCACCTCTCGAAGAGCCTTCTGCAATGGATACATCAACTGAGCCTGTACCTGACACGAGGCAGCACAAGGAACTCACTCCCGCCAAGGAGCCCTCGCCCGAGCCTACTGTAGATGTTGAGATGATGGATGCTGAAGTCGCTGCTCCCAAGCCTCCAGAACCAAAGACTGAGGAGCTGCCTGATGCGCCTAGACCCCAGACTCCGCGCGAAACCTCTTGTCCACCTAACCAACCATCTGCCCCGCCGTGGTCGGCCTCACTACCGACCGAACCATCACCAAAGTCCACAGCAGAATTCCCACCTCAATCTGCTGATATGGAAGTCGAAACTCCTGTAAAGCAAGATTCGGCCAGCGCAGTTAACAATACTCCCATCACTTCTGCATCGAGCTCCGCGCCCGTGACGGAAAATGCCGCTGCGCCCTCTCCAGCCGCATCAACGATTGCGTCGCCCTTCTCCCCTGCTGTCAACAGTGCTGTCAAGGCAACGCCGGCACGCAAAAAGCTCAGTCTAAGTGATTACACCAATCGCAACCGCAAGACCAAGTTGGCTCAGACACAGTCGACGGGTTCAAATGCCACGCCGCCACTGACTACATCGCAATCCACAAGCTCTCCAACGCTATCGGCAGCCAGTCTTCCAAATACAAACTCTCCACCGCCCAAGGCCGTGGAACCTGTCCTGGCGCCTGTAGCAGAGGAGCCGAAGCCTACCGAGGTATCCGTTGCACCCACTATTGCGGCTACTTCTACTTCGATATGAGCGACATGATTCACGATACCCCCGCTCTTGTTTTGCAACCAGTTTTTACGGGCCGCCGGGCGACTCGCGTGGTTTCTCCTTCTCCTTTTTTTCGGAGTGTAAAAATATGTAATGATTATAAGTCGAATGATTTTTCTTCCCACCCTTTTTTTTTCTTATTTTCTCTGTTCTTTATCCAGACGACTTGAAGTGTTCGGTCTCGGGGTCTTATTCTTTTTTTGTTGTTGTTGAACTCATTGATTTGATGTCATTGAAGGGCGACGGGGGTGTGGAGAGGTTTGGTTCAATATGATGTGTGGAGAGGGAACAGGAAAGGACTTATATACTACAAAAAAGAACAAAAGGCAGGACAACTTTTTCTTCGCCGCGAAGCGAGAGCGAGCTCGAGTATTTATTCCATTGTTGCAACGTGCAAATGAGGTTGTTGGGCGGTGTTGTAAGCAGATGATTGCTAGATCAGAGCGAAATAGCATTTGTTGACAAGGACTAGCAGTCTTGTCTTGTTGCCCCTTGAATACTTTCTCTCGGCTGTCTTGATGGGGTTTAAAGCTTCCTTTGAAATGAAGATGTTTGATCCTCTATATGGTTTACAAGATACATACAAATATATCAAGCCACTCCGACAAGGAGTGAAACAAGTCAGACATGCAGACATTTGGATGAAGATATCTAGTAGTAATGCACCATTCCCCCCCCCCCGGCCGCAACACCTCATTCGTCATTATCATCTAGGAAATTGCTCGCCTTTTCTAACCCGTGCCTTTTGCAAGGGAAAATAAAATAAAACGCCGAATAAAAATTACTGGAATAGAAGAAGAAGAAAAAAAAGAAGAGAAAATTGGGTATTACATCCACATCCATATCCACATATCCAAATCTACAACCCACCCCTACGCATCACACCCAAACCATGTTTACAAAAGAAACCCCCCCCCCCCCAAATTTTCCTCGATTCAATTATTTCCCACTCTCCCCCGTCCTCCTCCCCACCAACCCCCGTTTATCAAACACGGAATCAAAATATCCAGGCACCTTCTCCCTCTCTCCCTCTCCCTCTGCACCAACAACCCTCGGACTCGAACCCCCCAATTCACTCTTCTGTCCCCTTTCTCCCTCCTGTTTCACCGGCGTAATCGCATCTGCACCATCACCTCCTTCAACACCTCGTCCTCGGAGCATCTCCGCATCCCCAGTCGGACTCAACTCATGTCGTACCTGCCGCTGCACCTGCGTTACTTGCACCTGCTGCTGTTGAGCATAATACTCTACAGGCAGATACGCAGGATGTTGGCCTATAGGGCTTGGTATTTCGTATTTTCCGGGTATGGGCTGCGGTTCTGGAGGTGCGAGGAAGGCCGGGTGCATGTGTGGGTGTGGAGAGTGCGAGTGTGGTGGTGGTGGTGGTGGTGGGGTGGGAACGGGGGAGGGAGAGGACGTTGGGGCGTGTGGAGGGGGGAAGTATAGGGGAATTTGGGAGAGGGAGGCGGGGTAGGATTGGTATTGTTGGTGGTATGGGGTTGTGGTGTCTGGGGATGAGGCTGGGTGGTGGTGGTGGTGGGGATGGTGTTGCATGTAGTATTGTTGGTGATGCAGGGCGTTGTTAGTGTCGGGTCCTGAACTGCTACTCCCGAGTTCGGCTCGAGATTCCAACATGCGTGTTTCGCCGCTTGGAGACGCGGATGGGCTGTGGGATGGACGGCCTTTGCGTTTTATCTCGTCTTTTAGGGATTTGGTGCGGCCCCAGAAGAAGAAGAGGAGGGCGGCGAGGATGGTAATGCTGGCGCTGGTGATGGACATGGCGATTATGGCGCCGGTGGAGAGGCGACTCTTAGTGTTGCTTGTATCTTCTGTAACTGGACTGGATGTTGGAGTGCTGGTCGGCGGGTTGCTCGGCGAGGGTGTTTCTTCAGTTGGAAAAGGTTCGCCTGGGTTGAGCATGTATTTGCTGTCCAGTGCCAGCTGTTGCTGCTTCTGTACACTCGCCGAGGCATTGGGATTAATGACGCCCACCATACCATAGTTTATACAACTGCCGGGGGCGGAGCAGTAGAAGAAGATGGGGTCTGTATCATTAATGACGATACGGTATGTGGGTGGTGAGGACAAGACCGTGTCGACGGGATGGAAGTCAGAAAAGAACCCTATTTTAGACGCTCCTGTCATCTCGTAGGGTATACATGGGAAACCGTATTCGGCGCGAACAACGCTGTGGTTGAGCGGGTAAAAGGCAAATTCCACAGTCTACGTAAACAGTTAGGATAGAAGTCGGTATCGAGAGTAGTAGGCCGGCTTACATCACCGACATTGGCCACTGTTGCCTCGGGTCTGAACTTGTGATCTGCTAGACCAACTTGAATCGTGTGTGTCTGTGCTGGTGCTGTAATCGTCGAGCTTGGTTGGCCTGGTGTTATCGCTGATGCTGTCACGACTTGAACGTTGGGCTGAACACTGTCGTGTGCCAAGCATGTTGTAGGGAGTTGGATAGAAACAAGAAGAAATTGAAGAAATGCAACCGCCCAGCACCGTGACCCACGCATTTTCACAAGTATTATTGTAATTGTAAAATCTTTTGAAATGAGTGGCCTGCACGTCTGTCTTCAATAGTGTAGTGAGATCAAAGTAAGACTTCGATTCCGAGAAAGAAAAACCCCAAGATGAAGGGGCATAGTCAGTGCTATGGTCCACTACCTTACCATGGCAGTGGTAATGTAAACAAGGACGCATATACGAAGCACGCAGCTCAGCATGTCAAAGAATGCCCATGGGTAGCCACGGCTGGGGCGTTCGAGATGAGCCTCCATGTACCATGTATTCGCGCTATCCAGTTTTCGGCACAACTACAACAAAGAGAATGGCCCGAATTGGAAAGACTCGGTGGCCTCAAGCGCGCGCTACGGGGCTAACAAAGACGGTGATACAAAGAGCCTCGGTATTGCGCGTCCGCTAGGGGAACATCTGCAAGCATCATCACTCGAATACCTGGACATGTTTGAAAAGGGACGGGGGTTAGATTTTAGCCTCAACCCCGCCGCATTTCAAAACCAGGATTGACAGGGACACAGGGACAGGGCCAGCCAATTGGTACAAATGTTCGAACGCAACATCTTCTACGTAAATTGCTAGGATCCTCACGTGGATAGGATGCATTCGATGTCCATGTAGTGATTATGCACGACACGACAACGTGTGTACATGCGAGTAATCGGTACAGAGTTTGAAATCTCAAGTGCTTTTGATTATTGATATACTATACAACAAAATAGAAAATGAGAGGAGTGGTCCGACAAAGCATACCATATCTAGTAACATAGTGCTATGCGACCTGGTATATTCCGTGCAATTGCTCGGGTGGATTCATAACGTACCAGCAAGACGCCATGACCGTGACTCCTGTTGACATGATGGTCTGGTCTCTCTTTTCAGTCGGATAAAAAGACTGAAGCCGGTAATGTCCACGATGACAAAGCACCCCGTATTACTGTGACATGCGCTTGGATCGACTCAAGTGCATGTGCGGCGATCAAAGATCTCAACGACCAGGGTCCCCAAACCCAAATGGGTCATTGCTAGCGGAGCTATTGGACCCAGACCCGTAACCTGACGGGGCCACAGACAATTGCTTCCCGCCGAAGCCGTTTGGATCTGGCAATGGATTCCAGATAGGAAAGCCATCTGGAGGCTGACTCTCGCCTACTGGTTTACCACGAGCATAGTCGACGAGGCTGCCGTTGATTCCAGTAAGTGCCCAAGCAAAGACGGCAACGTCACGGATGCTCTTCATGAAGCTATTTTGAAAGTCCATCGAGGATCCCGCATGTGCCATGGCCGGGTGTCGCGCACCTAGAGGGTAGTGAGGCATCTGCGGCGGTGCAGGATGGAACACAGGTTGTGTTGCCCAGGGAGCCGCAAAGATACCATTGTACTGGTGGGCTGGCTGTGCAACAGGCATAGCGCCTGGCAACATTGGGCGCGCACGACGCAGACACACGACAAGCCCGTCCGAGGTGCACGATATAACAGCTTCGAGTTCGATGGGTTCATCACGGGGCTCAGAACGAGGCGAGCTCGCAGACGAGATGGAAGAGCGGAGCGCAGAGCCGCCAAACATTGCTTGGTGAGTGGCTGAGGCAGCTGAGCGATAGCTTGGATCTTCCCTTGAGTTTGAGCGCGAGGCTGACGGCTCTGCGCTCTCGTTGGTGCTGTTGTTTGCAACGGAGGGCTGTCTAGAACTAGCATCACCTGATGTGCCAAGCCCCACACCACCCTCAGACTCTTCGTCTGAGCTAGTCACATCGGTCATGATATCGTCCTCACTCTCGGATGAGCTAGCCTCTGGTGAGTCGTCCTGACGGGGGTCTCGGAAGAAGAAGCGCATGTACGCAATCGAGTCGTTACCTTTGGCCGACTCGAGACAGCGGACGGCATCCTCGAGACAGTTTGGGGCTATGCAGTAGTAGAAACTGCGCCCCTTCATAGCTTCGCTCGAAATGCCAATGATCTGCTCTATGCCGCTTGTCGCGTACATGACAGTCAAGGTGCGGGTGAATCTATTGAGAAATAGGGCAGCTCGGGGCTCATGGGTCTGATCCTCGTGGCCAAGGTCAAACTTGGTTGATAAGTGAGACAGCATATGATAGCGAGGGTCTTTTGGGGAAGAAGCGAATAACTTGCGGACTATGGGCGCCTCAACTGCACGCTCTGATTGGTGCGGGTCAGTATGCATGGAGGGACAGATGGAGTTAGAAGCTTACTCTGACTCTGCATGCCCTGTCGGTAGACGCTGGTGCAGCATACGAGCACATCGTAGACGACGGAGAAGCAGCATTCACAGCCGACCCACTCGCCCTGGCGGTTCTTCAGGCGGCAGTAAGACAGGACGGCAGCCTTGTCGAGCCTCACGCCGCGGCTGTGCTGTGCTTTGGCGAGGGGAAGTTCGTCTGGATGAAAAAATTGCCATACGGACCTGTTGACGACCTCGTCGGGAGTGTGGCCGAGGATGTCGACAATGGAATCAGACGAGTACAGGATGTGGGCATCGTCGGAGAGGTCTGTCGAGGCTGAGTGTGGGTTCTGGAGAGACGAGATGGAAGGGACATACCATGGATGGTGATGAAGGTGGTGTCCATTGCGGCAGGCAACAAAGGGGTGAAGTAGCAGGTGTGTTTGGACCGTGGTTGGACCACTCTGGCCCCAAAGAGACGGAATCTAATAATTCGCTCTAGGAGAGGGGACGTTGCCGGACGACCAGGCGGTGGCGAGGGAGCGCGGGCTGATCAAATAGTAGTCAGGGTCCAGATGGGACGAGGGAACGCAACGCAGTGAAACGGGTGCGACACGAGACGAGCGCGCTGTGGGAGTGAATGGGACAAGAGGTCGGGTAGGATGCGAGTCAGTTGCAATGATGTAATGCGAGACCACAGCGTATCCACAGCCCCTCACCCTCGTCGCCGCAGGAATGAAGCAACGCAGTAAGGATATATGAGGCAGTCCAAGGATAGGGCGCGCCGCAACAAGCTAAAGCTCAGGAGCATATGCAGAATGCAGCGTGTGGAAGTGAGCAGAAAGCGACGAGAGGACCGAAAGTGGCGCGCGCCGCACCCCTGTGAGGCCGGGAAAAGACGGTTGGTTGACGTTGGGCCTGGCTCGCTTGTAAGGTTGGGGTCACAGGGAGGAGTTCCGGATGGTGGGAACGACGCCTAAACAATGCAAGTGAACAGAGCGAACGGCTGCAGCTGTGCCGGGACCAGGACAGGGAGGTGAGCAGGGCGAAGGCGTGATGAGGAGAAGAAGAAGATAGTATGTAGGAGTAGTGGGTGGTGGGGACAGGGCGATACGAGGTCAGATTCGAAGATTGCCGTCGATTATAGTAGTACGTAGTGTGGACAATCATGTAGGTCAGTGGTAGGCACAGGGCCAGAAAAAAAAGAAGGGCAAAAGGAACCAAGCGCTGCGAGGGCTGATCAAGACGGGCTCGGTAGGTGGAGGTGGCGCTCCGGGAGCGAGGCGAGGCTTGGGGGATGAGGCATCGGCTAGCGTAGTGTACCACTGTGAGTAGTGTAGTGTAGCGGGGGTCAAGCAGCAGCACAGAGCAAGAGTGTCACCTGTCAAGATCAGGCCGGTGTTTGAGAGTGTTCAGGCCATGGCAAGGGGCATCTGTGACAGCGGGGACATGTTCTAGGTGGGGGATGAGTATTCCTCAAAATGGCCTTGGGGCTTAGCGGCAGCAGAGGGGAATGCAGTCAGTGAGGTGGCTACTGTAGGTGTGGTGTACATAGTACTAGCAGGAGGACGTATGTAGCCAAGGAGCCCTGTCCATCACCACATGGGCGCTGCAGCCCGTCCGCTAGCAGCCTCCGCCCCCAGCGCCTCGCCGTCATCTCTCCGGTCTCTGCCCAGCACCGCGCCGTCACGCCTGCATCCACTCGTACGCACGTACAGGGAGTACATACATGGGCTCCCCATCAGAGCCCGCCCCTTAGCCTATCCGCCTTTGTGCGCAGTCAATGGTACCACCACCTGGTTACCTCGTTGTTTCGACTGCTCAACTGTATTTCGTCATCGGCGATCGTCCTGCCCACGCCACACGCCACACGAAAGCCACCCATACTCACCCGCCCGCTTCGGCAAGACCCCAGAGGAAAGAAAAAACTTCCCACATCCCCGGCTCCCACCCCATCCGCCTCATTTCTGCCTTCAAGGACCGATTCTTATCAAGCCGGTGCAGGGCGAGACCCCCTGCGACCCGCCCACCCGAGCCCTGCTTCGCACATCACCCCCGAGCCCTGAGCATTTTTTTTGACCAGACGCATGCCAAGATGGAAGCCAGTTGGGAATTGCCTACTCTGAGGGGCACCATTCGACTAGGCGTAACCCACCCAACTCAGCTAGGCATTAGCGACTACTAACTCTCTCCCAGGGCCAAACAAAGTCTAAGCTTAGCACCAGTAAGGTCAAATCAGGCCTCGCTACATGCATCGCTGACCACTTTTGTACTAGCTCAATTCTACGACGTCGACTTCTATCCTTACACTGCACCCGGCCTGGATCCCGTTTTCGCTGTCTGTGGCGGCCCGTTTGTACGTCTCACATTGTGCCTGGTCCTGCACGCCCAGCGCTTATTAATCTAGACTATTATCTGTCGATGCGTTCTCGACAAGAATGGGACAATCGAAATCTTGCGCTGGTTTGAAGATGAGGAAAGCACTGCAGAAAATGGTTCAGCGAATCCCAAGGTTGGTTGCGGCGCCCATGGCTTGCTCTTACTAATGCAGCCCTTCCTCTTCAGCAAATCAGGTACAACAGCGTCGTATGGTCTCAGGCTACCAATGGAGACCCACTCGTGTGCGTAGCTTGCGACTCCCGTATCAAGGTTCTCAATGTTCGAACTGGCGAACTTTCGGCGGCATGTTCTGCGGCACCTATCCTACACCACCCGCTGACGTATGTTACAGACACTGATAGGCCATGGCGATGTAAGCATATCTGCTGCAAGTCATATACACATCTGACGCCAAGCAGTCCGTCAACGACCTTGCCATATCCCCGGTCGATCCCACCATCATTGCATCAGTCAGCATTGACCACAGCCTCCGGTTGTGGAGCCTGCACCCTTCACATGAGAAGCAACCGCTTGGGGCCGTATGCTACGGCCAAGGTCACAAAGATCAAATCTTGACCCTAGTGTGTAACTTGCCAGTGTGGCCAATGAAATCAACTGACATTGGCAGTCATATCACCCCAAAGGAAAATACATTCTTACTGCGGGTATGGATACCAAGATCAATCTAGTAGGTACTTTGCAAAAAGATGTGCTAAAAAGCTTTCTTCTAACAATACGTGCAGTGGGCTGTCCCGGATGATCTCAAAGAGCATACCGGAACCGATAAGCCGGTAATGGTGCATTACCCGCATTTTTCCACCACTGAAATCCATACCGATTTTATAGACTGGTACATAAAGTATCCTGATTCCGGGTTACCGGGTTACATGCACTGACTTTTCCTAGTATACAATGGTACAATGATCTGATTTTTAGTCATGCATGTCGAGAAGGCAAGATCATCCTCTGGAGTATCGACCACTTCAGCTCAGACCGTACCGTTACGCCTCCTGCGCCTATTCCGACATCAAGCGCAGTCAACAGTCGCACACCAGTCACGATATCAGCCAATCTGACATCAAACACACGGTCAGCGTGGGGTGGTCGCTTCCAGCGTCTGCTCCAGTTTGATTTACCACACACCAATCAGTTCTACATTCGCTTCTCCCTTTTCCACGAACTCGGCCATCATCCGATCCTGGTTGCGGGCAATGAAAAGAGTAAGACATTTTTCTGGGACCTTCAACGCCTTGAGGACTCTGGTACGGGAGAATCAAACACAGGAGACGATAAGCTCTATGTTGGAAAAGAAGTGCCGCTTGGTCTGCCCCGACATGTTCGAGAAGGTAGCTCGGCCTCGACCGCCTCCTCCGCCATTAGCGCCGGTTCCGGAAATACTAAAATGAAGCAAAAGAAAGCAAAGGAGGTTGTTCGTGACAGAGGTATATCCGATCCTTTCCGCTCCATCAAAGCCCACAAGATTGTAGAGACACCAAAGTACAAAGCTTTCGCCTTTCGCCATTTTTCATGGAGCCGTGACGGCCAGTGGTGTGTCGCTGTAGGCGATTGTGGCACAGTCAATGTCTTCAGCCGTTGGGAAAAAGGCGTGCCGCCAATGAACCCTGACCAGGAGATACCAGTACAAGATGAACCAAACATTAGTTAGTGATATGTCCCTAGTAGATGGTTTGATACGAAAAACGCAGCATCACTCCACTGACAAATCATGTCAGAAAAAGGAGCGAGGTTGCCAACTAACATGATGTATGCACAGATAAGAAGAAAATCACTGACACTTTTCACGCCATGTCCGAGGCACACGCGTTACGGAGGCAAATGGCAGCCGACCAGGGAGAACCTTTTGAGGAAGATTTGAAGACCCTTTTGGGTGAATATGTAGGTGGACTGCCGGAGCACGAAAAGGAGTTTGCCCAATCACTTGATAAAGAATAGTGTGATATGGTGGCTTTGTTGGTACGGCAACAATAACTAATGCCAAAGAGATGCCGCATAATGACTTCATTCTCATATAATCTACGCGGCAGATAGAGAAGACGGAACAATAAAGTCAAAACGCACAAGTCCCAACTAATGCTCTTGTTCGCCCAAGCACACTCTAGAAAAACACACCATCTCACCTCATATATCCAGAATCACCAATGCACACCCTCCTCCCAACACAGCATTATATCCTAGTATATCCCCTGTCTCCACGAGCATCTATAGTAAGTGCAGATACCCCATCTCTCTCTTTTAATATACCCCATGCCTTCCAAACATCGTCCAAGACCCCGACCAAAAAACTCCCATCTCTCAATATACGGGCATGTGATCCGGAAGCATACATATACCCAAACAGCGCGACCGTATCCCGTACATCGTTTAGGTTAGTTTGTTGTAGCGGTATGTATGTTTTAGTTTGCGATTCCATCTGTGTATCCGTTTTTCTGCGACTAGCCCACGCACACACACACACACACGACAATCGAAGTGTGTTCGCTCGGTGTGTCTTCTGTATCGAAAGCCATGTAGCCAATCTCCTTAGACCCTGCCAACCTTCCTTCTGTCGCTGTAATATACGGTTTGGCAATCCCATCCGCTATGGGTTATCTCCGCGGGGAATGGCAGATATGTGTTTTTTCTATACCTCTTGCCATCTCTATAAAAACCAATGTAGCAAGTTTCCTCATGCATCATTTGGTTCGATTATCGTAGCAGCATAGTCAGTTTGCCTCGGTCTTGGGTTTGTTACGGTATATATATATATATATAACGGTTTGACGATCCATGCGCCATGATAATCTCCGCGGGGGAATGGAAGATTTGCGTTTTTTTCCTGTCCGTCTTCGTATAAAACCAATGTTGCAGTTAGTTAGTCTCCCCATACATTGTCTGGTCAGATTTTTGTCGTTGTATAGACGGTTTGGCGATCCATCTTTATGTAATGTTTTGTACGAACCGCGGATCTGTGTTTTTCCTTGTTCCCTTGCTGTGTCTGTTCAGAAAGAGCTTCATATCAGGGCTCTGCTACTGTCCTTTGCAGCCGGTTTTCGTCCTAGTAGAGCTTGTAAGTGAGACATCTATGTTTGCCTTCTCCAGCACAACGCACACATTTGTGACTTGGATTGTTCCTCGCTGTTTTGTGTACGAAATGTTCCCGTCCGGCATCTAAGACTTGGAGCTGCATGTGTGTTTTATAAGGGCGTCTTTTGGTTCGATGATGGCGTCGCTGGTGGATCTCAAAATCGTCTTCGTTATATGGAGTATTCGTCATCAGTGGGACTGGCTGGTGAGGAAATAGGTGTTGTTGTCTATAAGGCATTAGTCCGGGCAAGGCTTGGATGCCAGAACATCGCGAACTTGGTGCGATCAACCGAACAAGCAAGGTGGTTGTTGTAGTCGTAGTCGGAGTTGGATGTATAATTTGTTTGGATGGCCTTGATAACTGGTGGAGATTTGCTTGTTTGAACATGGTCCACCCAGGTATATGGTATATGGGCTATGTAGTTTTCTTCGGAAGGATCATGCCTTTTGCATCACACAGGCGACATATGAGGTTTTGGCGCGACGACGCCGGGGATCGGTGGTAGATGAGGTATATACTTTTACATACCGTCTAAGCTGATGCAGGTTTTGCGGCCAAGCTTCCAGTCCTTGTGCACTGGCGGAGATCAAGGTTGTGCTGATACTTGGCATAATACCACTTGCCATGCCAAGTCTTCCTAGTATGTCGGCAGCTCTTGTTTCTGAAAGCCTTCTCGAACGTCTAGGCGCTGCCAGGGACCTTGTGTGGGAATATACGATAGGTTAGAGTGTCCAATTGCGCTTAGTGTGTCCACACGTCGCTAGTCATTAGCAAACTTGAGATCTGCCACATTCACACACACCAAACTTTAGCAACTGTTTGCCAATCCTCAAGCAAGACTTTTTCTGTGATATTCGTTGCTGTCTGGGTAGTAGAGCGGCTTTAGGAGCATTTCATCGCAGCAGTGAACGCCCGCTCGTTAGTGTCAGCGTCCTCTTGGATATCGTCATCGACATCGCTTTCCTCGCCGCCCTCTTTCTCGGGATCTTATATATCGGTGTTACAGTCGTCCTCGCTGTATCTACTCTCGCCTTATTCTGTGCGAGAAGGCTAAAAAGACAAGAAGACGCCTTATGGTTGATCGAGTAGAAGCGTTGAGATGGGCTATGTGGCAATCTGGAATCTGGCAAAGGGATATTTAGCTGCTGGTTATCTTCCTGCCGCTGCGGCTCGGTATTGGATTTGTAGTTGATGTTGATGTCCCCCAGAGCCTCTTGGGTTTGCCTCGATAGCTTTTGGAAAAGAAGACTTCATTCATACGAGAAGTTCCGGGTCTGCGATATATTATTCGTGTAGAACTCTGCGGGTATGTTCGGCCTGTCATGTTGTGTGTTAGATATATGGGTGGAGTCTTTGTCTCGACGACAGCAGGATGGGGTATATCAGAGATTGTATTTGTTTTACAATGTATATGTGGAGAATTGTTGGAGGTGCTTATACTGCTTTCGCTGGAAGTATATGGGCCAGAAGAATTCAAGTGCAGCTTGAGCTTGATGCTGCCTCGGTTGGAATGACCTGACTACTGGTGTGAACCTCGTCATGTCGTTGTCCGCGCGCGTGTATGATATATTCCCTCCGTCAAGTTGCTGGGATGCATGTACGTTGACGCGAATGCCCCTTCAGTTCGATGTCTTGGAGGTTTTCGAATGAGCCTTTCCTTCATGGTGGTTGTCGATATTTGCGTGCGCTCCAAGATAGGTGCCAATGTTGAATCGACGCTTGTGACTAATTATTCGAATTGCGCATCTCCACACAATACATCTGTATTGTAGATGTTCATTGATAGTGTAAGGCCGTCGAAATATGCGCGTAGAATCTTGTGCAGACTCTGCTCACGAGTCGACGAGGATGTGTCTCACTGTTATAGCAATCTTCGGCTTTGTATAAGGTGCGTGTGGTCAAACGATATGTCGATCAGCTTCGATCCCTCGAGATCGTTTTCCTGACGCAACGCCTGCCGAATTTTTGTACTCTTGTCGCTCGATGCTGTAGTGAGCCAATCGAACGGGTCATTGTCCCATGCAAAGTGCATGCTAATGTGCACCAAGCCGAAAAGAAAGATAGAGCACAGAAGTCCCAACTTGTTGAGATAGTAAACTTTGGGGTCCAAGGCGTTGTTCATTGTTCCAGGTATTCAGTGCAGATTCTGCCTTCTTCTGGAAGTCTGATATGCTGCTTAGAAAGTTCTCGCAGGAGTTTATATACGCAATAAAGGAGGAGATGATGTGATCCATTCATAATCGAAAACTGAGCTGTTCTTATGCTTATTGTATGTAGCTGCCGTATCAATTACTGTATGAGTTATGAATAGATTGCTACTATGTTTGTCGTTGCTATCTTTTTCCCATGGCCGTTATGATTGCGATTGGGATTGTTCGTATGATTGCTACTACAATCACCGTCGCATGTCTCACGAGAACATTCTACTCATTGCCAGATACGCAGACATGACCAAGACTAGGTAACACCACTCATGTGTTTTTGCGTCGAGAAATTTTCCAAGCGTTATGTTCACACGTGTGGGGGTTTGTCACATATCGATGCGCTGTCACACTGTGAATGCGATGCCAGAATGCAGTAGCAATGCTAGGCTTAGGATGCAATGCCAGAACAATCTCAGATTTCTACGACGAAAGAAAAATATCCCTAACACACCGCCAAATTGGAAATGCATTCGCAAGAATGAGCTCGGACATTGTAAACGGAGAATAACCCCCACAGCTGAGTTCAGCCCTGCGAGCTCTGCCTGCCAGCTACCCGTGCGCTCCCTACACACGCAAATAAACTCTGTATGTACCAAGCTCACCACGGTGAATATTATACTGAGGATAACCCCTTCTCTCTTTCTACAATAAAAAAAAAGCGGTTACCGAAGCAATCTAGACCCAAAAACCGACAACTCCCCCCTTCCAACGCGAACGCGAACAGGCACAAAAACAACCACAAAAGCATTCATCCCTCCCGCTTCCGCAAATAGCAAACAAAAGGGGAATTCAGCAAAAAAAGCAAAGACGCGTAAAAACAGCATCCAGCCAAACGGGGCAATCGTGTAAATCTCGCTTTGTTTTCCAAGGATACGGCACAAAAGCCCACGTGGGTAAGCGAATGGACTAACTAGGGTTATCTTGCCCTTTTTTCTTTTTCTTCGTCAGCCCATTCCTGCCTCGCTTGCCCTGCCTTGCTGCAGGTGCAAAAAGCGATCATCAATGCAGGTTAGCGGGTCGGACGGCGGCGCAAAGCAAGTGCCGGTGTTCCGGCTATTGGGAAACAAGGCCACCAAACAACCAAACAAATAAAAATAAACATAGCTTGGTATGGCTGTAACATTCAGACTCATAGTTGGTTTGTTGCTCTCTAGCAAGTTCCAGATGATTGTACTGAGTCATATTTGGGCGCGTAGGCGTGGTGCTTACTCGCTCGCTCGGTCATGTTTCAAACACAACAAGGAGGGATGTTTCAGTCTTCAGGTCGGCAAGATAAACAACGCCCGTGGATTCATCATGGCGGCGTTAAAGGCATGGGGGTTGAGCGAGTGCGAGTGTGAGCACGAATGCAGATAATTGTATTGTTGACGACAAGTAATCATGTCTTCTAGAGTATGAGTGAGGGAAGAAGGAATGTAGGTACATACACCAAGTCGTTGTCTCTCTCCCTTGCAGATGGGCAATAGTATATGCATGCGTGGCGGATAATGGTGGCGTCAGATGGCGGCATATCGCTTTGCGAGATGTATCAACGTGTATATCTCTCTGACGCAAGCGAACATGTATAAATAGGATATAGGATAGCGAGATGTCTCATTGGCTGGAGGTGAAGATATCATTCCAAATTAGCATACCAGGCAGTGCAGATGAGCTGTTGAGTTTCTTCTTCTATAGTCACGCGAGTGGCACAAGTGGCGTGTTGTTGAGTAGCATAGATCCTGAAATGGAAGTGTCGAAATTTTGAAAGCAACGTATCTGTTCTACTTTAGCGTATGAACATGGTATTCTAAAAACGACTGGCTAGAATGAGCACACGAAGACTGGACATGGCATGACCAGTACATCCGTTCAGCTCAGCCTCGTCGAGGGTCTTTTAGGCCCCGCCGATGGAGCATACCGTCACCTGACAATGTAGCTGGACTCTTCGTAAGGTCCAGAACCCCTATCAATGGCCAGCACGTCCATACGCTTGATGCATAAGCGGGATTGCGGGGTTTGAGAGTGGATTATCTTGATCTGACAATAGCATTATGTTAAATGTGTACAGTCTTAGAGATCTAGAGCCAGGTCCTCACACTCGCCAGACGCGGCTCTCCAGGTCTCATCGGCCTCGCCTACATTTGACCCGGCATTACGCCTTGCAGGCTGTGGTGAATATGCAGGTATTTCTGCAACGGGACGGCACGGCTATAGAGTGCCCAGAGCGCCTCTGGAGTTATACGCGAGGCCGATTAGTCTGCGTAGCGTACTGTGGGCGAGCTGAGTGAAGACTAGACTATGTCCCAAAGCAGCGGTGTGTTTCTGTGCTGCTACGGCTTAGGGAATAACCAAGCTCACTAGTTACGCCCTATTCCTAAGCGAACAATGGAGAAAACGATTTTGCAAAACTATGGCCTTGGAGGCACCGAGAGCGTGGATAGGCGAGTGACCTAAGCCCAGCCAACGGTTTCTATCGTTGTCGCTCACCTTGCCATTGATCAAACATGTAAAACCTATCTGAAGTGACACTTTGGCATCGCATCTTGCACAAGCTTTGGGATACGAGTGGCATTGACAAAGTTGCTGGAAATCTTCAGGCCCACATTGACCGGTACCGGCGCTTGACGTCTGGCTTCTGAAGAGTCGTAGTCGAGCACACCTCAGGCGAGCCGCATGCAGTGGCTGGAATATTGTGGATCATGCTTGTGATGTGCTGGGCATGAACACGATCATTTGGTTTCAGCCTTGATGTAGCCAAACAACAGAGGTGGGGGAGCGCCTAGTATTTCATAGGCTCAGGCTTTGCGCCGATAGATCCACGTTCGAGATTTTCGTAAATGTGTAAGTATGTGTAGGTAATTTGCGATTACCATGGCACGGTACTCAGAGTGACGGAAAACGTCGCGCATTGACCGGACGCCCTTACTCAAGCAATTGTTAAGTGTGCTCTTATTTTGCGCTGTAATGATTCAAAGGTCGCTTCGATCGGTTGAAGCCAGCCACATGCCCAGTGGTGGGTTCTGACTCGGAACGTTGAAGGCACTCGCTTCTAAGCCCTCGGAATTGGTTAGCGCTATGCAAGGAACAAGGTTGCTAGCATGGCCTCATGGCCTGTTATGACCGTGACTGCCACGTTGGAGAACGGGACTAGCCCCGCATCTCAGCTTGTGTCTACACAAACCACCATCGTGGCAGACAAAAGACTGGTCGGACTTGAGCGATGGCTGATGCAGTGTCTAGAAGGGTGGAGCGAAACGCGCTAAGGATTCTGTGATGAGTGTAAGTATGGCGAGGTGGTTTCCAAGTCAAATCAGGATGCGCCAGGAAGAATCAGTGACGACAAGCAGACGAACTCGTTGATATGAGAGCTAGAAACAAAATTCATCCGATCGCATGGTTATCCTCTTGGCCGGGTCGTGCCCATGATGCTCATCGATCAGTTGGCGTGGACAGAGGTCCGCAGTGGTGGGAGAACGAGGCCAAAGCCGGGTGCTGCCCATGATGCCGGACCAGTCGGTCGGATAGTCGACAGAAATGGCGCTGCACGTTGCAGGGGGCATCGATGTTTGTTAGCTAGCGGTACTAGGCACAACGGCTCAATATTGTCATGTTGACGCCAGGTCTTGACCGCTCGCCTGGGCATGTTCAACACGCGCCGCTGCATATGCGAGTTTGCAAGTGTTAGGCATTGGAGCGAAGCAGAGCGTGCATGTATGTGTGTGTGTGTGTGTACTTGGTGTGTAGAGTCAGACGGCGCTCCAGCGATGGAATGGTATGCGAGGTGACGGGCCTTTGGTCACGTCAGGGTAACTGATACTAGATATTGGACACTGCAGATACCAGCGTGCTAGCCGATGCGCTAGGCCTGGAGAGGCAAGGTATGGCTAGTCTGTTTGGACCAAGCGTATCCGTTTCGGATTGGCGGCGTGGGCGTGGTGCCTGAAAATCGCTACGCTTATAAGAGTTGAGACAAGCTATCTCCCGCCCTTGGCAACAAGACCCGACCAGCACGGACCTGTTCATTGTTCGTCTGATAAGCTTTGGCCTCAGTCTCTCTCCCGATGCTATTCTGGGTAGGCTTCTTTGACGCCCCCATGACCGCCCTTCCCAACCCTTTCGGTGAGGGCGACATATCCAGCTGCTGGCCGCACATGTGGCTTGACGACTCGTACCACTTTGGCAATGGCATTCCCTGCGCATCCCCATCTGCGCACAGCCCTGGTACCTTTCGGCATCACTGAGCATGTACGCCACCAAAGTCAACAGCCCACGGCTCCACGACCCATTTCCCATCTTTCCCACTCGCCATACTCTTTCCACTGCTTCCCGATCTGGTAAAGTCGTCAAGCCTCGCCGTCACAGAGCCCAGCTGCTCGTCCGTCGCCCAGGCTTTGGGGCATGGCTAGCAACACCAGCGGCTTGCTGCTAGCACCATGCCGCTTGGTCCAAGTTTTGAATCATAGCTCTATCGCGATGCTTTTTCAATTTGTATAAGTAAGACATCCCATCCCGCTGGTTGAAGATCATCATCCAACGCACCTCACAACCTTCACTCCCAACTCACTTCCTCTACTCCAAACTCATCCTTCAAGATGCGCAACGTTCTCCTCGCTGTTTCCGCCATCAGCGGTTTGGCTGCCGCCCTTCCCCAGAGGCCCAACTTTGAGGCTGCTAAGGCTCTTCCTCTGCCCAGTGTTGAACTCCTCAAGCCAAAGGTTGATGAGAAGCCAAACGCCCCAATCAAGTACAACCAGCCCGCTGCCGTGCAAGAGGTCAAGCAAGATGTCAGCAACAACGGTGTGCAGACCAGGAAGCGCTCAACCTCTTGCAGCGGCACTGTGGAGGCAGGAGGGTAGGTCGATAATGTAGAAACTTATGGTCAATCAAATCAGCTAACCATTGATGCAGTGCTGCACCTGTTCCCGGTGATGGCTCTGCTGGTGCCTACCTTGCCACCACAAACAATGTGCTCAAGAGCAATGCTGATGGAGCAACTGCTCCTGCCGGCTACGATGAGGCTTTCAAGGGCCTTAACAAAGCCACCCAGCAGATTGGTTACTTGACCTACAAGAACATTGAGACTGGCAATTACAATGTTCAGGCATGCGCCGACTTCTGTGATAGCGAGAAGTTCTGCCTTGGCTTCAACATCTACTACGAGCGTGATCCCAAATACGCGCCTTCCGCCTCCTGCACGGATCCTGAGCCCCAGACCAACCTCAAGTGCGCTCTCTTCGGATACCCCGTCTCCGCAAACACGGCTATCAACGATGGCCAGTACCGCGAGCAATTCCAAGTTGTCATTGCTGGCAGTAACGGTAAGTTCACTTTGTCCTCTTTAAGTGTCTTTAGCTTATGTCAAAACAGGATACTCTAAGCGCCAAGGTACCGTCTGCAGGAATGCTCCTGTTGTGCCCCGCTTCAATGCACCAACCCAACTTCCCGCTGCTATCGATGCTCCTTACATCACCAAGAACAACCGTGAATACTACACCTACAATGGCATGCGCCTCTTCAACGAGAACCCCTATGACCCCAGCCTTTGCGCTGCTGCTTGCGAGGCCCAGACCGCTTTCGATAAGGAGCACCTCGTCGATGCCAGCGGCGAGTACAGGCCATGCAACTTCTTCACCTCTTACATCTTGACTCAGAACGACGTTCCTCTCGGAACTTACTGCGCCCTCTATACTCAGACCTGGGGCCCTGAATATGCCACCAACACTGGCTACCACTGGGAATCCGATGAGTACCGCACCATTTGCGCTGCTTCATACAGCCTTACTGCCCAAGACAGCGGCCGCATCGCTACACCTACCATCTAAGAGGCATAACACGAATTGGATGATGGGATGAAACGGGGCTGTGAATGACGGTTACTAGGACGTTACGCATGATGATGATTCATTTTTTTGTTTAATGATCTAATATAATGACTTTTCTAAAATGTCTGCATCTTCTTACTTTGGTAATTGTGGTCAATGGTATTATTCACATGATAGTGGCAGTATGAACGAGCATGCTCATCATCATATTGGTATCAAGTCAAATGATAGCTTGTGCATGCTGACTTTCTGCCTGCAGCTTGAGCATCCTCCGCGAACTCGTCCGGATACTACACGAGCTCACTTCCACGCGAATAACTGGTGGCATTACCAAGTAATTGTGGTACACGATGTGGGTAACATTAGCCGTACCACCTTCCGTAAGCAGACTCGACGCCAGAACCCAATCAGAATACTCCAACGCGACCCGCACCAGCGATTGTTTGCACCATGGGAAAGCATGATGACAAATATGTACAACTGGTCAAGATGCATCTAGAATAAGAACCTGCAACGCCCACATGTAGAGCAAATCTAGAACGGACTAGCATCGACTTTCCAACCAAACATTCAACCTACAAGGCTCCAACCTAGTGACCACCCATATCCATTACCAGTCCAACAAATATGTCTAGCCGACCAACCATCGTCCTGATCCCAGGCTCCTTCTGCTCTGCAAATGCCTACGATGCAATCGCCACGCCTCTCCGTTCCAAAGGCTACGACATCCAAGTTATCGAGCCGCCTTGTTACCCCGCAGGCTACGAGCGCAAATCTGATGGCGCGCCACCGAACATGTACGCCGATGCCCGGTATATCAACGAGCACGTGAAGAAACTAGCGGATGAAGGCAAAGAAGTTGTGCTCGTGGCCCACAGTTACGGCGGTACGCATACATCACTTGCCCGGATTCTCGACTTTAGGAGATATGCACATGGCTGATGACAACACGTGACTACAGGCGTCCCAGCAACCGAGAGTCTCAAGGGCATAACCAAGAAAGAACGCGAGCAGCAGGGTAAACTAGGCGGCGTGGTCCGCATTGCCTATCTTACCGCGCTGGCGCCGCGCCTCGGTGAAACCGCTTTTCAGGTGCTTGGAGACCAGGGCGGTGTTGTTCCTTCTGCTGGCGAAGTAAATTCCTCCTTTCCTCCCCCCCCCCAACTCCCTCCCTTCACCTACTATTAACTTCCCAAACTAACATAAAAAAACTTCAAGGACGGCTGGATGTACCACAAAGACCCGGCTCCCGTCGCGGCCCTCATCTGCAGCGACCTCCCCCTGTCCGACGCCCTTGTCCAAGTCGACAAAATGGGGTACCACTTTGGTGCGTGTTTCCTTGACCCCCTGACGCATGCGGGCTACAAAGACGTGCCTGTGTCGTGGTTTTTCGCAGAGAAAGATTTAGTGGTTGTACCGCAAGTGCAGCAGATGGGGATTGAGGCTATCGAGGCGAGTTGGGTGGGGACGGACAGGGAGGGGAAGAAAGTGGATGTGACGAAGCTGGAGTGTGATCATTATCCGCTTGTGTTGGAGGATAAGAGGGCGAAGGTTGAGGCGTGGGTTGAGGGGCTTGTGGAGAAGGGAGGGAGGGATTGATGGGGTTTGAAAGAAGGGGTTTGACAGGAAGGTGTTGGACTATACATACATAGGCATGCAGTGGTAGTTTTTATGTATATGTGCCACATTTTCAAAAGTTAAGACAGTTTCTATGTCTTTTTTTCTTTCTTCTCCTTTGATTTGCTATGGGGTTGTAAACAGAGTCATGGGGAATTTGTATGGCCTGGATCATATCATCATCATCAATCCTAAGCCGATATTATTGACAGAAAATACAAATTGCACGTGCTGTCAAATTATGCCTCAACTATTCCCGCTCCATCTCAATTCTGACTATCTAGTAGGACCCATCGGGCCCTCCATATATTTTTCTTGTTTTTCTCCCTTATGTCCGACACTCCTTGAACTATTTCCCTTGATGCTTCTTCCCTTCTCCATCCATTTAGGCTCCATCATCATCCCTTACTCCCCAATAAACCGATGCTCCCCAACCTCCAGCACCTCAATTCTATCCCCCACAGCCACACTCCCCTCGTTCAACGGCGTAACCTGCATACCCAAGCACGCATGCTTACTCCCCTCATCAATAATCCTATAACTCCGCAGCGTAGTCGACGGCTCATTGCGATCCCGCTCTCCCGTCTTCTGATCGACATTTGGCAGCTTGCACCTCGTTGTGCGGCAGGAGACGTGGAGATTGAGTGAGGATTCTGAATTAGATGGTGACGAGATTTTGGCTTTTGTCCAGTTGTCTTCGGCAAATGCGGAGGGACCGGTGATGTAGAGGTTTGCGCGGAAACGCATGGCGTCGAGGAGGGCGAGCCTGTTTTGCCAATTGTGCCTGGATTTTGGATTTTTGCCCGGGAGTTTGGAGGCTACGTCGTGGACGGAGGCCATGTTCATGATGTGGACTGGATACTGTTTGCGTTTTGTTAGCCGAATGCCTGGTTGAGAGTTTTTTTTTCGGCTTTGCATGTTCAGGGAACGAGCAGAGGGTAAAACGTACAGAGTCTTGCATGCCGATTACAGTCTCAAATCCCACCTCTTCTTTCTTTGGTGCGTTTTTGCCTACTTCTCGATAGGCGTTTGTGTCGATTCTGAATAGTGCAATGGGGTTTGCGGCACCCAGAGTGTATCGAAGTTTTTCAAAGGTCTCGCGGTCGACTTCTGAGGTCATGTTCAGGACAACGGGAGTGTCCATCCAGATATGCAAAACTTCTTTCGTATATCCCTTGCTGTTGATTCTCTCTTGCGGCGGGTTGAACGGTATTCTGAATTCCAGCGTTGGTTCGGATTTGCCAACCAGTTTTGCTGCCAAGATCTTTCCATAG
Source organism: Bipolaris sorokiniana ND90Pr (assembly GCF_000338995.1). Classification (NCBI taxonomy): domain Eukaryota; kingdom Fungi; phylum Ascomycota; class Dothideomycetes; order Pleosporales; family Pleosporaceae; genus Bipolaris; species Bipolaris sorokiniana. The sequence continues at coordinate 623,549 of NW_006911900.1, read as the reverse complement.
TTGGTAAGGCCTTCCAGGGTGAAGTCGGTATCTGGGGTAAATGGAAATCGGATTACAATACAGCCTTCACTTTTCACCCATTCTCCATCTTCCTTGTAGCCTCTTGCTGATGGATCAGGCACCCACATTTCCGTCTCGACTTTGGCCAGACGGGGGAAACTTCGCTGGGTCATGAATTGCCATTCACTTGAGACTTTTCCATCCAAAGATGGCAGGCTAGTAACTTGCTGAGCGAGAGTGAATTGGCGGTCGTATTTCAGTCCAGTTCGAATGACTTCAGTTTTTTCCAATTCAATCGGGCCACCGGATTTCAACGGGTAGATGAAGAGTGCTTTTATGGTCCATGGCTTTTCTGGGGTTGGGTCGCCGCCTTTGGCATATTTCTTAGAGTACTGGTCTTCAAGGTTGCTGCGTCCTTTAATTCCAAGTTTCCGACAGCCAGCTGGCGGAGGTAGTGCTCTGGGAGACTGGAGGATGCCGAGGATGAGCAGGATTGCAAAGGGCAACAGGCCTGCTATCACCGCGAGTATTATTCTCTCCATCATCACGTTATCCTCATTGTCTGCGAGAAAGAAGGTTTTGGCCATTTTGGCGAAGGTGTCGCGTGGCCAATTGAGGTGGGTAGATCCAGAGCGTGAGAGATGCGGCTGTTATCGTGAAAACGCCGAGGCTCAAGCGTAGCAAAATCCTTCGACACTAACGCATAGGAGGCAGGTGTTGATTTGGATACGTAGAAAGTTAGTTCACTATCAATGTGTTATGCCTTAAATCGCTTTGAATTCCTGCTGATGCGGGGTTGCTGTAAGCACCCAGTGTATCAGGTGAGGAGAAGGAGGCTCGAGTCATGTGCCCTGGGCTTGGTTGTGCTCGTGACATCGTGCCATGAGCGTATCGACCGAACGCCACTCACTACGCGCCCTTTGACTAAGTACACCGCGACTGCTATGTACCTACTGCGACACAGTACAGAAAGAGGAAAACTGTGTAAGACGTAATGCTCAATACGGCAAAGTCACGGGACGACTGCAACCTCGCATACTCTTGCTGAAGCTTGCTCAATTGCATTCCCCACTACAATGGCCGGCGAAGAAGCCTCACAGCTGTCGCCCCTGTCGCGTAAGCTTGCACACCCCGCACACATTTTGCGTACACATATACTCATACATACGATAGATAGGCTACCCACCGTCTCCGCATCCCAAGCCCTACAAGACTTCAACGCACGCGGCGCCCGCACGGTATCAACAGGCATCACACAGCTTGACAAGGCCCTTTCAGTTCCAGCTCCTCCGGGCCATGATGCTTCAGGCGGATACACACGCGGCAAAGTAACTGAGATCTTCGGCCCATCCGGGGTCGGCAAGACAACATTCGGGTAATTGTGACTGTATTGCACTCTCGGGAAGACGGCGATTGAAGGCTTCCAGGATACAGGCCGCCGTCTCGGCACTGCGTGAGGGCCAGCGGGTAATATGGGTTGGTGAGTACATGTAGTAGAGGGCAGCACTATCTAAATATTGGGTTGAAAGGCTAAAGGTTTCCAGATGCTGCCTGCGCGCCTCTGGTGCAGCATCGCATCGACGATATCCTTGTTCCGTACCCAGACGAGATGCGGAGTCGTTTCCAATATACCGTGGCACCTACGCTTGCGCATGTCGTGGCGCTCTTCGTCCATCCGCCCGCTTCCTTTCCCCCGCAAAATACCAGCCTTATCGTCATAGATTCGCTCGCAACCCTCATTGATAACGCATATCCCCGTCATACGGATGATCGCATTGCGAAGAATAGGACCGACCAAGCACGATGGGCTGCAGGACGTCGATTTGCTATAATTAATGAATTAATTGCAGCATTCACCAGGTTTGCAGCACTGCACGACCTTGTCTTGCTTATCACAAGCCAGACTATCACCCGTATCCGAGGTGCCTCACGCGCACTGTTGGTTCCAGCAATCTCAGGGGTTGAGTGGGAAGCCGGTGTATCCACTCGTCTGGTTCTCTTCAGGGATTGGGTTAGACACGGCAAACCTACTGATAAGTCGGACGCCGAAAGGTTGCAAAGAGCTCGATTTGCCGGCCTTGTGAAAGCAAATGGTGTAGCCTTTGCAGATGAGGGGGGTGTCGGCAATGTAGTGGCCTTTACTATTGAGAAGGTAAGTCGAACCAACTTCCTTCAGGCTCGATCTACACAAACCCAGTTAGACGTTCTCTGTGACGATCGCCTGCTGACACGATGCAGAATGGTCTTTGCGACATAAGCATGGCAACCAACGACATTACAGCCCCTCTTCTTATCCCAACAGAAGGCCGGATGTCCAAGAGACCCTTCGCCGAAATTGATGAGAATACCGCCGAAGAACCGAATTCGGATGAGCTTTACGGTTGGATGGAGGACGACGGAGTTGCCACTGAGGGGTTATTGATTGATGAAGCATCCATTGATCAGGGTGACGTTGCAACACCTCACTTGGATGTCATTGCAGATGGCCACAAGAATAAGGTAATACGGACTTCTCCTACACCCACCCAAGATTAAGAGATTAATCATAAGTCCCGACAATCCGCGACACTGGTCCGCTCCCAGGTTGACTGCACCACATGTTGGTGCTATTCGGAGAAAGTAAGCTTCCGTCTGGGGTAAGCTCGTACAGATACCTGCCCCTTACTCTCCGGATTCCAGCGTCCAATCACTATGTAGATCTCGCATCCAGATGGATGAGCCAAGCCTCCCACGGCCCACGGCACAGGTATCGCTATTCAGCCGTGTGGGGTTATTCAGACGCGCCGCACCCCGGAATATCATCCGCACCTCGTCCCGGCGCGGACTTTGACGCATTCGCCAACTGTTCTGACATCAGCAACAGAGCATAGTTATGTCTAAGCCACGGTCTAGTACGTCCCTTATCGTGAAGCCCAGCCCAGATGTGCTATTCTTCCGCCGGCAAATGCGCGCGGCAGCTTTTGTCCACTGGTTGCATCCCACATCCACACGACTGGGTCTCATCTTGCCACACTAGCGGTATTCCGCTCCGACAGGCGAACAAAAGCAAGTGCGGGCTATCCGAGCATAACACACAAGTGTGTCACACCAGGGCTGCAGCGCATTCGTGTGTACTAGTTGCACGCAGGGATCGGGGAAGCACCCCCAGATCCAGACACTCGGTTTCCCTCACCGGTAAAAGTCGTCCCTTTTTTTTGATGCTGATGCTCCGGATGCTTCGCGAGTCTGGGGTCAGCGGGGTCGACGGTTTGGGCTGGGCGTGGGGGTGTACGGCAAAGTTGCTCGTCGTCACGTATGTGCATGTTAGTGTGAAGCAAAAGGTAGCCACACAAGTACACGATGATAAGCGGACCGTATAAAAACGGCGGAGCATGGTATGCATACCCATATCGTAACAAGCCATGAGCCTTGTTGCGCCTCGAGGGCCCACGGTGGCGCAATATGACTTGGATTTGCCAAAGAAACACGCATTTTCAATGCGGTTCTTGGCCAAACTACAGGTGTCAGACGTCCTCCAGCCGGGACTGGCGCATGCAATAATAGGGTATTCGTCCTTTCCCTTCACCGCTACTCAGCCATGGAACGCTGCATCGAGGACGCAGATCGCCTTGTTTCAGCTCTATGAGCGCCTATCAGGCTCGCTTCACACGAGTGAGGCTCTATGAGCGAGAACTTGGGCGCATAGCATCGGCCGTAGCACGCCTACCACCACCAACCCTCCCTTTTCCGCCTAATATCCCAAGGCAGAAGGTCCCAACACCAACAAGGCAGCTCGTAATGTCACCGATCTCCCCACGCTTTCTCCGCATACAGCGCTGGCGCCGGCCTAGGCTGCAGCCTCGCTTCCTCCCGTTGATCTCTTACCCCAATGGAGACGGGTGGTGTTACGCACAAAGATGGGGTTTGCTGCAGCCCGACTGACTTTCCGGAATACATGGTGCTGAGCCGAAAAAGTGGCCAGGATCTTCGTTTGCTCTTAGGGCGCCTGATGCGGGGGATCGTGATACGAGTGCGAGATGTTGGTGGTCTGGGGATACGATGTATTCTATGTCGACGTGACGTCTTTTAGGTGTGGGTGATTGGGATTAGCAAGTGTCAGGTGGATAATATGTGGGAACTGGGCGTCGAGTGTCGAACCAACTGGTTCATGGCTACTGAGGCAAATGACATTAATGCGGGGCGCTCGTAACCGAAGAGTACAGTGTGTTGCTTTTTCTGCATGGTGTTGCGTACACAGCGTGAGATAAGGGGTATACTATTACGTCTTGTAGTATGGAGAGAAGTGGAGAAGCAGCTCTAAATTTACTGCTGCTAGTTGTCTTCGTATCCAAGCGGTACTACTAGAAATGGATATCCGGGAGAGAATGGCTCGTTCTGAATTTACTGTGTGGATAGGGCTTCGTGTTGTTACATGTGTAAATAGCTAAACCGAAGAGATGCTCGTGCCCGGTTTTACGTGAGGGAAAGATATGTCAGACATTAGTTTGTCGTTAATCGCCATTGCAATTGTGGGAATATACATATCTAGTCGACAAAGTGACCAGTCATTGTAGATACAAACATGGCACTGACTCGAGATGTAGCGAGACTGCATGATGTTCGTGGCCACTGCGTATACGCACTCTCTCGTACTGCCATGCACTGTAACTGCCTTTTAGCATAGACACAGCCATGTATACACGGAGCTATGGAAATTCCTCAAGCTTACCAAACTCCATACACACTGACCCATTGCAGATTTGAGAATGTGGTATAGCATCGTACCTAAGAGGGTATCACCAAGTAGTCCTTCACACTGCTCCACCCATATGTATAGAACCACTCCAGTTACTCACGACAAAGAAAGCAAGACGAATTCGTATCCTATGCAAACTCATCACTCTCATGCTGCATCAAGAAAAACTTACAAGCAAAATCTTTTCATCTCCCCTTCTACCCCTTCCCCACACACCCAATGTCACCTACACCTTTCTCCCCCCCCCACCACTAACCTTTCTCACCACGTACTACATATACCCACAGCCCCCCATATCCGATCCGACACTTCCAACTTTTTTTTAGAAAGAAGGAAAGAAAGAAATCACGATATTTTTTGTATCGGGCATCAATTGGGGCGAGGTTCCGTCGCGCCCCCCCCCCCGGCTCTTTTTTTCGTGTCCCCCCGCCCCCGCAAAATCACCGAGAAAGATACGTTTTTTTGTGTGGAGGTTTTGGTGTGAGTGGGTTTGCACTGGGAAGATAGGGAGAAAGAATAGGGTTGGGCTATGTGATGGAATAGTCAGAGAGAGAGAGTATTTTGTTTTCTAACTTCTTGAGGTTTGGGTGAGTTGGGATAACTACGCATGGTGAGTGCGTGCGAGAGGTGATTGGGTGGGTGGGTGGGTTAGGTGGCTTGGGCATGGCTGTGCAGAAAGGGCAAGAATGGAGAGAGATTAGTTAGTAGCTAGTAGCTAGTTAGTAGCTGGTGGTGGGTAATCAATTAGGCCTGATGCCAATGTAGTAGGTAAGTAGGGCATTGGTTGTAAGGGCTGTGTCTAGTTGTTTCTACTTGGTGGAGATGGGGTGATGCGGCTTTGCGCTTTTGCGCACTGAGGCATGGTGGAGTGATGTATCGGAATGTGGGGGGGGGCACGTGCGTCAAAATGGGGACTTTGCTCGTATCTCGGAGGGAAAGGAGAAGGGGCAAGCTGCGAGGGCAAGAGAATGTGCGATGGAGATCCACATGTCGGAAATACGCCGATTTTTGAGTGGGGGTCAATTTTATTTCTTCTCTATTTGCGTCGTGTGTAGAATGATGTAGGTGGTGTAGAGAGAGTGTGTGTGTTCAGGGGAAGAAGAGGCAGCATGAGGAAAAGACATTCTGTAATTTCCTTTGTAGGAGCGTACGTAATCGACCCACATGTTTTTTTGCAAGAAAGAGAAGGATGGAGAGACGGGAAAACAAAAGAGTGATAGTTACCACATACAGAGTTACAGGTCCGACAGGCTCTTACCATATTGATACCTAAACTCCTGTGTATACTTACACGGAGACACCGATCATCGCCCCTGCAGACAGCACTAAGTCTCCCCACCTTTTATTCTACGACTTTCCGCAGTCGCCAAAAAAAATTACGGCACAAAAGAAAAGCGCCATCAGCACCAGCATTAACCGGCCCCCAAACCAAGAGCCAAAAGAACGCGGCTGAAATCGCACGTGGCTGTCTTTCTTCCGCAATCCTCAACGTCTCTGCATTCCCCGTGCTTCGCCCGCGCCCTTTTACCCCCTCTAAAGTACCTCGGACCTCGCTTTTTCCCCCTCGAACCACCAACGATCCTCCAACCTCCAACGAAAACTCCCGCTTCAGCCCCTCTCACTAGTCCGTATACAAATTACCGAGCACAAGGTTAACCTTTTGATGCTGACCCGAGGGAGCCAAAAATGGTCGGTCCCCCATGGGTCCAATGGTGCCATAACAGCATAGCCGTACGAAGCAATGTACCTAATAAATTCATGCAAGTACCCTTACATCCTAACCTAAGCGAGGTCCATGCTCCCTTCCTTTTGGCAGCTCTGTTTCATCCGAGGACCCGCTTTGGATGGTGTCGAAGCCGGTCCGAGATACCGCGGGTAATAATAATATTTCAAGTCTACGTACGCACATGTACATACCTGTAGGGAACTGTAAGTAGAACACGCCGTGACGCATGAGCACCCCAACAAAAAAACAGACTTTAGGTAGTCCGTAAAGAGACATGTTGCCTGAGTGAGATGGTGGTTACACGGAACAATTTCCTGACACACAGACGTACTTTTTTTTAGAGGGGAAGTATGTGCGGGACGGAAGAAATGTCGGGTCTTTGTTTTCTCACACTCTCTCCGGTGCTCATGCCACTTTTAGTTTTCCATTGCTCTTTTGTCCCTCCATATCAGGGACGTGCGGCGGGAAAGGACAAGAAAAATAAGGGTACAAGACTCTTGGAGTCTGGGGTAAAGTAAAGCCGACCTTTTTGATTGCTTTTGGGGTTTGTTTCTTACTCCGCTCCTTGATGATCGTTAGTGGCTTTCCTGGTGTGCTTCTTGTTTTTTTTTCTGGTCATAGTTCAGGTGCGCGTGCACTGCTTGCGAGGGGTCCACAATTGGTTTCACATGTCAGGCGCAGAAAGAAAGACATGCAAAGGGCACATTGATAATCAGTGTACGTATGCGAGAGCTTATTAACCTGTGTAGGAAAAAGAGGTGTGGTGGTATGCTGGTTCCCCGTGGACGATCTTGATGATGATGTTCTGACGGCATGCAGGTACAGAAACAGTTGCCAGACCTCAACAACATGCACCTTGGCCACCATCAAACCCTACACACTTCTTTATTTTGCCTCATAGCCCAGCCGGTCTGGGCAGTTTCGTGATATTGATTTTTCTTTATTGATTTTTTATCCATATATTGGTGGTGGAGAAAGCAAACCGGCGCAATAACCTCAGGCCACCGACATGTCGTCGAGAAAAACTTTGGTACATTGTCATGAGTAGCCTCTTCCCCCCACGTTAATCAATATGAGGTAGAAGTGAGACCTGCATGTTGGAAGCTGTGCAGCGGGTGCATGCACACGGACAGCATAGGCAATCCTGCTTCAATGCGCTGCGCCGCGTGGATGGTCTTCGCTTATCTGCAATATTGGGCGGATAAATAACGGTCTAAATGAAGGTATACGTATCTCCCTGCGGGTGTGGAGTCGTGGAGATAAGGGAGAGTGCGGTTGATTGACTCAGACAGCGATACTGATTTAGACTGGCGATGCCCACACAATGCGCGATCGCTTGCCGGTTTGGTTGATTGCTTGTCAGGGTAACTTGATGCGCATGTCCTGATCCGCGCCACGACATTTGTCCAAGCAAAACGCTAATCTTGGAAGTGGATAACATGTGAGAAGTCGAGACTTTTCAAGTGCGTCATTGCTAGGCTTCGACATGTGACGTAGGGAGTGTGGCTGTAAGATACGCAGTGGTTTGGCACGGCTTCATGTCGGTGGAATGGCTGAAGCGGAATGCCAAATCCAGTATTCTAGCAGGGAACAGACGACATGTGGACAGGAAAGATGCCTATCTGCAGTGTGCAGGCAGGTTGACTGTCATAGCAAAGATGTTCATCGAGCTCACATGTGGGACCCTTCTGTAGTTCACGAACCGGCGGTCAAAGCTGCAATATATTGTGCATCGCCCTTGCGCAGGGCCTCACTAAGCACTTTGTATTGCTATTCAGGCGTGTGTGATCTGCAAAATATATTGCTGGCGTGAACGCGGTTGTAGTCGCTGGGGCAGAGTACCAACAGCCCGGTACGATGATGTTGGGTTTAGATGAAAACCGTTGTGCTAGAGGCCTGCATCCCGTGTGCTGCACAGATGCGGGGAACCTCAACAGGTACTTTGTAAAGTATATTCCTTCATTCATCGACCAAGTATTGCGGTATTGCGGTCCTTGCACGCGGAGGTGGAGTCAATGGGGAAGGTGCTAAACTAACAAAGTGCGGCGAAGGGTTGAATGGTTAGCCGGTGGTAAACGCGATGCAAAGGACAGATGGTCGATATTCTGGAGACGGGTCCGCATCGGCGCATTTGGGTCTGATAAATTTCCCTGCGTGAGCTTTGAGGAAGAGAGGGCCAAAGCAATAGTCTGGTCTTTGGTTCCGAGAGCCGCATCGGATCGGAGACACTTCCCCTTTGCACCTGACTCCGACCAAGCAGGCACTATGGGATTCCCCGGTGGGCGGTAAACTAACTTGTTTTAGTAGCATACGCGTCGATCTGAGTGTGGAGTCAGGGTCTCTCCACAATCCACGACGTGCTGCTGACGGCTGTGAGTGGTGCAATTACTTGCGGCAAAATTTCCTCGGCTGGAGCGAATGGGGTGGCGAGTGCCATAATTCCGACAAGGGTACGTGACTCGTCGGCGGCAGCCTTAACCGCCAGCATTTCCTCGTCAGGCAGGTCCGCTGTTGGACATTGTGGAGATCCCGCACTCAGTTCTGGGACAAAGGATGGATTTGCGACCTGGATTTGCGGCCCTAGAAGCTCGCTAGACGCCTTGTGCTGAACTGGTCCAGTACTAACACCGAGTTGGTCTGCAAGGGGCGGAAAGGCTTGGTGGCACTCGTTCTTGTCCCGTGGGCGGTTGGTATCTGGGCTGGATTCAGAGGCGCTTCATGGCAAGCGGCTAAGATGGAGCGCAGTTCCGTCAGCTGAGACACTACTGTGGATACCCAATGTGTAAGTATTTGCAAGCTCTCCTTTGTCGTGCGTGACAGTTGCTTTTGATGAAGCTAGTGAGGGAGGGGCGGGATCCGGCTGGTTTGTGATTGGTAGGGAGGCCACGATGCCCAGCTTGGTGAGCAGATTGGCGTTTGGCCGGCCCTGCCCAGTCCACAGCGGAGGTTTGCAATGACAATTTTGGTTGGCAAGTGCCTTGGTCGACAGCCGGAGGTACATGTGCATGTGAATACGTTACGTAGGTGTGTACCTTGATTCGCGCTGGGTGCGCTTGACCCGGTAAGCAGGCAAGGTATTTGATTTTGGTACTGTCATGTCAAGGACAGACCCTGTTCGGTATTACTGCTCGGTAGCTGTTCTTGTACCGGTTTTCACGGGCAACGGTGTCAGCGGGCACAGGTATGTCCAGTAGGTACATGTGTATGTGTACATATCAAGGTACGTACATAGGCACATGTGTGTGCGCTGTGCGCCTTCGCTTCGCGCCTGGCGGGCCGACCGTGTTCAGACGCCGCAATCTGGCGTGGTAAGGCGGCGGAGGTAGAAGCCGCCAAACCTGCCGGCTCGTACGGTCAGACAGGTGAGATCGTCATAGCTCGGATTACGCGTTGTGGAGTAGCGTGGCGTACGCTATGGGGCTCCAGTCCGGGGTGCATGCCCAGCTGGACCACTGCAGAGATGATCCTCACAATCAACCGGCGGGAGAAATTTTCTTTGGGTCGACCATAGATAGGCCATTGGATGGGCTCGCGCCTATGGATCTGAGACTGTGCTCTGGCGAGGGCAGGCCCTTGGGGCTGGCCAGATATCAGAATTGTCGAATGGCAGCGTGGAGCGAAGGCATCTGTTGGTTCCCGGCTGGCAAGGGTGAAGCCGCCGGAGACAGGTCGAGATAAGGGCAGTGAAGATTCGATAGATCCCCACAAGGATGGGACCGGAAACGCAGCCAGCGTGCCTAGCAGGTAGGCGAAAGCATGCATGCGAGTAAGTAAGTAGTAAGTACTTGGGTATGGATGTGGTGAGTGTGGTGTCTGGAGGACTCGTGGTGTTTGCGCGCTCGACCTGCCCGCCCACCCTGGCTGGCTGGCTGGCTGGCTGGCTGGCTGGCAGTCTGGCTGCATCGTGTCCTGTTTAGGCAGTGAGGACGCGTGTTCCACTTTGGGCAACTACAGCCACGCACCCACGCCCACCCACGTACTAAGTACGTACTCACACATGCCACATACCACACCACACAGGCATGCTTACAGGCAGCCCCCAGGCGAGGGCGCATGGGCAGCGCCACGATGTGTGCTTGTGCCACGTACTCCACATTCCTCACTCTCCGCAAAATCCAGGTCCCTTTATGCCATAAGCCCCGCTAGCGCTGGTGCCGCAGTCTGTACCGGAATCGTCAGACGCGGACGAGGCTTATCGCGCTGCATGTGAAAGGGGAAGCAAGTGCAAGAATAGCGACTGTTAGCTGGAGACGGGCGTGGTCGCACAAGCAGCCCATTGACTGAAACACAGCCCTCATCTCGCCCTTGGTTGGCCCCCTCCTCACCGCATCTTGCTCGTTGGGGGTGCCCAGTGTGTCTCACGCCCACCCCGCAGGGGAAGATCAGGTTCGGCGCGAAGAGAGTGAGAGAGTGAGAGCAGATGCAGAAAAAAAACACTGTGCGGGTGCCGCATAGCGGCGGGCTGGCGTGACGCTTGCACCATCCAGCCCACTCACCCACTCCCATCCAACCCCCATACCTCCCTCCGCCATCACTCGCCCTTCCGAATGATCAAACAAAACTTATCTGCGGGGAACATGGACTGTCCGCCCTCCTTGTTTCGAGACTTGACGTTGCCGAGACCTGCCAGATAGCCTACCACTCCCCCAGAACCCCAGGCTCTCGCATACACACCCTAACCCGGCCCCCCTACCCCACGAATGATTCTCCCTGCTTGCATCACCGGGCTCCTCTATCACGTCACCCACATGCAAATCTTCCTCGTCCATAACATAATATCTCGTAATCGCAAATTGAAATCTACTGTACACAGCTGCACTACACTAGAGTTTGCTTTCAGGTTTCAATTAGGCGCTAAGCTAAGCAACTACCCTCTACTCATCTCGACCTCTCCCCGCACTGCCAACATGCACACCCCTCCGCCCCCACTCCCTCCAAACCTGCCCGCGAGCTAGCATCCAAAAGTGAGGCAGACCCGGGGGCGTATACAAGATTGCGAACCGCCTGGCGCGGTTTCGCGGGGTATTGAATCCGGCAAAAACAACTGGGAAATAAGTGAACAAGATGAAGTAGAAGAAGAAAATAGGTAGAACAAGTACAAGTAGATAAGCTACAAAAGAAATGTCTATTTGCCCGTGGTGTTAGGGAAATCGTAATATGCCACAGGCTCCACCCTACAAAAAGGGTCTTGTGTGTGTGCGCCCTTGTCTAATTAATCTCATCGCTTGCTGACCGTGAAAAAATGATGAAATGCAAGAGAGGTGGGGAAAAAAAAGTGAAAAGCAGAGAATGCTGACCGAAAACGCCGATGCCATGCTAGTTGGAGTTGAGAGTGGGTTTAGTTGCGATTCGAGAGGTCTTCACCGGCTAATGACGCCGTTGCGGAGTTATTACCGGAAGAGAAGCCGCTGTTGCTCGGGCCATTGAGCAGATCTTGCACCGCAACCTTGGGTACTTGCGGAACCGGCAATTTGCGCTGCGCACCCTCTGGCTTGGAAATAATGTCCCCAATACGAAGTCCCGACGACTGGCTCGGCACGTACGGTTGGTCACGCTCCGTCGACGGCTCCATGGGCGCAAGCGCTGGCACAAAGTTTTGGTTGAGGCTGAGATGACGTAGATGTGGTAGCTGGAGATCACTGAAGCCGTGGGGCCGTAATCTTGGCGAGTGTGCAGGGGTTGCGAGAGGCGTGTGGTCTGGAGTCGGGCTGCAAGAATCATGCGAAAATGTTGGTGATGGCGGGGCAGTCGACGACGGAGAGCCTGGTCTCGACTTCTTTGTCATCCTGTGCGAGTACGGGTCGTCATCCTCGTGTGAATGCGATCTTGACATGGGCTGCGATGAGTAGGCATATTGAGAGAGGCCTGGCAGTCGGTTGGCATAAGGGTGGTACCCGCTGGTAAGGTGATGTCTGCTCGAGTGGGGCATGTGTCCAGGACGTTGCTCCAGTCTTGACGCAGCATCGGCAAGGAGATCCATGGGGCGAGCAAGACCGCTGGGGCTGCTGCTGTTGCTCAGACCGCCCTGGTGGTATGCGGCCAGGTCGTTGCTCATACCAGGAGAGTAGTTTGAGAAGGAGTGGGGTGGCGAGACGTTGGGAGAGCCTAGTTGAGAGCCTGGTGCGCTGCGAGAAATGGGCTTTGTTGGAGGAGGCATCATATGTGCAAGGTTAGATCCGGGCTCCATGAGACCCGCCTGTACAGCGGCAACGGCAGCTTGGTGGGCAGCGGCATGTTGCTGGCCTTTGCCTCGCCGCGAGTTTGGATTGTTGTGTATCCTGGAGTGTCTGTGTGGCGGGGTTAGTTGGTGTGCAGGCAAAAAAAGAAGCTTGGTGGAAGACATACCGAGTGAGTTCGTCAGAGCGAGAAAATCTCTTTGTGCATCCAGGGAAAGTGCAGGCGTGTGGCTTCTCTCCAGTGTGGGTTCGAATGTGGCGAGTCTGGTGCTCCAGACGGTGGAAGGCCTTGTCGCAGAGAGGGCACTTGTAAGGCCTAGGAAGATCCTGTCGGGGCTCCTCTGTCTGTTGCGGGGCGTTCTGGAGAAGAGGCGCCATGAGGCTGACGGTGGCAGCGGCCATAGAGGCGGTGGGTGCAGAGGTAGGTGGTGGTTGTTGTTGCTGTTGGTTCTGGGAGGCTGTTTCGGGGTTGAGCAGGTTGGCGAAACCTGTCGAGGCAGAGTTGGATTGCATGTGACCGGAGGGGAAAGTTTGGGGGGAAGGGGGACGGATGGGGGGCTCGGATATATGTATGGATCAAACTAGGCGGGCGGCGTGTGGGGGTCGACTGATGGCCGTCAGGGCTGTCTGTGCTTACGCGGGCGAGGATATGCCGGAGCTCGCGCAGAAAGAAACGCGGTGCGCCAGTGCGCCTTGGCTACTTTTCGGGGGGGGGAGGGGGCGCTCGAGTCGTGGAGACGTATCAAGAAATGCGGGTCCTCACGCACACTTGCGTGATGACTTGCGGAGGGCAGCGTGCAGCGGGTGCAGGGTGTAGCTGGAGCGGCGGCCTTTTCGGTGTCGCAGTCGCTTTGGGCGATCCCTTGGGGGTCGTGGGAGAGGACGGGTGAGATTATGAGCGATGCAATGGCACCGTGGCTAGCGGCACCTGCCTTGGTCTGGTCGTTCAGCAACTATGGATGTGGAGCGTCGATTTTTTGGTTGAGTCCGGCGACGTAATTTGCATTTGTGAGAATTCTGCATGCGAAATTTTGCAGCGGTGAGTGTCGGCGAACGCACTGCGGTCGCCAGTCGCGACAAGGTGAGGCTGTGGTTGGAGTGTGCAGCGAGTACCAGCGGACGGCCGGGGTCCCCAAGCAGGTGTACAGTGGCTGCGCGGGTATACGGGTCGACAGAGAGGCCGTCAAGTCAAATGATGCAACGTTGCTGGTGGGGTTGCGTGGTGGTGGTGACTCTTCTAGAGACTGCCGTGGTGTACATGCGTGCGTAAGTGCAGTGGTCGTGGGGATGTGGCTATGCACTCCCAGGCTGGGGCAGAGATAAGGGTGGCCTTTGTATGGGGAGGTTTCTGGAGACCGGAGACGTCACCACCATCACCTGGGGGCTTTGGTGTGTTCCCATGCCATTCCCATGGTCCCATCAGATCGTATCGTATCGTATCGTATCATATCGTGCAATGCAGACAGACACGCTCGTCGAGCGCCTCCCGAGCTGCTGCCCTATTCTTGCCCTCTTCCTCCCTCTGGACGTGAGACGAGAGAGCCCACAGCCACCCCCGACGCCGTGAGCGTCTAAGCAGCCAAAACACCAGCACCTGCATCTCCGCCCACCCACTGCCCGACGAGGCACTGTCACTGGCTCCCACTGCCAGCGACATTGCATTGTCATCTCGGCAGACTTCGGTGTTGCACTATTCAGACTCGTGGGATGCGTACAACTCTCGAGTGGTTTCGCGCATGACCACCCTCATTGGCCGCATGACATGGCCAATAATGCTTCCCAACACGCACACAATTTACCCACTGGCTGTCAGTTGTGTTGCACCACAGCCGTCGGGGGCTGGCGCTGCTCTGTTTTGATTTCATCACTGTGGGGGATCCAGACCTGGGGTCACGGCGAGGGCGAACAATCCTATCGAGCCACCATGTCGTTGCCAACCTGTCCGTTCCTATGTACACTGCATACACGTCGCGCAGCATCGCGACATCACTCGCAGCTGGCTGCACGCACACGCACCAAGGGCTCGAGCACCGTGCCACCAAGCCGACTTTGTTCTACCCTCCACTACGGCCCGCCTTCTGTGCATCGTCCCGGACACTCAGGTGAAGGTTGAGTCGGTAGACCAACGTAGGGCGATCTCTGCCGACCATGTATCCTGAAATCACCCGATAATGCTCCCGGGTCCATCGACACAGACACAGACACATGCACATGCAGCCTCGTCTTCATCAGTCAGCTTCGTCCGAGGCTCGCCCTGTACAAACGCAAAGGGGGCTGCCCATGTCGTATAGGCCCATGTCGGACGAGCAAGCCATTTCCGCATAACCCACTGTTGGCTATCTTCAGCTCGAGCCCTTGCGCACCCCAGTCGTCGGCGCTGCCCCTGTGCTTGGCTCCTGAGCAGATCGTGGGGACTTTTGCCCTGCGACGGACCGGCTGTCCCGAGCTGGATGACGTTCACGGCCTCGGTAAGAAAGCCCTTTATGTGAATCGCAATCACGCGGCGTCTTTGCTTCATATGCACCATTGTTTGCACTTTATTCCACCGCGGACCTGAGCACTGATACACCACATTAATTCTGCATAGTCACCCTGGCTCCGCTATTCTTATCTGATGTTCGAGAAATTTTTGAGTGCAGCTAGTCCCTCAATAGCTCGCCCCGCTTTGGGGTTACTTCCTCCGAGCATACGCCTATGCCGAGCCGACAGAAAAATTCGCACGCCAATACCGTAGTGTAGTAGGGGACCAACTCCTGATCATGGAACGTGGCATCGGAGAATCTCGGAAACCCCATCGCTGACAGCAATGGGGCTCCGCTGAAGTGCTGCGTTGGTGGCGTCTTATTAGCCCCAACTCTTTCGTGCTATGCAAGGTACGCCTTCGTCGAAGCTTTCATGGAAGCACTGTCCCCTCCGACGTCACATCCCCAGCCCCGAAATTTCGATTATGCCGGCGTTTTCCATGTCCCGTTTCAGACAACATGGGCATTACCCTCCAAGTCTGCGATACAGTTTCATAGCATGTACGTTTGCGGGGTGCTTTTGGCAGTCCGCATCCATGTGCGACAGCCGCCCAATGTCGGAACCCCGTAGCCGCCAAAAGTCGGGTCCTTGCACCAACAACAATCGGCTCGGCCAGGCGGAATCATCACTTCTCCCAGAGTGCAACCACCATCTCTTCACCCGCCCCGGTCTGCAATCGTCATCTATCGTGACATGGACATGGTATGTCTCTTGTCTAGAACCTTCAGGGTCTCAATCAGTCCCCAGTGATGTAATGGTGGACTGTCTGGTCAAAAAGAGTAGGTTATGCGTCAAACACCGACATGGCCGATGATGCCGGCTGATCCACGGTTAAGCTCTCTGGGGCCCCGCACCGTTGGTTGTGGCTCATTGATCGAGATGAGGCAGTGGCTTTCAGGGGCTCTCGCACAAAGATATTGCCACCAATTCAACCAAAGAGACTTTCGTCGCCTAAACTCACCGTAATGAGTCATGTCCCTGGCCTCCGGGCATGAAGATCTGCTCGCACAACCAACACGCGACAGTAAAAACTTCAAAAGACAAGCCAAGCGTTTAGTGGCGACTCGACCACAGAGAGAGTGGAGCGTCTGACGAATATCGCACAGCCTTGGGCCAAACACACATCACAGACCCTTCAGAACCTCAAAAACACCCACTTTACACATACGCACAATACGTCAATCCTAGATGAGAACCAGGGCAGTCTTCTCACAGTTTGCACAACGATCGTCCACGAGACGCGCAACCTTACGTCAACTGACCCCCCACGTATCCCTTCTAAAGGCTGGTGATATCCACAGCACGCTCTTCCTTGCTGTCTGCACAAATATGCTTGTCATCACAAGTCACACCGTCACCGTCCTCTCCCCTCATTGATCTGCACAGATTTCTTAGTAGGACGCCCTGAGCATAGGCCGCGGGGAACAGCTAGTCCGCCGATCTGCCTTAAGTTCTAGGAAGGTTTGCGCCGGGATCATCGTCACCACCTCCAGACCTGGGAGAAGCTCAATTCGCATCGAGTCGAATGGGAAACATTTATGTACACCTACTACATATCTATGTGGGCGTAGGTGTAAGTTTGAGTTACGGAAGCATGATGCCGGACGGAACTTGCCAGATCTGTTTGTTGAATACGTTTCGTTGAGTCACTCTGTCAGGTGAGCAACGCAAGCTTTCGTAACTCGCGTCTGCAACGGAAGGCGCACACAACACAAACTTGCATGTGCTCTCCGGCTGGCTTCACTATAGCCTAGTCCATCCAATCAATGTATGTGTGTTGAGCCGCTTGAAGCGATATCAGTTTCTGCAACACGGTATGCTTACTGGATGCTACATTATACCGCCATATGTTCGAGAAGAGTAAGCATATTTACGACAGAATACGGTTGGTCTCATGACAAGAAACATATGAGAAACTCAGTGTTAAGTGGGGACATACGGCTACGTATTGGTCCATGGTAGTTTGGCGCCCCCGGAGACTAACATGTACAGCCAAAGTCTGTCCTCGCTACTGCACAGTAATTTGGAATTCTGACACTGTACGCATAACCCCACAGGATAAGCATTAGCATCTTCTTGCGGTGTTGAATAACCATATTGGGTAATTTTCTTTTCCATACAATATCACGCGCATCTCATCCATGGCCCACTGCCATGTGGTTATTCATCACACGCTACATTTATGCGGGGTTGCATCTCATTGAAAATAGCTTCATTCATGGTTGCAACGAAATGCGCAATTATGATGGTAAACTAGTACCATGGGTTTTATTGGTACCACTGCCAAGCCTGTCGATACTTTTTCCCAGCTACAGTAAGTATAGTTGTACAGCCGACGCTCTGCTTGTATCCGCTTCCCGGGTCTCTGCCTTCATCTTGTATTCGTACACGTCCTCGTATCTGCCGCTTTGCGCGAGTCTCATGATTTTTTTTCATCGTCATTGACATGCTTCTATTCGCATGGCCCGCTCAAAAAGTCTAGTGCAGCTATGTCCGGAAGTATCAGTATGTGGTCATTGCAGATACGAAAGGTATGGACGTACCTAGGTTTTCACCAATACTACACGCGCCCGCTGTGCATGAAGTCACAGCGCCGAAAAAGGGACCGCATAAGCAGTCATCGTCTGTGTTGGGATCGCAGCCCGCTACTACTGCTGCCTCGTTCCAGCAGTTCATCTGCAGATCATTGTCAGTAACACATCCAGTTATTGTATCATAGTAGTCGACGACTTACGGGACATGCTCCTGCACTTGCAACACCTGCACCAACTCCAGCATCTTGTCTCCGCGATAGAGGGGGAGACATTGGTGAAGCGATGACACTAGTTGCTGCTAAGCAAACGATTGGGATTTCGATGCGCATCTTTGGAACAAGGTGTATTTTTTTTGGTTTACAGTAACGACTGTAGGGACAAGATTCAGAGTAGATGTACAAAGAACGAACGCTTTTGGGGTTTGCGAGTAATGCACACACCAGTAGTAGTTTTCCTAGAATCAACCGATCCGCGCCCCCGTCCTTATATCATACCCATAGTAGATAGAACTGGAAGTGTTGGCATGTGTACTGTTAATTGAAGGGGGGATGGTTCGGAGGCGATTCATGTCATGCGCAGACCTCTTTGCCATGTTTCAGCATCTTCTGATGCACCCTGGGTTACAGACAGCGGCTGGGCGAAACAAGACTCTCCGCCGTGGGTGCCTTAAACCGCAATGTTGCACAATACAATATACGCTATCATCAAAGTATCCAAGATACCGAAGAGTGCAAGGCATTAAATCCAATAACCAGGTTCTTGGCTCTTGCCTTTTTGTCTCCCAAGCGCGATGATAAGGAAAAGAGAGAATTAGGAGTCGTTACTTGAACACTATAAGGATTCAGATTTTATCGATTCACCCGTGTTATCCGGTCTTCTACTACTCTTTTCGTCGCGACATGTCGCATCTTCTCTCCCGCCGCGCGTAGTCCGTGAAATGCCTTGTTGCCTCGGTTTGGACTACGTAGCACGGTCGAGGACGAAATTACACTTCAGCCAAAAAGGAAATAAAACTAGCTAACATGGACGCGTAACCATCTATCTTCCTATAAGAAAGCAAAAAAGCAAAAAAATAATGAACCCTACTATATCATCCATCTTACTACCCTTCTAGAAAAATCGCCATAATTACAAAGAAATCCTCACCACAACTCCCCCATTTCCCGTCCGCCCCGTCCGCCCCGTCCCCACAATTTCCAGTCTCCACTTTTCCACTACACTACACAACATCAATCCCCTCCCCCATCCCCATCTCTCCCAAGCCCTTTCAGCACAGCCACTTAACAAGGGCTCAAAAGAAGGCCCGCGTTTGACACCCCGTGGGCCCAATAAGACACATCTGACGCGCGCCTGACAGCTCGCCGAACCCAGGCCCCAAGTTTCAACTAAATTGCCCAGCGTACACACCCGTCAGACACAACCATAAAGCGCGCTCAGCCAGCCACACCCCTCTCCTTCCGCTCTTGCAGCGAATCAACACCCAAAACGCGGTTCCTGCAACAGTTTTGAACATACCGTAGGACATATCTTGAGCAAGCTTCCTAATACAGATGTTTATGCCGATAGAGGCGGGGTTCGCTGTTGCTGGTGGTTTGTGCCTCAGAGAGCGGCAAAGTGTTTGAGGCGTTCGTTTCAGACGGGCTGGGCTGGGTGGAGTGGAGGGGGTGGAGGAGGTTTCCCACTTTGCTGACTTGATTTGCGTGCTTTGATTCCACGTGCGCGGCATGCGTGTGTATACGTGGGACTGGGTCGGTTTGGCCACGCGGGGACTGGGACCAGGGGAGGGGAGGGTAAGTGGACGCGGGAAGGGGGATGGGGAATGGAGGAGGGCAGAAAGGGCTGTTCTGGGTTAGGAGGAGGGAAAGGCGTGAAACTGGGTGTTCTTGGTGGGTGTTTTGTAGTTGTGTGGTGTAGATGGGAGGGTAAGGGTGTTGGCGGTGTTGAAGCGAACGGGTTTGCTTGGGAACATGTAGAGTTGAATGTAGTAGTGGTCAAGGAGCGATTCGAGGTGATAGGATCAGGAGGTGTGTATGAGGCCTGCTCATTATGTGCTATCGATGTTTTTTAGGTGACTGAATAGCATTAGGTAGTAATGTTGCACTATTCATCGGATCGTATCTTGGCTATTTATTCCGCTTTATCGTTACTCGTCTTTCTTGTTTGGTTGCTTCGTTTCTCTGCAGCTTCAGAGCGTCCAATACTGATAGCGTGTCATCCTTATCTTTGTCATGCATAACTTACTGATTGACCTGAGAAAACTTTTAGTCAATTTAGAAGCAGGTGTTTATTATACAAAATGAGGTTCTTCAATGTGTAGTCTAATGCATCGTGTGAGGTGCTACTACTACACTAGAAACTGACGATCACGTGATCACAACTTAAGTACATAGTCAGATTTCGGACCCTGCCTCAACACCACTCATGCTCTCTCACGATCGGCACTCAAGACTACACCTTAAAACAGCCCCGCAAACTCCAAATCCGAATGAAAAGCTAATCATGGCGGCAATCACAGCCTCGTCTGCGGCTAGGTCTGCCTCGGGTTGTGAGGCTGAATTCAAGCGCCACCAGCTGACACAGCCCCGCTGGAGCCTTCTCTGTTCGAACTCACTCTGTCTCCCACCGCTACTGTCGTTTTCGGTTGCGACAGACAATGACTGAGAATGTCGGATCCTTTATCCATCACTGCCAGCATAATCACGCTCATACACGTCTCCGTCCAAGTGACTGTACTGATCAACCAGTTCTGCAATGAGGCGAGCGCTGTGGATACGACGCTCGCTGGCCTTCTCGGCGATGTTGAAGGGTTCAAGCGAGTACTCGAGTCTATGAAGGAGACTATTAACCAGGACGAAATCAAATCAAACTTGCAATCCACCGGACATACAGGCAGCCATTGGAAAAACCTCGCCCGCTCGTTGAACGACGGCATCGACACCTTGAAGAAGCTACACGACCTCCTGGACGGTGTCAACAAGAAGACATCACTGCTTGATACTCAACGGAAGCTAATCCGACTGAAGAGCGCTTCTGGACAAATTGCGCAATATCGGGACCAGATCCAATCTTCTCACACTGCACTTCAGCTTTCGCTTAGCACAATCATCCTGTAAGTCAGCATAGCCCTTGGCGTTTTTCTAACTACTATCGTGGTTTCCCACAAGAGTGCCCACCAAGATCCTGCTCTTCCATATATCTTTTTTCCCCCACTAATCAACCTCTAGTTGGAATCAGGTAACCTTTCAGAAATCGACTGAAAAGATACCGGATAAGATTGTTCCAACACTGGACAAACTCTACGATGAATTCCGCTCATTTGGCACCCTTCTTAATGCGAAAATCGAGAGATTGCAACTCGTAGTTGTAGATCTGAATGATCCGGATGACTACAAACTCCAATACATGACCAATCTACGGGAGTGTGTTCGATCAGCCGCCGACGTTGTGTCAACCGCATCAACAAACTTCAACGTAGATTCAAACGACAAGATTCCCGGTAGATGTGGCTCTGATTTTGGCGACATCTTTGTCAAAGATGCAAACGAACCTATGCTGCGCTGGTTCGCCTCAAATACCGTATATGAATACGAGGATGTGGAAGCTCCCATACCCACCCCTCCCGACGCTAGCACTGGCGATGCATTGACTGAGTACCACTCAGATACTGACTCAGATATCGAGAACGATATGATTAGATCTTTGTTCAAAGAAGGCAAGAAACGCCAAGGGCAGGGTGACTTGACGGGTGCGGTTCGTCGTTTCCAGAACTGCTTAACGAGGTTTTCTTCAAACGCGAGTTATGCATCACTTACAACAGCACAAATCTTGACGGTTTGCGGCGTGTCAAAGGTCGAACTGCTGGAGAATATCACCGATTGCTATCGCGCACTGGGCTTATGGACCGAAGCAAAAGCAACAATGGGGGTGAAATTACAGATCACCGAGCAACAAGTTGGTAAAAAAGACGCACTCTATTTGAAGGATACTATGAAGCTTGTCGAGATTATGATGGAGAACCAAGACTATGTTGACGCTCACCTCCAAGCTCGTCGGTCCCTGCGAGGATTCAAGAAACTAGGTGAACAAGGGCAGACGGATTACGAAAGCTGTTTGGAATTCTTGATAAAGATATGCCAACTGGAAGGCAAAGAAGATGAGGAAGAGGCCTATGCAGCTTTACTTTCAGGCCATGCAAAGGGTATGCAGCGTTCGACTTCAAAGTCCCAGTCCGCCGAATTTGATCCAGATATCATTCAGCCACAACTTCCATCAATCCTGGACTTACAGGTTGAGCCAAATATTGCTATTAGCGCGACGAAACAGATGGACAAAACAATGCTACAACCGCATGAGCCTGTAGAAGAGAATCTTCCACACGCGGAAACCGACATCATAGCGTTTGGGGGTGAGGACAACCGACTACTTCATCCCAAGAAACGTGTCGAATCCCCCCTCCCACATTTGAGGCCTCATTCCTCAGAAACAACATCTATGGAAGCAAAAGGCAATAGAAGTAGGAAGCTGGATCAAGAGCGCTCAAGTTTCTCACAGATCCAACCTCCTACACTCGACACAATCGAAGATCTCAAAAGAATGGACCCGGGCACACCGTGGGAGGGTCCCTCGGTACCACCCTCGCCTTCAGCTAGTATATTTAACACTGATTTGGGATTTCACACGCTTTCAGATCCAGATAATCCGGGCTACATTGGAAGGGGATGGCGTGATGTGTCAACATCTGGGGAAAATTCACCGATACGACATGATGCGTCGGATTCAAGCATGAGAGATCAAAAAAACACTGGCCAAGGGTTCATAGGAAGACTACTAGCAAGATCTTACGCCGCGTTCAAAGGTGACAAAACGGGCCGACGTGCTGTAGCAAGTTCTTCCCAGACCTTTTCGAGGGTTCGGAAGCCGAGAACCAATACCCCATCCCTTGTCTCGGATGCATATCCCTACGTTACCCCCAGTATAGAAAGTTGGGCTTTAAGTGTCCCCTTACATGCAGCATCAAACGATGGATCGATCTATTCTATGTCGCCATCTTTTGAGGGGTGGGACGCATACCCACATGCCAGTACAACACCCGGGGGTAAAATTCCTCCAGGATATCCGGATCAGACGCGTTGTCCTACTTGCCATATTTCTTTCTCAGACATGTCACTCGATGCTGCATGGCTTCATGAAGCTAGCTGTAGAGAAGGGATGTATGGTGCTGCCGATTTGCAGCGGCAGGATCAAGAAGAGCAAAACTGGGACCGAACAAGTTTGATTTATGGCCTGCCCAGTTCTTCAGCACAACCTACACCAGCTGGTTCTATACGGAGAAAGATATTATTGCTTGGAGATACGCAGTGTGCCAAAAAATGCCTTGCCCGCTCATGGACGTCGGGCCCAAACTCAATTCCATTCTCAGCAGCGTCTCCAAGGGTAGATATCTGGAAGAAAAACATCAATATCGAAGGCCGTCAGATTGATTTTGATGTATGGGAAATCAGGCCTGAGGCAATATACGCAAGATTGCTTCCTCATTCCCCTAGCAACACCCATATGCTGTTGATCTGTGTCGACATCAACGAGCCTAGTGAATTCAAATACACAGCGTCTGGGGTATGTCCAACTGTAAATTTTGCGCTGAAGGGGTCATGAATAACAATTGCAGTTGAACATAGAAGCCCGACGAGATCTTCCTAGTGTGCCAACAATACTTGTCGGATGCAGTAAATACCCCTCCCTAGTCATACCAACGAGCGAACACAAGAAATATAAGAAACTCCCACACCTGGAGACCGTGTCTTCTAACTACGTAAGCTGGGCATATTATTTATGAGATAAAGACTGACCACGTACTCAGGGTGACAGTTTGGCAGCGAGCATAGGTGCGCTGGCATATTTTGATATATCAAAACCCGACAACCAAGGCCCATCGGATCTGTTTGACTTTATTGGAGGATATATGTTGAGACATACAACATAATAAGAAGTGATATGCCGAAAAGATGTTCTTGCAGAGGGAGAGATCGATATCGGGCTCTGAATTGGTATCATGTTGTCCATACATCCTTCCAAATCCATATGAGGGAAGGTGGAACCTTATTTGCGACGGCACGTAGGGATATGGGATAATCGTCGTCTTGTCTAGGCCACGCAGCGTAAATGGCACATCCGTGAAAAGAGTACCCACCACATGAATGAGGTGAGCGCAAGGAAGATCAGAGAAGCGTGTTCGAAGTTGGCGCAATGCAGGCAAGAATGCCTTGGTTCATTCTGCTACTAAGCACTCCGTGTTCACGATGCAGGGACCAATAAGGAATTGAGTTCTTGAATGATCATAGCGCAACCCAAGCTTATGGGCTACTATGTCCTTCAAACCCTCGAAACAGTGAGAAAAGGAAGGTTAATTGGGCGATGAAACGGGTAGTCAGAGCAGGGAATGGTGTCTAAGACACACAGTTCATAAAAAGGAGACCTGCTAAGATTGACACCATACGATTTTTGGGCCCTGGTATCCAGAAAATTGAACGAATAGTGATATTTTGGAGGCCAGGGATGAAGTTGGCCCACATGTGTCCATAGCTGAACACAAACGAAGTTACTTGCATTCCTCATATCACTCGACCTATTAGACGGTAAAATATGACATACAAGAAATATACCCACTTAGCGTCTTCTGACACGATTTACCCCACGTTCCCAAAGACAGAACTCATTGAAACCACAACTACATCAAACCACACCATACATGTCTCAAAATAAGCACTGCAAAAAAAAACATGAATCATATTTCTACTTTTCAACTCCCAACACCAATTTAAATCTTCACACCCTCCAAAATCGGCCTCGCCTCCTCAGACTGCCACCACCCATCCTTACCACCAGGGAAACTAAACTTCTCCATACTTTCAGGCTTCATCTCAACCGAATACCCGGGATCCATAGGCGTAACATAGTACCCATTCTCAATCCTACTCGGGTGGAAAAAGTGCTCGTGCAAATGATCCACATACTCAAGCACACTCTTCTTGCCGCTCACCACCACATAATCAATCGTAGAAAGGTGCTGTGTGTACTCTGGCAGACCCACGCCACCAGAGTGCGGTACAATGGGGATGTTGAACTTGGCAGCCATGAGGAGCACGGCGATGACCTCGTTTACGCCACCGAGACGGCACGCGTCGATTTGGCAAATGTCGATTGCGCCCGAGGCGAGGAACTGCTTGAACATGACGCGGTTTTGGCACATCTCACCGGTGGCGACGCCGATGTTGTAGGGTTTGAGGGCTTCGCGGATGGCTTTGTGGCCGAGGACTGGATTCCATTAGTTTGTCATTCCTTTCCTAAGAAAAGTAGATAGGAAAAGGAAAAGGAAAAGGAGAAGGAAAAAGGTGGACTGGGGAGGGGGAACATACCATCATCAGGACTCGTCGGCTCCTCAATAAACCACGGCTTAAACTCCTTCATCTCCTTCATATACTCAATCGCCTCGGGCACACTCCACACCTGATTCGCATCAACCATGAGCACGTTTCCGCGGTCAAACCCGATAATCTCGCGCGCGATGCTCAGACGCTGTTTATCCTGCGCAATATCACTTCCCACCTTGAGCTTAAAATGCCTGTACCCCTTCGACAGCGTGTCCTGGAGCAGACTCCGCATCTTGTCCTCGCCGTAGCCCAGCCAGCCCGCAGACGTGGTGTAGGCGGGTACGGCGCGGCTGTCGAGGGCTTCCTGGAGGCGTTCTTTCTTGCCTGCTTCAGCTTTTGTGAGGATTTCGAGAGCTTCAGCTGGGGTTAGGGCGTCGGTTATGTAGCGGAAGTCGATTAGGTCGACGATTTGCTGCGGCGTCATATCTGCGACTATGCGCCAGACGGGCTTCCCGAGAGATTTAGCCCAGAGATCCCAGATGGCGTTTACGACGGCGCCGAGGGCGAGGTGGATGACGCCTTTTTCGGGGCCGATCCAGCGAAGTTGGGAGTCATTGACCAGATGGCGCCATGTCTTGCCCCAGTTGGCGACGAGGGAGTCGAGAGTGTGGCCTTTGATGCGGTCTGCTAGGTGGGTGATGGCGGTGCATACAATCTCATTTCCACGGCCGATTGTGAAAGTCTTGGTGTTTGGTTAGAAATATGTCGTGGTTCAGGCGTTCTGTTGTGAGAAATAGTGTCTTTTACGCTCAGGGACTGTGCTGAAGCACAATGTCCACTGTGCCAATGGTTCTACAAATCCAATTCCTCTATACAGTTGATTGGAAAGCAAAATCTCTGACTCACCATGCCATGACCTTTGAACTCTGAGTCGGTGTGCAAGATGCAGTAAGCTGAAGAGTAATCTCCAGCGGCATTCATAGCATCGGAGCCAGTCTTGTCGAGGGATGTCTATATCGTCATGAGCCTCCCAATCCCTAACATAAGCCCTAAAGTGTATATAAGACTTACCGGAAACCGCACGTCCTTCGTCTCAACACCTGTAATTGTAACCATGGCGGTGATGTGTCCTGTGATTCTGATTCGGAATGTCTTCGGAACGCAGCGTGATACCCCGCAAAGTCTGTTTAGTAACTAAACTGCCTTCGACAACTGATCAAAATTGAAAAAGAGAGGAAAAGTGAAGAGACTGATGAAGAAAAGTGTCCCTTTCTATACTGGAGGAGAACAGATCTAGACTTCTATTTGACTAGCAAGTCATCCACGCGACTACCCATCCACCTCAACTATCGTGACAATGCCGTAGCGCAACCCCACTTGCCCCTCGTCATTCGTGGAAGAACTAGGCCACGCCACTACTTGGGGCTGGCAAAAACCGGGGCTTTTACAACCGCTCCGATGCGGATCCCGATAATTTATTTACCTCGCATCTAAGTATTTCCAGCACTCGTGCGAGTGGATGGAACCCTGGTCGACATGCACAGAGAAACGCCTCATAAATGCTTCGCGTCTAGGCAAGAAGCTTGAGTTTGACAACGCATTACCAGGCTGGAACGACGCTGTCGTATACTGCAACAACAGCATCGTGTCTCCAAGGAATAGAAGAATTGCATGAATCACAGCTTATGTGCAACCTACCTTTCATCACGGAATCTTGGCCTTACAGCGATGAGAGGAGGCAGGGGCCCCCGGATATCACCGTCAGCCTGAGAGTACCGGGCTCACCAGGCACCCCAGTCCTACCCTGAGCATAGCGGAAGCGAGGTCATCAGTATATGGGCTCCAATTACAACAGGTGTAGGGATTGCAATGAGCCTGTCTGTTAATAATGCACCAACCGAAAATGACTGGACAGACCTGACTTGAGACTCCATTCTCTCCATATATCCATTAATTACACTTCGTATCGTGATGCAAGATCCAAGGACCCTACAACGCGTCAATAGCTAACCAAGGCAAGATCGCCTAGATACTCACTCGCCCGAATCATGGGAACGCTCAAGCCACTGTGGGCTTTCAATTGAGCATGCGGTAAAACCCGACCTTAAACGACAATGCTACTTTAGATGCATAGGCAAGAAGCCTACTTGATCCCCCTCTTTTCAGTCTCACTGTAGTAGATGACCATGCGCCAAAGCTTCTTGACCAGAGCTTCTGCTTCTTCATCGAGGGCCTAGACTGGTTGTTAGCAACACGTTATGCCGCACATTGAGGTAGCAAGAACTCTTACCACTTCCAGATTCTCCACCAAAGGCTGTGGTGCGCCTCTGCTCTTCAAGTGTTCAACAATAGCATCGACAAGCATTTCTTCTTGAACGCCCATAATCTCAAGAACCTTGTTGGCAGCCCATTCTTTAATATCCTTGTTGATGTTCTTCTCAGGCAAGTGCTCCCAAGAGACGGCCCAATTCCAGAGGCCTTCCTTGTCGTTAGGAATGTCACGTGCAAGTTGTCGCTGAGCTTCCTCAATCTCTTCTTGGGTAAGATTGGCGCGAACAGCAGCATCGAAGTTGATGGGGATAAGTGTTCGCTTCTTGGAACCGGGTTGGTCGGTGAGATCTTCATCCTCGAGAAGATTTTCGACGTCGGCGGCGGTGCGACGGGGAGCAGCAGTCTGTTCGAGCTTCTTGGCAGCTGCACCGAGAGAAATCTTGAAATGTGCTGGCTCGCGTTGCTCCTCCCTGCGCATCAGTTCCTCGCCTTGCTCTTCCAGGAAAGCATCGGCTTGACCACGAGCATGGTCTTGCTGTCGCTTCTGGGCCGCCATTTCGCGTCGCTCCTGGTCTCGATCGATGGCGTCTTCCTTAGCTTCGAGGCCACGAACCTTCTCGCGCTCACGGATCCAATCGCTGTGATCGCGGTAGTATAAATCGCGCCTGGAAGCTGCTTCTTGGTCGTCATCAAACTCCCGGAGTTGCTTAGACTGTGCGACACGAGCCTTCTCACGCTCAGCATCCATATTCTTGAAGTAGTCGTTGGTACGATCAAGCGAGGCCACAGTACGGCGTTCTGTGTTGAGCCATCGATGAAGCTGCTTCTTGTACGCTTCTTCAGCTTCGTCGTTACGCTTCTTTTGACGGCGGCGCTCAAGTTCAGAGTCGCTGGCGGAATCATCGTCATCTTCCCGGGAAACATAGACGCCATTGTTCACGGCACCGCCATTCACAAAGTTGACGCCAGCTTGATAGTCGCGAGGGAATTGCGATCCCTTGGGTCCGCTGGGGGCACCCTGAACACCTCGTTCTGCCCTTGGACCCAATGGTACACCGTTAGCATTCCCAGGTCCACTAGGGGCAGAGGATGGTGGCGTTGCGCGCCGACCACTGCGGCGACGTTCTTCGGCCTCGAGCTCCTCTTCCCTCCGTAGACGGTCGCGGTCGCGCTGGTTGGAACGGTCGCGGAAGGCGGCTATCTCGGCGGCGACCACCTCGCGCATTTCGGCTGGAATGTCTGCAAGCTCGTCCTCTCCAGTAGCGAGGTTAACAAACGCAACTTCGACATCCTCGCCATCTTGTGTCGGCGCGTCTTGCATGACTGTATCGCTTGCGTAATCCATGTTGGGCGCATTGGGCGGGTTGAAGAAGCTTGCGAGGACCGAGGAAAGGGCTTCCTTTGCGCTATCAAGGCGGAACTGAACTGTAGCCTCATCTTCGTTTCGAGTCTTGCTCCATTCTTCGGCATATTTGATCGAGGCATCGTCAACCATAATGTGCAACTTGGTAGTCTCGACCTCTTCCTCTTCGCCATCCTCTTTCTTTGCCGCGCCTCCGGGCTTTTGGCGCTTTGTGGGTACACGGATATCTTTGAAGATCTCTGCCGCTGTTTCCAAGCTCTGCGCGTCGGCAAATTCTGCGAAACCGAATGTCTGGGGCTTGTTGTTGGCATCGGTTGCCCTCGTCCACCGGACCAGTTTTCCTGCCGTCTCTAGAATGCGCTCCATGCCCTCATCACCTCCAACGCCATCCGGGATGTTGCCAACAAAAATGGTCCTGGCAATTTCCTCACGAGTGGGTGGATTAACGGGTTGAGGTCCATCTCGGCGATCGCCATCTCTGTCCATACCAAGCCCACGACGAGTGGGTGGTGCTGCATTATCTCTGCGGCCGCCTACTGGGCTGTCGGCCGCGCCAGGACGACCTCCTTGTGTTCCCAGGCGGATGACGGGCGCGTTGAAGTTGAAGTTTGGCATGCTTGCGGGTGGCTGCCAGCCGGATGGAAGGGCGCGGGATCCGTTTGCTGTTGGGGGCATCTGAGCGTTTGCGACACCTGGCGGAGGTGCTACACCAGGGGGAGCTGCAGCGCCTGGAGGACCTGCACTTTGTCAGCGTGAGTTTGAATTGATTGAGCCATTTTACACACCCATTCCAGGAGGGGCCATGCCAGGCGGAGCTCCTGCATAGCCTGGAGGTCCATTGTAGCCCGGAGCACCTGCGCATGTTAGTTGTTTCCGCGATGCAGGAATGTGCGAACGTACCAGGGTAACCGTACATGTTGAATGAAGACGCAGTTGCAGAGCCTAACAGAATATAAAAGTCAGAAAGACGGTACTCGCAAAGGGTATTCGTGTGAAGGTGACACTTTGGCGAGAGGTTGGCGAGCGAGCGAGAGCACGTCGCGGACGAGATTTGGAGCTGCAAAGGCGCTCGGACCTCACCGAACCTCCGAAGAATTTGGGACTTGCGTTTGCGACGTGCATCATCTGCATGCTCGACCCCCGCGAATCCGCAATTGAATCTTGTCGCGCACCACAACGTCGAAAATGGCTTCGAAATGCCTCGGCGAGCTGATGCTTCGTCCGTCTTCCATAGC
Organism: Bipolaris sorokiniana ND90Pr; assembly: GCF_000338995.1. NCBI lineage: Eukaryota > Fungi > Ascomycota > Dothideomycetes > Pleosporales > Pleosporaceae > Bipolaris > Bipolaris sorokiniana. Next base: position 593,619 of record NW_006911900.1, on the reverse strand, counting down.
CCGCATGCCACATGCGCACATGGGCAAGCAGACATGGCCATGGATATGTCACCGCGGCTTCTCCCACACCCCAACTCGACTGGCACAATCGACGAGGAACGATGACAATGACCAAAGCTACGCATCTGAAGGAGAATCAAAAAGACCAATGATCCGCTACATCTCTGAACAAGCGGCTACAGAAGCGCAATCACAGCCACAAGCCCAGTCACAGCCCACCCAAGACGAAACCACGCGAACAATCGATTCTCTCTTCAGCGGTATGCCCACCAACCGGACTCCACCACCATATATGCAACAAAACGCCGCACCACCATCGAAGAACAAACGTGTATTCGGTGCCGAGTTCTCAAACGCAACCCGCTCGCGACCTTCTCGCCCACCGGGCCTAGCCTTTGACTCCATGGCGCTGCCCGACTCGATGCTGAACCCCAACTTGTCCAACAAGCCTTCTGATGCATCCAGCCTAGCCGTACAGCAAGAAGAAACGTTCTCCTCCTACCCGCGCCTTAACCCAACATACGGACGCACAGTGGAGCTGGATGCGAGCCGCGGACGAGATATTGTGCGGGGAATTGGCATGCTGGGCAGTCTAGTGGCGCGCAACAAAGTCAAAGCCGACTTCAATAGACAGAGGTTTCACGAACGAGGGGGCTTAAAACGAAAGAGGTTGGCGTCAGAGAGGTGGAGGGCGAGGTTTAAGCAAGGCTTCAGGGACATCACTGGACGAGTCACTGAGCTGACGAGGAAGGGATGGTAGATGTCCGAGCGCATACGACGCAGGAGCCAGAAGATGCGCCATGTATGACTTAGGTACGAAGTTCACAGACTGTATTATAACAGTATTTGCATGTGCCTGCATAGGGGTCTCGAAATCTCAAAGGCATGTGGTGCGGGTACCATCTTACATTAGATTCCACGCACACCATTTACAGCTGATTTTCTCTACACGCTGTCTTGTACCACTTCTTCACCCTGTCAGGTGCACTGGATCATATATGCAATGGAAATAATCCAACCGTACCAAACCCATGATTGGATCCCCTAACCACTGCGGAGTTGGCCCGGAGGTCTTGAGCCGCCGCGGGAAGACAGCCGCGCACAGGCCATCCAACCATGAACCCAACCATGTCCTCAAGTTGACACGGCGCATCTTGAACCACACCCCGTAGCTGCCCTCGTGCGCAGCGCAATGTACCCCCAATAACCAGTCTGTCACCAAACATCGAAACGTCTTCGCAATAGCAACAATCGCATCGTTAAGAACCAGAAAAAAAAGAAAAGCAGAATGCCACCCAAATTGTCCAAGAGACCCTGGCTCCCAGCCGTGGCTCTCTTCTCCTTCTTCAGCACGCTTGCGACGGCATTGAGCGGCCAGGAGCCGCTGGGCACTCTGGAAGAACAACGCGGATATAATCCCGGCGAGCCAATTCCAGTCAGCTGTCTGAATCGCACCATGTAAGTCGAGTTGTGTTGCAAACAAACAACAGAACATGCGCTGATACTTTCCTCCCCAGAGAAACAGGTGAACATGTACGTCTCCAGCCATACCCACGCTGCAGCAATCACACCTCGAAGAAAAGAGAAAAACTAACCAAAGCAAAAACAGATCACAGACGCAGCCGGCCACTTACAATACATACCCTTCCCCGTCTGCAACGAAACCGGTCGCCCCCTCGAACTCTTCTTTGGCGTCGAAAAAGACGTGAACTGCACAATAGACTTTGTAACTGATGAATTCTTCCATCGTACGTCCTTATTCCCTCCCTCCTTCCCCCCGTTCAAACCCCACAAAAACCCTTCTAATCCGTAACTAACCTCCTGGGTACAGTCCTCGAATTCTACATCCACAACGACGCCCCCCTCTCCTGCCGCATCCCCTCGAAGCCCCTCCCCCCCTCGGTCCTCGCAACCCAATACATCGTCTCGGACAGCTCAACCCAAGAAGGCGCACTTGGATCTCAATCCTCTTCTTACACGCCGCTCGTCGTCGCACTAGCAGGAACCCTGCAACTCTCGCACTTACACGTGGGTAATTATCTGAATCTACTAGTCCACGCGGTCCCGAAACAGAGTAGTCCTGGAACGATCGATGCGGCGACGGCGTATAGTGTGAGTAGTCATACGCGGAATACGAAGATTACGATTGGGGATAGTTTGCCGTTGGTGTTTGCGGTTAGGTGGTATCCGAGTACGACGTTGCCGCCGGGGTGGAGTGGGTATGGGGGCCATATTTATACGAGTACGTTGGTGTATTGTTTCCTGAGTGCTGTAGCGAGTGCAGCAGTTTGTGTAGTTTACTTTAGAGGCGTAGAGTTGCCTAGGAGGCTTAAGAGGTATGCGACAGATAGGATGAATGGGGGTGGAAGAGGGTTCGGCAATGGAGGGAGTGGGTATGGGCTGCCTGTTGCGAACGCTAGGGATGGTGCTCCAAGCATGGGTAGTGGTTATGGCTTGGGAGGATATGGTTACAGAGGTGGAAAGAGAGCCGACTAAAAACACTTACCAAACAGTCATACAAAACATAGAATTCACACATCAGTCCATAAAGGCAAAATGTATCCATGTTCATATTTATTCATTCGTATATCATGATGCTGTGGCTATCTAGGGATGCTCCAGGCGCTTACATACTACATACTGATTTGCCCTTTTTCAGGAAATCCTCCAGCCGTTACAGCCGTGCCTCTACCATCACATGCATTTCGTCATTTACAGGGCAGACTTCTTCTTGAACGCATTAATGAGCCCGCTGGTGCTGGCATCGTGAGCAGTCGACTCCTTGTCGTCATCAAGCTCAGCCTGGATCTTCTTGGCCAGCGACTTGCCAAGCTCAACACCCCACTGGTCGAAGCTGTTGATGTTCCAGATGGCACCCTCGGTGAAGGTAAGGTGCTCATAGTAGACAATCAAGGCACCCAGGGTAGCCGGTGTGATCTTGTCTGCCAGGATCGAAGTAGTTGGGCGGTTACCAAGGAACGTCTTGTGGGCGACAAGCTCTTCTGGTGCTCCTTCAGCCTTGACCTCATCTGGTGTCTTGCCGACCATGAGGGCCTCGGCCTGGGCGAAGAAGTTGGAAGCAAGCATCTTCTGGTGCTTGTTGTTGTCAACGGGGTTGTGGCTCTTGGCAGCCAGGATGAAGTCGGTTGGGATAAGCTTCGTGCCCTGGTGAAGGAGCTGGTAGAACGAGTGCTGTGCGTTGGTGGCGGGTTCACCAAACAGAATGGGGCCGGTGGTATACTTGACGTAGTCACCGCTGCGGGTGATGGCTTTTCCATTTGACTCCATGGAAAGTTGCTGGAGGTAGGCAGGGAACCTGTGCATGTACTGGTCGAATCTAGACCACAGTTAGAATACACATCACCTGATCAATGTCACAAACTTACGGAGAGACAAGATGTGTCTGGGCACCGAAGAAGTCAGAGTACCATACACTGAGCAGACCACCGATGACGGGAATGTTTTGCTCAAGAGGGGCCTCCTTGAAGTGCTTGTCCATGGCATGGGCACCAGCAAGGAGTTGGTGGAAGTTGTCGAAGCCAATGTAGAGGGCAACACTCAAACCAATGGCACTCCAGACACTGTAACGTCCACCAACCCAGTCAGAGAAGCCAAACATGTTCTTCTTGTCAATACCAAACTTGGTAACTTCTGCCTCGTTGGTAGAGAGAGCGACAAAGTGCTTGGCAATGTCCTCTTGCTTTGCGCTGTCCAAGAACCATCGTTTGGCAGTGTTGGCGTTGGTGACGGTCTCAGCGGTGGTGAAAGTCTTGGAAGCAATGAGGAAGAGGGTGGTCTCGGGGTTGGAGTCCTTGAGGGCCTCTGCGATGTGTGTGCCGTCAATGTTGGAGACGAAGTGAATCTTGAGGTCGCGCTTAGCGTAGGCCTTGAGGGCTTCTGAGACCATAACGGGGCCACTGTTCCATGTTAGTGACGCCAATCGAAGCTCTGTAACGCAACGGCAACATACAGGTCAGATCCACCAATACCAATGTTGATGATGGTGTCAATCTTCTTGCCAGTGTATCCCTTCCACTCGCCGCTGCGAACTTGCTCGCTGAACTCCTTCATGTGGTCGAGAACGCTGTTGACATCTTCGACAACGCTCTGGCCTTCGACCTTCATCTCCTGGTTGGAGACGTTGCGGAGCGCAACATGGTAGACAGCACGGTTCTCAGTGAAGTTGATCTTCTCACCGGCGAACATGTCATCACGGAGCTTCTCGAAACCAGACTCCTTTGCAAGCTCGACGAGCAGCTTCAGGGTCTCCTCTGTGATGAAGTTCTTGGAGAAGTCAAACAGAATCTCAGAGTTCTCGGCATCGTTCTTAAAGGTACGGCTGAATTTCTCGAAGCGCTACGAGGGATTAGACAGTGGATGCATCGGGTTGTCGGTGTCTTACCTGGGGGTCCTTCTTGAAGTACTCCTTGAGTACAATGTCCTTTCCAAGCTTCTGGTGGTGATCCTGAAGCGCAGACCAGGCGCTGAGGTCCGAGGCTTGTGCGAAGCCAGGCATGTTGAGCTACAGGGCTGGAAAGGTGGGGTGAGTATGGAATGACGTATATGGGACTGGTGTATACGAACTATCAAAGTTTTCCACGGTGAACAGTCGGATATTAGGAGGGGTCAATTACAAGAGGGAGAGACGAGTGAAGATTTGCAAGTAGAGTTGATGAGGTGATTGTTAGTGTTTTGGCTGAAAGGTAGGAGAATTGTCAAGGGCGCGCGCGGCCGAGACCCCCGCTTGCGTCAGAGCTTCGTTGAGAGGGGCACCACTTTTACCAGCATTCGGAAGCCGGCCAGCAGCTCTCCCGTTGGCTCTAGCCTTACCAAGCCGATGAGTAAGGTGTGTCTCATGGGCGCTACGGCTATGCACATGGGTGAGTTATTATGCACCATTGGGGGCATGTGATTCAATGGGGATATCGTCTTGATTTGCTTTGCCTGAATGTAGGCATGTCTCATACAAATGCTGCCTCAAGCGCCATACCGTTGCTCCCGAACCCAAAAAAGCATCAAAGAGCGCTGAGAAGCCACCAATCAATATGCATTCTGTCTGTGGAGCCATCCAAAGCCGGTGGATGATTTTCCTTGCGCTCGGCTCCATCGCCGGGACAAGCCAAGCACCAACTCAACGGCTCCGAAGCCGAGTTATTTTGAGTCCAAAAGTGCTTTATCTTTCAGTCACGCCCTCAAAAGACGGGTCCTTTACTGAACCACCTGCATCGCCGAGACCAGCAACGGGGCGGTTGTATGACCAGCCTGCAAACTGCTGTTGCATCGTCTGGGAGAGCATCGGTCCATCGACATACGAGTCCGTCGGCGCCTCGGAAGTGAACTCGCGGTCGAAGTTTGCAGTGTCCTTTGCGTCGACCTGCGGTCTATTAGCATGCGTCCATATTTGGGTATTGTGAGTATACATACCACATTGGGCTTGAAGCTAGGCTCGTACTTTCTCTCAAGCAGCTTTCGCCAGTCGATACTATGGAAGAAGTAGTGTGCCTTGATTTCCGCTGCGCCCTTGGCTCCTAACCGCTTCTCTGCATTGCGGTCTAACAGGCGAGTCAACAAGTCGCGCGCAGCTGGCGGCACGACTTCGGGGCCTGGGAAATGAAGAGGCTCGGTAAGAATCTTGCGGTACATGTCGTTGGTGTTTTCATCGTAAAATGGTGGCAGACCAGTCAACATCTCATATAGCAACACACCAAGCGTCCACCAATCCACGGCCTTGGTATAGCCAGCACCAGTCAGAAGCTCAGGAGCAAGGTATTCTGGGGTTCCGCAGAACGCTATGCAGGGTCAGTGTCAGGATGCGGCAAGGGTCCTAAGCAACTTACTGTTTGTCCTGTCTTCGTCCTTCATGTCAAGCTTGCAGAGACCAAAGTCGCAGAGAGCAATGTGTCCAGTGTAGTCGAGCAGAATGTTCTCTGGCTTCAAGTCACGGTAGATGACATTGAAACCGTGTAGACATTCCAGAGCACAAAGAAGTTCAGCAGCATAAAATCGGGCTCGGTTGATATCGAAACGCTGCTCCTTCTGCAGATGATGGAAAAGCTCGCCACCATTGACAAATGCTAGAACTAGGTAGAGCTTCTCTGGCGACTGGAACGAAAATTTCAGTGGCACAATGAAGGGGTTGTTGATCTGGGCTAATACTGAACGTTCGGCTAGGGTATGCGCGACTTCAGAGCGGGAAATAATGTGTGCTTTGCGGATAGTCTTGAGGGCGTAGATTCGGTGCGTGTCCTTTTTCCTATTTTCTGTGAGCATACGAGAGATGGGAGCAGAAGAGTAAGCACATACTGCACCTGCATGACCTTTCCAAAACTGCCTTTGCCTACAACCTTGAGGAGCTCAAAGTCATCGATTGAAAGACGGTCCTGTCGGTTCTCGACGAAGTTAACGCCAACCTTCATTTGACCACTACCAAATTGCACGGGTATCCAGTCAGCGCCGGCCTGGCCAGATCCGTCTTCTGCCTTTGCCGGCTTTCCATCTTGCTGCTGCTGCTCCTCGAATCGTGGCGTGACCTTGAGAGTACCGATAAAGATGTCTTCACTGCGACCAGCAGTAGGTGCGGCGGAAGGGTTGCGGATGTAGAGCGAGACAGTGACGTCGGTAGCGCGGGACACATCGAACTTGTACTGGGTGTTGCTGCCGGCCCAAAGAGGGTTCTCGGGAGTGCCTGAGACGGCGTTGATGAAGACTTGTTGCTTGTCGAAGTCGACCAGGGCGTAGGGAAGGTGTTTCGAAGAATAACGACCGTGAATGGTGGGTGCTGCGTTGATGCTGCCAGCAGCAGACTGTGGGCGGCCGGCGTAGGAGCCAGCGGCGTTGCGAGAGGACGAGCCAGGGCGCATTGAGCCAGCGACAGAGAGGCCGCCACCCTGGGACAAGGAGCCCTGGTGGTGGCCCTGGCCGCTGAATTGCTGTTCAGCGCCCGGAGGCAGCGAGAATTTCTGACCCTCATGCAGGGTGACTATGAGGATACCTGGGCGCAGGGGCCCAGCAGGCGCGGACGAGTGTGCTTCGGACGCAGCTATATCTGTGATTAGCAGAGGCGAAAGCAGGAGTGGGAGCGTGTGTTTGTACCAATGCCATTGTCCTTTGCGTCTGTGAGGCTGCTCGCATGGCTTGAGGCCTTGGGCGTGGCCTGGTCGTTGACTATTGTGGACGTCGACGACGAGCGACTGAATGTGTTGGCCAAGGGCGCCAGGTGCGTCTCCTTGAGTTCTGCAATGGTGGTTAGAATTGGAGCGGCAGCGCAGACGAGGGGAAGGGACACGCACTCTTGGTGAGCTTCCAAGACATGGTTGCGGCAGCTCAGCGGTGGTTAGGTGCAGAAAGACAGACGAATATGGTCAGAGGGTGGAGACTTGGGGGCAGGCGGCGAGAGAGAGGGGGTGTGCGCACCCAAGGAGCGGCGGTGCAGCTTATGAGGGCAGAGTGGGCGTGGGTTTGCTGTTGGCGCAGAGGCGGCGGAAAGGAGAGAGAGGCACAGAAGAAAGCTTCAGGGAGCGTCGACAGTGGCAACGTGTCTGGTGTCCGAGAGCCGCCCAGCGCTTTGAGTACGCTTCTCCAGAGCTCGAGATAGGGTCTCACGTTTGAGGGGTCATTGGGTCGCTAGCCTTAATCTCGGCCGGCGGCGACCAGGTCGTGTTTCCCGCACTGACACGCCCATTCGCGCCCTCTGTCATTTCCCAGTGTTTAGACCCGCCCCTGCGACGAGCAAAGACACGGGCCGGGCGCAATTCTCTCCTCTTTGCTGGCGACAACGGGTGCCGGGAGACGCGACATGTTGTAACAGATCCCTAGGGCAGTGTGTGCAGCGTGCAGTGCAGTGCGTCTGCGTACTTGCGTTGTCTGCTCGCCTCGGCTGCAGCTTCCGCCGCGGGCAACCTCCTATTGCGCGTACATAGACACATACACACACACATCACCGCATACCAGCCCGCCAACGTCCGTCATTCTGCATCACCACCACCGTCCGACATCGCATCGCATCGCATCGACGTCCCGAGACCTGGAGACGCGCATCCGTGCAGCCCTGGGGCCCTGTCGTCCCGCCGTGTTGCAGCCCAGCTGGCGGCTTTACCGCTAGTCCGCTGCCTGCGAACTGACACGCGCGTCTGCAGTGCCCTGCGCACAGCCACATGTCCTGTCTCACCTCCGCGCGCCCAACCCAACCCCAAACCTGACCCGTCCAGTGTGGTCGCCTAGTGCAGTCTGTGTGGCGACGACGACGACGACACTTGCTCACCTGCCTCCCCACACCCAGCCGAGCGGGGTACCATGGGCGTCATCAAGAAGAAGACAGGTGCCCGCGGTACCGAGGGCGGCACAAAGTATGTTTGCGACGTCTGCTCGTCCGACATCACGTCAACGGTCCGTTTATGCCTTGCTCTCTCTGTTCTCATTGCACGCGTGTTAACCCTCCCTGCAGGTCCGCATTCGCTGCGCCGAGGAAGTATGCCACGAGTATGACCTCTGCGTGCCATGCTTCGCCGAGGGCAAAGCCACAAAAGACCACCAGCCTGCGAAGCACAAGTTCAAGGTCATCGAGCAGCATTCGATTCCTATTTTTACCGAGGACTGGGGCGCCGACGAGGAGCTGGCTCTCCTAGAGGGAGCAGAGACGTATGGCCTAGGTTCCTGGGCAGACATTGCTGACCACATTGGCGGCTTCCGCGAAAAAGACGAAGTGCGAGACCACTACATCGACACGTACTTAAACAGCCCCAGCTTCCCCCTGCCGGAACACTGCAGCAAGGATGACACCGAGCTCAGCACTCGCATACCGCGTCACGAGTTCCAGGCGAGGAAGAAGCGGAGAATCGAGAAGAAGAAGGAAGAGGCTGCCAGTCGCGAGCCCGAGGCTCCCAAGCAGAAACCCACGGCCAGTGTCCCCGCATGTCACGAGGTCCAAGGCTATATGCCAGGTCGTTTGGAGTTTGAGACGGAGTATTTCAACGAGGCAGAAGAGGCGGTTCAGCACATGCAGTTCGAGCCGGGCGATGGCATCAATCCCCGCACCGGCGAGATTGAACCCGAAATGGAGCTGAAGATGGTCATTATGGAAATCTACAACCACCGCCTGGATGCACGTGTGGAGAGGAAGAAGATTATATTCGAGCACCAGCTGCTCGAGTATCGCAAAAATCAACTGGCAGACAAGAAGCGCACAAAGGAAGAGAAGGATCTCATGAATAAAGCCAAGCCTTTTGCAAGAATGATGCTACACGCCGACTTTGAGCAGTTTTGCAAAGACCTCGAGTACGAGCACAATCTGCGACAGGCCATCTCACAACTACAGGAGTGGAGGAACATGCAGATTACCAGTCTCAAGGCTGGCGAAAAGTATGAGCAGGAAAAGCAGCAACGGCAGACCAGGCCACCGCCCATTGGCCAGTTCGACCGTCTCGCGTCCAGTAGGATGGCAAAGCCCCAGCCTCCTTTTGAGCAGCCATCAGCCGCCACTGCATTGCTTGCGCAAGAACTTCCCCTGCACGTCAAACAGAGCAGCGGATTGAGTACACCGCCGCCAGATTGTGCCCCCAACAATACTAATGGTGTTAACGGCACCAATGGAGTGACGAGCCCCCAGTTTGCAAAGACCAAATTTGTACCTAAGCCACTTCCTAACACAGTGCCTCTGAAGTTTGGCAAAGAGTCAAAGGCAGATCTTCAATTGCTTAATGCTGAGGAGGTAGAACTGTGCAGCGTCCTGCGCATCATGCCGAAACCATATATCGCGCTCAAGGAAATGGTTCTTCGTGCGGCCCTCCTTAATGGCGGTGCGCTCAAGAAGAAGACGGCCAAGGAGATTTGTAAGATTGATACCAACAAGTCATCGCAGTTGTTTGAATATTTTGTGCATAGCGGGTGGATAGCACGGGCATAGGAGGTACCTGTTGAGTGAGAGGAGGAGAGGGATGATGGTGAGGAAGAGGATGCAAGTCATATGTACGAGGAGAGAGAGGACAATGATGATCTGTATGAGGAGGTATCGGGCGAGGAGGATCCAGCTGCTGATTAGATGGCGTCTAGGTAGGGTATACCCTGGTCACGGGAGGCGTTGTAACTTCGTACGTAGATGGCATTACCGCTTGCACATCATTTGTTGAATACACATTATTCATACGCCCTCCAAAAGGCGCTCAACAGACTCACGATGCGGCCAATGTCGCGACCACCTTGACGATGGCTGTCCAAGCTCCTCGCTACTCGCTACCCAGCGACGGCTTACCATAAACAAACGGTTGACTTGCACGGTTCCCCACTCGCATCTCCATCACCACACACGCCACGCCCATTATGAAGCTCTAACTAATTCTCCGATTCCTGGGGACTTGCCGACTACCGAAGCTTTCGAGAAGCAGCACCCGCCATCCTTGCACCAAGGCTGACCTCATTCGTCCGCTCCGCTAGCCGTCCCTGAAACTACGTCCCACAGGCAACCCCGATCCACCTCCCTGCATGGCCGCCCAGTTGCGCTATCCCAACGACATGCCTGGACCGTATACTTTTTCGCCATCGCATACACGTGGAGATTCGCGGAATAGCTGCTTCGACTCGACGAGGCGGTACTCGCTTGCGTCTGAAACCACTGGTCGCCAGGTGATTGACTCGGATGCGCACGAGACCCGGAAGCGATCGCGATATGGCGACAACGCTGCGCAGGGCTCTTGGAGCGACTACCCCTTGAGCAACAACCGCTTCGTCAATAACAAGAGTCCACCTCCGCTCGCAAACGACCGCTACGAACTAGCCGGGGGGATGGATGGGCCACAGACATTCGGACGGCGAGACGGCGACTACGACGACTACTTCAACCTCCAAAGCCAGCGCGGCACCTGGTCTGTACCCCCGACTCCCCAGGTTGGCCTCTCTACGCAGGCGGCGGCTGGAGAGATGCACACAACACCGAATGGAAGCAAGGCTTGGTCATTGATCAGCCTTGTAGGCGGAGTAGCCGGCAAGCTGTTTGAGTTTTGCACGGTACCTTTCCGCGGCTTCCAAGCAGGCAGTGGACAGAAATACAACATCGAATCGAATGCGGATGTGGCAGAGAAACTTGGTCTTCAGGACGATCCCTACCACCCAGGACCCGTCCAGCAACCAACCCCAGGCACATTCCCACGCGACGATTACGGCATCCAACCATTTCCCTCCATAACCCCAGAGCGCCCGCGATTAGCAAAACGCCTGCGCACAACGGACAACTGGGTCATGGTCGGCACAGACTGCGAAACAGAATCCCGACCAGGTACACCGCGCCTATCCGAGCGACGACTCCCCGGCCACGGCCGCTCGCCCTCCTCCCAAATCCCGCGCCCCGTTTCCCGCGCAAACCTCTCCACCCCATCCCAAAAGCGCCCCTCTCTAATCCCCGTCTCGCGCCGCTCAACAACAGACCGCCACTCCTTACACAGCCCCGCCCCTTCGCTTTCGAAATTCTCACCTGGTACCCCTGCCCCTTCGCGCTCCTACTCCCGTCTTAGCTACGGCTCTCCCACTGCGTTTTTCGATAAGAATACTAGTGTGGCGAGTCCCTTGCCGCAGGAGAGCCAACGCTTGATTGATAAGGTAAGGAGGGAGGAGATGGAGGAGGATGAGCGGATGCGAAGGATGAGTTTGCAGATGTCGGCTATGCTTAAGGAGGCGAATGAGGCGTTGGGGGCCAAGTTTGAGGTGGAGATGTTTGACGATGATGATTTGTGAAGAGGTGGCGGTTTTGATTGGGGGGGTTCGGTGTGTGTAATGTATGGAGAAACGTTTATTTGTGTTCTACTGGAAAGATTGCTCATGATTATTTCGTGGTTGTTTATCTGCGATATGGGGCGTCTAAGGGAGGTGTTTCTTTTTGGCGTTGCTTTCATGTTCTTTTTTTTTGGAGCGAATTCAGAATGTTTTCTTCTGGATCTTTTTGAGTACCCAGTTTTTTCTCTCCCTATACCCTTGATTCCAAAAATCGCCCTTTAGTAGGTGAACGTATATGTCAGAACTAGGCTTACGTGAGTGCTATCTCACTTCTTTTTAAATTCGTTGGAGTGAAGTAGAATCTATATTTTCAATCGACTTTGTAAAAAATAAAAATAGAAAGGTGACTTACGACTAGTAAAGTCATACGTAAAAAGGGTATATATATACAGCTACGGGAAACTGCCAAACTATGAACTTATGATACAAGAAACATACAAAGAGAAGAAGAAAAATATGTTAATCCTGCCCAACGCCCCAAATACACCCCCGTCCCAAACCGGCATAACCCTCCAATCCACATCAGTTGAACTCTGCAAGGAGAATTTCACCCAAGCAACCTCCCCAACCCCCCACCCAAACTAACACTCAGACTAAAACTCAACTTCACCCCTTTCCCTTGCACCGACACCTCACTCGTCCTTCCTCCCCACTCCCTCCTCAACTGCGCCCTCTGCTGCAACACACTCGGTCTCTGCGGTCTGTCTACCTTCGCACTGTCCCTCCTCGCCATCCACAGCGCCTGATTCTCCTGACTATCCTTGCGAAGCGGCTCGAGCATAGCATTTACACCAGCAACCTGGTGCGGCGGGATATTGCCAGAGAGAAGGGTTCCGTCTTTGAGGTGGAGGAGGAAGGAGGAGTAGCGGTAGGGATGTAGCGTTACACTATGTACCTCACCCATCCTACTCGTATCTTTCTTTTCTTGTAAGAGGGAAAGGAGGGAGGGGTAGCAGGTTAAATCCCACACAGCAGCATTCTTCTCGGTGATTAAAGCGAAACTCGCATCCGCGCCTAACACGACGATGCGTGGACGGTCGCGCCACTTGCCATCTTTTATATTTTTCTCAAGCGCGGAGAGTAGCGCTGGGGGTAGGTTTTGCCAGAGATAACTTGAAGAGTCGTGGGTGAAGAAGGAGGAGTTGTAAGGGCCTAGGTAGCAGCGGAGCTGCGCTACGTTGCGGTTGGGGGCGTGGATGAAGGAGAGAAGGTCCGGGGGTAAAGGGCCGGAAGATTCGACGTGAGAGGTGCCGGTGGTGGAGCGGTAGGTCAGGATGAAGCTGTCTTCGAAGCCGAGGGTTAGGTGGTGGATGGTCTGGAGTTGGGTGGATTGGAGGAGGCGGGAGAGTTTGGGGGGGAGGCGGGTGCTATAGTTTACATCAGAGTACGCATTAGTATGCTGTAATTGTTTACACTTGCTACATGGTATACTACTACAAGTAACTAATTCGAAGGGGGCTAGTCAAGGGCTCTAAAGTAGTAGGAGAAAAAAAGGGGAAGCCATACTATTCTCGCGCCGACGGACACTGGAAAAAGTGGCTGCCCCGCTGCCCAAACGTAAACGTTGAGTCGCACATTTACGGCGTGCCAGCGGGAAACTCGCTAATTTGGATTTCAAGCGCGCGCGCGCTGGCGCTGGTGGGCGGTTCGGTCTAGATCTGGGGTTGTTGTCTTCTAGGCGGTGTGCAAAAAGACCGCAGTAGCAGACAAGTTGCAAAAGCGGGTATTGTCCGTTGGTTCTGGGTGCTATAAATCTTAACAACAACTTGTAGACACCTAACAAAAGCAACGGTAAGAAAGTTGGGGTAAACCAACAAACGAGAGGGATTCTATTGTTGTCAACAGGTTGTTGTCCCGCCTTTTTGCCAAGCTTGATCGACTACAGGGTGCAAACAGGAATAAGCCAAGTTGGCGAAGCCAAAAGCATTAACGGCGAAGAGCCCATACTATTACTTTGCGTTTCAGGCCGTCGTGGATAAGACAAAAAAAAGGGGAAGAAGGGTTTAAAGGACCTCCCGACAGAACGTCCGCTTTGTAGTACATATCATCGGTGAGTGGCCCTACAAACTAGGCAAAAAAAGGATACAAGATTAGTTGCTCGTAACTAACATTTTTTGCGGCTTTTGAGTGATTCGTAAATCATATATGACGTCATAACCGATCATTCTCCCACCCAATCGCAACGTCCACGGCTCGAGCAAATGAGTAGCAGCACAGCGAGTACCGCGTCGTTCTTCTCGTTTGGTCCAAACGATAGCTTTGTATCTAAAAGCGCGGCGGGACTACAGTAGTATGTTCAATCACCATCAACCACCATCACCACCACTACCATCACCACCGTCACTACTCCTCTCCTCCCCGCCAACCCTCCTTAAACACGCGCGCACGTATAAAATAAATAAAAAATAAATCCCTAACCCACCCCACTGTCGCAACCTCCCATCTAGTCTCCAAGACCAGCTCCTCAGCAGAGCAGTATCAGAAGTCCACTGGGCGGTCCTCGGGCCCTCGCAAGAATCCTGGGTGCTCAGCTCCAAAGACAGCGCAGGCAAGAGTAGTTTGAAATGGGGTTCCGCAGTGCCTTCTCGGCTGCAGGCCGTGCTCAATAAAACATGGCATTCGCCGCATCTCCGTGCGTTCCTCGGCCCAGATGACGGGTTCCTCGTGTGGCACCCTGACCTCATCCGCTGGGGCAATCTGCCTACGGCCCTCGAAGATGCATTGCAGTCGTGGCTGACGCCGTCGGGATGGCGCGTGGGACCCCCGCGGATGGTGACGTGGGGACCTGACGGCGCGTTTTTCGCAATGAGCGAGTACGGAGATGTGGTGTTCAAGCTAGGTGAAGGCGATGCGTGGGAGATTTACAAAGAGACAGTTGAGGAATGGAAGGCGGAAAAGGGGTTTCAGTGGAATCAGCTATCATACATTGCTCTTGATCCTTCGAGTGCGGACCAGTTTATCGCGGTGAGGAAAGATGGCACGTGGGCGGGTTCGATTGACGATGTCAATGAAGATGCGCTTGAGGGATTTGCGCTGAATTTCTTTGCCAAGACGAAAAGTAAGCATAAGGCTAAACAGAGTACGTCGCAGCCTGGCAGTGGCCAGCCGCAGAATGGGACGGCAGAGTCGGAGGAAAAGAAGAAGGAGGCCGCGACTAAGGCACTGTATGAGAAGTGGTCGGTCGAGACGGAGAGCATGTTTGCGGCGGCGGCTGCGGCGGCGGCGGGCCCGAAACAGAAAACTCCAAGGAAGATTCAGGTTCGTTCGCAGTCGACTAGCTCGGATACGCCGCCGCCGTTGCATCGGTTACCTTCTTCTTCGCCGAAGCTTTTCACGATGTTTCCGTATCTGCCAGGTACTCTCACTACGTGTGCGTTGCCAGCGTGCAAGATGCTCAAGCTGGAAGAGAATAGCATACACGCCTGTCATCATGATGTGGAGAAGTTGCTTCGTGCAAGTGGGCTGTATAGTTATGAGTGGTTGCGTCAAGAGCGATTACGATGGCATCCTGATCGGTTTGGGAGACTGTGTGCGGAGGAGTGGAGAGAGACGGGAAAGAAGCTTGCGGGCGAGATGTTTAAGCTTATGAGCGTTTTGATGGAGGATCTCAAGGGAGATGCGGGGCAAGGGGGTAGTAGAGGTTCGTAGATGTATGAAGGAATCACAGTCATCGTGAGGGCTCGAGTGTGATGTTGTGATGTGACAGACATGAGTGACTAGCAATGGATAAAAGACGGGTCAGAGAAACGAAGAATGGATTGAAAAGCAAGTGAGTAGACTACAAAGAAGTGTAGAGCAATAGAGGAGACGGAGGGTACAAGAAAGGTACAAACAAAGGGGCATATCGCTGCGAGTATGCGCTTAAGTTCAGCCGAACGAAACAACGAGCAAGAACATGCGAAACCGTGCAGCCGACAAGGCAATCCCTCACCCAGTGAGCCACTCACTCAACGCGCATTCATCCGATAAGAGGAGAACCAGCCAGAACACTTCAAGCAGGGCAGAAAGTCTCCGTCTCGTAACAAACCTCTACGATCGCCGTCTCATCAACGCGAACACACTTGTTCATCTCGCTACAGTCAAACCTCTGCTTGCACCCCTGTTTATCAATCAGCTTCAAAGCCTACATCACTGAAAGCATGTAATCCAAAAGGGAAGAAACCCACACGACAATCTCTGTCCCCAGGAATGCAGGCACGGCAGTCGGAGTACCCAAACTTCAGCGACAGCACCGAACCATCGTCTTGAATATCCCACGGCTTGCCAATGATCGACCCGTTGTTGGAAGCAACAGTATTTGCGTCGCGTTGAATGAGAAGTGTAGCTGCGCGACCGAGAATCTTGTCCGAGGCTGTAGAAGCATTTGCGGTGCTCTGCATATCGATACAGATATTACGGCTACCTAAGAGGCTGTTGCAGAACAAGTTGCCGCCGCAGTCGGGGCAGGCGAAGGTGCACTCCTGTATTTGAATGTATCAGCAGGGATGTTGCCGATAGTGGCATGTTAGGGGAGGGAGGTTGGACATACCTGACAGGCTGAAGCGTCTCCACAAATTTTGCAAGATGCTTCCTTGGTGTTGTAATGCTGGCGGGAGAGCAGACCAGAGACTCGGGGCCCGTGGGCTGTTGTGAAGGACGGGGTTGGAGAGCTGGCGCTTGGGGTTTTGGGGATTATCAAGTTGTTCCTGCTGTCGAGCATGATGGGTTTCGTGATGGGTGCCAGAGGTACAAGGGTCTTGGTGGAGACGATAGTGCTGTCGGGATCAATGGGTACGATGCTGACTTCCCTGAAAACCGTCTTGGTAGTTTTGGTCGGGAAGGGAGTGAGGACGGTGGTTGTCGTTGTTACAACAGTAGATACTGTGATAGTAACCGAGGGTTCGCCTGTGATTGTGGGCAGAGGTGCAATCGTAGCCACGGACCTCGCCTGACGTGAGGCTGTGATTGTTTCCGCAGATATCGGTGTAGACACAGGCAAGTAGTAGATAGTCTTCGTCTTGGTCACAACTGGCGGAGGGACGGGATCGCAGGGGACCAGGTACTTGGGTCGTACACTCATGCACATGGACACGCCTGATTTGGGGTCGACACACTTGAAGTGTTGGCACTGGGCACAGTCACTATGGCATTCCTAGCACATCGAGGATTAGCGCCATGATATGAGAAATGGGACTAGAGGAGCGCGACGTACCGGACATTCAGTTAAATCGCATTCTTCACATTGGTCTCCTGCGAAGGCGACGTGACGGCCGAAAAGTGGTTGTGTATTTGCGTGAAGGGAGACGTTCTGGCTGCGTCGAGTCAATCGGTCATCGTCCTGGGGCGTGTCAGTGAACCATCTATCAAAAATCTGCATCGAATTCACTGGAAGACCAAACATTGGAAAGATTGAACGAAGAGAACTTACCATACTAAGCGCTACGGCTAAAGAGGTGGCATTGACCTTAGGAAACCTGGCAACGCGTACGGCTATGGCGGTTGCATTGGCACTCCTCGCAGACCGCTCAGGATATGATCCTTCGTCAGGGTGAACAGACTCTGAAGCAGCGATGCTTGTAGCAGCGGCGGCATCATGATAGTACGAGCAGTGGTTGTTCCTGTCACAACCGATCCGCCAGTTACCGTCAACGTGATCAGATTCTGAAGGATATGCTTCGCCAAGGGCCTTGCTGAACTTCGACTTGGTGGTGGGAGTGACCTGCATAGCAATGCCCACAGCAATGAAGCTAACAAGAATGCTAGCGGTGACGCGCATAATGACTAACGTTGTTGCTGAGACTCGATAGCTTCGGGTGCGGGAGGATGGGTGCGGGTAAGGATGCTGGTGTTGGACGAATGGAGAAGAGTTGATGGGATGGGATGGATGTGAAGAAGAATGGAGAGTTGGAACTAGAAGGATGGCTTATATACACTGGAATGAGTATGCGCTGTTGATAATTGTTGGGAATCTGTGGCGAGAAGCTGCTGCCGTTGAAACTTGATGTTTACCTTTGACTTGAACTTGCGAGAAGGAACGGGTTTGTCGAGTAGCATTCGCGATCTACTAAAGATGGCAAGAGCAGACAACACATGTGCTAAACAAAGAAAGTAGCCACGAACGGATTTGTGTTCGAAATCATGAGAGTAATATGGCCTTGTTAAGTGCTTATTTGGTGATATGGCACGAACGACCTATATTAGACACGCCAACGTAGCTTGATGTAAAAGGTAGCTGCAGTGTTCATTTATACTACAGTCGATCCCCCTACAATGCACCACCTATGACTTCCTTGGAGCATCATCAACCACTCAGTAGCGTCAGTGTATCAGGGAAAGTTGCACGCGGCAACCAGCAGGAATTTTTGGTTGAACAGATACAAAGCCCAGCTCCTGATTAACGGAACGGATATTCTAGCCCTGTCACCAATTAGGTCTTGTCAGGTTCTGACGTCGCGCTTACACCGTCGGGAACACAGGGATGACACTACTAATGAGTGCTCCAGCCGCAATTTGACAAGTACCGTGAAGTGAGGAGAGACAGGCGGCGGCTTCACCCTCATCGATATGCATGCCCTTCACTCACATTCACGGCATCCTGGGTTGCGGCTCAGCAGTCACTGATGAAGCAAACGCCTATAGACTCACCCAAGCCTGCTCCCCTAGGCAACGGAGCCAGCTTCGCTTAGGCTCTGGTTTCTTTTCCTGCCACTTCCCAGAGTTGTTGCACACTTGGAGTGCAGTATATCTACTGCTTCATCTCTCATAACAACTCCTACTCCATCAGTCCATCACTCTCAACTCCCCGCCATGGCTCTCAACGACGCTCCAGACATGTTTATGAGCCTTCCACTCGAGGTAAGACACTCCATCTTTGAGTATCTATCAGACCGTGCATCATCAGCCGGCAAGAATAACCCCAAGCGGCTTCTACTCCACTGGTTTGAGAAGGAGGAGTCCGAGAACATCATTGTTGCGTACATGCGCGATCACCCAACCGTACCTGAGCCGCTTTTTTGTTACAGCTGGAACGATGTCATCTCTGCAAGCGAGGATGATGGCGGCAGCGATAGCGACACCACTGAGGAACATGAGACGGACACAGAAGAGGAAGAAGAAGATGATGAGCAGGACGATGACGAAAATGACGACGACGAAGAAGAAGAAGATAGCGAAGACGACGAAGAAGTCGGCTATCTGAACGCGACTGAGACTGTTGGAAATGGTACTTACAACAGTTTGTATCAGCCTTCTGTGTATCCCAACGCTAAGTGGCGTCATGTTCCAAACTTCATATCCTTGACCCACTTTCCGCCACCTGTCGAGCTACTCCTGACGTCCAGACAACTGAACATCGAAGCCAAGAACTGGTTCTACAATGTCGCTGTCCTACGCATCAATGCGACTCGCAACATTGCTCATACATCCTTCTTCGAGGAAGCGTTGGGGCAGATTGCCAATGCCGCTTTCTCGCCTATGCGGAACATTCGAAAGGCTGAAGTGACGTTTGTTTGGGACTCTGCCTGGATGCGTACCGATGCGACTGGCCTTGCGGAGGCTGTCTTCCCTGCTCTTCTCCATCAGCGGGCTAGCTTCGTCTACAAGATATTGCTGAAAGCCCCTGATCTACAAAAGGTTGACATTAAGTGGTAAGTAGAAGCCGCAAACATACGAACCATGGAACAAGCTGATTTAATTCTTTATGCAGGCACGACTCTGTCCAAGATAATGAGAGTGCCAATCTGAAAATGGAAGTCCTCAAACACTTCCAGACGCTGTCGGCTACGGTCAATGTTGAGAAGCACTACCTCGAGACCGATGCTAAACCCAAAAAGCACAGCATCGCTGGCAAGCGTCGCCTTGAGTTTGAGAGCTTCTTGAGTGCCATGATTCTAGGCCATCCTTCTTAAGCCCGCTCTTTGCCCCTGCAGTCCCTCTCACCGGATGCGCGCATGCTCTTGAGACCTTCTCCACTCAGTCTGGAAGGATACTTCCTTGGTCTCCCCAGCTCATGTACAACCGACTATTTTCTTTCTTAGCAATCAGGCCTCTTCTTTTGTAACCCAAACATGTCCAATTGGCCAAGGGCACAGCTACAGGAAGGCTCCGCGGTACAGATTAGGCGTTTGATAATATCCGAAGGACATGCAGATTGGTGGTTACACGTTACATTTACCCACAAAGGGAGGCCTCATAATGCAAACGATGTCCCGAAAATTTCTCCACCTGCATATTTGTGCTGCATGTTTCATTGGCTGTGAGTTGAATTCAATCCCACTCAGATACTAAGGCCCACGCGGACCTGTTTGCGATATGCCGAGGTACCCCCCATCTCGTAGGCGAGATGCAATCCTTTTTAGGTGTTGGTACAAGCACATCTTTCATCCCCCCGGACGGCCGCAATTGACCGAATCCGGGTTGAAGTGCGGGGAGGGAACACCTGACAGTGTGCTTACTTACATTTCACCACCCGCGCAAAAGATTTGCATGGCACAAAAGGTTGCCATGAGTGGGGAATTGTTTTCGCACTAGCACTAGTACCACGCGGTGCCTCTAGTTTGCTATCCAGACGCCTCTCGAATGCGGAGCGGGTCCACTCGCAACACCAGAACCAGGCTACAAACAGTAAAAGATGCGGCTTTCGGTACTCAGAATGCGGGGCAGGCTCATGCCGGATGCTGCCCTCAGTGTATCAGGGTCCTAGTGGCTGACTCCTGACCCCTGACTTTCCGGGCAAGCAGGAGAGCATGCACATCTTGCTATATATGCTGCAGGAAGCCGGAGTGATTGCCCTTCAGGATTGCCTCCATCCCACCCCTTTTCCAATCAAGCCAGATCACCACTCGATCCGTATAATAATTCTCACCATGGGCATCTATTCCAAGCTTGCAGATGGTATCGAGGAAGTGGATGTCATCATTGCTGGAGGTCCGTTGCACTCCCTTCTTTTTAAGTACTGTCGTGAACCTAACGCGGTTGCTGTCTATAGGCGGAACAGCAGGATGTATCATAGCCGGCCGCCTCGCAGAAGACGACCCCTCCCTCTCCATTCTTGTGATTGAAGGCGGTGCAAACAACAAAGATGTTGCAAGTGTTGTAAATCCGGTTTTCTATCTACAGAATCTTCTGCCTACCACCAAAACAGCACTTTTCTACAAGGGCAACAAGGCTAAACAACTTGCTGACCGAGAGCCTATCGTACCGTGTGGTGGTACGCTTGGTGGAGGCAGCTCGATCAACTTCATGATGTACACTCGCGCACAACGCTCGGATTTTGACTCTTGGAACACCCCTGGTTGGTCGGCGGAAGAGGTATGGCCGCACCTAAAGAGACTCGAGACATATCACGGGCCAGGTAAGAAAGAACATCATGGCTACGATGGGCCTATAAATATCAGCGACGGCGGTTACCGTTGCCGTGAAGTGGAAGACGATTTCATCCGCGCTGCTGGGGAAGTCGGCGTCCCTGAGATTGAAGACCTGCAAAACTTGGAAGAAAACAACGGTGTTCAGCGATGGCAACGATACGTCTCACCGGACGGCAGACGTCAAGATACTGCACACAGATACATACACCCCAAGCTCGAACAGGAGCAGTACTCGAATCTTCACGTGCTTGTCGAATCGAAAGTCGTGCGCGTACTGTTTGACGAGAACAAGCGCGCAACTGGCGTAGAATACACACCAAATCCTGAATTTCAGTCCACCATTGGCCTCAGCATGCACCCAGTCAAGCAAGTGCGTGCTCGCAAGCTTGTCGTTGTCACATGTGGTGCCTGCGGCACACCACCAGTACTCGAACGCTCTGGTGTTGGTTCAAAGGAAATTCTCGAACGAGCCGGCGTGCCACTTGTAGAAGAACTACCAGGTGTAGGGAAAGACTACCAAGATCATCACCTCATTCTTTATCCCTTCAAGACCTCTCTCGAGCCACACCAAACAATGGATGCCATCCTCAGCGGACGCGCGGACGTAGCCAAAATGATGGAGAACAAAGATCCCATACTGGGCTGGAACGGCATAGACATATCCTCCAAGCTACGACCCACCGAAGACGAAGTCACCGCCCTCGGCCCAGAATTCAGAGAAGCCTGGGACCGAGACTTCAAAGACAACCCCAACATCCCTCTCATGCTATGCGGCCTAGTATCCGGATTCCTCGGCGACCCAACCAGCATCCCAGCCGGCCAATACGTTACCACCGGAACATACACCGCATACCCCTACTCTCGCGGCCACATGCACATCACAGGTCCCAAGCACGACGACGCGCTCGACTTCGACGTCGGCTTCTTCAACGACAAAGATGACATCGATCTCAAGAAGCAAATGTGGGCCTACAAGAAACAACGCGAAATCATGCGCCGCACAAACTTCTACCGCGGCGAACTCGCAGCAGGACATCCGCGCTTCCCCGCTAATTCCGCAGCCGCGGTCCAGGAATCTGTCACTGCGCCGTTGAAGGACGTCAAGGATCTGGTGTACACGAAGGAAGATGATGAGGCGATTGAGCAGTGGCTGAGGGAGAATGTGAATACGACCTGGCATTCGCTGGGCACGTGTAAGATGGCGCCAAGGGAGAAGGATGGTGTTGTGGATAAGGACCTGAATGTGTATGGTGTCAAGGGTCTCAAGATTGCGGATCTGAGTATTCCGCCAAAGAATGTGGGTGCAAATACGAATAACACGGCACTGATGATTGGAGAGAAGGCGGCGGAGATTATTATTCGCGAACTCAAGGGAGGGGCGGGGACACCGTAGGTGGGTTACACAGAAGAGCAAAGCAAGTCTTGAGCGTTTTCGATCTTCGAAATTGATATATATATATATGTATGTATGATAGCACGAGTTGTGAATTTACAATCTATACCTAAACCTCGCGTTCTCGCGATCTGTCAAATCCAAAAACTCTTCATTTTCCACTCGCTCACTTATACTATGTCTTTCCCGCTTCCCATTCTCCACTACGTAATACACCCGCAGCACGATGGCCAACCCCGCCGCAACCGCACACGTGGCGATAATCGTAATCTTCGCAGGTACAAAGTCCGGACTATCTTCCTTCCGAAACGTGAGCGGGCCGATGATATTGCCCAGGCAAAACGACATGAGGAGTACAGCGTTCATCGTCACTTTCTTCGTGTGCCCCGCGTAGTTAGCTGCGACCCACGAGTATAATAGCGGTAAGCTGGATCCGATACAGTTGGTCAGATAGTTTCCTATCAACTTGCCTGTTTTCGCTGAGCTAGGCAAAAAAGCCATGAGGCACCCACCCAACATTCCGGGTACCAGCAACGTAATGATGTTCAGCCCACGCTGGTTGAAGCGGCCGGCGAGGTACGTAGCTATCAAAATAGAAATTATACTGATGGCTCCTGAGGGGAGTTGCAGCAACGCGGTTGTTTTGGAGTCGAAGCCAAAGGATTTTATGAGGGTGGCTTGGTAGGAAGAGACTGCGCCGTTGGGCACGTTTGAGGAGATTGTGATGAGAGACAAAAGCCAGGTTTGGGGGTCTTTGAAGCATTCGAGGACTTGGTAGGGTTTGAAGGTGGTGTTTTCGATTCCGGTTTGGTTTGAGCGGAGGCGGGTTATGGCCCAGACTTTTTCAGAGGGGGTGAGGCGCGAGGACATGGGGTTGTCTGGGAGAAGGAATACCACTGGTGGTTTGTGGTGTTATTGGCTGAAAGATTTGAGATATGGAAAGAGACGTACCGGTTATGCCAACGGCGATGGTGACGAGACCGACGACGAGAAACATGGTTTGCCAACTTGTGAATGCGTCGCTGTGGTAATGTTGGAATCCGAAACTAATCAAGCTCCCGATCATTGTTCCGGTGCCAACGCCTAAGTACCAGATACCGGTTCTCAGCGGCTGTTCTGTTCGCTTGTACCACATGGAGGTGATGAGAATCAGACTGGGTGCGACGGCGGCTTCAAAACAACCAAGTAGCACACGTGTGGCGACCAGTGCGCCGTAGTTCTTACACAAGCATGTCAGCGCGGTGACTAGACCCCAGAGGATGACTGCGGAACCAAGGTACTTTGCAGTGGGTAGACGTTGCATAGCGTAGCCATGTGGGAACTCGACGACGAGATAGGAGACGTAGAAGAACAAGGCGAGGTTCGAGAACTGGTCTGTCGTTATGTTTGCGTCGTCGTAGAGGCCCATTACTGCTGCGTAGTTGACTATGATAAAAGATTAGTATGCTTGTTTGATTAAGGAATATTCAGCTACGTACCCAGTGTTTTGTCGAGATATTGAAGACAGTAACAGCACCACATAAGCGGCATAATCATCCAGTCGATCTTCCGAAGTAACCTACGTTCATCTTCAGGAGTAAGTTCACCAACATCGTGTGCTGTTCTTAGAAATTCGAGTGCTGAGTCGCCATTCTTGGTTGTCTCATGCACAGTGCCGATTTCAACGTCGGAATACTGTGGCGATGATGAAATTTCACCCGACTTTGACACGTCCTTCTCAAAGTCACCCATAGTTGATAGTTTGGAAGATAGAGGAGATTGAACCAGGATGAAAGGGAAGACATAGGTTCATAGAATATCTTTCTTTTAGTACGTTTATGCATGTGTGTCTGTCTCGTCCTTGCATACCGGCATAGAATGTGCCGCATCGCATGCACATGCCGACGTCGAAGCCGAACCCAATATGTTATTCCCACTTCAAGTCTACATTTTGCAGATCCTTCTCCATACCCTCCAATATATTGGCTAGACGTCGTGTTTCCTAAGTTCCATCTCTTATCGTGAGCCCTGTTCCGACATCGCACTGGGTATGCTAGATCTCTGGCCTTCACCGCGAGTAGCTTAGTGTGACCCCTCTTGTCGAACAGTAGAGGCGGGGCGAAGAGAGGATTGGGTGCCGGTCAAGTCTTTGGAGTGAAGACTGATAATGCATTCGAGTGGATGATGTCAGTAAAGATAGGACGCGAATGATAACAGGGTCCATTTACTTGCACGGCGCTAAACGGCGTTAGGAAGGTGGTGCTGTTGAAGAGTGAGGGGCGACTCCCAACGTCATGAGAAGCCACGAATTCAGTAGAACGGAGATATACGATCGTCATATATATCTCCTATTGGTCAAGTAGGAGGGTTGATAACCGTTTCAATGTTCGACCTGTCGGTTCGGATCCATAATTCTCGCAAGTTCCAGCATGAGACGATAGAGATATATCGTGAAGTCTTCCTTTCTCAGGACTCTTCCGTGCCATTCACGGCCTGCATCGGCAATCTCTTTTGCCCTTCTCTTTCCGTCTTCGTGAGTGGTCATATAACGCATGACTTCCGGCAGTTCGTCCATGGATAGGCTGATGGGGATGAAATGAACCCATGGAATGAGACGTTCATCGTGCCACTCACGTAGAGCGGTTTGCTTGAGTACAACACTTCTCGATCTCAATAGAGTGTAAAATCGCCCACTGAATGAGTTGCCGTCCACATCAAATACGAATTGGGAATGAAACTGCCGACTTCGTTCCTCTTTCTCCCCAAGGGTGAAGACTTTTGTCTGCTCTTCGCAGTCTTGATTATCGCATTGGATGATGGCAGTGAGTTTGACATCAAATAAGTCGCCGTGATCTTCGACTGCTCCGTAGCTGGCCCACTGTCCAGGCTTGAACTCTTCAAGGTATATGTGGTTGGTTTGATTAAGTGTCTGAACCAATTGAACGAATCTTTGTCGGTGAGAATAACGCCAGGTGCCGTTCCAGCTATAGCTACCAGTCGTACTGCCCGCCCAATATAGATTTCTAGCTTTCTGTTCCCAGAGAGGGTCGGCTTCGTCCTTGTAATCTCCTTGGTCCATCTTTGCCGTGTACCAGGGACTAGGGTACATTATGTCTCCGAATGATGTTGGAGCAGCTTGAGACAGGACAGGAACAGGGGCATCTGTGAGAAGACAGGTCATTGGTGATGAGAAGAAACCATGCATGACACTGAATTCGGGGTGGGAACAAACATCCTTGGACTGATACCAATCTTGAACTAAATTTAGTCCATAGTCATGGATGGTGTGAAGTTTTCCAGGGGAGCTAGTTTGTGCACAAGCGCTAGTTGTGCGCTCCCATATTGATAAGTGATGGGCGTCATAGAACTCGGGCTTTGACACGCCTCCAGTATCGAGCATATGTTGTGTGATGATAATCCTGGGTTCATCCACCACGTCGAAAGCAAATTCAACATTGGGAATACCCTGCGAGACCTCTTGAAGAAGTTTTCCAAGATCTTCAACAATCCAGCCGCCGCCTTGTCCATGGAAGCGTCCGTCGGTGAAGCCGCATTTACGCAGGGCAAGATGTTCGAAACTTGACACATGGTTAATGCTCTCATGAAGCTGTTGCGGGGCAATCTTCCAAAATGGCTTCAGATCCTTGTTGATCATGTCAAAATCATCGATGAGAACCGAGTTTTTAGATTTTGCATACGCGAACCATTGGGCGAACCCGGGAGGTGGAGACCGTGAATATCTTCTACGATACTCAGTCTCAGCAGCTTCGAGCGTCTTTGATTGCTTATCGATAAGGTGTTTGAAATCGTCTTGAGCTCTGCGAATGAGTAGTTCGACTGGGTGATATGAGATGTTGTCAGATGATCCAGGCCAGTTCACGCCAGGCAAGGAAGTTATATGCTGGCTTAGGGGAGTATGCTGTACGAATGATGAAACCGGCCATAGAGCGAAGGCAACTAGTAACCCGCGGCCTTTTTCTGTTTTCGGTATAAAGTCGATTATTTGGTATAGATTTAGAATCGCAATAGTTATGCGAGTGAAGGTTTGAGCCATGCCTAATGTGCCGATTGAAGTTGGGTGTAAGGAGCTGACTGACGCAGCAACATAAGCCCAGATGGCAGGCGCGATTTCCCATGGGGTCTCTTGTGTCTGGACATGTTAGCATGGGTGTAAATTGGTTCAGAATTCCAATAAGTCTTACGAGCCAGAAAATGATGATCCAATGAGCAGCCTTAGGACCGCCAGCCAACATTGCATTAGTTATGTCGAGTGGGCTTCCAGACCATGTAAGTATCATAATGACAGAAACGGCTATAAGCAATCCGATGATGCGCAATCCGATGGAAAAAATGACGCGCGTGGTCTCCAATCGTCCTTTCTCATCGATCTGGTCATTCTCGGGACCGAAAATGTGGATTAGAGATGTGTATGTTCCTATGAGGCCAAGAGCAATTGGGATAGCAGAAGCTAGCCTCTTTGTTTCAAGAGTGGGGACAAGTGATACGAAAAGGATCATTCCTATTCCGAATGTAAGCCACGAATATTGAATATGCCTAGGTAGCGATGCGTAGAGGCGTGTCAACCATGAAGCTGGACGACGTGCAAGAATTGCAAAAGCGACTACAGGCTTCAAAGACTACATTAGCAGGTTTCAGTATGTGAGTGAGCACCCACTTACAGTAATCCATATGGAATCAATAAAGGAAGAAGATATTGCCGTGATAACTATAGAAAACGCAGCGGTCCAATACAGATATATGAGTGTCGCCGTAGAGGCAACATTGTTGCTTTTCCAATTTTCTGAACCAAGGCGCTCAAGAGTTCCGAAGAACGCGATGACCAGTGTCCAGCATATCAATTCGGCAAGCACTAGGGTGTGCCCAATATGGGACTGAGGGCTGAGTACAGCTGTTAAGATTGCTGCTGCTGTTGCAGCGGTGAAATAGCCGATACTTGTGAAGTCTTTCAACCCCATTGCAGAGTTGAAAATAAGTCAATATGTGATAAGAAGAAGAAGAGAGTGGGATGGATTCAGAGATCCTGATGATGTCAAGACCCACCCGCATACGTTTATGGAAATAGCGACATTTTCGTACATAACCAGGATGTGGAGTGAACGCCACGTTCCAGCATGGCTAGGGTGCGAGGGTGGTGAGATATAGGATTCGGCGCTTAAATACCCACTAGGCGCTTAATTGTAATCCTGGCGCCCCTAACACGCTTTCACCCTCGAACTTCAACATTGTATCTATTTGCATACTCTACTCGTATCATTAACAAAGTCTACAGTCTAAGCAGAATCATCGGGAAAATGGTTGGAGCTGCTCAAGCTGCCATACCTTGTTTTAAAGGGTTTGAAGCAGGCTTCATGCAGGGGCATTACTTACATCACACCCGTCGTAGCCGAATGCGTCAAGGGACTCAGTGCAATCTTATGCACGTACCTCGTTTATTGCGGCACAGCAACAAGGCGGTTGTACTCTTCCGTGCTGTCCAGTGTCGATTCCCGGACTACTGTAGAACTGATTTGCCCAAGTCATAACCTCATTTATCTGAGTTGTCTGTTTGAACGTCATCAAATTTGTTCGTGCCTTTGTTCTCTCGACTTTCGTTGTTCGTCTCAAGCACATTCTTATCTACCTACTCAATGAAGTTTCGGCACTTACGCCAACTCCTCATCACCAGCTCGCTGCTGCAAACGTTGCCACCCATATTAGCCGCACAATACATCTCTGTCCCATGGAGCACACAATACTACGGTCCGGATGGCCCCTGGCAGGCAGTAAAAGTTACTGTGGGCGGTACCAGTCCCGACATTCTCCTGATCAATGAGGATCACCGGCAGCTAGACCTTCTACCTGGTGGTGAATGGAACAGCAAAATTCTCACTTCGAAGGCATGCAAGCCATACAAGAACTCAAGGTGTGGCAAAGGAGGAACTTGGAACCCTGACTTTCCTCCAAGTGTCAGTGCTTCTGGAGATTGGATGGATGAAGCCTCTAGAGTGAATTCTAGTGGACAAGGGATACTTCTCCAAGCTTCAACAGTTGAGAGTTTCTCGTATTGGAACTCGAGTTTGGTCTTGATCGAGGACATTGTGATCACAAATCCTGACGGGAGTGTACGTGGACCGGAGCTGGGATGTTTCGCGTTGGGAGGACCAGAACAGTCGCAAAAGTTCGCCACCGATTCGACCTTCGCCAATGCACCGATGGTTGGCTTCAGCTATGCAGGCGCCGCATACAATCGCAGTGCTACAAGATCGTTCTCATACGGCTTGCAGATTGGATCGGCGTTTCATAATTACCCAGGCTCTTTGCTCATCGGTGGTTACGACAAAGGGAGACTTGTAGGATCCTATACGTCGTTCAACAAAGCTCCGCTCTTACTTGATATCAGCATTGGAGCCGCTACTGGTGGCTCCCCTTTCAGCTTCAAAGAGAAACGCAATCTATTGTTGAGTAACAAAAGTCAAAGTACAACTCTTTTTGCTTTACCCGATCCACGACAGACGTACCTCCATCTCCCTGGAAAAACCTGTGAAGAGATTGCGAAGCACTTACCTATCAAATTTGACGAGAAACTGAGATATTGGCTGTGGGATACGGCAGATCCAGCTTATCGAACAATTGTAACCTCTCCGGCGTATCTTGGCTTCACTTTCCCTCCAGCTTACGGTGCGTCAAACAACGTAACTATCAAAGTGCCGTTCAGTCTGCTAAATCTGACGCTCGATACCCCTATCGTTGAGAAACCGATAGCATATTTCCCCTGCCAAAGCTACGAGCCATCGTCCAAAGATACCCCATACATACTTGGTCGCGCTTTTCTTCAAGCAGCCTTCATAGGCCGGAACTGGAATCGCGAAGTGTCTTGGTTGGGCCAAGCTCCCGGCCCGGGTATTTCGAAGAACGGTCTTGGAAATGTCATGTTAAATATCGATGATGCGGACATAGACTTGCCGGATGTGTATACGAACGAAACTCTTTTCACGGAGAGCTGGGCTAGCTATTGGACACCACTGCCAGAGAAGGAAGATAAGCCAATCTCTTCCACGCCTACTCCATCTACCACACCAGATCCAATATTCTCTACAACAGGACTCAGCACAGGAACAAAAGCAGGAATTGGTCTGGGCGCAGCTGCAGTAGTCCTTCTCGGTGCCGGCGTAGTTCTCCTCTTCCTTCGCCATCGTCGCCGCACAAAGCAGCATACTACGGCCAACAGCCTACCCGCTTACTCTGAAGAGCGCAAGACTTCTCCTGCCGAACTTGATCAAGAAGTACCAGAAATGCAGGCTAATAGAAACTACTGGACCTATGAGCTAGCAGCTCCTACGCCACAACTAGGATCTACAACACCCAGACGAGCAACGTATTCGGAAGATTTCGTCTATACAAGTCAGTCGGAACCGCCGCTGATACCTTCTTCACCCCCGTTGCGGTCCAGGTTTGGAGGATAGATTTAGAAAGTCGTCTCACCAACCAAAGTCATACGATCATCCAACTAATGAGCGCATTTGTTGTCCACGTAATATGTAAATTTCCATATACCCAAACGATTTCTAAGAACAATGAAAAATTCCTTGATTGTATATTTTTTGTGAAGTCTCATTACTATTGTTAGTCAATCAGTATGTGGCACCAAATATGGGCTGTTCTTCGAGTTTCTTGGTGGGACAAGATTCGAAATGGAATTATCGAAAAGGAAAAGGAAAAAGAAGACAACACTGCATGACTGGAATCTTGCTTTATATTCGAATGTTCATCGTCCCACCTGCTAATCTCTATTTCTTGATGAATCCGCTATCCAATTCTCTTTTTTTTTAATTTGAAGCAGGTAGGCTAGGATGGAGGAGGTTGCAATGGCGATGGCAGCGCTATCAGGGGTGGGTAGGTATAGTATGATGTACTTTCATGTATGTACGGGATCTGAAGCACCTGAAAGTCCCATTGATGTTGATTAGAGGCCAGCTACGAAGGAGTAGAGCTTGGGAAGAATGTGGGAGCATGACTAGGATTGAGCACATTGGATGGGTTTATCGTGCGCCATTCTGTTCCTCAAGCCCACTACAGTTTGATGCTTAGCATATTATATGATACAATTAGTACATTCTACTTAAGTTTTTGGATTTGTGTAGGATGACTCCCTTACACTGTAGAAAATTGAACACTTCTTGCGCCTATACTTCTAAGATTTCTCCTCATCAAAATCCAAAAGAAATACATAATATCCGAAGAAGATTTCAATATCAAAAACAATTCCTTCTCAATTCATGTACCATCTTAATAAGAAGTTTTCAAGTTTTAGTGCCCAAGAAGCTTTCTTGAGATTTTCCCGTTGATCGACTACTTCACTTTTTCTGTGGAAAAATTCCTGTATCAAGTCACTTTAGAAATAGCCCATATAGTCGATGCACCAACTATCATACTTCTAGGAAATATATACAAGAAAAGAAACCGTTCGACCTAGTACGAAACCGGCACCAAACTATTAGCCCAGTCCTCCACGTTTTTAAACTGCGACTCGACATCATCTGGTATCCCGTTGCCATTTGCATCCACCCACTTCTTTCCTCCGTCGATAGTTCCTGGGCCGTTCATCGGAGCGGCATTCTCATCGCTAATCAATTGTCCCAGCTTGCCATAACTCTTCAACTCAGCAATGAGCCGTTGATCAACCGAATCACGGACTTTACTTGCACCTGCACCCTTCTCTGCAAGTGCCAGCGCCTCGTTTGCCGACAAGATCTTTGCCGGAGCCGGGTATGCGAACTTGGCCCCCTTGATGTTCATGCCACCATAGTTTTCCTTGGTGACACCCAGCTCCTTTCCATTCAGCACGCCGTCTTTGCCAGAATCGTAAAAGTTGCCCTGGACGAATCCGTTGAATAAATCGTTGCCCCGCGTGAAAGCCGGAACGGTTGTGCTGGGTCCACTGATAAAGTAATTCCCAACAATGTTTGCCTCGCTCCTTTCGCTCGAATCGCCAGCAATGTAACCACCCCCACCGCCCCAATTGTAAATCACGTTGTTGGTGAAATCATTTGTACCCTTGACTTTAGGGTTTCGCGTCTTGTTGTCAATGTACAAGTTACGAAATAGACTGATGCCATTACCGAGAGCAGTCTGCATCAAGCCACCACACGAGTGCGTTTCTAGACCCTCGGCTATGATGCTGTTTTGTACCGTGATGTTTCCAACTTCAGAGCCTGAGATGGA
The DNA here is from genome assembly GCF_000338995.1 of Bipolaris sorokiniana ND90Pr. Lineage (NCBI taxonomy): Eukaryota > Fungi > Ascomycota > Dothideomycetes > Pleosporales > Pleosporaceae > Bipolaris > Bipolaris sorokiniana. Next base: position 561,921 of record NW_006911900.1, on the reverse strand, counting down.
GAAAGTCTCGTCGCGGCCCCACGAGACAGAAACGTGATCGAAAATCATGTTGTGTCCTTCTGCTATAGTGATAGCGTCTTTACCACTGCTTCCCTTTTTGCCCATGCGGATACGAATATAGCGTACGATGGCGTCGTCGGCATTGCTGAAGCTCCAGCCATTTCCATAGACTGTTATTCCGCCACCGGGGGCGGTTTGTCCTAGGATGGTCACGCGTTTGGATACGACAATGCGGTCAGTGATGTTAATGAGGCCGCCGACAGAAAATACGACTATCCGGTTCGGTTTTGAGACGGCGTCTCGCAGAGAGCCAGGACCCGCATTGTCTAGATTTGTGACGACATAGACTGAACCGCCTCGTCCACCAACAGCGTTGCGGCCAAATCCTTCAGCACCGGGAAAAGCAAGAGCTGAAGCCGAAGTGGCTAATAGAGGAAGAAGAGCAAGAAAGTGCATGGTTGTAGATGCAAGCGGAGTGAGAGCCTTGGATTATCAGTCAAGGAAGGGCTTTTGACAATGAGTGAATTGACATCAACTGCTGGATGATGTGGAGCATGAAGTTGCCGATCCTTGATTTCCCTTTGATCATGTCTGGGGGCGCAGTTCTCTGGCTCGTTTAGGGGTAGTTAGCCGTGATCTATTGATCCTTTAATTTACCCCAGATCCACGCTACTAATCGACACGGACAATTGACTGCGCATTCCGCCAATCAACTCAAGGGACGATTCAGGTCGCAGGGACAATCTAAGGAACAACATGGGTAGAACATTTACACAGTAAGAGATGCGGGACAGCAAGCACAATATCTGACATATTTTTGTAGATACATCTGTGAACTCCGCTTTTGGGACAAATATGGTATAGTTTGATCGTACTGCCGGGCCCTTCACGAACTGTGCATACTTGAGTCAGTTTTACCATCTCCGACAATCCTACCAGCATCGACAAGGTCAAAGACAAGATCCACAAGCAAATAAACACGCCTAGGGTGACTTTCATGCCGACCGCTTACAGCTAATATCTCGTTCCTCTCAGTAAGTATATCGAAACAGTATCAAGTCTTGCTCGCTCTCAATTAGTATTTTTCAGTTCAAAAGGGCAATAAGACGAATATCTGGGACCTGGTAATGCGGCAACAGGAAAACTACTCGAGAGTTCAACGTAAGCATCTGGGTAGTCTTCAATCCAGGACCCATCGGATACAAGGCCAGTTTCAATTACAAGTTGGTGGTAACATATTTTGGGTTTGATGTTGAGAATTATCCGAATGCTGAATGGCAGTGGTGTGGCTTGAGGTTGGAAGTGATGCATTAGATGCGCATGCTGAAAAGACTTTTAGCTATCGTGGATAAACGATCGGACACCCGTTGTCTGACTCCACAAATTCATCCAGTCATGCGACCCAAAGCCAGTACCAGAGCTTGCGGGAAGAGATATTGAGGATGCTGATGCTTGTCTCCCTTTGGGTTGAACTGAGCTAGTCAATTCACGCAAACTGCTATAGATTGCTCTCCTGGCGTGAGTTATGTGGGTTTAAGCTCTCAACCAAAATCGCGTCTGCTTGCAGCAGAGGTCCCTCCCAGCAGCTCAAGTAGCCTCTCGGGATACTGATTGGAGACTGAAGACCCGCTTAAGCTTTTCCGCTCGGTGGGCATGTCTTCAGGCTCGTGATTTTGGGTGGTATGAGTTCCTCCAAAGTCACAACCGACAGACAACATGTCCTCCTGACAACAGCTCCAAACTATTGTTCCGTCTTCTCGCTTGACTTTCCTCCCTGGATGGTATATGCAGGGCTCAGAATCGCCTGAGAACGACTCATGGCACTTGGTGCAAGTCTTGGTTACATTTGGAATCACTCTCTGGACTTCATCTGCTCGCTGAGTTGCAGTAGCTACATTTGAGGTGATATTGGAAGAGGGTGAGCCTCCAGCCAGGTGATGTAACGGCGTCCGTATTGCAGCTGGACGCACTGCTTTTTGAGAAGAAGGACCTGGACGACGTAACTCACTATCAGAGCTAGGGGTTGAAGGCCTGTACGGCTCGCGTTTTATTCGCGGTATTGAATGGGAGCTGTACGGATGTTGTCTAGTATAACTCCTCTGGCTCACTTGAGAGCCGTAACGACCGGAACTGGATATGGTATTCACAGCTTCATAAGCAGCATTTCGATCGATTTCCATTCGGCGTTGGTTAATCATGTTCCGTGCGGAGGTCGAGTGAGGTGCTAAACCCCGTACAAGCGCGCCAGAGAATGCAGGCGAGATTTGACAAAGCTCTACCAATACTGTTTGCAATGCATATGGGTTGACGGTTGAAATTATCGACTGGATGTGACTGGGATTGATCGGCCGGGCTTGCTGTGGAGCTACAAGATTCCGGCTAGAAGTGGCTGATTGGCCAAAATCCATTACGACACGTGATGGTTGGGTAGATGCGGTCTGGATGCGTGATGGCTGACCCGGGTCCGATTTAATTCGTGGAACATGATCAGACTCCTGCTTAACGCGTGATGTGTTGTAGGTCGGTCCAAAAGATAGATGAGATTGCTGCGGAGGCGCGCGTATTTGTTCTCTTGTGGGTGATTGAGGCCAAGGCTCTGGCTCCGGGGAGGAAAGCGTGAGGTCGATTGTATCAGTTTCCGGCCCGTTCCTTTGTGATTGCGACATGGCTCGATAAGAATAGAGATGACCGAAAAAGGCCAATTACAACACGACGTGTTCAAAGTCGATGCGGGTGTTTTGCTGCCATGTCATGCTTCGATGGGAAGTTTCGGCGCTGACATGGCCGAAAGCCGATAGGGAGCTAGTATGGCCTGATTGGATCTAGCGTGTCTTTCTGTATGAATCCACTACCAATGTACTAAGTTTTAAGTAGATTCAATCAGTAACAAGTACTAAGAGAGACTTAACTAGATTTAGCAGATTGAGGTGCTCAGCACGCGGCATAACTACTGCATCAGTGTATGCATGACTACAGATAATTGGATTGAAAAGGAGTTCTCTGTGCTACTTTGAGTCTTACTCAAAGTTTGGGTTCACAAAGTAACACATATGTGTAGCGCTTTGTACACGAGTATAGCACTCAAGTGTAGATGGCTAGTCACAGCGTCGCATAGCCGTCCTCATCAAGGCACCTTGCTGGAAGCTGTCCACTGTCTTAGTGCAAGATCCAGTCACGTGAGAGCGCCTAGCAAGTCCATTTCCACCGCCGCGTCACTCTTTGCGGTCATGCATCCAAGCCACACGTACAGCTAAGCGCCGTTTGGTACACAGCCCGAAACATGAGCCGGCCTTAATATCAATAAAGCATATGCGGAGGGATCCGCAAAATCTCCGGTAATCCGCCCAAGTTGTTCAAGATTTTCCATTGTGGAAAAACAATACCAGGGTGGCAACGCGCACGATCCATGCAGCCTTGGGCATACGCGGGTGACAACTAGGAACACGGGCCGGACCCCTCTTATACGATAGCACCGAAAGGCACATACTTACTCAAATGAATCAGCAGGTTGTACCGATGGACCAATGGTCTTTGAAAGACTCCAGGGGTTGAAATCATACATATGCGCGTCCGTATGCCTTTGGTTGCTGGGCACCTTCACCTCTCCTTTCTTCCTGTTTACAATGCGTGCGACTTTGGCATTCTTCCTTTCGCTTGTCGTTGCCACTGCTGCAGCGCCTGCTGAAAATGTGCTTCGTCGTGCGAGTTTTGAACGAACATCAGCCCCTGCCGGTTGTCTGACCGTAGGTGGAAATGGTAAATACAAAACTGTACAGTCTGCAGTCAACGCCCTCGACAAGTCCACCTCGAAGGCTCAGTGCATATTCATCGCCAAAGGTACCTACACGGAACAGGTCTACATCCAGCAACTCAATTCGCCTTTGACAATCTATGGCGAGACCAAAGATACTAGATCTTACAGCGGAAATACTGTAACCATCACCCAGCGCAAAAGTCAAAACGATACCCCTTCCAACGACGAGACTGCCACACTTCGTGCGCACACACCCAATCTAAAAGTCTACAATATCAATCTTGTCAACACCCGTGGCCAGGGATCCCAAGCGCTTGCTGTGAGCGCATGGGCTGACAAGCAAGGCTACTACGGCTGCGTTTTCAAAGGCTACCAAGACACCGTGCTGGCCCAGCTCGGTAATCAAATCTATGCGAAATCCTACATTGAGGGTGCCACCGACTTCATCTTTGGCCAACAAGCTAGGGCATGGTTTGATGGCTGTGATATCGGTGTTCTCAGCGCTCAAGTCGGCTGGATCACTGCCAACGGTCGCGCAGCCGACACGAATCCGTCATACTATGTCATCAACAAGTCCAAGGTATCACATGCTAATGGAGCTACCGTCTCAGCCGGTACCTACTACCTTGGTCGCCCATGGGGAAACTACGCCCGTGTTGTGTTCCAGCAAACCGACCTCAGCAACGTCATCAATCCCAAGGGCTGGGCGGCCTGGAACACCGGCGACGCAAGAACTGATCATGTGCTTTTTGGCGAATACCAAAACACTGGTTCAGGAGCCTCGGGTAAAAGATCATTTGGGCAGACTCTCAAAGCTGCTCTCAGCATTGGCGAGATATTGGGAAGCAACTACAAGGACTGGGTTGATGTGTCGTACCTGTCATAGGTCAGTGCGGTAGAATAAAGCTTCGGTCGACGGTGACTTGGCTAAGGGCGGGTACTTAAGCTTATTTCGATGACAGCAGTTTGGAAATAGAATATACCCAGCCGTGTGTCGGTGCACGCTAGCCTGCCCAACAGTTCCACAGTCATGGTGTTACCTAAGAAATCTAGAAAGGACATGAACAAGTGTAAATTCTAATTGACGATGAAATGATACCTCGAGCCTGACATCCATAACGTGAGTTCGTCGCATGTCGGGCATGAGCTTCGGACTAATTTGAAGCATGCATGCGCTCGCTTTTGGTTCGACGGAATACCCGGATTAAAATAGCTCCCATCAAAACAAAGCTACCATTTGCAATTAGCTGCACTCACCACGACGTCTTTGAAATAAAATTCTATATAAAGCTCTAGAGTTTCAGGTATAGATCAATACTCTACAACACTAATACACAGTTACACCTTGTTAAGATCGCGCTGTTTTGGTGGGTGTACTTTTTATCCGAGTATTTCGTCGGACTAAGAGGGCTTGACCCACTTGTGGGTCACGCGGCCAGTAGGACTTGACTTTTCGCTCAGTTGAAAGCAACTAGAGCATCAGCTCTCTTAAAAGGCAGTTTACACTCCAGCTTCGCGTGATCTTGTCTTACTGTCCTTGGACGATATCTACCAAATAATGACATACGGCACAATACAAGAGGTGCCGCCGGCGACTGAACGTGCCCAGGTGCGCTTTGCTCCGGACACATTACCAGCGCCTGCATCGTCAACTCACGCTGATGAAGATGCGAGCTCCGAAAGGCAGGATGTACCATTATTAGAAAGAGCGGGATCGAGATTCAAAAGTTTTTACGACCGTAATTTTGGTCTCTTTCTCGTCTTTCTTGCTCAGACATGCGGGTCTGTGGTAAGTTCCATGTCCTCATCTTTTGCCTTGGACAAGCCTTGACTAACCGGCCATAATGCAGATGAACATAGCGGCAAAGTTGCTGGCAAACGACCCTAGTATAAAGTTTCATGCGTTGCAAATCATCTTCATCCGCATGCTATGTACGAGTATCATTTGCTCGATATACTCTTGGTACAAGGGCATACCTGACTTTCCTTTTGGACAGAGAGACATTCGATGGCTCTTAGTACTTCGTGGTACAGCAGGTTTCTTCGGCTTGTTTGGATTATATTGTAAGTCGATGTCGCATCCTTGCTGCACCTCTTCGGCCAGCTATTCCTAGCAGAACGAATATAAAAACACAAAAAGGAAAAAAAAAGAAAGACTAATCAACTGACTCCTTCTTCAGACTCTCTATCTTGGCTGGAAATCGCCGATGCTACCGTAATCACTTTCATCGTTCCTACCACGACAGCTATAGTGTGTTTCCTCTGGCTCCGCGAGCCCTTTACATGGAAGGAAGCGCTCTGCAGTCTTATCGCCTTCACGGGAGTCCTCTTCGTGGCTCGTCCGCCCTGGTTATTCCCGCAGACTCACCGCCCTTCTTCCGATGAACCAAAAGTTCCAGTCCCCTCCGTCAGTCCTGAACAGCGCGCTCTCGCCATCCTGGTTGCCATAGCCGGTACACTAGGAGCTAGCACTGCCTATGCCACGATTCGCGTCATAGGAAAACGCGCGCATTCCCTTGTATCGGTGAATTACTTTTCCGTCATCGCGACGTTGGCTTCGTTCATCATTATCATGGTGCATCCAGATTTGCATTTCGTCCTTCCTACTACTATGCTGCAATGGGGCTTCATTGCCATCATTGGTGTGTTTGGGTTTTTGCTACAGTTTTTGCTTACCGAGGGCTTGCAAAGGGAAAAGGGTGGCCGAGCTACAAATTTGACATATGTACAACTAGTATTTGCCCTCATAGTGGAGAGACTCATCTGGGGTACTACGCCACCTGTGGAGAGTCTGGTGGGCGCGGCGCTTATTATCGCAGCGGCAGTTGCAGTTAGTTTGCAGAAGGAAGCGAGTAAAGAAGAGGTCAAGGTGAAGCAGGTTGAGGATGAAGAGAGGAGGTTATTGGAGAACCAGGCAGATTGAGGAAGCGAAATCGTCGCTGGCGCGCAGTTTCCGTGTAGCTTTTGCCGGACTTGGTTGTGCATGTATGGCAAGTAATGATTTGGCATTGGGAAGGCGTCTTTGTTCATGTCAGCTGTAGATGATTAGAATTACACGATTAGTTCGTGTACCTAATGCATTAGACACTACCTAAGCCTCGCTCCAAGAACCACTAATTCGATCTCTTAAATGTGGATTTTTAAGTGACGATTGCCTGAAATTCTATATTGTTCGAAAGGAAATACACCTCCATAACTCAACCGGAGAAGTCGCCACTGACGGGCCCCACTAGCGTCGCTGCCTTATCGCCTTATCGAAGGCTGCGGGGAAGGCGCGACGCGACTGCACGTCCAACCTCATCATCAGCCCCTGAAAGCCCACGAATGTAATCAAGGCTTCACTGCGAGTATCTGCACAACAATAGATGGAATATCTGCATTTACGCACAGAGACACAACAGGCAATATCAGCAAATAATGACGCGACCAAGGCCGGTCACGCGCAAGCCAACGTACCCCGCGAACTATGATAAGTGGCCGCCCGGAGCTTGCGCGGGGATACGGCGACGCCACTGCTCCCTGAAAGCACGTCGCCTGATTCTCTGCTCTTCTTCGAGTCTTTCCCTCTCATATCGTGCCTGTGTCGACCCTGACGTAGACTCCAATGCTTAGAATACCTATATTTATTTCACCCCGTTAGATCAACCCATCAGTTCATGTGACCATTGGTCGCTGTATCAGCCCTGCTCCGAGGAGCCGCTGGTGCCTTGCAGTGAAGCTTGGATTGATACAACGGTAACTATACTTCCAATATGTAGTTATATAAGCTGACATAAGAGTTTACAGTGGTTAACTTGAATCATTGTTCGTCTTACCCCTCGCCAAACTCGCCCTTTTATTTACTTCGACAATGACTTGGTGGCGTCGCGACTCGGCCATCTCCCCTGTCCAGCGCTACGCGCAACGTCTACTCCGCTCCCACGAGGCTGCTCTTCGTACTCGAGGCTTCTCTCGCACACCATCGCAAAATGCAAAACATGGAGACGATAAGGGCACCAATCGCCCACCGGGCCTGTCCAATCTCGAGTGGGCACAATTGCAACACTATCAGCGGTGGCGAAAGAAGTTGATGGAGGACCCATATCAAGCTCTCTTCGGTGCGAGCAATAGTATGCTGAGTGGGAAGGGATTAAAAGATTGGGAGTGGATTAGCAACTCATTTCCCAAATGGATGCTGAGGGAGACGAACGACTATGGAGATGCCACGCCGCAACCAAAAAGAGAAAAAAACATGAACTCTTCGAAGAGAAATGCGAAGAAAGAAGACATGGACTATGAAGGGTCAGGTATCTCCAAAAAGAGGGAATCCCACTTCCCGCAGCCTTCCTTCAGGGCCACGCAAATCGGCGGTGACGATGCCCGTGCTATTGTCTCACCCTCGGACCTGAGAAGGCCGAGTGAGCAACTTCACGTTACAGTCATTGGGGAAAGTATAGAAGCGAGTACCCAATCCATTTTCAAGCCCCAATCTCCCACCTCCTCATCAAATGCATCTAACACTTTCGAATCATCGCCTCCGACACCACCGAAGAGTACACAGTCCTTCAGCGATTACATAACAAAGTCGAATTCGGATGCCATAGGCAAGATCGATAAAATGAGCAAGCCTACAACATCCCAAGGGGCTTCTTTCATGGATGGGTTTCTTACGGAAAAGCCTTCACAAGATGAACCAAACGTCGACACTCCGAAGGTTTCTACTTGGAAGGAAACTGCGCTACAGAGGCGTCTATTGCGAGACGATGTGATAAAGAAAGGCGTCAACAATGAGCCTTCAAGTATCCTGCCAGTCGTCAAAGAAGCTGGAACTATGCCGCCGGCTGCAACCATAGATGAGAACTCTACAGCGCCACAAGTGAAGCAAGCTGTACTTGTCGCAGACGTGCACGAAGAACAAAAGCCCTCGCTCAACGAATACGTGTATTCACCAAAAGATCACGCTGTACCTACTAGGTCAACATCAGAGACACTCAGTCAACTGCCTGAAGATGATATTGACTTCTTGAGTGCAGCTGAGATCCGCGCGTCCATGGGTACGAAGAAGAGTAAAATCCTGAGCGACGAACAAAGGAAAACAGAACGAGAAAACTTAGAAAAATCTTTTGCTGAAGCACACGCCGAGACAAACGAAGTGGACCCGATGATTGAATCGAAGATCATCAATGATCAACTTGTTCGCCGCATAGAGCGTAAGATGCAGATACCAGAAGAGCCAAAGGAGATCGATGAACCTCAGCCGACTACAAAAACTGATCAGACATCGACGCTGGCAAACGAGGCCCAAATGGAGTCTAGTATTGAGCGTATGAAATCTTGGCTCGAGCAGGGTGGTGCTATATTCTCCAGCTACTTCTGGCAAGATCCAACAGAGGAAGCAGACGCAAAGAAGACTCGCTTGTTCTTCGACAGGGTGCTCGAGCGTATTCGCAAGGGACGCTCAACTATGAGACAAGTCATTGAAGATCTAGAGACAGATATTCCTGCGTCCAAAGCACTGTTAAAACGCATGAAAGCCGACGAAGACGTCTTGGACTCTGCAATCCATGCTTTGCGACAACGCTCAGGTAGCGCCAAGATGCACTCGTTGACGCCCAAGAAGGTCCGAGCGATACAGTCCCTGCGTTTAAAGTATCAGGACACAGACAATGATCTGAACAAGGCTTACGCGGCTTTGGAGGAGATCGGCAAATCCGAAGCTGCCAAGAATCCTCCCTTGGCTTTCAAGCAACGGCTCGGCTTGTCAGCGAAGATCATCCAGAAAAACGCTCATCTCACACGGTATTTGATTTGGAGTCTGCAAGCTCGTCTCGAGGACCCGGAGATCGACCGAAGCATGCTGGTAAACTACAAAGCTGTGGCTAACAGCTTACTGACGCTGAGGGATACCCAAATGGCTCTGTCTCGACTGGTGGACCGTGCTATGTTGGTATACGGGGTAGTGCCACAGACTGTGGAGAAGGCCGAATCGATGGACCAAAGCATTCTGAATACGCCAAGTGAGCATGGGCAAGTGTCTCATGAGTTGTCTCCCAGTATGAACAAGATCGACAAAGCCCAGCTTCGTGCTAGAATAGCGGCTGAAGAACACCTTGCCAACGAGGTTGATGCACAAAAGTTAGCAATGCGCGGACTGTCAGACGATGGGTATGTGCGTGAGCCAAAGGCCCTGGCGAAGAAGTCATTTGAGGAGCGTAGCCCGCTTGACCACAGCCTCTACAGACCCTTTGGACCGGTGCTGGAGAGTCTGGGTAGTGAATTGCCTTCAAGAATTGAAGTGTCCAAACCCGAGGAAGTGGAACAGAAGTACAACGATGCTGAGCTGGTCGCTGAAGTGCAAAAGGCTTACGAAGATACTTATGGGCCAATTATTGCTGACCCCCAGCAGCTGGACACTGCTGATGAAGTAAAACATGACCAAGAGAATGCTGTTAAGAAGTTTGAGATGTTGAAAGACAACCCTACAGTCAGTGAGGAGATTCCAGTAGGGGCCAGCGCTACCCAGGCGCCCGAGCCTGAAATCACCACTTCACAAATTGCAGAGAACGAGGCTACCAGCGCACAAGTCGAGGCCTCGACCGAAACCTCTACTCCAACACCTCAACTCACGCAAACATCTCCAGAACCCGCCACTGAGACCTCTACAACAGCAACCTCGTCCGCCATTCCAACTGCTAACCTCCCAACCCACTACACCATCCTAATCCACAACGCAGAAACCAACACCCTCACCCACACAACCTCGACCTCCCCACCACCCCGCGACCCCTCACCCACAATCCCCCTCCACACCGCCCTCGCAAGCCTCTCCTCCCCCTCAAAATTCATCCCCCACATAACCCCAGACTGGGAAATTGTAACCGCAAAACCAGACATGCTCATCTTACGCAACGTACTCGACCCATCTCCTTCCAGCACCCCCAAGGCTCTGAATGCACCCGAGCACAGCAACACCGCAGATGAATGCGATGTCCAGCGTGCAGGAACCGTGAACCCAATCGATGGTACTACGCGTCTCTCCCCAACGGGATATGTAGGACCTGAAGAGAATCGCGAGCAGCTAGAGAAGGAATTTGAGGAGCGGAGACGCGCGGCGGAGCGGGTGGTGCTGGGGTCTGGTGCTGATCCGGAGGAGAGTGCGAAGGGCTCAACGGCGGGGAGTACGAAGAAGAAGGGACGCGGGGCGGGAGTTGTCAAGACAGCGATTTGGGCGGCGGCTGTGTGTTATGTTGTTGGTGTTTTGGGTGAGGTTGTTGCTTAAAGGCTGTGTAGGAGGGGGTTTATGCTATTCGCACCTTTTTGTAAATCTTTTTCTTTCCTTTGATATGTTTTTTTCTTGTTCCGATGGTTGTATCTACGCGTCGTTGGATCTACACCGCTCTGGCTTCTATATTCCGGTTCTGGCTCAGGAGTCATTATCATGTATAAATATCTCATATCGTAAATGGAAATAAAATTCATAGCATCAACCAAAAAGTCTGAAGCGAGTTTGAAATTTCGATGTTGGTCATTACGAGTCTATATGTTGTAGTACTTTCATAAGTACGTGATACCTGATTGGAATCATACCGCGTGTCTTAACTTACAGACACTTTTTTCCATATCGCTCTCGCTAAGAATCCCGATTTTAGAAAGGACGAGAAAAGAAAATAAAAAGAGGAAAGAAATTGAAACACGACTAAAAGTGCGGCGTATTCAAAGCCATAACCATCAGCAGACCAGAAATCAGACCCGCAGAAGGCAAGGTAATGATCCATCCGGAGAAGATGAAACCAACTTGCTTCCAGTTGACAGCCTTCAGATCAAAGTTGCATAGGGCAACACCGATAGTAGCGCCAGTCAGACATTGAGTGGTGGAAACAGGAAGAGCGAGACGAGAAGCCAGCAGGACGGTAATGGCAGCACCGAGTTCCATGGAGAAACCACGGGTAGGGGAGACCTGAGTGATCTTATTGCCGAGGGCGCGGATAATGTGGTAGCCGTAGAACCAGAAGCCGAGACCGAGGAGGAGACCGGCAACGATGAGAATCCAGATGGGGGTGTTGGCTTCCTTAGTGACGACGCCAGTGGTGTAGGTGTCGTAGGAGCCTACCCAGGGACCGACTGCGTTAGCGACTAGAAATATAAACGTTAGCAGGTGTTGATGCATGTAGGTGGGAGATAAGTATAGATTGTTAGCTTACCATCGTTGGAACCGTGAGCAATGGACATCATCATGGCAGAGGCAACTTGAGCATATGTCCAGAGATGCTCAACGCGGTTGTCGTAGACAATTGCGCGTGCGTGGATGGCACCGAGATCTGAATATGTGTGTTAGACATCGTCAAGTGGAACGGAGAGGCGATGTAACTTACCCTTCTGAGAAACGACATCGCGAGAAACACCCTGGAGGAGAAGGAACTTGGTCCAGTTGACAATCTTCTTGGGTGAGTAAAAAGGCAGGTGCTTGACAGGCTCCAACCAGCGCTCCTCTGGCTCGGGTGTGGCGGGGACAAGGTGGACAATAGGACCTTCGCTAGGAGGGAGGGGGTTGGAAAGACCGCGGCCGGCACGCTCAATGTCAAGGTTGTCGCCACTGGTGGCGGGCTGTTTGTCGGAAGAAGTGGAATGAGCAGTTTCCTTTTCACCCTTGAGTTTGTCTTGACTAGCCAGACTGTCTGCGGGAGCTGCCTTGGCATAGTAGTCGGTGACAATCTGGTCTCCCTTGCCGGGGAAGTAGATTGGAATGTTCTCGCGGTAGAGAAGAGGGCCGAGAGGAATGTGCCAGAACCTCATTCTAGTGTCGCCCTTGACAAGACGGCGAGTGAAGTAGGGAACGAAGAAGATGTACCCAATGGCAAGGACACCAAAGAAGACACCGAGGATAAGACCAGTGCCCTTGCCAGAGCCCATTTCCTCGAGGCTCTCACCTCTTGGATTCTCGTCAATGATGAACAGAGCGAGAATAGCAGCAGTAAAAGCAAGGTAGAATGGGATTAGGCGGAGACCCCACTTGAGAGGGTCCTTTCGGTGGAGCACACCAAACTTGACAGTCAAGAACAGGGCAGCCGAGAAGGCAGCGGAGATGAATGGTGCAATTACCCACGAGGCAGCGATTTGCGAGATGGAACCTTTCTTCCAGCCCCAGCTAAGAGGCGACTGAGCAGCAATACCAGCACCAGCAAGGGCACCGACGACGGTTTGCGTAGTGGAGACGGGCATACCCATAAAGGTGGCGATGGTGAGGAAGGTGGCAGATCCGACTTCAGCGCAACCCATAGCCAGCATGAGTGTAGCAGGCGCAGGCTTGAAAGTGTCAAGGTCAAAGATGCCCCCCTTGATGGTACCAGTGACACGTGCACCGAGTGCGACGGCACCGAAGAACTCTGTGAAGCAGGCGAGGATACCGGCGTGCCACATCTTCAGGGTGCGGGCAGCCACCGAGGTGGCATAGGAGTTGGCGACATCGTTGGCACCGTTGGAGGCCGATGAGAAGACAAAGGCAATGGTAGTGATGGCAAGGATCCAGTTGTACTTCTTCAAGGCGGGAGCCATAGTTGAGCAAGGACGGCGAGCTGTTGCGCCTTCGGAACTGGGACAAGAGGAGGTGATCAGGATGAGGAACCTTTGGATAGATTGATTGCAACGGATCTTATATAGATAATGTTGTTATTGGGTATGTGGGAACCCAACTGCATGAGATCCATGCCAGGATGCCTGGAAGTGAATGAAAAGGCCGCGGTAGGTGAGTATCAGACGGCGAGGCAAAGTGGATCGTTCCAGCCACGGCATCATGCTGTTTAGCCCTGGCCACAACCTATTGCCCAACAGGATCCATTTTTCTGGGCCTCTAGCAGGATTGTGGATGGCATAATGGCATGCCACTGGCGTGTATGGACCAGTAGACCAGCCAAATGTAAAGGAGCTGAGCGGGAGCACGCGACTTACTTACGCATCAGGGTCGCGTAAGGTGGAGCCAGATCATGGCAGTGGGGGCCAGAGATTGAGTGTGGACGAACGAGAGTTGGGGATATCAGCACGTTGTCCTCCATGTCGCGCCCGGGGCAGTTTGCCATGCATTCCGCCAAGTCCGCCCAGGAAATTTCCCAGTCCGCCTTCGAAATTTCTGCTACCGCCAAGTCTCTCGCTCTACTACTCTACTCCTGTTCGCCCACCAATCAGAGTACTCCCTTGAAGCATGCGTTCAATCTACAAGCTTACAATTCACGAGAGGAAGACAGTACTCGACGCTGTTGTTCGACGCCACAGCAGAAACTCGTTGTTCCGCCTTGCCGCATATCCGTTAAGCAATCCGGACTTCGCCATGGCAGTCTTCAGCGAGCTTACCTTATGTATCATGACATGCCTTGTCTCTAAAACAAGCTGTGTCGCTTCCCTCGACATCACTCAATCTACAGGAGACGTTGCCTTTTTCGGACCCACCCACACCACATGTATATCATAGTCCATGTCCAGACAGGCACGTCTCCCACCACAAACATCAGCCCATGTGCTTCAGTCCAATGTACGCCAAGCACTCTGCACCAGACAGCCCAGAATGAAGCCTATTTGTCGTCACTTGGCTCCTTGAAACCCGCCATGTGCCAACGTCATGAAGCACCACTGTATACCTATAGCCTTGGTATTCTAATACTCGGCAGACTTTACATGTCGAGAAGCGACCGTAAAGTCTTACTCTGCTGTACCAAGATCTGCAATTGTGCGCATTCCTACGACTTTCTGCTCGTCAACCTAGGAATTTCCCAGTCAGCTTACCACTAGAACCACTCGCCAACTCGCCACTAGTATCCCGAGAACTTGGTGGACAAAATTAGTATTTTATAATGACAATGGCAATTGGCTACCGACACTATCTCCTTCCGCCCCATTCTCGCCTGCAAAAGCTGCATATGCACGAATTCGAGACCCGCGGGATCTCCGCTGCACGTCTTCTGCCCAGGCTGCCGAGCCCGTATGGCGCCACTCTTGGTATCCATGATCCACTCTTGGTATCCATGATCCACTCTTGGTCTACGTGCGACTGTAGATTCCTACCTTTTCTTCTCTGGTGAGTTAGGCATTCAAACAAGGCTTTCCCGTGCCATGCTAGTGCAGTATCAGACTTAGTTTTTCCTTGCGTAGTCGATACGAAAAACAGACGTCACAATGCCCTGTAACTTACTATAACTGTATACTTGTCACGCTCTCTAGACGAATCCCTTACAAGCTATCACATCAAAGAGTGGTCGTGCGCAAGAGCTAACAAAAGGGTGAAGTCGCTGCATGTATACCATTCTAGGGCTGCCTGGAACAGCGATACGTTTCTTCATCCAGCTTTATACCACCCCTTTAACACAACATCGACCAGCCTACGCTTGCTTCATACGATCCCTCTCTCTTTCTGTCGTATTAACATGTCTAATCAATCTACATCACACGCGCATCCACACCCCGCACCGTTTCACGTAACAAAAGCAAAAGATCAAGCTTGAAACTCCATTTTCCGCATCTAAAACAACAGCAGCACATACACCTCGGCCTACAAATTCTATCGTACACTGCCAATATACCAAGGCAAAGTATGTGGGTCACTTAATCTACCTGCAATACACCTGAGTATCTTAAGTACCCTGATCGTACTGGTAATAACTTGTTCGCTTGACTGCATGTCACAAAAGAAAAAGATTCTCGCTCCAACAAAGGACAGAAGGGCGAATGCCCAACCGACATCCACATCACAAAATAACAAAATCACCGCGATGCGGCGATTCCGTAGCTTGGTCTCTCGCTGAGGAAGGGGAACACTCTGCCAAGTAAAGAAGTGCCAGAGCATATAGCCCAGAGAGCGCTTCTTGAAAAAAGGTATTTGCGAGCGCTAAGCATATTAGCCCGATAGATTCTTAGCTATATATAAAAACCCTAATCCTAACCCTAATACTCTAAGCAGTCTTCTGTATAAAGAAGCGATAGATATATAAAAGCTAGACGAATCCCACTCTTATTCTCCCCTCATCAACCTCTCCCCTCTTACCCACCCTACCCTACTACTTCCGTGACCCTCCATCCCTACTCACTACTCATACCAAACAACTCCCCCACGAAGACTGCTCCGCCCTTGATATCTAAACTAGTCTCTTATTCAAAAGATATACAAATGTATAAAGACCTTTTTGCTACTACTACCCGAAAACTCTACATAACGGCAAGGAACGACCTGAGAACGACGTAAAACGATTTGATATCCCCCCGTGTCTCTAGAGATTAGTTTTGGGTAATGATGTGTAGATTAGAAAACGGGCTAAAAGTACGGTTATTACCTGTGGGGATATGGATACATGGGTGGGTTGGAAGAGAGATAGGGATGTAAGAGTATTGACGAGGTATGTGTGTGTGTGTGTGTGTTTATAGGAGGAAATTGCTGTTTCAGTGGTGTGGAGTATATGCTTACGCCATATTCGCCTTTGGGGCAGTATGAAGGAGTGGTAGGTACCCAGATTTTGTCTCTAGTGTGTATGTATGTGGATGTTAGAATGAGAAAGTAGTGCTGGAGTCTTACAAAGGTTTCAACTCCGACGGTTTGCTAGATCCCGGTGTAAGTGAGTCAAGTCAAATGACTTTCTCGTCAGCGTAAAAAAGGAAAAAAAAACTGTGCGATTGTTGTGGCTGAAAGCTGTAGAGTGAGACCTTGTTAGGACAGTAATAAAGGTGAAGACGTAATGACTTTGATAGCCACTAGGCGGCCAGATCGCTCAGTTCTATTACCCGGTTCCATGTTTTCAAGTCACCAACAATTTAACAAGACGCGAGCTTTAAAGAGTAGGATATGGGGGGTATTCAATTGTTGCTAAGTTACCAAACGGCCG
Source organism: Bipolaris sorokiniana ND90Pr (assembly GCF_000338995.1). NCBI lineage: Eukaryota > Fungi > Ascomycota > Dothideomycetes > Pleosporales > Pleosporaceae > Bipolaris > Bipolaris sorokiniana. The sequence continues at coordinate 545,328 of NW_006911900.1, read as the reverse complement.
AAAAAAGAGATACCAGGCATCGAACTTTTTTTCTCTTTCTTTCTCGTCAAGTCATCTCAGGTATACAACTTGGAGGGAAAAAAAGAGAAACACATTGCCTCGCATCAAGTCCGAACACATCCATTCTACCCATCCCAAAATCCTAAAATACATTGGAAGAATTGAAACAATAACGACAAAGGAAAAATAGCTGCGTACAGCAGTGACGGTGGCGGTGATGCTGAGCCCTTCAAGCTCGATGATAGTGGGAGCAATCTAATATGACTATGCAATACACACAAAAAAACTCTATAATGGTTCTCATAGCGTGGCTTTTCCCTTCCGAAAAACAAGAAAAGAAAAGCACATCAGTGGGGGTAGGTGGGGTATCAAAGAAAAAGAAACGAAACGAAAGCCAAAAAAGGCTTTCTCTCACTCTTCTATATGCTCGCTGTCGGACACAAAGGAAAAGAAAAAAAGCGTATAGGGAAGAAAAGGTTGCGTAGGGGCGTGAGTCGTATATGAGGCATATCGTTACACGTCCTTTTTTGTTTTCGTTTTTTTTTCTTCTAATTTTGCGTCGCATACATATGCAATTGGTCATGCATCTGAGGTGTCAAATGGCGAAATGATTGTTGCTGGTGGTGCATAAGATGCTGTTGATGTTGGAGATGTTGTTGATGTTGCATTTGGTGAAGAGACGGTTGCTGCTGCTGCTGCTGCTGTTGTTGCTGCGGCTCAGGTGTGTGCCGCATGCCCATTACTGCAATAGGATAATCTCCGTTCATGTCTGGCATGGTTTGGCTCATACTCGATGACGGCCTGGAATGAGTGGAACTGCTCCTAGACGCGCTGAATCGATTACCAATCTTATGAAGGGGTTTCGTGATCAGCTGACCAATTGACGGGCGGTCGTAGTACTGTGATTCTTCGAATTGAGGCGCACCGCCGAAATAATTCGGGTACAGTGCCTCCAATGGGTTAGGGGCAGTCTTGGCCTGATCAATGTACTCATTAGGGTACATTTGAGCTTGCTGAGTCTGATCCATGATTGGGGTGTGTGTATTTGGTGTGTGCATTGCGGCCGTAGTCATAGCCGGTGGGAGATCGGGTATAGCCGGTTGCGCTACATCAAGGTAATCTCCAGGATCCACATCCATGTAACTGATACGGTGGTTTGTGTTGTCGCGAGCAGGCGACTGTGGCTCCATAAATGGCGAAGATGCGCAATCGTAACTGGGTACATGCGATAACGAGTTGATGGCGCGAACCAATGCCGCATTGACAGTTGCAAGGCGAGCCCGTGCAATGTGCGGATCAGAATTTCCAATGAGAACATGCATCCGCTGTTCGCGTGATAACTTTTCGACATTTGGTACAGAGTCCCTGGATGGCGTGACAAAACCTGGGGGTAGCTGTTGGTCGACAGGATCTAGTTGCATGTCAGAACGCAGGCTCAAGGCAGTGATGAGAACCTCTTCACGGCTTGGTCGGAGATCACAGCATTGAAGCTTCTGTCGGAGGATCCGCGTGTTGTCAGGACACCAGCTGATCTGTGAGCGGCTCTCTCGGAGCCTTTCGTCCAAACAGGAGATCAATTCCTTCCATGTATCGTAGAGAGCTTCTTGTCGAATCAGATTCCGAATGACATTCGAGTACTTCCACTGGTCTATTGTCGCGCCGTTCTTCATATGTTTTGCCACATGGTCACATCGCTCGTCCCAGCCGATACTAACCTCTTTGCATTTGTCGAAACCGCAGCCGAATACCCGTCGAGGGAGGAGGGTAATGCCAATGTCGGTCAACGAAGGCAAGGGTCGGCCGGTGTGATAGCGCTGGTGGTGCTTGATGAAGTCCTTTTGTCGATCAAAAATACGGTTGCAGCCGTTGACAATGCACGGCCAATCTTCGCCCGTTTCATGCATTCTCATCTCGTGCTTTTTCCAATCGGACTTGGCCTTGAAGGTCTTTTGGTTCTTTTGCTCGGCACAATAGGTGCAGAACATGTAGGATTCGCCCGTTTGGCTTTGCGACTTGTCATCGTCGGCAAACAAGACGGGAGAGGCGACACTGAGATTGTCTGTTGGTGTGCTGCTTGGCTCAATCTTGAGGTCGAGCGGACTGTCCGTGTCCGAAGACATGGCAGCAGGCACGGGGCGGGTGGGGTCTAATCCAACTGGATACGAGCGTGGCTCTGGTCGCTTTGGCTGGGAACGCGACGAAGATGACGAGGCCATGGGAGAGTGTCTGTTGCTGTTGCTGCTCGACGAGGAAAAGGTCGACGTCATTGATAGCCGGGAGCGCCATGATGAGCCTGATGAAGAGGTGGCGGATGAGCTGACGGTGCTAGTGGACATGAAGGATGAGGCAGTTGAATTGCGGCCTGAACTCGGTGAGCGCATGGACAGGAGCCAGCCAAAGAGCAAAATTACATACGTGACTCTAGGGCCTGTGAAAACATTCGCTGAATCAAATGCGGAGGATGCCTTGCGAGCAAGGCCTCGATGTGTCGCATGGATTCTTCTGGTATTTCGACATTGTCGTCCATGGTTGCGGTGGAGCCGCTTGCTCGTGGGGGAGAATGGGCCTCGCGAGCTATCGCAACATCCCAGTGGACCCCGCGCAGCCTCGAAACTACAGGCGACGACTGTGGAAGCGCAGTCAATGAAGGTGTATGAGAGGTGGGGAAGGTCTCGAGGCGTTGGGGGGAAAGTGGCAGCCAAGGAATGGAGAGTCGTGTATCCGAGCAGGCATCCACTACTGTTGGTGCGACAAGTTGATATACGGGCGGGATCACGTCGCCCAAGATTGCAGCGGGGAGGGCGGAAACAGCACTCTTCTAGAAGACGTATGGAAGGATCGTAGAAGCAGCTAAACGGGGATTGCTCACTGGGGCACTCGTGCGCAATACCGACAAGACCACGCACCCTGGTTTTGGCCTCAAAGCTGGGGCAAGGCTGAGGGTGATGCAGGGTATACCAGTGTAGCGTGTTTGAATGTGGCGCGACTCGGCGCGGCTGGTCGAGGGGGCCAGGACAAGGCCAGAGATGAGGGTGAAGGGCAGCGTCGCGATAGACAGACTGGCAGAGAGCACTGGTGCGACCGAATATGTATCTAGATATGCACTTGAGTGCTGGCGTCCACGGCTGGACAATGGTGTGTGTGGCAGGGCGTATAGGTTGCTGGTTGAGGGCCGCACGCACCCGTAGACCGTCGCAAAACGGGATGGTAAGGGGCTCGCAGTGCGGTACCTGGATGACGCGCCGCTTAATGGGTTGCCCAAACGGGCGTGGTGCTGCCATGCTGCCATGGGGGCCCTATACTGCACCCACAAGGGCCCTGATACCATTTCGCTGCACGCGCCCACGGTCGGCACGCCACCGGCTCACCAGCGCGTGAGCGAGTGAGGGCTCGTCCTGCCACGTTGTACACGAACGGGTGGAGGTGTTCTTGCTGAGTTCGCCCAAGTTTACCAGGAGTATGTACATACGTACGTACTTTGTTTCCTCACCCACCTAGGCCCACAGCATAGCAAAAAGCTCGATGGCCATGCATTCCCCCACCAACCAAGACAGCCCTCAGTGGCGGAGGCATCGGGAGGTGCTGACGGCACGACTTCGCTGCTCCGTGCACGTCTTGGGCCTGCGATGGGACCTAATAGGTGTAGTAGTGACAGTGACAGCGACAGTCAGGTCAGTGGAATCATGATTGTGTACTACCCTGGCGTCGAGTGTGTGGTTACTTACTAGTTACCGTACATCTGCGGTCCTTTGTCGCTAGCTGCAGGTCCTGTCATGGCATGTCCCAGCCCATCACGCCCATGGGCGCATCCGCGGATGAGAGTGCGACGTTTTGGGACCACGGCACAAGGCGGGTTGGGGTCCATGGCTGCTCTAACAAGGCGGAACCCTTAATCTTGAAGCCATTTGCAGAGCTAATGTCCAGTGCCGGCGGTGGTTGGAGTGAGCAACGGGCAATGCGTGACTGCCAGTGGACGCGGACGCGGATGCGGACGCGCATAGCGTGGGGATTGGGTTCGTAGTCACGTGATCCGACACGCCTTCTCCAAGCATGGCATGACTCCGACCCTGACGGCGCCTTCCAGCTAGGTTTGTAGGCGTGCAAACCCCATTCTTCCCCACCACGGTCGCCCTGTCTCTCCAATTCTCCAAACCTTGTAGCCTCATACCTGTTGGTGTCTGTTCTGCATCCAGACCCTTTTCTCTAAAAACAGATCCTTGCGCTATCCGAAAACATCTCTCTCCATCCGTGCGCCGCAAGCTGTCGTTGGCCAGTACCCGAACGGCACAGGTCGGCGAGTGACCATACCAAGGCTGTCTCTACTCAGCATGTCCAGTGACGATTGACTGCCATGAGAGGTGGAAGACTGTGAGCATGGCCCTGTCAAGCATGTATGTGACTTTAACTACCCTCACATGCAGTCGCCGAGAACAGCAGGTAGAGCATGTACGTAAGCAAGTAAGCATTCGACCCGACAGCAGAGAAACTTGCGGCGACTATGCCCTAGCCGGCAGAATATGCCCACTGTCACGAATGTCGCAAGGTACCCATGGTCAACAGACAAAGTTCCGTCAGAATGCACTCCTGCTATTTGCAGCATCCAGGTATGTCTGTCCAGGCACATGCACGTGGACATGCGCGTTGCGCAGCATATGCATGTAACGAGCAATCGGAAGCGCAGCGGCAGTTACATAGTAAGAACAGCCGCTCTCGACTGGCAACAGCCGCAAACCGCATTACATTCACCCCATACCAACCCAAAAAACGGCAGCCGGGGCCTCTCCGCCCACCCGACTTTCCCTTTTCGTCAATCCGCACTCGCTCCAACACGCTAACGTCATTTCCTCGATCAACAGAATAGCCTTTGGAGCTTGGACGCGATCCACACTCGCCTATGTCCGCGCCGCACTCAATCGATTGCGACGGACACGGCAGAGCACACATGTGCCTGTATTTAACCGTGAAGCCCTACCCGTGAAACCACTAGGCACTTGCCGCCCGGGGCGATGTAGTCCGACTGCCCACGGAGTCATCACGGAGCTGGTACCGAAGCCGGCTCGACCTACTCCCACTAGGACTGCTTTATGCCGACGCAAAACTTGAAAGGGGTACATGTCATGGCCGGAGCAGAAACAATATTACATATTGTTGTAGGTATATTTGCTACTGACACGATTACGAGCATAGCTGGGATCTTGTAAGCCACGAGTGACAGACTATCTTGAAGAACCTAACTAGGCCACCTGTATTCATATTGCTCTGCCTTGGCTCAAGAAGCTTCCTTGTTGATATGTTGATAAAGCTTGTTTGGCAAAATGTCTGTGCAAGCTCCACAGACTGAAAAGAGCTTTTCGCCCAAGATTGCTTACTCTCCATCTTGTCCGTGGAGAAATAGCAGAATGCAAGAGTGTTATCATATCAAAATCACCTGTTCACTTTCTCTTCTCCTTGAGAACATTACTACAGGTCAAAACATATATGCAAAGAAGAATCGAATATATACAACAAACAAGAAAAATTCCAATCATCCAACTCCCAGCACTAGTTGACAAACTTGCCATCACAGTCAAAATCCCCCTTTGTCCTAAAATTGCACAAACTGCTCTTTCCACCCCCAAAAACGTGTACATTGTTAAACGTAAAGTCACTGCAACTTCCCTCTCCGCACAGGATATAGTAGTTGCGTCCCTCGTGCGTCGCCGTGCCCCAGATATCCTGCATGGTGATATTCTGGATCTTGACGCCATTCGTCGGTTTCCCCGTTGGACCACCGTTCAGATAGTCCTGCTGGATATCAATGCCATAGATGGAAATATTCTCAAGAAAGATATTCTTGAACAGAATATTCGTAATGGAACCCGTAGTGTTTGAGTTTGACTTGATCCTCGCTCCGTTCTCGGCGTTTAGAACGAACGAGTTTGTGAAGGAGATGTTGTTGACGATGTTATCTGTGTTTCGTCAGTCACATAGCCACGTGCATTCCAATCATTTCCCTTATTCCTGCTTGATCGATCCAAGAGAAGGGGTTGTATGGAGGATTGAAAGAGAAGAAAAGAAAAATAACTCACTCGACTTTCCCCCCACCGACCCAATCGAAAGCCCATGACTCCCATTACACCACATGTTATTCACCACAATCCCATCTCCACTCGTCACCGCAACACAATCATCCTGATTCACCACCACACTATCCCGAATCCGCACCCCTTTGCTACTCGCCACCCCAAACCCATCGCTATTATGCGCCGCCGCCAACCCCTTGGACACATTATTCGCCGCATACCCCTCCGCGTTATCCAGCCGAATCTTGTAAACATCCAAGTCCTCGCTATTCGTAATCGCAAAGCAGTGCACAGGGTAGTTCTTGATGTACATGTCGTGGATGGTAGAGCAGCCAGTCACGTTTTTGACTTCGATAAAGTGGTTGGGTTTGATGCGCCCACCGTTACTGCCCAGGCCGTCCCACCATGCGGGGCCGTTGCCGTTGAGGACTGCGAAGGGGGCCGCGGTGATTTCGATGTCGGTGCCGCTGACGATTATGAAGGGGTAGTTGGCTGCGGCGTACTCCCAGAAGGTGGTGCCCGCGAAGGTGACTTTGGTGCCGCGTTGTAGCTTGGAGAGGTTGACGGTGCGGTTGCCTGGGACGCGGATGTTGTCGAGGGTGATGTGCGTGCAGGCGGCTACTGCCGCAGGTATTTGTGTGTATTGGGTTACATGGCAGATGGGGTTGGGGGGTGGTGGTGGCGGCGGGTGTCTGCGTTGGCAGTTTGAGGGGACCGCAGTGACTTGTGTGGCGCTGAGGAGAGCGAGGAGGGTGGAAAGGTCTGTTTTGGGGACATGTTAGATACGAATGGTTATTCTACATACGACGCGGGCCGTGATGGCGGAGGAAGAGCATCTTACTATTGCCCAACATGACTACTTTCAATCCCTTAGTACCCAACAAAAAACCTTAATAATATCACAGGTGTTAAAGAGCAAGAAATAAAATAAAACCAGGGACCTGGCCCTGTCTACCTAAATACCCCCAACTTCCCTATACTGCGGCAATGCGCAAAGCGGGTCTTGCTCACCGTCCTTATTTCCCGGTACCGCTAAATGTCTCTTTACTTACCTTTCTCCGCCTTTAGGTAATATCCCCTGCCGCTTTCCCGGTGCCAAACAAAAGCCGCTACTAAGCTAGTCCTTCAATTGTCTGAATTAACATTCGTTATCTCTTTTCTCGCCCGTTGGGCCCACAAAATTCTGCACATGTATAGTATGCAACAAGCATGCCCAAGCATCGCAAGCGAAGCTTAAATAAGTACCCAAGCTGGGGAGCGAGGCCCCCACTTTCTGCGCCCGCTTTTGGCGAAGCTAGAGAAAATGAATCGCTGGACGGCTTGTTCAACGTACATGCATACCGTTTTCATTTTCTCAACGTGGAAACTAAAACAACTGCCAAAACCCTAGATGTTATCTTTCTTGAAGAAAAGGGGCGGGTATCACGCCCTCTTCTCATCCCCCTCACATGAAGCTAGTGCTACTATTTTTTCTCTCTGTCTCCTCGGTGGTATTCCCACCAGATCCAACAACCGTGCTCCCGCCGTGTAATTTAAACAAACCCCCACGATGTGCAAATCTCGCTCTTTTTGCTGCATTCCTGTCTAGTTTGCAATTACCACACAAAAAAAAAAGTTATACACACGTACATTTGCATACACTGAGAAGCATGTTTACCTCAGCGCACAAATATTGTACGGAGATTTGGCTGAAGTGTGTATTTTTGGCAATGCGCCCCAGGAAGAAGAAAAAAGATAACACAACAGTAGGGGGTGGAGATGTATTGCCTACCTAGTAACTAGTATTCCCACAGCAAATGTAAAGTATGGCGGTAAAATCATGCAACAATCGTACATAATTCTTCCTGTTTCTTTGCCATCGCTTGAACTAATCCACGTACGTACCTTCAACACGGAAAATCTCTCTTCCGTCCATACATCCTCCCTCCCTTCCCACGCCCGCCCCGCTTACCCGCACGGCAAGGATACCAAGGGGCCAGGGGACATGCTGTCATGTCAGCAGAAAGTGGAGGGTGCAGTGCAAGGGAAGTAGTGAGTTATATTAAGCATCACTAACATCACTAGCAATAGCAACGTCTTGCCTGGGATGCTCAACGCACAGGCCACACACGGCAGGAGGGTGATGATGACGATACGAGGAGAAGAATACGCAGAGGGAGATGGAGGCGGGATGCGGGATGCGGGATGCGGGTAAGCTGCCAAGGGATGTTGCCCCCTTTCATTTGGTAGAACATGGAGTGTGGGAGGTACCAAAGGGAAAAAGGGAGATGTAGGAAATCCGAGGTCAGGAAGACGTAAGTATGGTCATGGGTCTCCGTTTAGGGTTTAGGAGGGGGAGTAATTTTGGACTAGTTTTTTGTTCTAAGTGCATACATGGCATGTGTAGGAGGTGGCGATCTGCGGGGGAATGAGCACGTAAGTGAAGCAATAAAAGTGCTGAAAAAAGATTGTAAAAAGTTTAGTTTTTTTGGGGTGGTTTAGGCTGTATTCAAATGTTGACTGGGCATGGCAAAATACATTCGAGTAAAAAAAATATACCTTTGACAGCAAAACTCAGGTGAGCACCATAGAAATTGCACATTGACGAATAAACCAAGGTAACCCCATCTAAATTATCTCTATAGAAAAACCACTAGAACAATACTCTCTATAAATACTCCACCTTTTAGCCCTCCCCCCTTACAACCTCCCATCTTTTTTTAATGCGCTTCCCCACCCTCAACCTTCTTCTCCGTGCCATGTCTAAAATCTGGAGTACTAGGCCGTGACCGCTCACTCCCAAAGAATGCAATATTTTCTCTGAGAGCAATATACTCGCTATCGGCATACCCCAACGCCTCTCTAATCTGCGTAGAATGTAATCCCTTGATCCTGCGAATCTCCGTAGCCGAATAATTTACGACCGCCCGCCCAATCTCAAACGGCGCAGGGTTATGCAACTCGAAGGCAGGGGGTTGGTGTGGAGACGACAGCTGATGGAGATGAGATGAAGACATAGAAGGGGTGAGAGGGTGTCGAATAGGGATGGGAGCGTGGACGGCGTGGGCTGCTGCACCGGGGGTAGTGGGGATCTGGCTTGGTGAAGTTGGAGTTTGGGACTGAGCGGATTTGGAGGAAGAGGAAGAGAGACGTTTTACAACGACGATGCGGACGGCTTCTTGTTGGGCAAAGTGACCGTCTACGTCTACGATTCCCGCAGGGAGGAGCCCAGCTTTGTCGCTCAGAGCGGCCCAGGCGCCTTGGTCGATGTAGATAGTACCGTGGGGAGCTAGGCCGTGGAGGATCCAGAAGTAGCGGTCGCGTATGGGGTTGGATATGGGGAGGAAGCGGGTATGCAAGGGACAAGGGTCTTCGGTTTGTGGGGATGACGCTCGTGCTAGTTGTTGCTGCCCTAGTGATCCTGTCGAAGCTGACAGATCTTGACTTGCTTCTTGAGATGGTGTGTGGGTACCATCTTCCTGGAAATTGGTGACCGAGTTCCGACTTGACATTCTCGACTTCCTATGCTTCTCCGCATGGGCAATAATACTCGAGATGTTACCTGGCTTGCTACTCTTGGTGATGACCGTAGTCACACCCGCGCTGGTTGCCAGTCTTGCTGCTACAATCTTGGTGCTCATGCCTCCTGTGCCGAGCGAACTTCCTGCAGAACTGACATCGGCCGCCAGCTCAGCAATATCCTCAACCACGGGGATGGACTTTGCATCCGGATTCGAACGCGGGTTCTTGTCATACAAGCAATCTACGTCCGTCATGAGGAAGAGGTAGTCCGCCTGCACCATGCCCGCCGTAATGGCACTCAGTGTGTCATTGTCGCCAAACTTGATTTCTGTAACCGCCAGCGTATCATTCTCGTTGACAATGGGAATGACGCCCATAATGAGCAGCTCAATAAAGGTATTCTGCGCATTCTGATACTGCGTGCGATCTGCAATGTCGTTCCTCGTCAATAGCACCTGCGCAATGGGCTGCTCCAGATTGCCAAAAAGCTGATCCCACAGGGACATCAGTCTACTCTGACCAATGGCAGCGAGTGCTTGTACTTGTGGAAGATGTTTGGGGCGGCGTGCGAGGTTCATGCGCCGTAGACCCACGCCAATGGCGCCCGACGAGACAATGACGACGTAGTGGCCAGCAGCACGCAGACTGCATGCTGTCTCGACTATGAGGGAGAGGATGGAGAGGAGGGGCTGGTGGGTCTTCTCGTCGACTATTGAGGAAGTGCCTGAGTGTGTTGGTTAGGTGCCCTCTTCTTTCTGTTGTGAAATCTGTACAATAATGTATTTACCAAGCTTGATGACGACGGTGAGTTGGCCGGGATGCTTGCGCATGTGGACAGCCATTGTAGCGGTGGAAGCAGGACAGTCGACACGGACAGTGCAGTTCTTTGAAAAATCTACCTGAAGAAGAATAAGCCCGTTCTTTATACTTTATATTCGCGCGCAACACATGACTGGAACGAGCCCAAACTTCCCTGTGCCTTACAGCACTACCGATCTTCGGGCTGCCCCTGCGCGCGGCGACATCTGCCCTCCGATTGGCTCCCCGCGCAGCCCACCACCCCATCCCCACCTAAACTTTTCGCAGCCGGGTCAATTCACCAACGAGCATCCCCATCCCACCAGCTACCAACATGTCCAAACCCGAGACAGCGCCCGATGGCGCCTCCCTCTCTGCTATGGCCCAGCCGCCGCCCGCCAAAATCGACCCCGTATACTACACCTGGTCGAGCGCCTTCAACATCCTGCTCGGCCGCATGACAGGCCAGCGCGACATTTCCCTCGAAAAGAACTACTTTGGCGAAATGGACACGATCAAAGCCGACTCCATCTGCCGACGCTGCGAGTCCAACAAAGAGTACCTGCTGCAATATAGCCCCGTCATCCGCTTCATGCAAGATGAGGTGTACAAGCTAGGCGGCGACCTGAACAAAGACAACATTCTGTGTCGCATGTGTACGAATGAGCAGAGCGGTGGATTCTCACTCGAACATGGCATTTTGCTGTGCGCCAACAAGTTTCGCAATCGTGGACATCAGGAGGATACGATGGCCCATGAGATGGTTCATGCGTGGGACCATCTCAAGTTCAAGGTTGAGCCGGATAACCTCAGACATCAGGCTTGCTTGGAAATCAGGGCTTCGACGCTATCCGGAGAGTGCAGGTTTGCCCGCGAATTCTTCACGAGGAACCAATGGAGGATTACCGAGCAGTTGCAGGCTTGTGTGAGGAGGAGGGCTACGCTGAGTATGCTGGCCAGACCAGGCATCAAGGACCAGGAACACGCAGGCAAGGTGGTGAATGAAGTCTGGGAAAGCTGTTTCCGGGATACCAGGCCGTTTGATGAAATCTACCGGTAGGTGGAACGTGGGCACGAGTGTACGATAATCTGTATTGGGAACCGTTGTTGTAAAAATGCATAGCGAACGGCGTTTGGCAGGCAAGTCTAGGAAGCAAGACAATCTTCGCTCAAGATGATGTGATGAAATTGAACATGAAATTCTGGTCTTGCATTCAATGATTAATGGAAACTGATATGCACAAGGTAAACGCCGATGAGATAAAGAAAGGCTAGCAAAAAACTCCGAGCAATGCGATCAGATCATATGGTTCCAGTGACTTCCGTGGGTTGCGCCTGTTCGCCGTCATAGCAGTTAAACGTAAAATAAATGGCAACCAGGTCTTGGCTTAGAAGCTCTCCTCAGAGTCGTCCGAACTGCTGCGGGACTTGCCTCCAGACGTACGCTCATATGCTCTGGGGCTGCCCTTGCAGTGTTTGACAATCCAGGGATGTCTCTCAACATCCTCCAGGGCAATACGCTTCTCAGGATCCAGTACCAGTAATCGCTTGATCAGATCCCGTGCTTCTGAGCTGACGAAGCTGGGCACTGTGTACTCTCCCCTCGCAATCTTGCGCTGTGTCATGACTTGTGTGTCCTCAAAAGGCGCCTCACCGACCAAGAATTCGTATGTCAAGACACCCAAGCTCCACAGGTCGACCTTCTCAGTGTAGTAGTTGTCCTTGCCGCCGCCGCGAAGCATCTCCGGGGGAAGGTAGTCAAGTGTTCCGCACATGGTGTTGCGGCGATTGTTGGGGGCGTGGACCGACCAACCAAAGTCGGAAATCTTGATCTCGCCGTGGATGCCGACGAGAATGTTCTCGGGCTTGATATCGCGGTGCATGACGTGCTTCTTGTGAAGATACTTGAGGGCGGCAGCCATCTGGGCAACGTACTGGGCAGCCTTCCATTCCGGGAAGCGCTGTTCCTTGCGCAGATGCTTGTACAGCTCTCCCTTTCCTGCAAACTCGAGGATGAGGAAGATGCGCTTGGCGTCGTGGAAATGACCGAACAACTTGAGAATGTTGGGGTGGGTGAGGTGAGATTGAATCTCAATCTCTCGCCTAACCTGCTTCTCGACCTTGCCCTGTTGGAGCTCGGACTTGTGCAGGACCTTGAGGGCGCATACAAAGCCGGAGGCACGCTCTTTAGCAAGGTACACGCGACCGAACTTGCCCTTTCCAAGCGGTTTACCAATCTCGAACATGCCGAGATGCCATTGCTTGGGGGTTGCGGGATTTGAGGGGACGCTGTACACGGCTGACTCGGTGAGGGTGCGGCGGTGAGACGAGCTGTGCTCCGAGGGCCGGCCGGCGTTTGCAGCAAGGTTGACCTTTGCGATGTTTGCTGTCTTTGCGTTTTGCGTCGCAATCTTCTGGAGAGGGATCTGGTGAGGCAGCTTCATGCGGTTGGCTGCTGATTGTGAGGTCGAAAGGCCAGCTACCGAAGGCTGGGTCTTGTTAGAACCGCTGACACAAAGCTCATCAGGCGGAAACATACCTTCTTGGCCTTTTGGTAGGCTGCATTAGACGCAGCCTGGTCGTCATTCTCGTCGTGGATCGTAGTGCGCTCAAAGGCGGCCTCGAGGTTTGCAACGTCAGCCATGGCGGTGTGATGCAAGCTGTAGCGACAGGAGACGAGTCGAGATCAGAGGTGGCAACCAAGACCTGATGCTTCACTCGGAGTGCGGATGACTCTTGGAGACGAGGGCGTGATTATCACCTGGAGATGGGGGATGGGTTCAAGGTTGTGGAGGATAGCACGGCCAACAAGTCATCAAACAAGTGGGTTTCGAGCGTTGCTATGGGTGACGGGGGCTTGCCGAACTAGGGCCTGGCGATCGGGGCATCGGGGCTTTGGTTCGCGCCCCACCCCAGCCGTGTCCCCGCCATCGACAATGCACTTATGGGTATAGTCATTCTTGCAAAGGGTGCCGTTTTGTCTTTGTCGCATCCGTGGTGAACACATCATCGTCGCGTGGCCTGCACCATCATGGCATCACTAAACGGCGCCCCTGAGGACACCGTCGCGCCCGGCCATGCCGACACATCCATTACCAAGGAAGGCTTCAAGATCACAACGCGCAAACTGCCAATCCTCAAGGCGGGGCCCATTGAAGAAATGACCAAAAAGCTGGGAATTGCGCCACCAGAAATGATCTTTGGCGACAACATGGTTCGAATCGACCATGAACAGAGCGGCTGGTATATCGAGTTCAATGCCTTTGACGCGCTGGACCGAGTTGACAAGACGGGCGAGAACATGTTCAAGGTCGCATATTCCAAGGAGTGGCAGCAGAACCGGTTAGTGATGGATATCTTGGAAGCAGTGCGCACCGCTAACACGGGCCAGGCAGAAGCAGTTTGAAGACATCAAAGAAGTTGTCAAACCCTTTGACTGGTCCTACAGCACCGACTACAAGGGCACTACCCCCTTGACACCCGCATTCGAGCCGACCGAGACGCAAATACCCCTCGCCCTGCTCAAGCGTCCCGACCCGATACACTTCTTCGATGAGCTCGTGCTTTACGAGGACGAACTGGCTGACAACGGCATTGCCATGCTCTCCTGCAAGGTGCGCGTCATGCCCCAGCGCTTGCTCCTACTTGTTCGCTTCTTCATGCGCCTAGACGACGTGGTTTTCCGAATTCGAGACACCAGGATATTCATCGAGTTTGCAGATAAGGTCATCTTGAGGGAGTATACGGCCAGGGAAGAGAAGTACGAAGAGGTGCGAAAGAAGTTGGCCGGCAGGAAAGAAGATGTACTGGCCGCCATGCGGGATCCGAATCGGTTGACCGAACATGTACCTATTGTCGAGCACAAGCTAGAGGGGCTGCAACTAAAGTGAGAAGCCGTGTGCACCATCAGTACAGGCGTACACACGTGTTGTCTGAATGCAAGCAGCGAGGATGTGCCTACAACGCAAGTCTGACTATTCTTTCAACAGGTGGGCTGGATTCGTCCGTCACACAGACCCTGCCTAGAGTTGACACTTGGCAGTTTACTATGTTTGCCCGAGCGCATTCACATAGTACATAAAGCGGACCCCGGGTAGTACTTAGGGGACGGCTCTGCAGGGTCTCTGTGGCCGACATGATGCTTGAGCTGATCATTGATACTTATAAGTGCCGGTCCGTTTCTTGTACGAGCAGGCAACCCGGGATATGTGGCTGTGCCTGATAAGGCGGGCATGTCGGACATGTCCATGACAAGACGCCATGTCTACCTAAAATTACTCTCCTGGTCTGCTTATTACACGTGGCTGTGTTACGGCTTGTAGGGCTGGCCACCATCATAGCTATGAGAAAATGTTCACTTATGTACTACACAGCCAGCCATGGGCACATGCCTGATTGTGTGCTCATTCTAGTGCAACTCGGCATGGAAGACTTGCATCTAGACCCAACTCCAGCCCGCTGCGTATAACAGTACTGCGGGAGCCGCAGCTGCAGACAATAGAACTACACACATTACGTCTGCCAAGTTCACTAAGCTGAGGTTATGCACAGCTGAGGATGCACGACTGAGACTGTACGTAACCTATCATATCTGAAAATCCGGTATTACTTCACTGTGAGAGCGATATGCTTGGGTACTTTTCAGCTCTTGTCACGTAAGAAGCCAGAATGCCATCCTGTTTGGTACAGCGCATCAGCGGCTTCATGCACGGTCAATCCTGTGCGTCGACACATGCAGTCCACTTGCATGTCAGCAAAGTAAACACCATGCCAACACTTAAAGATTTGCTGCCTAGCAGCTACATTCGTGCAGTCCGTCAAAATGTCCGACTGTTCGGCCGAACGCTTCTCAAAATGGTTAACAGTTGTTGGTACACCGCCCCTTTTGCACAAGATAAGTAAGATGAGAAGGTATGTTGCCAGCATAAGCCTATACGGGGTGAGCATACGTACCCATATCTGTTATATGACGTCTGGAATCCTGGTAATTTCGAGGGGCTTCTGGAGTAACCTGGGCAAAGCTTGAAGCCAGAACAGGCATGGGTAGCGAAGAGAATAGCGCGCGCCCCGAGAGACCCGAGCGATCATTTCGTCCGGGACTAGGGTAGTCGTACGCTAACTGGTCCATTCAACACCACAATGACCGGCCGTCCTTGACACGCACTCGGAACCAAACAATGCAATCATTGTCAATTTCCTGGCTTACAAAGACTTCTCTTTGCAAATTCAACCCTTTCCTACCAGGATATATTATTAAAACAGGGATTTCAGCTAATTTCTGTGTGTACCGTCCCATCAAAGTCATGTGTTTACCCTTGTATTCTTCTTTCGCATACGTCCGGCGGAGTGTATTACATACTACGTCACATACAAAGATCGACCGGACTAACCTTGGTTCCCAGGGTATCTCGGAGCGGCATCTCGGAGCTAGCTAAAGTCTAGACCAGCAATTCAGTGATGCGTATGGAGGATGCGATCGGTGGTGCCTTCGCTCGACCCACGTACTTGGGCCTGGGCCAGTAACGTTGGACGAGTACTCCTCATACCACTCGTCCGACCCATAGGTACGAAGTTTAGGAATACGGGTATGAGGAGATTCCGCTACCCGGCATGCTATGACCACATAGGTCCGAATAGTGGCCACCACACTGATATACCTTCTCGTCCCTATGTAAAAGAAGGGTTCAAATCGAACGATACTTGATTTCCCACGCCGGCAACAGCTATTGTGACACGCATAATGGCTTCCAGCTCTTTCGGCGAGGGCCTGTTTTCCTCTGGCCATTCATCACAACAACGAGACAGATTACAACAAGAAGACATATCACAACAACATGACGGTTCCTCCCAGCTAAACAAGGAGGAGGTAGTGCCCCTCGAACAAGTTGATACCTCCACTTCCTCCGAATCCTCACACACACGACATGGATCCAACGACGAGTCGAAAAGGGTCAAGAGAGTGGGAACATCATCTTCAGCCGACCATAGGGCCTCAATGGGTCTGCAACGTCGGATGACCCGGTCGGAAATTGACGAAGACGGAAGGCGAGAACTAGTACGCATCTTTTCAACAGCGTCTGCAAACGTCACCAGGCAATTGAGTATCCCGGCGCCAAACGACCCAGCGGTAGACCCCAGCAGCGATGCTTTCGATCTCTCCAAGTTTTTGAACATGTTCCGCCACCAGCTTGAGGGAGAAGGTATCGAGATGAAGAAGCTCAGTGTCGCGTTCAAGAACCTAGACGTTTTTGGTTCTGGAAATGCTCTTCAACTCCAGCAGACTATTGCAGATGTGTTCATGGCCCCCTTTCGGGCCAAGGAAATTTTTGGAAAGACCGAACGCAAGCAAATCTTGCACTCATTCAACGGTCTAATCCGGGCCGGTGAACTCTGCATTGTGCTCGGTCGACCCGGCTCGGGTTGTTCTACGCTGTTGAAGGCTCTCACTGGCGAACTACACGGTCTCGATACGGACGATTCAGTAATTCACTACAACGGTGTCCCCCAGAGTCGCATGATCAAGGAATTCAAGGGTGAAATGGTATACAACCAGGAGGTCGACAGGCATTTTCCTCACTTGACCGTGGGACAGACTCTGGAATTCGCGGCAGCTGTCCGAACACCATCAAATCGCCCAGGCGGAGCGAGTCGCGATGAATTCGCCCAATTCATGGCCAAGGTTGTCATGGCTGTCCTTGGACTTACACACACATACAACACCAAAGTTGGAGATGATTTTGTACGCGGAGTCTCTGGTGGCGAGCGCAAGCGTGTCTCCGTTGCTGAGATGTTGTTGGCCGGAGCTCCGTTGGCTGCATGGGACAACTCGACTCGAGGTCTCGACTCGGCTACAGCATTGAAGTTTGTCAATTCTCTAAGGGTCGGCTCTGACTTGACTGGAGGTGCAGCTGCGGTTGCTATCTACCAGGCTAGTCAAAGTGTATACGACTGCTTCGACAAAGCCACGGTTCTCTACCAAGGACGTCAGATCTACTTTGGCCCTGCGGACGAAGCCAAGGGCTTTTTTGAGCGACAAGGATGGTAAGAAACTACTAGCAAAAATTTGTAACATTGTACTGACATATCTTAGGTACTGCCCACCTCGACAGACGACGGGAGACTTCCTCACAGCCGTCACCAACCCAGACGAGCGAAAGTCCAGAAAGGGTATGGAAAACAAGGTTCCTCACACTCCTGAGGAATTCGAGAAGTACTGGCTCGAATCCCCAGAGTACCAGGCCTTGCTGGAAGACATTGCTGATTTCGAGGCGGAGCATCCAATCGATGAGCACGCTACTCTTGAGCAGCTTCGCCAACAAAAGAACCACATTCAGGTTTGTGTCCAAAAAAATACCTGCAATGTTTCTCTCATATTGACCGCCATCTAGGCCAAGCATGCTCGCCCAAAATCCCCTTACCTTATCAGCGTTGCCTTACAGATCAAACTCAACACGCGAAGAGCCTACCAGCGCATCCGCGGTGATATCGCTTCAACTGCAGTGCAAGCCGCTCTTAACCTCATCGTCGCTCTCATCGTCGGCTCCATGTTCTATGGCCAATCTTCAGGCACATCCTCATTCCAAGGACGTGGTAGCACCATCTTCCTCGCCGTCCTCTTCAGCGCCCTGACATCTCTTGGCGAAATCGCTGGTCTGTACTCCCAACGCCCTATAGTCGAGAAACACAATTCGTACGCCTTTTACCATCCGGCTTCCGAAGCCGTTGCTGGAATCGTTGCGGATTTACCGGTCAAGTTCGTACAGGCTGTGGTTTTCAATATCATTCTATACTTTATGGCTGGCCTACGCAGGACGGCTGGGCAATTCTTCATCTACTTCATGATCACATACATGTCGACCTTTATTATGGCCGCCATCTTCCGGACAACTGCTGCGGTTACCAAGACGGCAGCACAAGCCATGGCGGGAGCTGGTATGTTGGTTTTGGTCCTAGTCATCTACACTGGTTTCGTCATTCGCATTCCGCAGATGCCTGATTGGTTTGGCTGGATCAGATGGATCAACCCCATCTTCTACGCTTTCGAGATTCTGCTCGCCAATGAGTTTCATGGAGTTGAATTTCCCTGCGACTCGATTGCGCCATCAGGACCTGGCTACTCGCTCGATGGCAACAGCTTCATCTGCAACGCAGCTGGTGCGGTTGCTGGGCAAAATTTTGTTAGCGGTGATCGCTTTCTTGAAGTCTCCTACAGGTATTCTTGGAGCCATGTGTGGCGCAACTTTGGTATTCTCTGGGCATTCTTGATCTTCTTTATGGCCACGTATTTTGTTGCTGTAGAGATCAACTCTTCTACAACCAGTACCGCTGAGCAGCTTGTCTTCCGCCGTGGACACGTTCCAGCTTACATGCAACCTCAAGGCCAAAAGTCGGACGAAGAATCTGGTCAATCTAAGCAAGAGGTTCAGGAAGGGGCTGGCGATGTCAGTGCCATCGAGGAAGCAAAGGGTATTTTCACATGGCGAGACGTTGTCTATGACATTGAGATCAAGGGTGAGCCTAGACGCCTACTGGATCACGTCTCTGGATATGTAAAGCCTGGTACTATGACTGCACTCATGGGTGTTTCTGGAGCTGGAAAGACGACGCTTCTTGATGCTCTCGCCCAGCGAACGACCATGGGCGTCATCACAGGCGACATGTTTGTTAACGGCAAGCCCCTTGATCCTGCATTCCAACGTTCCACCGGCTATGTGCAGCAACAGTAAGCTTCCATCTAAACGCAATTTTTCCCCGAAGATACTAACCAGGTCAGGGATCTACATCTCGAAACCTCTACCGTTCGCGAGGCACTGCAGTTTTCCGCTATGCTTCGACAGCCCAAGAATGTCAGCAAGAAAG
Source organism: Bipolaris sorokiniana ND90Pr (assembly GCF_000338995.1). NCBI lineage: Eukaryota > Fungi > Ascomycota > Dothideomycetes > Pleosporales > Pleosporaceae > Bipolaris > Bipolaris sorokiniana. The sequence goes on along the minus strand of NW_006911900.1, from coordinate 526,108 downwards.
AGAAATTCGACTATGTCGAGGAGGTTATCAAGATGCTCAACATGTCCGACTTTGCCGAGGCTGTTGTTGGTGTTCCAGGCGAGGGTCTCAATGTTGAACAGCGTAAGCTTCTGACTATCGGTGTTGAACTCGCAGCGAAGCCCAAACTTCTTCTGTTCCTCGACGAGCCCACGTCTGGTCTTGACTCCCAGGTTAGTACTAATAACCTCAAATAACCTGCTCAGCATCACGAGTACTTATTGACTTTGCTACAGAGTTCCTGGTCCATCGTCGCCTTCCTCCGTAAACTCGCCTCAGCCGGCCAAGCAATTCTCTGCACCATCCACCAGCCCAGTGCCATCCTCTTTCAAGAATTCGACCGCCTTCTCTTCCTCGCCCGCGGCGGCAAAACCGTCTACTTTGGCGAGCTCGGCGAAAACTCACGCACCCTCCTCGACTACTTCGAGTCCAACGGCGCCCGAAAATGCGGTGAAGACGAGAACCCCGCAGAATACATGCTCGAAATCGTCAACGCCGGCAAGAATAACAGAGGCGAAGACTGGTTCAACGTCTGGAAAGCCAGTCAAGAAGCTCAAAACGTCCAGCACGAAATCAACCAGCTCCACGAATCCAAACGCAACGATGCCGTCAACCTCGCCAGCGAAACAGGAGCCTCCGAGTTCGCCATGCCGCTCGCCCTCCAAATCTATGAGTGCACATACCGCAACTTCCAGCAGTACTGGCGCATGCCCAGCTACGTCATGGCGAAGTTCGGTCTCTGCGCCATCGCGGGCCTCTTCATCGGATTCTCCTTCTACAAAGCAAATACCACGCAGGCAGGCATGCAAACCATCATCTTCAGCGTTTTCATGATTACTACGATTTTTACGTCGCTGGTCCAGCAAATCCACCCCTTGTTCGTTACCCAGCGCTCCCTGTACGAAGTGCGTGAGCGCCCGTCGAAAGCGTACAGTTGGAAGGCATTCATGGTTGCGCACATTGTGGTTGAGATTCCCTACGGTATCATCGCCGGTCTCATCACGTTTGTGTGTTTCTACTATCCGGTTGTCGGTGCCAACCAGTCGAGCGAGCGCCAGGGTCTCGCGCTGCTATTCTCCATCCAGCTTCTCCTCTACACATCCACCTTTGCCGCCATGACAATTGCCGCGCTTCCAAATGCCGAAACGGCATCTGGCCTCGTCGCGTTGCTTACGCTTATGAGTATCCTTTTCAACGGTGTCATGCAGCCGCCCAGCCAACTCCCCGGGTTCTGGATCTTCATGTATCGCGTTAGTCCGTTTACGTATTGGATTGCGGGTTTGGTCAGTACCATGTCGGCGGGGCGGCCGGTCGTGTGTAGTGCAACCGAGGTACTCAGGTTTGATCCGCCGTCGAATCAGACTTGTGGCGCGTACCTTGATGCTTTTGCGGCGAGGGCTGGGGGCGTGATTCAGAACCCTGATGCCACTGCTGATTGCCGCTACTGCTCGCTCAAGACTACAGATCAGTTCCTTGCTAGCACCAGGATCTTTTATTCGGAGCGCTGGAGGAATTTCGGCATCGTGTGCGCGTTTATTGTGTTTAATGCTTTTATGGCGATTTTGATGTATTATCTATTTAGGGTTGCGAATTTGAGTACGCTCATGGGCAAGTTGAGGGGATCGAAAAAGAAGGAGACGGCAGAGAAGACGGCAGAGAAGGCTGCGGTGCAGAGTGGACAGCCTGCTGGTGCTGTTTGATGGGTCTCATTGGACAGACAGGGGTTTGTTGGTTGATGGGAATAATATCAAATAGTATATAGTTCAGTTCAATATTTCTTGTAATTAGACAAATAATCTATCTTTTCGAACAATATCTTTCTCACGCCAATTCCTAGCTGTATTCAATCTATCCATTTCCTTGCTGTGATTCTGCAACTCCTCACATATGCACTTCGGCACCGTTTTAAACCTCCCCTCCCGCGTTCCAACGCCTTCACCTTTTCGTTTTTCTTTCAAAATATGCAGGAGATTCGGCATGCTGCGAGCATATAGACTACCAAGTGTTTTTGATGGTAATTCTTCAACCTTTTACAACATCTTATTCAAGCACAATAGTACGTAGGTTCGACTTATATCCTTGTCTGTGAAGTCTTCTTGATGTCAATGTATTCCCATGGTTGATATGCATGATTAATAGTGTAGCCTTTGTTTGATCTGGTATAGGCAGGGTTATAATATGGGTAGGAACTCCTGACTATTGAAGTAGTGTTAGTGTTGGTGGTTGAGAAGTGCCGATCGAAGGATCGGATGGAAAGTCGGGTGGCTGGTCGGTGATGGATCGGGAAAAACAGGGTACATGTACGGTATTGTGGGGACTACAACGGGACCTATTGAACCGGGCTGCTCTCTTCTTGCTATGTGATGCTCTACACTAGTCTTGAAGCGCTTAGGTTGTCGGGAATCAGGGCGCCGAGGGAACGGAAGGGAGCTAGGGAATCTAGCTTTGTTGAGTTGGGGTATGGAGGTCGAAGTGGATGGGATAGATTCCCAAAGAGGTAATTGTACCAATCGCTATGCAACGGTTTGGAGACGGCGTGTGTTAGACCCTTGAATATTTGGTTGCCGGTGTTATAGCGGGTTTGTGTATGAACGCCAACATTTAGGTTAGGCACCATTTCTCGAGATCATTGGTTGGCATTGACCAGGGGTAAAGCCTCACAAAAGTCTAATGTTTATTCTTGCCTTTGTCTTCGGATCGAGCTTCTGAGGAAGAGCCCCATTGATGACATGGCGCGCGGCTATTGCGCTTCGAGTGTTGGTTTTCTGTTACCCGGCAGGTAATGCCCACAGCCGTTAGGTAACGGGTTTTCCCTACTTAACGGGTCACCAAATCTTGCATACCGGTCAAGTCAACACAGCGGTCTTCCAAGCACATCTCCGCAAAACTATACATTACAAATGGATTCTCCTCATTTTGAAATGTATTGCCAAGTGCGGGAATTTCGGCAGCAGCTATGCGTTCTGTCGTTGTCTAGAAGACGTCGAAGACTTTTCTTTCATCCAGAGACTAACGCTCGAACTGACAATCCTAACCGCGTCCGAGGCTCAACTTCGGGCCAAGCCATGTTTATTGCGGGGAAGCCAGCCAAGGTAGTGCGTCTATGTGGAGTTCTGGAGCCGATCCCTATGTGATAAAAGGTGGATACTGGGGACTTGAGCAGGACGCATTGCCTAGAAAAGCGTAGCGTATGCTGAAAGCACATAACGCTTCCCGACGCTTGGATCGATTCTTGCAAGAATCTTCAACTTCCCTGCAGGCCTCGTGACGAAGGCACGTATCCTGCAGTACCCGTCGGGACTTCTACTCGGCGATACGAGCATGTTTTCTTCACCCCGCTCCACTCCACGGCGGTGGATGAAAAGCTGGGGCCTTGCGTAGAGAAGCTGCGTTGTCATGAGAGACAAGTTATCCCGAGCACAAGCTTTGTTGTAGTAACAGACCATGGGAATCATGGCTTTCCCATGGCGTAAGTAAGCCTGTACTAAGTTTCAAACATCTTCCAGCGCCGTGGTAAAGAAAACTGGGTTCAAAGCAGTAGGTAATTCTTGCGGCTCGGAGCGAGCTACCGAGAACATGGCTATGACGCGATTACAGACTTGTTGGTCGGACCGAGTCATTCACCCCACTGTCACGATCCCCGCAAATCCACACGAGTCATGCGGCTCTGCACTCCGACTCTTACTCGGATGGACTCCACATGCATCTGCCGAAGCGCAAAACTGTCGAACCGCCATCTTGGCAGTCACTCCGCAACCAATCCATGACGTCGTTATTGGCAACAGCATTATGAACATGGTATGGAGCGAGTTTGCGGAGACTCCACAGCTCGGACGGGTAAACTTCGGTCCTTAGAATGCTTGCATCGTGGGCCTCTGAACGTGTCAGTCTTGGATTGTAAAGTGGTACCGGCGGGCGACTTTGGTCCGGGGGCGAAGGAGCAATGGTGCTATATAAGTGCCTCAGTGCAACTGCAATCATGGGTATTCAGGCTTTCGATTCACCTTCGACTATCTGGAATCATGGCGCCCTCTGTCGTATCTAAGGTGCTCTCGGGCTCTGCCCTCTTGGCTGCAGTCAGTGCTCAGAACTTCGGAGGTGGTGGTCGCGGTGAAGATGCGTTCAGTTACGTCCAGCCGCTCAACACTACCATCCTGACCGAGTATGGCTCCTCGCCGGCTGTATATCCTTCACGTAAGTTTTCCTAGAGATGATTGTTAGATCGTCGGACATGTCTAATAACTTGTGCAGCGAAAATTTCTGGTGCTGGAGGCTGGGAGATGGGTCTTGAGAAGGCAAAAGCTTTCGTGGCTCAACTCACTCTAGAAGAAAAGGCTGACATGGTCACTGGTCAAGCCGGCCCTTGCGTTGGCAACATCGTTGCCATTCCCCGCCTGGGCTTCCCTGGTCTTTGCCTTCACGATGGCCCTCTTGCCATTCGCGTGGCTGATTACGCAAGCGTCTTCTCCGCCGGTGTATCCGCTGGTGCTTCATGGGACAAGGAACTCATGTATGAGCGCGGCTACGCCATGGGCGAAGAGTTCAGGGCAAAGGGTGCTCACGTCTTCTTGGGTCCTGTCGCAGGACCACTTGGACGTTCCGCCTATGCCGGCCGTAACTGGGAGGGCTTTTCCTCAGACCCTTATCTCAGTGGTGTAGCTATGGAGAAGACCATCCTGGCATCTCAAGATGCAGGTGTACAGGCTTGTCCTAAACACTGGATTGGCAACGAGCAGGAAATCATGCGTAACCCTACCTACCGCAAGGACGACAACACCGAACAAGCGCAAGCTGCTATCTCATCCAACATTGATGACCGCACCATGCACGAGCTCTACATGTGGCCGTTCGCCAACGCTATCAAGGCCCGCGCTGCTAGCATCATGTGCTCGTACCAGAGAATCAATGGATCTTACGGATGCCAAAACTCTGCTTCACAGAACGGTCTGCTCAAGGGTGAGTTGGGCTTCCAAGGATACGTCATGTCCGACTGGGGTGCGACCCACTCGGGTGTTGCTTCTATCGAGGCTGGTCTTGACATGAACATGCCTGGTGGACTTGGTGCTTACGGTTTGAACTTTGGTGTCCCATCTTACTTTGGCGGCAACATCACTCTTGCTGTTAACAACGGCACTGTCAACGAGTCCCGCATCGACGACATGGTCCTCCGTATCATGACTCCCTACTTCCAGCTCGGCCAGGACAACGACTTCCCCTCCGTTGACCCTTCCTCTGCTGATCTCAACACTTTCTCTCCACGAAAAAGCTGGACCCGCGAGTTCAACCTTACTGGCGAGAAGAGCCGTGATGTTCGTGGCAACCACGCCGAGCTGATCCGTCGACACGGTGCCGCTGGCACTGTCCTGTTGAAGAACGTGGACCGTACCCTGCCTCTCAAGGCACCCCGCAACGTTGCAGTCTTCGGTAACGGCGCCAGTGAGCTTGCTCGTAGCTCTGTCCTTAACCAGCAAAACTACGAGTACGGCGCCATCTTTGCTGGTGGTGGCTCTGGTACCGGCCAGAACACCTACGTGATCACGCCCCTCACCGCTATCCAGCAGCGTGTTAGGGAAGACCGTGGCATTGTTCAGTACTTCCTGAACAACACCCACATCATCAACAACAATGTCAGCACCCTCGTCATCCCACGCGATGTACCAGATGTCTGCATTGTCATGCTCAAGACCTGGGCCGAGGAGGGTGATGACCGCTATCACCTTGGATCTGACTGGAACGGCGACAAAGTTGTCGAGTCTGTTGCATCTTTCTGCAACAACACCGTCGTCGTTACCCACTCCTCCGGCATCAACACCCTACCATGGTCTGACCACCCCAACGTCACCGCCATCCTGGCCGCTCACTTCCCCGGTGAAGAATCCGGCAACTCCCTCGTCGACATCCTCTACGGCGACTACAACCCCTCTGGCCACCTCCCCTACACTATCGCTAAGAACGGTGACGACTGGAATGCGCCCCCCACCACCGAGATCCAAACCGACGGCTTCAACGACTGGCAGAGCTGGTTCGATGAGAAGCTCGAGATTGACTACCGCCACTTCGACATGCACAACATCTCCGTCCACTACGAATTTGGCTTTGGTCTCTCCTACACCACCTTCTCCATCTCCGACATCAAATCTGCTCCTGTCAAGGATGCCATCACCTCCAAGCCCGAGGACCTTCCCATCCAGCCCGGTGGCAACCCCGCTCTCTGGGAGTGCATCTACAACGTCACCGTCTCCGTCGCCAACACCGGCGACGTCGCCGGCGCTGCTGTGCCCCAGCTGTACGTCGGCCTACCTTCTTCCGCCCCTGCTGGCACTCCTGTGCGTCAGCTCCGCGGCTTCGAGAAGGTGTACCTTGAGGAGGGTGAGACCCAGAGCGTCAGCTTTGAGCTTATGCGCAGGGATCTGAGCTACTGGGATGTTGTTAGCCAGCAGTGGGTTATTCCCGAGGGCGAGTTCAACATCTGGGTTGGCCTCAGCAGCCGTGACTTGAAGGTTCATGATAGCTTTACTGTTGTTGGACATTAGAGGAGTAGCCTGGGAAATGGGGTTCATGTCATTATGAGTATATGAATAGATTATTAATTTCTATTATTTGAAGAGTCATTTTGATTGTTTTCGATTGCTGTGATGCCGATAAGATCTGTGATGAAACATTGTGTAAATGATGCTTTGAATATGATGTTTGGTGAATTGATTAAATCTTCTAGAATATGCCAAGTACCTCGACATTTGTAAAATTGGAGAAGGAACATGTCTACTAAAGAGAAGATGAACAAGAACGGGCAATGTGTTCACAGAGTTAATATCGGTGTTGCAGGTGTTTTGCACAACATGTATGTTCTTCAGTAGACTGAATAGAACCAATAACCCCGGTTTTCTATCGGATCAAAAAAGAAGAAATCGCAGCCACAAAACAAAACTGTTTGCTACCCATGCTAGTACAAAAGGTGTATTACCAAAACTTTGCCAAGGGCCCTCAAGTAACATCTTGGACTTGCAGGATATAATACTATACGAGCAGCACTGTAGAGCAAACCCCAAAATTGAACAGATAACCTTCAGGCTACATAATTACAACTCAAATGATGATCGTAGTCTTTCCACGGCTGGACGCAGTACTGTATCAAAGGTTCGTTGTTCAAAATTTTCCGAAAGTGGGGTTAGTCTAGGATAGGGCGTCAGTGGCTTGTTGTAGCCCACTCCATAGTCAAAAATTCCCGAAAATTCTACCATTGGTAGCTCTAATAGCAAAATTTTGACTCCATTAGTGCTTTCATTCTTTTGCTATATCACCCATATCAATCATGATATATTATATTTAAAGATCCAGACTTCCATCAATATCCGATATGGTCTAGTGGCTAGGATTTGCCGCTCTCATTGCAGAGTCAGCTCACTGTTCAGTGCCGGCAAGGCCCGGGTAAGTTCAATCACCACGAGTTAATCCTAACACTCATTCTAATTCGCCTTTAGGTTCGATTCCCGGTGTCGGAAATTCTCTTTTTGCTCTTTTTAGTCACTGCTAGCGTTGTTTCTCAGTGGAGTCGAATATACTTGAAGTCTTCTTATCGGCATATCATACGTCCATTTTGTTCTGGGGTGCATTTGCAACACTGCCGTGAGCTATAGCTGAATATTGATTGATCGTATTCACACCCTTTCTTCATTTTTTTGACAACATGTACAAGATAAAGTAAATTCAAGACTACTAGAGCGTCCGTTAAATCTTATTTACTGTTCGCGGGTGACAAAAATCATAGAGTGCAGTAGGGAATAGGCTTTGCGTCAGATAACAAAAGGCTAGATAGTTGCATCTGCAGCAACAGAGATATATTTTGCCATGTTCAAATGCGCAAGCAGCAATGATCAAGAGACGATGGTTCGAAATAAGTTCAATGTTACTTCACGACGACAAACTGGTTGGACGGACAAATGATTTTCTAGTGACATATGATCAACCATCAAGAAGTATACAGTACCAAATCTATCTCCTTAGGGTGATGTGTTTATTAATTCACCCCTCACGTAAGACTGCCGCCGTGTATCCCGATTTCCCAGTACTAGCATTATCCGCCGAACCCTTCAGCCAGCAATTCGACCCATATCCCGTCTCGTATTTTTCGCGAAACTGTGAGTTGATTACAACCGCCTTGCATGTTTCATTCTTGTTGCTCATAGCGCTGTACTGGCTACAGGCGTCGACGCATTGCTCAAGAGTGTATGCAGTAAAAGCCATGAGGTCGGGTTTGTCTAGTATGTTGGTATTGTCGAGGCAGCTGTAGGTGTAGCGGCCACTAATTTCCGAATTCTTGCCTTCGAGTTGACTGGATATGAGTAGGGTGGATGGACATGTTGTGTTGATCGATTGGATGGTGCCAAATGGTCGCGCAACGTATGCCGCACCCGAGGGTTGGATTCGAGTAGAAGGTTCCGCTGGTGTGAGTGTGGAGCTTGTTGTTGGACCTTCATCTGCTACATCAGTGGTAGCTTCTCTTCCAGGGGTGGATCTAGTAGAAATTAGGCAGTAAGATACAAGTCAAGCAGAAAGTAGAACAAACGTACTGTTCGGCTTTGTCTTGCACATATAGTGCACCTCCTATACTGGAGCCAATAAGGATGCCAACTATAAGTAGTGTGAAGAAAACAATGAACCAAAGCTTGCGTCGGCGGTGAGCAAAGAATTTCTTGACCATATCTGGCGGAACTTCGATAGTAGGTCCATACCTAGCTTGATCACTGTATGGTCCGGGATGGAAGGATACGCGCTCTTGAGATGGTCGGGTATGTATCGATACTTCATCGGGGCCTGATTGGTCTTGTAGCTGTGGTAGTTTGGTATCGCGGTTCGGGGAATATTGATTGACAGCTTCAGGGTATGGTTCAGGTTCTGCAATTTGTAAACCTTCTGTTGACCTCGTTGACCTTTTCTGTGACTCTTTAGGTAGAATTTTGATATGGCCTTTAGACGAAGCTTTAGATGATGTTTCCAAAGACGCCATACTGCACGAGCTCCGAGACAGCGGTTGAGGTTGGTATTAGGGACGGCCAAAGAATTGTATAACCGAACTGATGGACCAAGCCAAGTTTAAGGACGATGGTTTACCGCTACCAGCCCCATTGAGAACTATACCCGTCATTTTTACGTCTGTGGAAGATCTGCGGATACCGACTTACTTGCAGCAATGCGGCGTGGGGTTGCCGAGATCTTGTGGTCTGATTCCTGCATTCTCCACGTTGCGGAATGGCGGGACATTTCCGGCGAACGCTTGTATCTCAGGAATAGACGAGATCAATAGCCGAAATTCAAGGCTTTTGATCTGAGGAGAGATCATGATAGGCTCATCGAGAACACCTATCTGTGTGATAAGTCCCGATTCAGCTATCCCTTCCTGGCCCCTTAATCCCAGTTCCCCTTGCGCATATCTTCGTCAAGCCACCATGCTACCACCTTCGCATAGAGTTAGTATTGAACGGAAGCGGGATTTTATCCCATTTGATGGGGTCTGGAAACTGTGTTTTTTTCAATCTCGTCTTTGACTCTACCAACATGGGCGTTTAATTCCTTGGCCAAAATGTCCAGTGGCGCAATCCCATACGCTTCACAAGTAATGATGACCCTATCACAGCTTCTCAGCACTCTAATTGATTAAATGAAGGTTAAATGTAGGGCTATCTCCCGTTCGTAACGAATGTTTAGATATGATGAGCCCTGTCTATACCTATCCTATATTTCTACGTACACACAATGAGCACCCAGCACGCCATTAAATAATTCACTCACAAAACTTCCGTATGAGAAAGCTACTATTGCAATGTTAAACGTCTAAGCCTCGACTGACTGTGAAAGCTGTCGAGCTTCGAGAACCAGGCGCGCTTGGTGCGGAAGAAGGGCCAGGCACCGCCACCGCCACAGTGATGACGTACGTCCTAGGAAACCCATCACAAGAGCATGATGTGCACCAAAGCTTTCTGCAGCACGTCTAGCGCATATAACATCGTCACATGCTGTGGCGCAGCTGTAAATCAGCACCGTCACTGTTCTTAACTTGTGTGGCTACTGTACGTGTTTCCTTCTCTGTTCTACCCAGGCAGCAACATTACTCACATAGTGTGGTCCGCCAGTACTGCAACCGGGACCCCGTACACACTCATGCCAATATTCTGAATTAAATTTATTGCCGTCACAAAGCGCTTCTCAAGCTACAGTGCTGGAAGCTCCAAACTCGTGACCTCGATACCCGCCACACCCACTCGAGCTCTCGCCACCAGCTGGATTGTCAACCTCTACAATGGACTTTCCTCCCGGCTACGCAGCATTGCCGCTTACAGAGTCAGATTTTCTAGACTTTATCTACAATTATTTCAAAGCTGAATACTATCCGATCCGATCTTTCTGGTCTACAGCAACCGCCCTCCCGCACCAACCCGACCGATGGATATCCATGGGCCATGAGCTCGCCCCACTCAGGGTCCGGCCTGCCAACGCACAGGCGCAGAAAGATCTAGAGTCACTGGACTACTTCACACGAAAATGGAATCTCGATGCTGGATTCGTGAGAGGCTTGGTGATTAGGTTCGCCAAGTATGAATTGCATGAAAGACTGGAGAAGAAACTGTACGAATGTGCCAGGCTGGATTTGATGGTCCGCAAGGCCTTGAAAGAGAAACATTTGATTGATGCACTTTGGCCCAGCCCTGCGCCGCGAACTATTGCAAAAGAGTTACTGCAACAGGGTGTCCAGGTTCGACAATGGTATGGCGACATGTTCAACAAGTATTTCCGGGTTCTGCACTCGTTGGACGATTTCAAAGTGCGCGAAGAAGTCGATCGCCACATCAAAAGTAGCGGAACCCTGATGCTTCTGCCATTTGTAGATCACTTGGTATTCGGAAATGTGGATCCAATTATCCCCATCGTCGCAAAAGGAGCAGGCTACTCAAATGCGAAGAACTGGCAGAGGCAGGATCAGGGTGCTGCAGGTTTCGGAGAGCCCAGTAAGTTCGAAATCAGATTCAACGCGCCTTCTGAGGCTACCGATACATATACGAAGACTGTGACGCGGCAGTGTCAGTGCATGAAGTGTGGGACACAGAGAGATGTGCAGGTCGTAGTCTCTATTGATCCCAGCCCAGGCCCTGTAGCAAGTGGAGATGCTTCTTCCAGGAACAAGAGACGAGATACAGCGCCATCCAATTCGAGAGCCAGACAGACATATAGTCCAGGGTACCAGATGCCTACCGAATCTGAGCCAGCAGCACCGCCTCAACCACCTCGACCACAGCAAGCAGGACAGAACCCGGAGCCACCACGCCCATCAATACCAGAGCTCAAGAAGCAATGCCCACGCTGCACGTTCCTCAACGATCCCAGCCTCTACGCCTGTGAGATGTGCGAAGCATCCTTACCCGAGACTACCATAACCAAACTCCCTAGCCCTGCAGCCATCCGAAGAGTTCCTTCACACTCACATTCCGTCTCCGCACCTCCCCCAACAGCACCAAACCCACGACAAGAAGAACTCAAAAAGGAACAAAGACCCAACGTACCGAACCGCCACAGCCTCAGCTCCAGCCTCTTCTCCATCTTCCCCTTCTCCCAGCAACATCAACAGGAGCACCACGCCAAACTCCCCGCGACCCAAAGCATCGACACACAACCCGCCATCCAATCCAGCTCACGACAAGGACACCGCCCATCATCCAAGCGCGGCAAAGACCCCCAACCCGAAATGTCCAACATCCCACACCCCGATTCCCCAGCCCACCATCAACCCCGCGCTTCAACACCACCACCCAGTAGCCCTAAAGAACCCCACCTATCTCAGCCCCCAGAAATGGCAATGATGCCCCTAACACCCTCCCCACCCTCCTCCTCTTCCAAACGCCCCGTGCCAGCCGGTCTGCCGAGTAACTTGATGGATGATTACGTCCCAGTATCCCCTGGTTTCGCGAAAGACGACGACGAAGATGAAGATGCGGGGTGGGGTTCTATGAGTCGGGAGGAGGCGAGACAGGAGCGTGAGAGTAGTAGTGATGAGGAAGATGGAGGTGCAGGGAAGGAAAGTGGGAAGGGAGTTTTTATTGATTTGGATGCTGTGGCTAGGGAGGAGGCGGATGTCTGGGGGGATAGGGATGATTAATTGATTGACTGTATTTCATTTTCTTCAGAGTATTTTAGCTGGAGCTGTGGAGTCAAGGATACACAGTGATACGGTCTGCTTTTTTGCATTATGTTTTTTTGTCAATGAGAAAAGGGAATGGTCAAGATTACTCAGATTTCCAATCAAGATTTCCAACGTTACTTTATGTGTACTCCCAGAACACCGCTTGGACCAAACCCCCCATATCGTCTTCAGCGCGGAAAAGATCAATACGTACACAGGTGAATCCAAGTAAACCCCGCCAACTCATAGTTTTCGCCTCTCTCAGAACCCATCTTCTTATACACCATGCGCCGAGACTATGTTGCTGCTGCCATACAACGTGCGTGATCTGTATGGTATCGAATGTGTCCACCTGACTCCTCGAACACCCACTGAGAACGCTCCGATCAAACCTTTTCAACGCCTATTCTACGAGTTGAGGTAGTTCCGGACAGCTCCTTGCAACCTCGTCGCACCTTCGCCGAGCATGTTGGTCAGGTTTTCGAGGTCATCACCAGCGGTCAGACCAAACTTGCGGACAAAGTCCTTGGCGGCAGTCTCCAGATCACCATAGTCCTCCTCTCCAGCATCGTCCTCAGGGCGGCCAAAGTATGCGTTGGATGAAATCGCGCTCGCGCCTTCGAAGCCTGCAGGATGAGTTAGAAAACAGAACCCCAATATTCAATCTTGCAAAGCCACACTTACCTTGTAACCTCTCCTTCGCTTGTGCAGTGGCTGAAGGATCGTACGCATTGCGGCCAAAGAACTCGTCACTTGAGATACCCTTCTGTGTACCAAACTTCTCCCGTGCATACTTCTCATCGTCACCTTGAGCAGGCTTGCTTACGCTGCCGAAACCTCCCATCTTCTTCTGGGCAGCAGGCTTCTTTGCAGCGCCTACTTGCCCAAATCCTAGACGCTGAACGCCCATACCCAGCCGTTCCATATCCTGACTTGAGCGCTCAGGCTTGGAGGTCGAGCCGAAGCCGCCACGCGGTGGTGATACGGGAGTAGGTGCGATGATGGATGCTTCAGAGCCCTTAGACTTGGTGGCTGCAGCGACCTCTGCAGCCTCAGCGTCAGGATCGTAGCCCAACTTCTCGATGCGCTCTGCCTCTTCACGAGCCTTTCGCTCCGCCTCTTCAAAGTCGAGTCCGCCATCAGCAGCGACCACCTTCTTCGCACCAAGACCCTTCTTCTTTGCACCCAGAATGTTCTTCTTTGGTGCAGCGCCTCCGGCGGTCTTTCGTACTGCCGCAGGCTTTGCTGCCGGCGTAGTAGTTTCGGAGCTGCCAGCAAGGGGTGATTTCGGGCGATCCGTGCCGTTGGCACCAGGCTTGAGGAAAGGTGATGCAGCCTTAGGTGTACCGGTACGCGAGGGTGGGTTTGATGGACGCTTGATTGTCGGCTTATCCCAAGAGGAAAAGAAGTCATCGTCTTCACCGGCTGGGGTATTGGTTCCGTCGCTACCGGGCTCGACGACATCGGTGATTACAACTTCGTTAGGATACCTGGCACAAGACGGTCAGTTTATGCCGCTGCACAATTCGATATAGACTTACAATTTGGCATCTGCAACGCAGCGCCGAGCCAGCTCCTCCTTGTACTTGTTGGCGGCATTGCTAGTGTATTTGGCTTTGTGGTCTTTGCTCGCGAGCGCAGCGGAACCCCCGTGCGATTGAAAATACTTGGTCGCGCTCTCGTTGCCGCCGACCTTCATGATTCGCAGTTGATCCCATTGCCAGACTGTCCTTGATCAATATATATCCCCTTGCTTCAAGCGCCCGCAGGGCCCAGGGGAAGACGTACTATCGAGGTTGGTGGAACGGACGAAAGAGATATGGACACCCATGTTACGGTGGTTAGACGAGCAGTCGAGACAGAGGTAAATGCCAAAGGGCACAGAGCTCCATGTTGGGTTCTTTGCGCCGCAGTCGAAGCATATCTAGACATGCATTAGGAGTCGTTGGAAGCGCTGACTAGTGTGAATACGTACTTTGTTGGCGGGCTTTGACTTCAATTTTGTAAAAATGTTTTGCGACTGTGTTTTAGTCGCGAGGGCGGCCATGGTGAATACTGGGCAGAAACGATTTAGGTTGGCGGTAAAGGAGTCGAGCTGTGGTGGGGATAAATTGGGTTGCGGCGCTCGGGAATGCTAGGGTGGCCGTTCGAAGGATGTCCCAGGCCACGTCCCTGACACGTGATGATTTGGGTACCTTTCAAGCGACGACCTACTACACCTTGTTCAACACACCGCAAACCCCAGCAATACTGCTTTTGGAAGACCATTTGTCCGCTATGTATACTGGATTCACCTCTGCGCTGAACAACACACTGGACGCGTTGTCGCACCTCCGATAGTGACCTCATAGTGTACTTCTGCTGGATACGCGCTCTTCCCGTAAAATGGTATTAATACGCATAATAGTCAATCTTGCCTGAGGCTGTGACAAATCCGCCTATCTTGAACTGATATATTCAGTGCAGGATTGCAGCACCACAACCTATCTTCCCATCTTCCTGTCCCACAGCATACGACATGGCAACACAAGTGGGGCAGACGTGAACATATATCTCAGGCATTGGCATTCCATGGTCCCCTACTCCCACCTAACTTCCCAAAGTCCTTGTCCAAGATCAATCGAGTTCGGAAACGACAAGTCAAGTATCTGTTATGTCTCTTCCAATCCAGACCATCCCCGCCCGCCGTAGAGCAGCAACAGTAGTCAAAGCTGGCAAGAAGACTAAGATAACAAATACCCACGGAAACCAAGTAGTCGACACATGGGCACTCGCGCTCCCCTCTTCAGCCCTCATGACCGCCTCTTCCAAGGTCGAAGCAGCACTCTATCCAAACGCAACCACCGACTCGCCTGCGGCTAATGCCGCTGCTAGTGCGCCCGAATACATGTCCATGTGCTACTGCCGCGCAACGTTGCTAAAAGTTACGCCTGAATTAGGCGATGTGATGGTTAGTCAGAAAAGGGCGCCAATGGTAAAACTGGTCGAGGACAAAAGCCCTGGTGTGCATGATACTTTGATTGCGGCGTGCGATAGGTGGCGGTACAGTGAGCTGGGTGTCAATGGATACCACGAAAGCTGCACAGACAACTTCTGGGACACTTTGCACTCTCTTTCTACCTCGTCATCCCTGCCTGCTGAAGAGAAAGAGGCTCTGAAGAGCCAAAGACGAAGCCAGGCAACTATGTAGTTTTAGAGGCGTTGCGGAATATAGTTGAGGTAATGAGTGCATGTCCTCAAGATGTTCTGACCATCAATGGGAAGAACCCTGTAGATGCTCACTTTCAGGTCCTGGACTAAACAATGATAAGGTAGGTCAAGTTTGACTGTACTGTACTGTACAACTGTGTCAGGTTCTTGGATATTCAGCATGACAATCAGGGTCCCTAGGGCTGCAATGGTTGGTGGGCGTCTAAATGCGGCACTAGCGCACATGAGGCGAACTGCCGCTTGGCGGGGGGGAATATTTTTTGGTATCGATAGGTAGCGCCTCGAACTTTTTGCCAGCCCTTCCCTCTCGAAGCGCAGACCGCGTCCACAACCCCAACAAACCCGCAGTCGCAAAAATGAAGACCCAGTGGAAGGACATCCCCGCCGTGCCTACGAGCCAGGAGTTCCTGGACATTGTGCTGTCCAGGACCCAGAGGAGGTAGGCAACCCATCTTATCTGCATCTGCGCAAACCACACCCATGCGCCGAGATTTGCGCTTTCAAGACGCCAGCTACATACTACACCCGAGAGCAGACAGCTGACGAAAAATTTCTTAGACTGCCCACCCAGATCCGTGCGGGTTTCAAGATTAGCAGAATTCGAGCCTTCTACACGCGAAAGGTTAAATTCACATCCGAGACATTCGTCGAGCGCCTCACCACCACCATCGACGCATTCCCGCGCCTGCAGGACATCCACCCGTTCCACCGCGACCTCTTGAACACCCTCTACGATGCAGACCACTTCCGTATTGCTCTTGGTCAGCTCTCGACTGCAAAGTCACTGATTGAGACGGTTGCGCGTGACTATGTGCGTCTTCTCAAATATGGCCAGTCTCTCTTCCAGTGCAAGCAGCTCAAGCGGGCTGCGCTTGGTCGTATGGCTACAATCTGTAAGCGATTGAAGGATCCTCTTGTCTACCTCGAGCAAGTTAGGCAGCATTTGGGTCGTCTTCCCTCGATCGACCCCAACACCCGCACACTTGTCATTTCCGGATTCCCCAACGTCGGCAAGTCGTCCTTCTTGAAGTCCATTTCCAGGGCCGATGTTGAGGTTCAGCCATATGCTTTCACCACCAAGAGCTTGTATGTCGGTCATTTCGATTACAAGATGCTTCGCTTCCAGGCGGTTGACACTCCTGGTATTCTGGACCATGCGCTTGAGGAGATGAACACTATCGAACATCAGTCCATTTGCGCCATTGCCCATCTTCGCGCTCACATTCTCTACTTTATGGATCTCAGTGAGCAGTGTGGTTACTCGGTTGCTTCGCAGATCGCCCTCTTTAACAACATCAAGCCTCTGTTCGCGAACAAGCTCATCTCCATTGTAATCAACAAGATCGATCTCATGCGTCCCGACCAGCTTGATGCTGAAACACAGGCTCAACTACAGGGCATGCTCAAGTCTGGCGAGGTAGAGATGCTGGAGCTTTCTTGTAGTACTACCGAGGGTGTCATGGCTGTGCGAAACGCAGTCTGCGATCGTTTGATTGCTGCTCGTAACGCAGAGAAGCTCAAGGCTGGAACCAACAGCGCTGGTGAGCCGTCTGGCCGTCTTGGTGAGCTGTTGCGCCGAATCCACGTTGCTCAACCATTGGGTGGCGTGACCCGTGAGACCTTTATTCCAGAAGCAGCACTGAACAAGAAGAAGTACGACAAGGATGATCCTGATAGACCAATCCTTGAACGTGATCTGGAAGAGGAGAATGGCGGAGCTGGTGTGTACAACATTGATCTTCGCAAGAACTATCTTCTTGAGGATGATGAATGGAAACACGACCGTATTCCAGAGGTGTTCAAGGGCCAGAACGTCTACGACTTCATTGACCCTGACATTGAGGCTAAGCTTGCCGCGCTTGAGGCTGAAGAAGAAAAGTTGGAGGAGGAGGGTTTCTACGAGTCGGACGACGATCTTGAAGACGCAGAGGAGGCAGACTTCCGGTACAAGGCAGAGCTGATCCGCGAGAAGAGGCAACTCATCAGGAACGAAGCCAAGATGCGCAAGAGTTTGAAGAATAGAGCTATTATTCCCAGGACAAAGAAAGCGAAGCAAATGTCGCAAATGGAATCGCACCTCGAGAGCCTTGGATACGACACTACAAAGGTTGTCGAGCGTGCACAGGCTCAAGCAGAAGCACGAGGACGCAGCTTGGCTCGTTCACGATCAGAGGCTCCCGGCGATGCCATGGATATTGATACACCCAAGTCGGCCCTTGAGCGTGCGAAGAGCCGTGGTCGCAGTCAGAGTACCAACAGAAGGAACGACGGTGTTACGGATGCTGAGGCTGCTTCAAAGGCGGAGAAGCTGGCCAAGTTGTCGCAGAAGAAGATGAACAGGATGGCCAGACAGGGTGAGGCTGACAGGCACCAGACAGGTTCTCTGATCAAGCACCTGGTAAGTTGTGATTTATCTGGGAGTACAAAAGCATCTACTAACAACAATCTAGACTGCCGGCAAGCGTGGTATTGGAAAGACCAGCCACCGATAAGCAGACTTGTAATGTTCCGCGTTGTTGCATTATTGGTTTGCAGGCTGGGAAAAATAATGGCGGGCGTTCAGGATGCATTAGATACCAAGTCGTTGTCTGCAAAAGCAGCGTGGTAATCCAACCCTTTGTTGTCAACTCAGAGTATTTGTGTACACCAGCTATGGCGAGAGCGCCTAAAAGTTGTCGTGGTTGCCCGTATGCACGTGATTTGATCGTTTCTGTAGTTGAAGCCCCATCATGTAACTTTCCAACATGCTTAACACGGGAATAAGGCGACGGGGAGAGTGATCGGATCACAGCTACCGTGTAGCTCTATTCCGAGTCGCAGTTGAGGTGGACGACAAGGATACCATTGCTCCGCCTGCCAGCGTGTCTTGGCAGCACCACACCAATCTCCCTAGAACGGACAGGATATGCACACCGCAAAACCCTGTTCATTTTCGTGTCTAACAGTGCAAATCTTGAGAAAAACCAGACAAAGCTATGGAAGGCCTGGAGGAGGGAAACGAATGATAGCATCTCGGAACAAGCCGTAGCCAATGCGTACAAGCTCAGGGACGACGAGGATGCAATAGGGCGATGCAGGTTGCGAACTCAACAGCACCAGACCGGAAGACCCAACACCCTGCGCAATGTATTGGCTGAGACGGCTGCGCATGAGTAAGGGCATGTTATTTGCAATGTAAATTTGGGGGCAGTGTCGGGACGACGGCGGCTCTGTTTTGGGGGCCGTTATGGGCGTTGTACCCACCAATGGACGCCTAACGGGCCTGGCTATTATCGTGCTGCTTGGACGAGGCAGCACTGCCCTCCTCTTGGTGCAGTGCCTGTAAAACTATCTTCCGGACTGTCTCCAAGCTCGCAATTGCGCGTGGTTTGCGATTTCGCTATCTCAACCTCTCGGTACTGTCGTTGTCGTCGTCGAGGACGCCACAAGAAGTCTGATCTTTACGGCATGTTGATCCTGGCGAGACAGAGCTTGCTGGCGCTCGTATGCGCAAGCGCCGTCATTGCGACTCCTACACGTACGTTGGATTGTTGTTGAATGTTTAGGCAAATAATTCGTATACTGACGCGCTAGCAGCTTCCACGCAGGCAGATACCCTTCTCACCCGCGACCTCGCAATACGGCAAGACACTATTGAAAACTGCGAAGAACAGTACACAACGAAGAATGGACTCGCATTCAAACTATACTGCCAGCAGAATGCTCCCTTGAGCGGTGAGCACCAGAATGTATCATGCCTTTCGACAGGGTCTTTGGCTGACAGACGGTAGATGCGGTTAGAGAAACAACCGGGGCAGGAGTCTGGTTTTACACTGCGACTTGGGATGAATGTATGGAACACTGCTCGCGCTTCTCAGGCGATGCGTGTTACGGTATCACCTGGACTTTACCCGGCAATCACTGCTGGCTGAAAACGAGCAATGTCTCCACCGAAGCCCTTACACCCGCACCAGAAGCAATAACCGGCCTCCTTATAGACAGGAACCAGTTGAAAGGTTTTGATACCAAGTGCCCAAATGCAGACTTGTCGGACAAGCCTCTCTCGGGCGTTGAGGGCATAACATACACAACACACTGCGGCAAAGTAATCGACGAGCCACCGCGCTGTTTCGAAGAGTTCGACTGTTTCGACCCGAACTACCGTGCCTTCTACCACACCGAAACCCTCGAAGAATGCGTCAAAATCTGCACCGGTCTACACCCCCTCTGCCGCGCCGTATCCTGGAACCCAGATCTCACCGCCGGCTACGCAAATTGCAAGCCCAAATATGGCAATTCGCCCAAATTCATCAGTCCCACGGCAAAACAAGGCGTTATCCACGCCGCCGAAATCGTCGAATTCGACATCCCAGATAAGAAGTGCCCGGAGCAAAATACATACCAAGCCACTGTCGGTGACAAACCGCGTTTTGATATTCACTGCGGCAAAACGAATCCAGGACGCAACATCACGAACCTCCACACGCACAACATGACGGCTTGCATGGATGCTTGCGCTGCAAGCGACAAAGGATGTAAAGCCGTCTTATTCTCATCCACCCTCGACAGCGGATACAACAACTGCTACCTGCAAAACACCTCGAGCATAATCTCCGACCTCTCCACCTCCAGCTACGCCGTCCTATCCGACAGCGACATCCCCTCTTCCTCCCCTTCAAACCCCTCTTCTCCTAACTCCCCCAACTCCCCCTCTTCCAGCGGCGGAAGCAGCAGCAAAGCATGGATCGCCGGTCCCGTCGTCGGCGGCATCGCCATTCTCGCCGCCCTTATCTTCGCAGTGTTCTGGTGGCGCAAGCGTAAAGCTAGCAAAGAGGGTGCGGTGGAGAAAGATGCGCAGACAGCGGGTTACGGATCGGTGCCTGTGCATGATGCGGACCAGAGCTATTATCGGCATGATGGAGGGGCCCAAGGGAGCAGGGCGGAAATGTATACGCCGGGGCAGACGAATGAGTTACCCGGGAGTATCAAGTATGCGCATAATGTGGGGGAGCCGCAAGAGTTGCCGAGTTAAATCGGGGCCGGTTTTTACGTTTCGTGTAATAGTCTTAGGGATTTTTTTCTGGGGAGAAGGGGGGGGAGAGGGAGGATATGATACCTTGATGATTTGTGACTGGCATTTGAAAGCGTTTGGCTATTGTTTATACATATATATATACGTGTACGTGTGTGTGTATGCATTTTGTAAGACTGAAGCGGATAAATTCTTTGAGGGGGAAAAGAAGAGAAAAGCGAAAGGAAAATTAACGTCAATTGCATGATTCATATCTATATCATCTAATAGTTACCCATCTTTCCTCTTCAAAGTACTCAGAACCGAAATCCGCTCACACACTCATCTTCATAGCAAGACTCGCATGCGGCTTATACCCCACAACCTCAAACTCACTTTCCAACCACCCATCTATACTCCCGCCTATCTCCCTCTTAATCCTCAGTTCAGGAAACTCTCTGGGCTCCCGCTCAACCTGCACCTTGAGCGCATCCACATGATCAAGATACACATGCGCATCCCCCATCGTATGCGTAAAAGTTCCCGGTGTCAAATCGCACACATGCGCCAGCATATGCGTCAGCAACGCATACGACGCGATATTAAACGGGACACCGAGTCCCATATCGCAAGAGCGCTGGTACAGCAGCGAATGTAGCACGCCCCTCGGCCGCTCCTCGCCTTGCTTGTGCCCCGGAAAACTAACGTAAAACTGGGCAAACATGTGGCAAGGCGGTAAGGCCATTTTCTTGATATCAGCGGGGTTCCAGGCGGACAGGATGATTCTCCGGTCGTACGGTTTGTTCTTTAGCTTGTCGATTATCTCAGCGAGCTGGTCAACGCCTTCGCCAGTATAGTCGTGTGCGTGACCTTTGTATTCAGCGCCGAAATGGCGCCATTGGAAGCCGTAGACAGGGCCCAGTTCGCCTTCTTCGTAGTGCGAGAGGCCGACGCTGTCGAGGTAGGCGCGGCTGCCGTTGCCGTCCCAGATTTTGATGCCGGCGTCTGATAAGGGCTTGCTGTGTGTACTGCCGGATATGAACCAGAGGAGCTCGCCGATGACGGCGCGGAGAAAGACACGCTTGGTGGTGAGGAGGGGTAGGATGAGTTGGGGTGGTTGGGTGGGGTCGGCGGAGGGGTGCGAGAGGGCGAATTTCATTTGGGCGGGGAAGGGGATGGCGTAGGTGCCGGTGCCGGTGCGGTCGGGACGGTGCTCGCCATTTTGGAGAATGTCGCGGATGAGGGAGAGGTATTGGTGCTCTTCGTGCGCGGGGTTGCTGGGTGGTGGAGGGGGTTTTTGAGTTTGGGGACTTGTTTCTGGGTCAATGGTTGTGGCAGTCATTGTGACTAGAAGTGGAGTAGGTGGGTTTGGTATGAGTTGTTTGGAAATGGCTCTTTAGCACATTTAGAATGCGGTCATTGAGCGCGTCGAAATCTCGAAAACGCGACTGCGCAATTGGTCACTTCCGTCGGCTGTATCGAACGTAGCCGGCCTAACTGCTTTCGCATCTTGTCACACAACGACCAGCACTACACAACCTAGAGCCATGGAGGAGCAAGCCGCTCACCACCTACTGAACGTAGTAGAGGAAAGAGGTCTAAAGGTTGATTTGGACAAAATCCTCCTGAGCTTCGAAGATGCGGATACAAATCACAAAGCCGCAGCATGGATCGAGGAATACCTGCATCAAGACACTTTACTGACAAGGGAGGAGTTGGAGCTGTAGGTGTGACAATCGATGTAAGCGGTATTTACTGATTCGAAGTCCAGGTACCAGACGTTAAAGAAAAAGGGACTGTTGCATCAGTATGAGGGTGAGGGTGGACCCTCAAGACCCATCCTGGACCACGAAATTGCCTCAGCTATTGAATCTTTGCAGAGCTCGACTAGTGCAATTGAAGCACAGTGCAAGGTGCTTGAGGCACAAAAGGATGCGTTGATGAAGCTGAAGGCGCTTGACAAGCCTAATCTGGATGTTGAACATGCGCGGAACGAAAGAAAGCGGAAGGAGGGTCAAGAGAAGGCAAGGCTCGATGTTTCTGTAAGCTGCCATTTGAGGAGAAATGGCCCGGTACTGATCAGTATAGGTGGATGATGTTGCTACATCAATTACTGAGCAGTTGGCGGATGCACAGCGGGAGAGCGAGGCCGACAAGTCTACGCTGAAGAGCTACCTCTCGGAACGATTTGCGTCCGACGACCAAATCCTGAGCAAACTGCCTGGACTAGTATCCCAGATCATGACGGAGCCAGAGGCCAGCGAAGACGAAAATTCGGTTGAGCAGTGGTGCAAGGCCATTATTTCCTTTCGTACTGCTGAAATCAAGGCGCGCGTAGACACCATATACCTGACCCACGCCACTGGAGGTGGGCAAAACGGGACTTCTGATGAACCAGAGGCCGAGCTCAAGGAAAGAAAAGCAGTTTTGCAAGCAGAACTGGAGGAACTGCATTCAGAAATTGCTTCTGTCGCGACAATGGTTGTTGAGCATGAGATTCGCAAGCCAATGGCGGATGTCAAGGAACGCAAGGACAGGGATATGGGGCAAGCGCGAAGTGCATGGCTCAACTACGTAAGTGCCATTTTGGGCAGTGATTGGGAGTCACTAACGTTGGCAGGTCTTGTGCACGCTTGAATACATGGGCAGGCGGCTGGATACCGTCGCTGCAAAGACAAAAGAAGACGACGAATTCCAGCAAGCACTGGCACATGTACAAGCCGCAGCTGCAAAGCGCATGCCCGACATGGATGTGGCACCTGCACCGACACCTGCACACAAACGAGCCAAATCGTCCGTGGCAGCCTTCACGCCCATGGTCAAGCTTAGGCCCAACAATGCACTCGATCTGCCGGTAGCGCTGCAAGATGCGCTTCGACACGCCGGCATCTCGTTCAACCACGATAAGATTGAGAGCCTGCAGGACTCGCTGATGCAGGCTCAGATGGAACGCGGCAAGAAGCTGCAGGAACACTATGAATCGTCGGCAACGGGCACGCACGAGAAGCTGGCGGAGCGGTCGAGCAAAGCCGATGGGGACATGGATGTCATCATGGCCGCTCTCTACAAGCACGCGCCGTTCGGGACGATCAGGCTGACTAATGGCAAAGTAGACGCACAGGTGAAGAAGATGGAGGCGGAGCTCGAGGACAAGGACCGGGAGCTACTAGAGGCAGAAGGCAACGAGCTAAGCCTGAGCGACGCCAAGGTTCGGGCATTTGTTGCAAAGTACGGCAGATAGCAGAAATCAAGGTTTTGGCGTTGGGTAGTGTTGTGTTGTCATTGCCAGGGTGTGGAGCTGACAGGACAGGTGCAACGGGGATGATCCAAGCGTGTATCAGCCAGCCAGGACGAGGAGGTGGAGGATGTGTCAACAATAATAACAACAACAACAGACGCTCGTATAACAACGGCCACCGCAACCACGTCGTCCACCACCACAGCCACGCCAAATCACCGGCTTGAACGCGTCAATTACCGAGCCCATGCAGCCCGGAGCGCGTGCTGGCCGCAGACGATCGCAGTGGCACCGCCGGGGGCAGAAGATGGAGGGCGAGCGGTTCGGTGGGGTTGGACAACAGTTGCAAGGCTGGTGGTTAGACCTCGGGCTGGTCGCTCTGGGTGATGAGGTGCAGGCGGCTATGGCCTTAAGCGGACTAGAACCCCAGCCCCCCAAAGCTCCAGCACTCGGCCCCTGTCAGAGCTGGCCTGCCCTGCCCTGCCCTGAGCTGAGCTGAACTGACACTCCCCCAACTTCCACCACCACCACCACTACCACACACGCACCAAAGCGCCCATCCCCACTTCTTGCTGCCGGTTGAACCTGCGCGGCATGCTGGCGCTAGGTACCCGCAGAGACGCAGGCACTCCTTCACTCAATTGATCTCTCACTTCACCAACCCGGTAGCTTCCTCGCCCTGTCCTGCTGTTCACCATGGTCAAAGGAGACCTCGTCACCCTCGGCGCGGCTGCCACCGCTCTCGGAGGCGCCTACAAG
This sequence comes from Bipolaris sorokiniana ND90Pr, assembly GCF_000338995.1. Classification (NCBI taxonomy): domain Eukaryota; kingdom Fungi; phylum Ascomycota; class Dothideomycetes; order Pleosporales; family Pleosporaceae; genus Bipolaris; species Bipolaris sorokiniana. The sequence goes on along the minus strand of NW_006911900.1, from coordinate 501,721 downwards.
CTCGCCGAGTTCCTCACAAAGGCCAAGCGGGTGCGTGATGTCGGTCCATCCAACGCCGTCTACGTGCGCATCATCGGTCGCGTCCGCTCTGATCTCGAAGAGGTGCGCCGTCTGCTCTCGGTCCGCGAAATCCACGACATCCTCGAGGCCAACCACGAAAAATCCAAATGGGTCTACGGCTGCATGCGCGATGTGCGCGGCGCCCTCGAGAACATTGCGCCCCATACTGAACGCGTCGCTGGCGACATTGAGGATGGCCGCCGCGTCGGCATGAGGCACCGTGTTTACTGGCTGCTCAGCGAGAAGGAAAAGCTTGAGAACAGAGAAAAGGAACTCGCAATTGCCCACAACAGTCTCCGCGAGGTCCTCGGCTACTTGACCACTCTGGAGCCTATTGAGGAGCCCCACAAGCCCAAGCATTCCAAGAAGGACAAGGAGAAGAAGGAGGAGACGCACATCGACATTGAGATTCATCAAGAGGCTCCTCCTCCTCCGCCTCCTGCTCCCGCTCATGCTCCTGCTCCCGCTCCCGCTCATGCCCACCACTCTACCCACACGACGCACATTGACCGGGACATCTACATTGAACGCGATGCCGGTGCTCCCAGGCGTGTTGAGGAACATCGCGATGTCTGGGTTGAGCGCGACCACCAGCCGCCTGCCCACTACCAGGAACACCGTGAGGTCTATGTCGATGAACGCGAGCGTGGCCCCCAGCACTACGATGACCGCGGCCGTGCTCCTCCTCCTCCTCCTCACCACCACGATGCCCACTGGGAACAACACGGCCGTGACCCCCGCTACGAGTCCCACTACGATGAGCGCTTCGAGCAGCAGGACCATTACCGCTCCCAGTATCCCATTGAGACGCGCGAGACGTACCAGCAGAACCGCCTGTACCCGGAGCCCCTAGGCCGTCCCGCCGAAGCCTTTGAGGAACGTCTTCCTGAGCGCGAAACTTGGCACCAAAGCAACGCCCGCAATCAACGCCCAGGTCAGTACGGCCCCTATGGAGCACAGTATGCCGAATACGGTGCCCCTCAGCCTATTGGCGCAGCCCACTACGCCCGTAGGTTCAAAGGAGATCCAGGCTTTGGCGACGAAGAAATACTAAATCCGCAACCAGTGCCGTTGGACAGGAAGTACGCCGAACGCGAGGTGAGTGGTTACAAGGCTGGCTACGCTCCCCGCTATGGTAGCAAGCTGTAGATGTCAGCTCGAGGCTGACATGCGGCAGATGTGGATTGAACAAAAGGAGGACTACCGCTTCGATCAGTATGGGAACCGCTTGCCGGATAGGCTGTTCCAGCCACCTGTTCCTCGACCCTATCGCAGCCGCATGTGAACATGGCATGCCTTCTTGGTTACGATCAAATCTCGTTTTCAATGTTATGAGCCTCTTTGTTTCCCTCCCTAGTGTCTAAACATGCAACCCCCCACACACCCGAGCCCAATGTTTTTATGTAGTTGAAATTCAAGTTGATACCTCCCCCCCCTTAATTATATGTTCCTCTTTGCTAATTCAATCATGTGTCATGTTGTCATTCAGCCCTGTTGGCTCTCTTTCCGCTGGTTGCGTTGACCAACATTGAGGGCAGTCGAATCAGATGCTCGAACATGTAGACCCTTTACCCCAACATTCACGATGTTGACGATACAACGCCCATGGTACCCATCCCACCACTACCACCACATCCAAAGGCGGGGGAAATGTAATTGTAACTTGTTCCCTATCCATCTTCTTCACTCAAACACATATCCCCCCTCAATTCCTCCTACCTCCATTCCCGCACTTCAATACTTTCCATCGAGTAACACCATCAATCCCTATCTTCTTCTTCTTCTTCTTAAAAAAAATATGGCCCGCAGAACCCCCATCCACGCCCTCCGCACCTGCACCTCCTTCCTCACTACCGCCACCTCGCCCTCCTGGCCGGGCCCCACGCGCCCAACCACCATCAAACTCCTCTCCCTCGCCACCCTGCTCGCCTGCATCCAACTCGGTCTCTGCGCCGCCCTCGCCCACAAACTGCTCTCCATGCGCCTTGAAGTCGAGTGCTGGGACGTTGACGAGACGGCTCCAGGCCCTCAACCTGGGGATTCGGTGGATACGTTTAGCTTTGTGGTCAAGACGAGGAAGTTGCCGGTTACATTTGTGAATTTGGATCGGTTGGAAGGGAGGGAGGGGTGGGAGGGGGCTATGTGGTTGAGTTTGGGGATGCCGGGCGGGGAGGGGGGGAAGTTGTGAGTTTTATCTCCATTTTCTATTTGCCTCTTTATGCATTTGGTATTTCCGGGCGCTCCAGGTGAGGAAGAGAGGGAGAGAGAAGACAAGGCTAATCGGTGGAAAACAGCGCGGTCATCGCGGCACTCATTCTCAACCCGGTTTTCCTGCTTGCTATCCTGGCTTGTTATCTTCGACTCCATGTTGTCGTTGCGCATGTGACGAACCGGTGTGCCATGGGGCTTGCGGTGCTGCTGGGGGTGCATTTTCTGGTTAATGTGCTCGGGATGTATTTGCTGGATACGTTGCCGGGGGGTGAGGTGAACCAGGGGTATGGGACTTGCTGGAAGGATGATGGGGTGATGCGCGCGTTGGAGAGTTGGGGGTGGTGGGCGAAGAGTATTGTGGTTAGTGGGGCGGTGGTTGGGGTTATGGGGGCTTGCACGTAAGTTTGTTTTTTTTACTTTATTTTGTTTTGTTGGGAGGGGGGAGACAAAAGGGCTGACGGTTTGACAGGATGATTGGATATTTTTTCATGGCGCTTTTTGCTGCGCGCATGAATCAACTTGATCGACAGCGCCCGATTGGACTGCAGAATCTTGCTCCTTCGAGAAGACCTACTGCGAGTGGAAATGCTGCTGCTGCTGGACAATATTCTGCGTCGAATGCTCCTAGTGTACCGGCTCCTGCTGCTTTCTCAGTTAGCTCCCGACTTCCTTGTCAACAGAGTGCGGTGGATGCGAGGGGTCGTAAGCCGGCGGAGCGGAAAGAGGAGACTATGAATCCTTTTACGGATCCTCGGAATGTGGTAACTTAGGACGAGGGGACGGGGTCATAGATGTGGTCTGAAGAAGAGAAGAGCTGGTTACAGTAGGTCGAGGCGTTGAGATGGGGTTACGTTTTGATCTTGATATTGGGTTATTGGGTTATGATTAAGAGCGTCACTTGTCACATCACATGGTCAAGTGTCAACGAGACTGAACAAGACGCTCAACTCTCAAATTTAGTCGTTACACTTTTTCCAACCAAGTTACAGTGTCGAGACCCTTGATAAAGAATTCCAATGTAACAAATCCAACATGAAAGTGCATCTTGATCTCCAACAAAGGAACAAAAGCCCCTTTATCCATTTCTTTGAGGTATTTTTCTCGAGTAAACCAAAAAAAATTCCTCCCTCATACTGATTACTATCTTATCAAGTCCCATTTGACTCGAACTGACCTCCTCCCTAATATCCAACAAAAATGGCCGAAATTACTCAAGACACCCCCACCACCCAAACAGACACCGACCACATCCGCAACTGGCTCAAAGAACCCCTTCTCAAATTCAGCTACAACAACTTCGACCGCAGAATCGAAGTCCGCGAGTACCTCAACATCACGACCACTAACTCCGACGATCCCGCCCACTGGCTCGAATCCAGCAGTATCGACACCGTCCTCGCCTTGCTAACCCTCAAGTACCACCGCAACGATGTATACATCTTACCAATGTACCAGGGCGGCATATTATACGACATCGGTGGCCACGATGCCGAGTACGTGTTTGACGAGGATCATGACGGCGACCCACTGAAATCCGTGCGGGATAGAAAGCATAGATGGATTATTATACCTGTCGACAATGGAACTTTGCAAAAAGAAGAGTTCATGGAGTTATCCAGAGCGATGGGTCAGGCACAGGACAAGAACGGAAGTAGAGGAAACGATGCGGTATCCAAGGATATGATGGCAAACGGTGGTCACTGCGGTCTCCTTATCATTGACAAGCGCAAGAAGACTGCGCGCTGGGTAGATGGCAAGCTTAGTCTTGTGCCCAGCGAGAATAAGCCTGGTAGAATGAAAATCAATCATATGCTTGTACCGGGTGCAGTAGCTGCAACCATGGTCCGCGGTGTCGAGCGCGTCTTAGGACTCGAAGATGGAGCCTTCCATACCAAAACTGTCAAATACGTTCCTAATCAATCAGAGCATAATGCGTTCAAGAGCGATGGCGGTGCAAGTTGCGGACCGTATCTCATCGCGTTTCTGGAGTACGTACTGAGTAATAAGGGGCGCCTTGTGGATTTCGATAATGTGTTCAAAGTGGGGAATTGGAAGAGGAATTGCGAGGGTATGGCGTTTGATTCGTTGAAAACGAGGGTGTACATGCAGGAGATTATTCAGGAGAAGAGTGAGAAGTTGCGTGGGGAGGAGGAGCTGCCGTTAAAGATGTCGAAGGAGGTGTATGGGATTTTGAGGCCTAAGGTTCTTGGTACGCTGGTGGCGGCGAGGTGGAGGGAGTGGGAGGGGATGAGGGATAAGGTTGATTTTGATGACTATAAGTTTGGGGGCGGGAAGAGGAGGAGGAGACGGGGGCGAAGGAGTGGGGGTAGTAGTAGTGGTGGTGGTGGTAGAAGAGGAGGAAATGTAGGAGGAAATAGAGGAGGAAGGAGTCCTAGTGGAGGTGGTGACGGCAATAACAGCGATAGGGGAGACGGGAACGAGGGAGGAGGCATCGCTGACGACGAATCAGAAGAAGCACGCATCATCAACCTCATCGAAACAGACGAAGAAGACATCCTTGACGACAACTTCTTTGACCCCAAAACCCCCGCCGCAGACCCAGTATCTAAAAAGCATCTCCGTGACGAAATCCGCTCTCAACTCGAGAACTACATTGACATACCAACAAAAGACGGCGCCTACCTCCGCGCCTTCGAAATCCAGAAAGAAGCCGCCAAAGTAATCGAATTCAACAACTCGACTAAAGCCGCCCTTGAACCCGCTCCTAGAACCACCCCAACCCCTGCCCCTGCCCGCCCTACCCGCATCTCAATACTCCAATACCCAGAAGGTATAACCACCGCGCCCCTTGACTTCGCCTCAACATCCGAAGTCCCCTCGGAAATCCTCTTTCTATGGCGCCACGCAAACATCGAACGCATCAACGCCTACCACCTCGGTAGCAAAGCCACCGAAGATGGTATTTCCGTTCGCGCAATTTTGCAAATGCTGTCAGGCGTAGAATTCGAAAAAGAGCAGCCTGAGCGGTTGAGGAAGATTTGGATAAATGATCGAGAAGTGTTTACTAGGAAGGATAAGTACGATAATTTGCTGCCTGGCATTATTGCATGGAGGATGAAGGACAGGTATGAGCTTTTTGACATGGAGAATATACCGAGTACGCAGGGGGTGAAGAGGGGGATTGAGGAGGCGAGTGGGGATGGGAATGAGGATCAGGGTGGGGATGTAGGGGGTAGTGTTGGGAAGAAGGCTAAGAAGTAGATTATGGAGCGTGTTGAATACTAGAGTGGTAGAGCTGATTACGAGGTAATGTTTGGATCTAGGGATACTACAGGATTTGGAAAGAGGATTAGAGAATAGGTATCAGTAAACATATCTACATCTTTGACTATAATAAATTCAACGCTATACTGACTTCGGAAACGAGGAATAGCCCTGACGCACGACGATAGCGTACTAAGAGAGTTTAAGACCGTGCCTGTGGACTGCTTTTAAGCACCTATTTTAAATAACATCTCTTTCTATGTGGCGCAAAACCCGGTGAGCGGGAATCCGCCAATCAAAGACAGCATTGTGCCGAAACACCTGCTCTCTTTGGTTCATTCTGGCCCACCAAAATTTCAGCTACACAGAAAGGCACGCACGTGGTACGTTAGTTAGTAGGTGGCCGTGCGCAGTGTCTGGCTAGTGTCTGGCTAGTGTCAACCAGTTCTGTGTATGCACCCTTCTATGTTCTCAGTCTGCGCTGTCCGGGTCAGTATTCACTCTAGCTTTCCTTTAAGACCGTTGTCGCGGCTCGAACATGACATTGTCTATAAGCTGATCTAGCTTCACAGGGAACTGCTATATATTTTTGTTCTTCGACCAGTACGCGTTGCCTACGTTGCCAGCTGCCAGCGCGACGTGCTTGCCATAGTACGCTAGTAACAAGCGAAGTGCCTCGCTCGTTGGGCTGGGCTAATGTTCAGTTTGATGAACCCGCGGGTGCAACCAGATGGAGGCAATACAATCGTTCGATTCGCCAGGCTGCTAAGTCATGAATGCGGCTGATATGCATATATTGGCTGCGCCCCGAGGACGCTAGATAATAGTCACAGCCACCACGGTTTTGATTGGCTCTGTTAACTACTTGAGTACATATTTGACGGTCTCGCCCATCTATCAGGTTTATCCTGTCTTATGCTCTTTTCAGCCTACTGAGCAATGGGGTATTCGCCAGTCCATGGAGAGCTGACGTCACGAATTTCCACTCCTATGGAAGATGATGAGCACCAGCCTCGCCCATCAAGACCATTATGGACTTCATTACGATCCTGGAAGTGGGAGCTTGCCACATGGCTGCTAGGGACGACAGCGCTCGGCGCAATTATCACGCTGCTCATTCTTTACAGAGATAAGCCGGTCAAGAATTGGCCAGTTGGTTTCAGCTTGGCTACTACTATCGCCGCTCTTTCACAGGTCGCACAGTCCGCGTTGCTTGTTTCGGTATCAGCCTGCATCGGTCAACTTAAATGGTCGTATCTGCGTAATGAGCGTTCGACTCTCGATATCAGTAGATTCGAAGAGGCTTCTCGCGGGCCCCGAGGCAGTCTCATGTTACTTTTGAGCACTCGTCCGTAAGTATTCCTCCGCCTGCCTGCAACGGAATTCCTGAGAAGCTCACGACGTAAGACATCTAGTGTCCGTCGGAGCAATCGCGACTATTTTACTACTTGGCTTTTCGCCGTTTGCTCAGCAATCGGTTACGATTGAAGTAAGGAGCACCAATGGTATCTCCTCGCCTACAAGTGCCATCATAGGCCGTTCGGTACAATACGTCAATGACGCCACCAATGCAAGTTTTGTGGAATACGACCTGGATTCTCAATCTCGAATTTCTATTATGTGTTAGTGTGCCGTAACTTACTTCTCTCGTTAAGCTCATGGTATTCAGATCATCCACACATGTCTAAAGGCATACTTGCGGGTATACTTGATGACGTTTCAAGCCCTTCGGATGTCATAGGATCCTGCCAAGCCGAAGTCTGCACCTGGGAACCGTATCAAACGCTTGCAGTATGCTCTTTTGTTGAAGACATTTCCGCAGACGGAGCCATGGATGAGCCTGGGCCTTATTCTCCAGATGGTTCACGTATGTATTATGTCGGTCCAGAGTCCTGGAGCCGGGATCAAACGGGCGTTAACATATCTGAAACATTCTGGATGAACACACAGATTGATACGCAGGATCCGGATGCCCGTGCAGAGAATTATGCACCCCTACGGAACATCTCAACCACATATGTTGCCTACTATCCTCCTTGTGATCACAACGGCAACCCAAGAGCAGATTGGGTAGGTCAGAGGGACGATGCGGCTAACTGGAAAGGTTTCCAAGGCAGCTTGATTTTATGTCTTCAAACACTGAATTCTACCTATAACTTGACGATGCAGACCAAGGTCATTGACACGCAGATCGACCTAGACTGGCAAATAAAGCCAGGAGTTTCGAATGATAGCCAATACCGGTACTGCGTTACGGGCCAGGACAATGAGGAATATTGCGTGGGCGATACGGACATCACCGAATGGGAATACCTGATGGCAAAATCACTCACCGGTGCAGCCGCTATATATCCCAACGAGGCCAACTATAGCTTTACCGGTCAACTTGCCCCTAATATTGTTACAGACGTCCTCGGCGACAGCCCAGCGTACTGTAACGGATCGACTGTAAAAGGAGGCTTCGAACGAAGGATGAACAACATTGCCATCTCGATGAGCAATACGTAAGCTACACCAGAGTCCTTATTCCCATCTGTTCTGTACTGATATGGCGAACCAGCCTTCGTACCGGGAAAAACGCAGTTCCCCACCAAGGCATCGAGTGGACCAAAGAGCAATTCTTCGACGTCACTTTTTACTGGATGTCGCCCCCACTCGCGATATACCTTACCATAACGCTTTTCCTCTTTTCCACCATCGTTACATCGAGCAAAGCTGATACACCACTGTGGAAGTCTTCGCCACTCGTCTTACTAGAGGCTACAAATTCGTCGAATCGTATGCACAGTTTAGACCAAGTAGAGTTGGAGGCGCGTGGCACTTGTATAAAGTTGCAACAAACAGGTGAGAACTGGCATCTGCAGAATATGCCGGTATCTAGCGTAACTAGAAAAGAGGGTATTTAACAATATCCTCTTATTTGACTATTAGAATAGAACGTTTATACAAGGGCTATGCTCCGTAGAACAATCCCTTGGCGTTGCCCGCGTTGGTGCAGTGAATTGATCTGCATTGTTTCTGCTATCTACCATCTCCATTTATCTGTGGGGTATAACTATTGCTTTTTCTTCTCCGCACGTGGGATGTAGGCACTAGCAGCTAGAGTGGTAAACAATGAGATTAAGTTTCGACAACGGGGCGTCGCACTGAATCATGATTGCAGACGAAGTTAGTTATTTATTTAATTTGGTATCTTCAAGAGTAGTAAACTAAGCGAATCGGAAAAAGGGACATGATATGCGTTTCTAACCAGCAAGAGCCATGACCTTGGCCAAGACAGCGTCATCACTGAGATCATCACCCTTGATGGCTTCATACGCTGGCGCAAGAATAGTGTTCTGGATCTCAGTGTATTTGCCGTTGCTAGCGAAAATAAGCTCGCCGTGCCTCGACTTATCAGCCATCAAGTAAGCAACTGCACGAGCTACTACGTCAGGTGTCTGGCAGTCATGGGAGACGGCAGCGAGTAGGTTTTTCAAATCAGGCAAGACTTGGGTTGCCGTCCATGAAGGGGCAAGAGTGTTAACGCGAATAGGTAGATCAGCTACTTCGACTAGGCGCGCAAAACTCCTGCCGAAACCTAGAACACCGGCTTTGGCCGTAGCTGCAGAATGCCGTCAGTAGGTTGATCTGGACAGGATCGGCGAGTTGGATGTGGCTTACAATAGTCGACTGCGCGAACTGGGTGCAGTCCCGTGCTGGACCCCATGATGACAATGGATCCACCTTCCGGTTGAGTCTTGAGGTAGTGCGCAGCGATTGTGACAGTCTTGACAACACTGTCCAGGTTGATGTCTATTGTGTCTTGATTGGGCTCAATTGGATCGCCATTTTCGTCGACCTCGAGAGCCAGGTAGTTTGCGCGCGGGCCAATTCCGGCATTGGCAAAAACAAAGTCGATTTTGCCATGCTTCTCCTTGGCAGCCTTGAAAAGCTTGGTCAAGTCTGCCCAGTTTCTGACGTCGATTTGAACAAAGTGGCAGTTGGCGTTTGACACCGGTGGTGGCTGAATGTCGCCGCTCACAACTAGGGCGCCTAGAGACACCAGCAGCTCGACTGTTGCCAGACCAATGCCAGAAGACCCACCTGGCGAAGAGGTTAGTTGCCTGGCTTCAAGCTGTGTGATTGGGTGGAGCGTTAGTTACCCGTTATGATGGCGACTTTGCCCTGAAAGCCGGTGAGGTCGGAGTCATTGATTTCAAAGGAAGCCATTGTGGATAATTGTGTTTGATGCAGGTGAGCGGATGTGAACATAGACAACGGGAGATCCAAGGAAAGATATGCAACCAACTCGGGCCATACCGTATATGCACGAGCAGACAGATTTGGGTAGCACAAGCGCAGGCAAAGGAAAGCTGCTGCCACCCTGAGGCCAGAAACGTTTTCTCAAACATAGTTGACAGACCAGTAGGAGAATTTCAAGGAAGAGGTCCAAATTGGGATGGTGGCGCCGTCGGAGACCCAGTTTAACACGGCAGAGCAGGAGGCGACCCGCTTGCCATGTGCTGTGAATCATAGGCTAGCCTATTGAGTTCACAGTTTTTACATCGCCATGGTGTCGCCTGCCTGCTCCCGCACCGTTTGTAATGACAGTGCACTCTTATCCTGAAGTCTCAAAGCGTTATTCTGGGTTACTGCGAGGGGTCTCTCTTGGTGCACCCCAGGTGTGGTGGTGAGTGTAACCTGGGTGGAACTGTACTTCCGGAGCCAGAACCGCCGAGCCCGCGTGGGAACTGCGCAAGTAAATGCTCATGGCCCGATTGAGCGACTTGCATAGGATCTGCACGCCGACGTCCCAAACAATGGCATTGCAAATGCTGAAAAATCCCAGACGTATTAGACAAGCCATGGTCAAGCTCCTCAGGGGGAAAGCTGCATACATACGAAGAGCCAATCATGGTGGCGTAGAAGGATTTGTTGCATACGGCATTAAATTTACGCGACTCAGTAGTCGAGATCACGCCGTTGTGCTACCATCCAGCCGGCCCGACACCTATGGGTCCTGCCGTAGTTGCCGGAGTTGAGTATCATATTGAGAGTAGTGAGGTTCACTTTAGGAAAGATTTTCACAGCTTAGCGTAGTAACGTCTCAGGCCTGGAAGCGATTTTGAAATGCATGTTTGTCTGGCCAAATACTCGCGTCGAGACAGGGGCAAGATGGAATCAAAACGACTCTTACGTACCATATTACCGGAGCCAAACCGTTTGTCTTTGTTAATACATTTCCTGGGGAGCTGCTCCATACTCCTTTGTATCCGCTTTTTCTTTGGTTCTGTCGGTCCTCTGCCTCTCTCACGCTCATTTACGTCAAGTTGCAGTCATGGCGACCGTTCCGGTGGCAGGTGATGGTGTGGCACTTCTCTATTGTGCTATTGTATTGTTGGCGTTGACCTGGGTCACTTTCTTCTTGCGTGCTGGAGTTAGGATATGGAGGAAAGCATGGGGTATGGACGATTATCTGATGTTGCTTGGTATTGTAAGTCTATAGAACCAACTTTCAGTACGAACTCTTGCTTACTGACGTTTCAGCTTCTTTTCACAGTCACTGCCGCCCTTTGTATAGTATGCTGCTTTTACGGGTCTGGGCAATTCTCTCGCGATTTGCCTCCCGCGACCATGGCAATAGGAATAAAGGTGAGTATCCGAGGCATCCGGCAATGACAACAAGATAACCTTGTGGCTAACTAAATGTAGCTCTTCTACATTGCTGAGTATTTCTACTGCGTCAGTGCCATGTTCATCAAGGTCAGTGTTGCGGTAGCGCTGCTACGTATCGCTGCTACCCGAGACTTCATCAAATGGGGACTATGGGTTCTCATTGGCGCCTGTATCGTTGCTGCGCTTGTGTTTTGTATCGGCATTGCAAACATCTGTGAGTAAATGGGGATTTGGGTCGACGAAGAAGTTTGACTGATCCAACCAGGCCATCCTATCAACACGTTGTGGGGAGAATCCAATGGTGTATGCAATCTCCAACTCAACACGAACGTCAGTTTGTTCTACTCAGCTATTGAGATTGCGGCAGACTTTAGTCTCTCAATCTTACCAGCAATTCTGCTATGGAATGTACAGATGAAAACCAGGGTGAAGGCTTCGGTCGTAGTAATGCTCGCACTTGCTTCTTTGTAAGGCCCTTGCACAATCTCCAGTTACATATCCCTATCTAACTGTGCTTAGTGCCTCGACAGCCACAATCGTCAGGCTCAAGTACCTCACCCTCTACAGCGATCCTGGTGAATTCATGTTCAGCACTGGAAAGATTGGCTTCTGGTCCCTTACTGAAGAAGGAATCGGCCTTATTGCCGGATCTCTCCCCGCGCTTCGCCCTCTCCTTTCCCTTCGCATCCGAGTAAGCGTAGGCTCGAATACTCCCGGTGCTACGTCGGGAAGGGCATATCCATCAGGGTCTCACCACCTGCAACCACCATCACGTTCGCGCGGGATTCCCATGGATAACTTTCAGACGCTTGGCGACAACGACGAATGCGACAACAGCGATGGAGACAGTCAGAAGAATATCATCAAGGAAACCAAGTTTTCTGTCACATCAACTGTCACTGGACCTAAATCAAATCCAGTGATGCCATGGAGCGGGAACCACTAGAATTATGTATAGCCGATCACAAGTGGAGAAGAAGAACTATGGGACCATGGGTTCTACCTGCGAGCGAGCAGCAGGACACTCGTATATCTCACACTGGTATTGCTAGTAGTCAGACGGGAGTCATTATCCCGCAGCTATGTGGCATGCATCAGCCAGAGTGGCAAGGGCTGCAGTCATCTTTGATGGCAGGTTACCCGAGGCCGACAGTCCACGGCTATGAGAAGTCCTTGACAAGGCAAAGGCCGCCAACTCCCGTTATTTACCACTTTGAGATTTCGTGTATCTACTCAAAGGTGTGGGCATATTATAAGACTAAGATGACCTATCAAGCTGCCATGTGTTGCAGCATACACATATGCGCCTTAATCGCCGGCGGCGTCTCTATGTTACGTAACACCGAAATCTATCGCTGTACATCACGGCCCATGCTTTGGCTTTTGATCAAACGAATGAAAGACACATATTTGAGTTGTTGGCAAGACGGCCTCCTGCAAATTTTTGAACGAGTTAGCGAAGAAGCTTCTGCGAGTGCTTTGACGAATATGGAGAGTTTAAGCGATCACATGAGCGCGTGTAGGGCGTCTAGCGCCACACGTACGGAGGAAGATCCTGGCTTACCTTACGTCAAACCGTGTCCAGCCGACCCCTCTATCAAGAACATTGATTCAAGGCAGACTCATTTAGTGTTTCTCCACAAGACTACATAATGAAGGCCGCCGTCGTTTCCAGAGTTTGCTTGTCAGCTCCTCGTAACCTTCTGCCAGTCGTTGCGAAACCTATTCGAACACCTCTCCGCTTATTTTCTACAACACACCCAGCATCCTCCGATATGGATACAGCGGCTTTCGGAGAGCAGCACATTGCGAGAGGCATTGGCCGTCTCACCAAGCACGTTTTTGAAGATGGAAAAGGCACATACATCACGACAGACAAGGGTGTCAAGCTCCTCGATATGACTGCCGGCATTGGCGTTGTAAACCTCGGTCATTGTCATCCCAAAGTCAGTGCGGCCGCAGCTGCACAATGCAACAAAATCACCCACGCACAAGTCAACATTGGGTTCAGCGCCGCACAAATTGCGCTCATCAAAGAGCTCATTCCAATTCTCCCGCACCAGTCTCTCGATACCGTCTTTCTCTGGAACTCTGGAGCTGAGGCAGTTGAAGCAGCTGTCAAACTGGCACGCGCTGCAACCAAGAAGCCCAACATCATCGTTATGCAAGGATCGTACCATGGCCGAACAAACGCCACTGCTTCAATGACACGCTCCAAAACCATCTACGGCGAGGGTCACGGGCCGTTGATGGGCGGTGTGTTTGCATCAGCATTCCCATACTACAGCCAGTTTGGTGTCTCTGCAGATACACCAAAAGAAGAACTCATTAAGCAGGCACTGCTACAAATGAGGCTCACCCTACAGCAGCAAACTTCGCCCTCGGACACTGCTGCTATCATCCTAGAGCCCGTACTGGGAGAGGGCGGTTACGTTCCTGCGCCCCCAGAATTCATGCACGGTCTAAGGCAGATTTGCGATGAGCACGGCATCCTCCTCATTGCCGATGAAGTTCAGTCTGGCATGGGCCGCACAGGAAATATGTGGTTCGTCCAAGACTCTGGAGTACGACCAGACATCCTCATCTTCGCCAAGGGTATCGCCAACGGTTTCCCATTGTCCGGAATTGCAAGCAGTAAGAAGCTTATGGACCTGCAAAAGCCTGGATCAATGGGTGGAACATATGCTGGTAACCCCGTCGCATGTGCTGCGGCAACAGCAACCATAAAAGCGTTCCATGAAGAGAAGATTCTTGACAATGTTGCCGCGCGCTCGAAACAGATATTCTCCTTCTTCCATGACTTGAAGGCGTCTGGAACCAAGGCAGGAAAATTGATCGAGGATATTCGCGGTTCTGGTCTCATGGTCGGTGTACAGTTTGCGAACCCAGCTCTCCAATCCGAGTCTTCAAACACTGCATCAACACACGCACAAAGTCAGCCACAGATAGCACCAAAGGTCGTTCAGGAGTGTGTGAAGCGTAATATGCTTCTTCTCAGCACTTCAATATTCGATGTACTGAGGTTCATCCCGCCCCTTACTATCAGTGAGGGCGAATTGACGGACGCATGTAAGATTTTCAAGGAGTCTTTGGAGGCTGTTGCCAAGGATTTGTAACTAAATTTGCCGGTTCGGATATTGTTTTGGCCTAGATAGCAATGAGTTATGATTGAATGTATTTCATTCTGGACAACTCTTGATGCCCTACTATACAGTGATATTCTCTCACTGTGTCAAAATTCGACAACTTCCATATACCGTTGGAGAAGCAGAGGTGGTCTAAGGAATTTTGCTCTCAAACACCGCTTCAAACAACAATATCTCGCACTTTTCCTACTCTTCTCCAGATTAGAGCGGCTTCAATTCAGATCGCAATTCAACCAACATTCCGCACTTTTATGCAAATCACAACATCAAGGTACCAAAACCGCCTTCTGCAATCAAATTTCACAATATGATTTGAGAGTCTTGCGGCCATCTACCTATTCCAATAAAAATCCCTTCCTGGCCCAATCAACCACACGACCCTCAAAGCCTCGACCCCTCCCGTCCCGCAAGTCTCATCCCCTCCTCCCCATCCACCAACACACACCACCCCTCGCTCCCCCAGCCTCCCTCTCCCGCAATTGCCGCCTTGAAATTGCTTCTCGCATACTTCAAAACCTCATCATCGAAACTTCCCGGCTGCAACCACACCGCGGGGATCCCAGCCTCTTTCGCTTCCTTCAGTAGCTTCTTGGTGACGCTCGGCGGCGTGATGACGGAGAGCGAATAGTCAGATGCAGGGGGATCAGTGAGCGCGGTTGGAGAGGCAACGGTGGTGTGGTCTTGGTCTAGGATTTTCACGGTGGGAGAGCGCGGGTTGAGGGGGACAGCGGGGAGGGAGTGGCGGAGGTACCATGCGAATACTGAAGTGGGGGTGTTAGGTATTATCTAGCTACACATGCACTAGAGCGAAAGAAAGTGTTGGAGGGGGTTAGGGATGTGGAGGGTTTTGTTATGTAGGGGCGTACTTTTATGGCCGTACTTGTGCGGATCAGATGATGCGCCTGCGACGGCGAAGCGAGGCGATGAGAAGAAGAGTTTTAGCGCTGCTTCCATGTCTGCGGCGTGCTGTTGGCCTCGTGTTGTTGGCATTTGGGAAAGGTTTACTTTTTTCAATTGAGGGTGATTGAATGAGGAATGTGTAAGTGAAGGTAAAGGGTAAATGTATGTAAATATGTTTGTATGGCTTATCGGAATACTAGATCGCATCAGCCGAGGCACATGTCACGTAATTATCTAGCGCGATTGGCGTGCTATGCGACTAGTACGGCGTTGTTATTGCTCTAATATACATTTTTTATTATTTCGTTACGACTCGGAGTTTTGCTCGTATTGTATTTCCCCATCTGCTGGGAGAGTCTGGACTAGTCTACCCAAGCCGGACTACTACTAACATACATCGCCTGTAAACCGCCGTGAAAGCTGCAAAGACGTGCGTGGGATCTCAACGTTGAGGAGAGAAGTCTGTGCCGAGTCGTATGTTCGTGTCCTCATGCTATCGTCCTCTTTCTGCACACCGTAATGTTGTTCTTCGACTATTGTCTCCATGGTGTCGGCTGCCCTCGGTGCTACTCTGAGCACGGGATGCTTTCGGTCGGCTACATCGAGGACGGCCAAGAGATCGTTCTTTCGCGTACGTGGATAATCGTCGCATGCGCCCTTCCACTCTCCTGCACCGACGGCCTCGTGTGCTAGCCGCTGGAGCTGCAATGTGTCGTTTGAGACCCATTCCAGGCTGGCGAAGGGGTTTCGCTTTTTCTGCAAGTGCGCAGTCGCTGATGGTAGAAAAGCCGAGATGAGCACGATGAGACCGCCAATAGAGAAGATGAGTATTATACCGAGTACGTTGAAAGAGGTGTAGGAGTCGGATAAAATCTTCTGGTTCTGGCAGACAGCGCGTGCCTCTGCGGTTGTAGGTCCAGAATGAAACGAAGCCGCCCTTTTGTCTGCTGGTCCGGTGGCCTGGTCGAGCATTGCTCGTTGAAGATCGGCAAGGGTGGTTTTGAACCAATGCTCTAATTCAAGTTCCCACTGGTTGTCAGGTAGAGCAAATTGTCCAACTCCAGAGAGGGTGTCGCTTGCGAGAAGGGCCCCACCTCGCAATACGGTGATGAGCTCATTAAAACCATTTGCCATATACTTGATCGCCAGCGAGGACCAACGGAAGGTGTTACTAGCTTTTGGATCTGTGAAAAGGGTTGTTTCAGCCAGTCTAGTAGCTTCAAATATCCCCATCAGTGGCGTACAGCTGATGTTTTTGGGAAGAGAGGGATTACAAAATTGATACTGCTGAGCGCACGCGAGAGTCCTTGCCGGCTGGTCGCTATAGTAGAAAGTCGTATTGCCCAAGGATGTGGATCCGCTGCGAGGTCCTGCTTGTGCGTTGTACCAAGGATCATCCACCGGACTGGAGAAAAAAACATCGTTGATTTCCAAGAAAAGGACACTGATGTCTGCGTTGGGCACCTCCAGCTCAGGTATTGGCTCCCATTCATTAAGATACGAGAATTCTTCGTTCACCTGCCATTTAGTAGCAGTCCTACCATTTGAAGTCAGTGATTGGTACATATGTAATGGGGGAGGAGCACACACGTGACTGTGTATTGGTTGCGTGATAGGGTACTACCCACTCGCACTCCATAACCAAATGTCATAGTACAATTTTCTGTTTTTGGACATACTCTTGGGTCACTTCCATATAAGAGCTGCATGGTGTTTGGCACACTTGTTGTGTTAAACCGTGCGTAGCCCTTGCCGCGTATAGGGGCACACTCGTTGACAGTGCGGTAGAGGAACCGAGATGAAGGCGGCGCATTGATGCCTAGATCGTGATGGCTGTTCAAAAGTCCAGAGTCGATGCGAATGGCCCCGTTCTCTGTGCGACAAATGGTATCTTTTCCTGCAAAAGGACACGAGTCGCTACGTGTGACTGTAATGGGAAGGCTGTTTCGAACGAATGTGCGGCAGAGCTCTGTCGAATCTGACCCTGAATAGCAGTTTGCTTTGTAATTGAGGCTCGATCTGATCCGACTGGCAATGTAGTATTGGGTCAGGGCAACATTTTCCCTTGTTATGAGAGAACCGTTCACAGTAGCGCAATTGTCCCCAAGAACTAGGACTTCACTGCCTCTAGATGAGGCAACGCGTGAAGAGAAGATACCAGCTGCAGTAAATGCAGTAAAGGTAGCTAGACTCGCAACTAGCGGTATTGATGTTGCTTTCAAGGAGGCGGCGCACGATATCTTACGCCAGGCCCATGACAGCCTTATCAACCTCCATAATGCGGCAGAGCTGGTGTCGGAGCTGCGAAGAATAGCTTGTTGTTGGTGGTAGATGGCATTCTGAGGAGAGGATCGACTCAGGATTTGGTGGACGGTGAAGGAGATGATGCTCCAGAAACAGGTACCGGTAAACGCGACGAAAAGGGCGAGAAAAGCGATGAACAAGCCGCCATTGTCTAGTGTGGTTGTGTAGGTTAGACCTACTACCGACCCGTGAGACCAATTGGTCCAGAGTCCGAGATAGATCGACTTGTCTTCTGATGACATGGCAGAAGGAGGCCCCGTCTCAATGTGTGAGCCCGCTCTTTGGGATTTGTTGTATTTATTTTGTTAGACTGGAATAAAGTCTGCCAACGGTCGCTTTTGTAACCGCCGAAAGATAGGACGATATCGTACTCCCCGGCTCGATTAATCCTCATAAGCACTTTCCCAATCCTACCTCTTGGGAGTCCTCTCATTGGTGCAAAGTCATGCACCTCGGTATCGTACAAAGCTGAGGCAGGGGCCGGAGCCTAGTCTGCAGAGCTCATCATACATTGTACAGTTATATGTGAAGCCTGATAGGTACTTGGCCGACAGGGAACTAATGTCAATGCTGTGTAGTACTACTGCAAGTTGCCCATCTGCCAGCCGTGTTTTGGGGGCCAGATGTCCGGTTAAGATGGCTGGGTGGGGGCCAAATTTCATTGAGCCGCGAAACTTGGAACTTTGAACTTTAGACCCAATCCGAAAAGGGCCCAAGTTCAGTTTCCAAAGAAAAACTCCATCTCAGTATTAGCAAGACCTGTTACTTTGATTCTTCCTATATGTATGTGAATAGTTAGCTTACGGCCCCGATGATGCGTCGATTGCAACAAGGCCTGTCCATCCTCAAGGTGTTTTGTAGCCCAGATCCTCGAATTGCACGCAAGTCTGGGCAATATGGGTACAAATCACTGGAATGAGAAGGTAGAGGCTTTTTAGGTTGGAAAGAATTTGAGGGTTGGTCCAATACAGGGCTGAATTGTCCAAACGGCTCACTAGTCTTGCTCCACTACTAACGGCCAACCTATGGCGCCATTGGATTTTCGAGAATCAGGTAGCTGGCCCGCTGTGGGTCATGGCAACGGAAGCCGTTTTCCACTGTTTTTTTTCTGGTTTCTTCCTTTATCTCTTCTTATGCAACACATTTTAATTGCAGCTGATGTACCGATGAATATGAGGGCATCTACAAGGCTTGTCACTGTTGCTGTGGATGTGATTACAGAGACAGACAGGGCTAGAGTAGCTTCTGCATAATATGTATATCTTGACTATCCAGAGCCTTTTCTCTGCAGATATCACCTCTCTATTATCAAGCAAGCTGTAGCCAAAGATTACCGATTTCGACCTGAACAAGCGAGACGAGGCGAATGCGGCTGCCCCCAACGTAGCACACAATGGTCTAGATTGGAGATGTTTGATATGACCGCATTGTGCAGTACAAGTGCTTACTAGATAATAAGCAATTCGCACCCCAAGAAGACATGATGAGCCAAAAGAATGTAAGGATAGTGCAGATACAAGAGGTACCACATTCTACACATTGGTACAGACTGAACGACTGTATGCAGTGTGATTGAATCCGGTTGAGTCTTGTTCTCTGAGAGAGAGTTGTCATCCCAACCTCCCCCACGACCCGATACAACGCACTTACCACGGCTGCACACCATCTTTGTTGATAACCTTGCCAGCATGCTCGTCTCGCTTCCCCTCAACAACATCCCTGATGAGTTCGCCACCAACGCTTGGATCCCCTGCACCGAACTTCTTCAAGAGGTCAGGCCCCAATCCTCCCAACCCCGTAGCCAAGAACCCTGGACTGATACCGAACACCTTTACGCCATCTGCTTGAAGCATTATCACCCAGCTCAACATTAGCATGTTCAACGCTGTTTTGCTGGCTCTGTAGGCTGTTGGAGTCGGGTTTTGAGGCTTGGGCCAGCCTTTTGCTTTGCCTGCATCGACGAGCTTGGAGTCAATGCTATTAGAGCAAGTTTTTAAAGAGGTCAAACTAGAGGTTACAAAGAGTAACCTGGGGTCAGACGAAGCAATCAGGAGGGGCGCAAAGGTATGCGTCACGACTTGAGTCGAGGTGACATTGAGCGAATAGGCTTTGTCCCAGACCGCGCGGATACTTTTGGGACTGGAATCTTTGCGCAGATCGTTGTCAAAGGATGCACCTGTCCATCTGAATAAACGAGTCTAGTCCTATCACATCCAGACAAGTTATGACATACCTGCATTGTTTACTAGAGTGTCAAGACGACCATACTTGCTCTTGACCTCCTCGAACGCTTTCTCAATGGACTCGTCATCCTCAATATCGAGCTGAATTGCCTCAACTTCAGATTTCGATTCCGGAACCTCGGTCTTGAGCTTGGAGATTGCATCCTTGGCTTTTTCCAAAGAGCGACTGCCCATCAAGACTTTGTAGGGTTTTGACGAAGCATACAATGCTTTGACGGTCTCATAACCAATGCCGGTGTTTCCGCCAGTAACCTTCAAGTAAAGCCGAAGATTAGCACATGTTGTTTTGTTGCGTGTCAATGTTGCTACTAACAAGAACAATAGAAAATTCCGTCATGGTGATCTCAAACTAGTAGCAGTATGCAGTGGTTTAATGATCTTCGTAATCTGATGCTTTCCCGTGGTGTGGGGAAATGTCCTTTCCATGCAAAGATGAACGTGACCTCGGTGCCGGATTTAGGCTAAAAAAGCGAGAATCGGAGCTATCACTACCTGTATTCAATAAATCAAAGAGACAGCACGCACAAGTTGATAGGTGATTGGTAATGGATAGATGAAGGTATCTGGGTGCCTATTCTGACAAGTGATATGATGACGACATTTGGACATGGGTTGTAGACGGTTAGCGAAACTTTGTATGTATGTATACGGTAGTACCACATCTAATATGGATAACACTGTGGATATAATATTCGACCGTACATATTATTACCCTGAGTAGTAGTAGCTAGGCTGAACGCCCGACTCTCGTGTATTGACAAGAACCACTTTTTCTAGTTCAACCATCCAATCATCAGAACATGGTCATCGACACAAGAGGGGAGATACAAAAATAGTTATAGAGGAACCTATACGAATCATTGTGTAGATCCAATATGACCAACAAAACATATTCTCAACTTGACTTTCCCAAGAATCTACTCACCAGCGACCTCCTGCTAGACTTGCACTAGCGCCAAACAGCTGATGGCGCGTCATTGGGGCGGCTTGGCCGTTATCTCCGTATCACCGCGTCAACCAGTCGCCTTACAACATACAACCTTCACCGTCCTTCCGAACCATATACCCAACAACCATGAAGTCAACAACTCTATTGCTACCGCTCTACACTGCTGCTCTCGCGGCAGCTGTTTCGTCGCCTCAAGACCACCAAGCTGTGCTCCAGGACCAGCAGCAGGTCACTATCACCGAGCCAGATGAGTATCTCATCGAGCTCTCACCTGGCGAGACGCGATGGGTGACTGAAAACGAAAAGTGGGAGTTGCGCAAAGTATGTCATCTCATATGACACTGTAGATAAATTAGGCACTAACTATACCGCAGCAAAACATCAACTTCTTCGACATCACGCACAACAAGGAGCTCGGCACGCTGAACCGCAAGGTCTCCGCCGAGAGCGTCAAGTTCCCAGAGAAGCCCATCCACAAAAAGGCCATCGATCCACTCCTCAAGGAGCTAAAGAAGGAAAACATGCGCGCCCACCTGGAGACCTTCACCTCATTCCACACGCGCTACTACAAGTCGCACTACGGGGCCGAAAGCTCAGCCTGGCTCCTAAGTCAAGTCAACAAAACCCTTGTTGATGCCGGCGCCGTCAACGCAACCGTAAAACCGTTCCCCCACCCCTGGGGCCAATCCTCCATCATCGCCACGATCCCTGGCAAAAGCGACAAGACCATCGTCATCGGCGCCCACCAAGACAGCATAAACCTGTACTTCCCCGCCTTCCTCGCCGCGCCCGGCGCCGACGACGACGGTAGCGGCACCGTCACCATCCTCGAGGCCCTCCGCGTGCTCCTGCAATCCCCCGAAATCCTAGCCGGCGAAGCAGAAAACACGGTAGAATTCCACTGGTACTCGGCCGAGGAAGGCGGCCTGCTGGGCTCTCAAGCAATCTTCCAATCCTACGAGCGCGCAGACCGCAACGTCAAAGCTATGCTGCAACAAGACATGACTGGCTACGTGCAAAAGACGCTCGACGCAGGCGAACCGGAGTCTGTGGGCGTCATCACGGATTTTGTCGACCCGGGCCTCACCGAGTTTATCAAGAAGATTATTACCACCTACTGCAGTATCCCGTATGTGCTGACAAAGTGTGGGTATGCCTGCTCGGATCACGCCAGTGCGTCAAAAGCCGGGTACCCCTCTGCGTTTGTGATTGAGTCGGATTTCAAGTATAGTGATAATAAGATTCATACGACGGAGGATAAGATTGAGTATCTTAGCTTTGATCATATGTTGCAGCATGCGAGGATGACGCTTGCGCTCGCGTATGAGTTGGCGTTTGCGTCGTTTTGAGTAAGATAAAAAGAGGTTGGGTTTGAGGTATATAAGGCCCAAGTTTGAATACTACTATATGGATCCCCCCCGCCCTTTTTCTTTTACGACTAGCGTGTTTGGGGTGATATGAGGAAATGAACAAGTGTATGATGTCTTCCAAGTCTTTACAATACTTACTGTGTAGTCTTGAACCGAACAAAGAGTGGAATATGCGCTTCTACCATGTACAAAACATGCCTACTAATCCACTGGAACCATATATACACCCTTTCTACTCACCATGCACATGACACCTACACCAATCCATACAACGGCCTAGGCAACCCCCCCTCCACCCCCTTCTTGACCCCAATATACGCCTCCCTCCTCGCCGGATTCCCCACCGTAACACTCCAAGTCCTCAACCCATAATAAACCCCAATATGATGCACTAGCCACCTTCCAAAACACCCCCCAACATCTTCCTCGGGGGTATCAAAAAGCATAAGCTCCTTCTTGGCGGGAAGCACCGCCGACGAAGAGGGAGAAACATCATTCATATGCCCATTCCGCCCCACAAAAACAATCTCATCGTCCTCACTGTCGGGGTCAGTCGGGACACCCAACTGCGCGGCTTCCCGCTCCTTCTCATGCCACTCCGCCACGAAACCCCTGACTTGACCCTCGAGATCCATCAGAAGCCCCTTAGCGCCGCGGGAGCGCTTGAGTTTGTCGCGGAGTTCCTTGGGGACGATACCTGGAGCAGACGGGTTTGTAACGATGGTTTTCTGAGAGGCTTTTTGGGCGAGGGCGGCGGAGCGGCGGTCGGTGGATTGGCGGTTTAGGCCTTGGTCCCAGAGCGGGGCGAGGTAGTAAGGGACATGTTTTGGGGTGTAGGTTGGGTGGACTTCCCAGTCTCTGGGAAGCGGGGGTTCGGCGTGGGGGTTGTTCAGGAGACGATCTGATGGGTCACGGATCAATTTTTATTGTTGTGAGAATGGTGATTGTTTCAGGGATTCATGGGAGGAGTAGTGGTGCTATGTGCAAAAGCGAGTATCTAAGAGAAAGGGTGGGAGACGTACCATTCTCCCATCTCTGCCTGCGCCTGGAGCCCTCTTTCCCCTTTAGCAGGGCCTCGCGCCGCTTCATGCTGTCGCGGCGAAGCGGCTCCTTGCGATGATAGTATCCGCCTTCTTTTGCGGCTGCTGAAGCACCTACAGGGTGTGCAGCAGCCGCGGGCGCATCGTGCTCATCGAGCGGAATGGCAAGCGTAACCGAGGCAGTCTGAGGCGCATCTCCAGGGACGGAAATGGCTACAGAGCCCAGGGCAACGGTTGCTTGCTCAGTCCAGGCATCAATGTCGATGGGTTGAGGCGGCGCCGTGGCCTGCTGGGGGCTAGAGGGGACATCGCCGATAGCCATTATGGTGGCGTTGATAGTGCTATTGAAAGGGGGGGAGGCGGGGGAGCAAGAGGTGAAGGGCAGTGCCTAGAGAAGACGGATAGCTGGAGAGCCGGGAGTACAAGATGACGAAACAAGGGAGACAGTAACCAAGCTTCTATCACCAAGCTGTTGGGAGGATGTGTCTGGGGGACAGATGGCGATAAGTGCGGCGGCGCGATAGGGAGTCCGGTCGGTCGGGCATGTCATGGATGTTCGCGTCATGCTCGGGAGCCAATCAATTAGCGAACGTGGGGCGGAGCCTGTCGTCAATAAGCTACGACGGCGACCACATGAGTGTGACGGCAGACATGTCGACAGAGTCAGAGTCAGAGTCATGGTCACGGTGCACGTGTAGCAGTGATTGTAAGTCAAGGTGCGGCTCTCTCAAACACGGCGGATATGCTATTTCTGTCAAGGGCCTATCCCAGCTCTCTGTCACATGTCATTCAGGGCCACTATGCGGGGAAGGGGGCCTGCAGCCATCTGCCCAGTCCTACTATTCAGCCCAGAACCTGTCGATATCGTCTGGAAGGGTAATATCATTGCGCTCAGCAAACTCCTTCCAATTCAGCATAGGCTGATGCCACTTGCGCAATGTGACCCAATGCGTCGTCGTCTTGCGACTATCCAACTTACCCCTACCCCGGCTGCGCTTCACTTGAAGCTGTGGCCAGTCAGTCTCTTGCACTTGGCCGCCTTTGCCTTGTATACAAAGCTGCATGCACTTTGCGTACCAATCAGGGAGCCCGTTGACTTGCACGTCTTTGATACCACGAAGCAATGCCAGACTCTCTAGGCCGAACATGTACTTTTCCAGGCTCTTCGGAGGCCGAAGAAATTGCAAATACGAATATCCGGTCGACTGAGAAAGTGGAAGAAGCCTTGGGTCAGGAACCTGGGCGAGCCGAAAGTCGACCCTGAGATGCTGCAACAAGGACCCTTTGTTTTGGTCGTCAGCATGCTCCTTGAGGATTTCGACCAGGTATTCTAGGCGTGCTCGTTGGCGCTTGACTGCCCAGTGGCTATCAACGTCAGCAACAACGTCGATGTGGATGCGACGCAAGTCGCGTAGCAGTGGGAGTCGGAGAGGGTGGCCAAGAGATCCAAAGACGTATGGGCTCCTCAGCGACTTGGGCCATATGGCCCTTCCATGAATGGTGAATTTGTACGTGTTCATGCCATAGAGGACGGCTGTAACTGTTTAGCTGGGCAGGGCACGTGCATTGTCGGGGCTTACTTACACCGTGACTCGTTTGAGACAAACTTGCTTACTCGGAATAGTTGCGTTTCGACGGCGAGGTGGTACGCGGGACGGATGCCTGTATCCAAACAAGAAGTCGCTCCACCAATTGGGACTGCATCCTCTCCATACTGTCCCAGATCATAGGCGACAAACAGAGGCTTGCCCTTTTGCCAAATAGTCTTGAACTCGATGGTTAGATTGGTTGGCAATACAAACGAATAGATTTGGTATCGCAGTTCTGCTGGCAGAGCGAGCAAACTGAAGCCTATCGGGGACTGTGGCGTTTGATCAAGCGCTCCTTGTGTGACATGCACTTTGCCTCTATCCATATCGTGATCGAGAACAGCGCTTTGGAAGTAGTTGCATCTTGCGTAAAGAAACTCCGAGCTGTCAGAGGAGCCAGGGTCAATGTTTGCTCTGAGCATATCCACGCAAGCCGAACACGAGGGCGTGTTGCACGTCAGAGATGTTTGCGAGGTCAAGTACGGAACACTTCAGCAAGGGGGATTTTACAGCTGTTGGGTTTGAGATGAATGGGGAAGTGTGGGTAAGGGTGCAAGAGGGCCAACCATGGTCCACGACTCCAGGCAGCAGTGGACCCCGCTGTTTGGAAGGGGCGATAGTGTTGCAGCAAACATGATTGTATTTGATTTTCTAGCAGGTAAAGATAGAAGCGGCAGTTTTGGAGGCAGTGAGTGAGTGAGTGAGTGAATGGGGGACGTGGTGGCTCAGACAGCAGCAGTAGCAGCAGCAGCAGAAGGAGGCTCATCCTTGGCCATTTCCTGGGCCAGCCACTCGGCCTCTTTTTGCATTTCGTCGTCGGACCTGGGCTTGCGGCTGTCGTTATCGACGGCGGGGAAGCGGGCCTTGCGTTCCAGCTGCTTGCCTACGTTGGCGTCGTCGCTGTCGAGCATGGCGTAGATGGCATCGGTGCCGCCCTTGTGGTCGAGGTCGGCCTTCTTGCGGGGGATGATGTGGACGTGGACATGAGGCACACTCTGGCCTGCATCTACACCATCTTGGATGGCAATATTAAGCGACGAGGCGGCGAAGACACGCTCTACCATGCGCGAAACGCGCTGGACAGCCAGAAACAGGTCATGGACCTCTGCAGCAGACAGGTCGTTGAAGCGGGGCACGACGCGACGGGGCGAGACGAGGACATGACCGGGCAGGAGGGGCTTGAGATTGACTATAGCAAAGGACAGACGGGTTAGGTGGAAGACCTAGGGGATCCGGTCAGTTGCCTGACTGGCTGGGTGCTTGTAAGTTGCAGCGCTCAACAGAACGAAGCAGAGGGCAGGCGGGCAGGCGGGCAAGCGGACCTGGGTGGTGACGACAAAGGAGCCAAAGGTGATGAGCTGGCTGGTCAGCGGCATTCTGGCTCTGTGGACTTTGTGGACAGTGTCGACACGAAAGCGTCGCAAGCATGTGCATCCAAGACCAAGCAGGCCAGCCCAAGACAGCGACAGTATCAAGCTCGGAACACGGCCGGGCGGCGCGCGTCAGCGTCGTGAAACGGACGGAAGTTTCCCAGGCCTTGGCCCATGTCGGTCCGCCGTAATAATTGTACTGCAATAGCAGTAGAGTACCCACCGTGATATGGACAGATGCAGACGGACATAGGCCTACGTGGAGGGAGGCGCTGGCCGGTGATTTCGAGGCGAGGCGAGGCGAGGCGAGCAGAGCAGAGCACCAGACTTACTTGGCCCCTAGTCGCTTTCTCACCATCACATGGCATGGGAGTAGCAGATTGGCAGGGGGGACGAGCGGCGCTGCCGGGAGCCAGACACGACCAGCGCGTGGTGGTCTGCTGCAAATCCATTCGCACAGCCAATTCCACGCCAACAAACAACCGTGGGGAGACATCGTCGCTTTGGGGTGCCCGCCGTCCGGTCTTTTTTTTCGCCCACCATCCATCCACCCACCCACCACCATTCGTAATGACGCCGCCGCCGACGCCCGCCGCTGTTGCCCACGCCGCGCTGTGCGGTGCAGGCCGGGCTCACGACAGCACGCTGTTGCCATGCTATAAATCCATGTCCTCCTCTATGTACCCGCCCGTTATTTGCACCACCTCCAACCAACCAAGCCTTGTTTGGACTCTGTCACCGTGCTACTACTGCTCTGCTCTGCTCTGCTCTTATCACCACCCGTTGCGCAAGTGGAGCCTGTGACTCCTCGCCCGCCTCTAGTTGCCAGACGCCATCTATCGTGCTCCACCCGCCGACGCGCCCAAAAGGGTCTCATCAGCGAGCTTGGCTGAAGCACCGAGCTCCGACCATTCACGCTCGACGCGGCCTCCCAAACAAATCATCACACACCACATTGTCCATCCCACTCGACCTCGTCCGCCCGCCTCGCCTGCACGGACTATCCCACTCCGTCCTTTGATTGACTTGGCACCCTCAAGTTGTGTCCGCCGTCGATCAACTTGCCCGCCCGTGCACCCATTGCATCCCCACAGTTCCACTCCCTGCCCTTGTCTCGTAAGCCTCAGCGAAAAGACTAGGATCAGGGTCCGCTTTCACACACACACAACGACTAAGCGCAGAGTATAAGAACCGTGGTCGGACCTCCGATTACTCTGGTCATCACTAGACACTCTACACTGTTACCCCATTCAAGTCACTCTCACTTGATTCGACTTGATTCGCATACATAAACACCCGCCCATACAAACAAGTGTCCCACCATCACTCTACGGATTCCGTTGATCGGACCCCGAGCAGACGACTATATATCACACCCTCACCACACACAACCACAACCACCACAATGGATATCGCCACCACCTCCCGCGCATACTTTGCCATGCCTTCTCCCAGCCCAGATGAGAAAATCTCCCTCCAGGCCTCAAACACAGTCTACACCTACCACTGCCTGTGCAGTCATCTCCTCCTCGCAACAACCACACCCCTGCCCTCACTGCCTACACGCCGCCACAGCCACGATGCCGCACACATCATGCCCCTACCTCCCCCAGTCCCCGTCGCACGCAAGAACTCTACGGATAACTCCGCCACCACGCACGACCACTATGGCCTCCTGCTGTCCACTCGCCAAGAGCGCCAAGCCGAGATCATCACCAGCGACTCAGGCTTCGAAAAGCGCTATCTCCAGCGCTGCGGCCGCTGCGACCTCGTCGTCGGTTACCAACTCGACTGGCAGCAATTCTCCGTCGATCGCACCGGAAGGCGAGATGATTATGTCTTCTTGCTCCCGGGTGGCTTCGTCAAGACTAGCGACATGGTTGCGAACAAGATGGCTTCCGCCTCTGCATCTTCGTCAAATCCCATGGGCAGCACCGTCAACGTTACAGAAGTAAAAGTCTGAGGCTGACCAAGATCATCGACGACTTTTTCTGCTCTATCTATCCATCTATTCTCAGCTTGCCGCCTCGGGGATGGTGTTATCTCGCTTGCTCTGCATGCAGAGGCGAAAACATGGCCACACATTATATACAATGTGTGCATAGCAACGAAAAGGAACAAAAAAAGAGAACGCCAGCCTCCTCCTTCCTCCCCACGCTTACGGCGCAGGATGGGGTAAGGGGTTGGAAGGGGCCCTTCCGCAATCGGACTTTCCCCCGCTTTCCGCCCGCCCACACCCCATTCTACCTAAAGCTATCTCAACCAACTCCGCATCCAGGCTGGCGCACGGGCAAACAGGCGTTCCCTTTCTTCTCATCCTCTTTTCTTTTTCCTCCTTTTTTCTCATCTCGTCATGACTTCTCTCTTATCTCTATAGCCATGAAAGAATTGTCCTTTCCTCTTGTCATGTCCTCGTCATCTTCCTTTTCCTTTTTTTCTTGTCACGATATGGATACGGTAGCATTTTCTCTCTCTCTCTCTCTCTCTCTCCTTTCCACAGACAGACAAGTCGGGAGATACACACATGTACCAAGCGAGCGTTGAGAGCGCTTTGCGACAGATACCCCACAAGATTAGATACATTACAAGTAGTCTAGCAATTTCAGGTACATGATATACACCCACCGCTGCGTGCGGTGCGGGAGCTCCAGATCTCATCCCTTGTTCCTTTGCCTCTTTGAAAACTAGATATCCCAATGCAACAGTGATCCGTCTTCTTTGCTATATACTTGGATGCATAATACAAGTAGTCTAAGCGATGAAACAAAGCATAATCTCGCGCATGCGGCGGACCGTTTCTTTCCTCTCTTTCTCTGTAAAAAAAAAGAAAAAGACTGGAAATCTAAAATTCCAAGTGACCTCTTCAAAACTTTATTCACCACACACACACACACACACACACACACACACATGACCTACACTCTCACATACACGTGCATGCGTGCATTCGGGGGAGGGGGGAGGGGAAGATGGAAACTCTGCATGCTCTACCTCCCTTTCTTCCCCCCCCCCCAACCCCAACCCCAACCATTCCATTCCTCCAAATAAACCATATCCAACAAAACTCGTCTTGTAAAAAAAAGAAAAGAAAAGAAAAGAAAAAAATCCCGAAATCATTCCGTTCCGAAAGAAAGAAGGAAAGAAAAAAACTCTAAATTCACAATGGGCAATCTAACTCTTTCTTGTGCTTGGCATGATACCTACTTACCTACTTACCTAGCGAATTTAAAACCTTAATCTAGCCTTATTGTTTGATCGTCATTTACGGTACATTTCTTGGCTTTGTTGAAACTTCCAGACTCTAATAAGTAGTTAGTGGTGGAAAGTGTATGTGATGTGTGATACATGGATGTGTGATACATGGATAGGCCGCTATCTAAAGGAAAAAAGAAGAAAAAAGGTACAGTAATAGTTACGGTAGTTAACTATGTATAGTTTGTGAATTAGGTTTATGCAAGTATAGATGGATAAGTTGCATGCATGGACGCAGTTAACGCCACACTATTAAACATAGATAAAGGTAAAAAGCCACAACATCACGCATGCACAATGAAAGAAAAAAAAAGAAGCAAACTTGACAAATTTCGTTCCATTTCCCCGCCAAGATTCGCAACCCCCTATCGAAGTGCTGATATCAAAACAAAGAAGAAGAAGAAGAAGAAGAAGCATATGATACTACCCCATCATAGTCGTAATAGTTAAGTAGTACGTTCATTTGTCTTCCAACGCCCCATCATGCCATAAAAAAACCCAGAGGAAAAGAAACCATGACCCGTTTCAGACATTGCTCGCGTTCACACAAAAAAAGTCCCCGTCTCATCTAACTGCGGGAAACTCCACAAAAAGACTTCGACATCGACTCGACTTAGACATCTTAGTTCTCCGCAATCGTCTTGACGAATTCTGATCACACACGTTAGCCTTCCACACACACACACACACACACCCTTCAAAGGGTAGAATAGAACAAAACTCACCCCTGTAATCCACCTCGTTATTACTCGCGTCAATCGTACTCTTGAACAACTCATCCACCTCCTCCTCACTCATCTTCTCGCCCAAGTTTGTCAGGATATACTTGATTTGACCCTTGCCGACAAACCCGCTGCGATCCTTGTCGAACACCTGAAACCCGCGGATGTATTCTTCAATGTCAAAGGGCTCACGGAAGCCGCCGGGGCGGTTGAGTATCTTGGAGAAAGTGTCGAAGTCGACTGTTGGTTGTTCAGTTAGCCAAACGGAACATGGAAGATCGGGTGAAGGTGGGTGAAAGGAAGAACGTACAGTCAGCTCCAAGACCACGCTCCAAATCGGCAATCTCGGCCAGCGTGGGGTTCTGGCCGCAGGCACGAAGCAAGTCGCCCAGCGCGCCGCGGTCGACGCGGCCGTTGCCGCGCTTGTCGAAGAGCTGGAAGGCTTCGCGGTAGTTGGTGGAGGCCTGGTTACTGTTATCCATTGTTCCTTTAAATGTGCCGCAACGAAATCTCTAGTCGAGGTCGGTCTTTTTCCGTGGGTGTGAAAAGAGAACGGTAGTTGGAGTGCCGGAGACGGAGAGAGACGGATGTTTGTTGTGTGTGGTAAAGGGAAACAAGGCAACGAGTTCGGTTGTCGGAGTTGGAGTTTGTTGTGCTTGTAACGTTTAAGCCGCGGAGAGGCATTTTGATGTAGCCAGGTGAGGCAAAAAAGTAATCGTTTGCTCGTTTCTCGTCGCCTTGTTTTGCCCTTGCTACACCCGCTGTATTCCGTTTGAACGGGCAGCGTCGTTCCATCTCCGGCACTCACTGCTTGGCGTTCAACACACCATTTGCGCGGCGGGTTTGCTCGCCCTTGCGGGGTGCAAAGGGGTACAGACGGGGGCGGCGGTGCGGGTGCGGGGCAGGCCTTGTGTGCCTGTGTACATGCCACCGTCTCTTTTCCGGGGATACGCCAGATACAAAATGTCTGTTACATACCATTGTGTAGATGTAGTTTGTTCGTAGGGAGTGTGGGTGGTGCAAAGGTGCTCGGTAGGTGTTCAGAAAGGAAGTCCAAAATCTGGAGTGGATAGGGCGGTGTGAGGCTTTCGAGTTGGTGTTGAAGGGGCGCCTGTTGATGTAGCCTGAGCGTGGGCCGTATGGTGCGACGAGCGCAAAATAATGTCTGCCAAGGGCGGAAGCGTCGTCGTCTCAGCAACCAGCGGTGTACGACTATCTACGGCTACACATCACTGGCTGTCAACCAAGTATAAGCGCTGCATCGCTGACGACATGGCATTGTTAGGCGCTGTGGCATATTGATGTTTACATCGTATTCATCCTTGGTTGTACACTACAGCCAAGTGCCATACAAACCCTCTATTTATCTATGCACACCAATAAACGTCCTCTCACCTCGATACATGTGTATACTCCTACTAAAATGATCCTCTTCCTCTTCCTCCTCTTTGATCCACACTCCATCCACTAGTTTTGCTCTCACCATCTTCTCATCGTCTCCCTCGCCAGGCAGCGTCCCACCATCCCTAACCTTGCCTTCAGCCATCCTCACACCCACAGCCTCCACCACCGTATCAAAGCCCTGCTCAATGTCCTCTTCTCCCCATGGGAGGCTGTCAATATCAATTTGTTTTTCCCTGCCCAACAGACACATGATGATGACCATGGCCCCAGCCTTTGACATGACCTGATTCGCCTGTTTGCACGCATCGTCATTACAGCACTCGTTGCATCCTTGCAAACAGTGACAACTCGTCAGTCTCTGACACGCCTGCTGCAGCAACGTATCAATAAACTCAAAAGCCTTTGTGCTAATTCCAGAGCCACTCGCACCCCCCTTTGCATCGTAAAAAGTCAGCCGAGCCGGCCGCTTCCTCGTCGATTCCTTTTGCAGAAACTCCTTCTCAGGCACTTTGCATTCCGTCCGGACGTCTCCCGGCATCGAAATGACAAAGTTAGGCATCAGACATAAGACCGCGTGCTCAGCAGCATGGATGCCGGCTGCAATGTTGAGCCGCCGGGACTTTAGAATATCCATGGCAGACTTCGGCACGTCGAGCCACATACCCTTGCTGAAGAGGATAATGGGCGGGTTGTCGACTTGCACCGCGTCTAATATCCGCCGGCGCTTGTCGATCTTGAAAAAGCCATACACAACCTGCTTGATCTTGATCGGGCCGTAAAAGGCTTTTGATCGTGAGCCTGGGATGCGGCGAATGGCTTCTGTCTCAACAGGATCAATGTCCATGTAATCACGCTGTTGAGTCGTCCAGTCTACCTTTACGTACTCGACCTTTGCCAGCATCCGCTCCGGGGAGAACTCCTTGACCAGATATGTGTTGCCCTGATGCAAGAAAATACCGCCGTCGTAGAGCGTGAAAAAGGCACGACTGGCTTCTAGCTCTTCAAGCACAGTGTTCTTGCCATTTGTAGTGTCGATGATAGCAAAATGATCTTCTTCTGTATCCCGGATAGCTACTGTGCGAGACGGCTGTGGGAGGAACCGTTCATTGACGTGGTAAAAGCCCTCCTTGTCGAGACGCATGCGCTCGCGAGCAATCTTGGGAAGCAGAGACCCAAAATACTCCATATCAGTCTCCACATTGATCGGCATCTCGTAAGCAGCACACTGAATATGACCTTCAACCACAAGCATATTCTCCAGGTCCACCTGGAGCGCACAGTTTGGCTTTGTGAAAATCTCGTCTGGGTTCGACATGTAGTACTGGTCCGTAGGGAAGGAATCCCCGACCAGAACAGACAAAGAATCCTTGTTTCTTCGGCCAGCACGTCCACTCTGTTGTCGGAGATTGGCAATGGTGTAGGGAAAGCCAACTGTGATGACTGCGTCCAAAGATCCAATATCCACACCAAGCTCGAGCGCACTAGTAGCCACAACACCACAGAGTTTGCCATCAAACATTTCTCGCTCAATCTCCCGCCTGTCTTGCGGTGTGTATCCACCTCGATATGACATGACGCGAGGGATAACTTCTGGCCTTTCCAAGTTCGTCAACTCCGTCTTCACAGCCACCATCAGCGCCTCGCATTGTTTTCGTATGCGACAAAACGCAATAGTCCGTACACCTCTAAGCATAAGTTGGCAAAAAAGCTTTGCAGTCTCAGCCATACAATCACCACGTCCCGACGTAGGATCGCCAGGGTCCTTGAACGGCGTGTTCCAGCAAAGAAACTCCTTACGACCAGACGGCGATCCATCAAAGTCTGTCAGTCTGACTTGTTCAACCCCAAAAATAGTCTTCATGTGTTCCTCGGGATTTGCAACGGTAGCAGAGCAGGAAATAAACTTGACATGACGGTTTCCCACTGCCGCACATACCCTTCGTAGACGCCGCATGATGAAAGCCATGTGTGCGCCGAATAGTCCATTGTACACATGCAATTCGTCAACCACCACAAACCGCAAGTTCTGCAAAAAGGTACGCCAGGAATCCTCTTGCGGTAGAATAGTAATGTGCAGCATGTCAGGGTTCGTGAAGATGATGCGCGCCTCGTCGCGGATATAGTTGCGGTCACCCATTGGCGTGTCGCCATCAAATGTCTCAACCAGAACATCTTCAAACCCAGGCATGAACCGCAGAAGCTCCTTCATGCTCTTCCTCTGGTCCTGAGCTAGTGCCTTGGTGGGAAAGATGTACATAGCCCTGGTATCCGGCTCTTGTTCTAGCTGATGTAGAACGGGTATCTGGTAGATGAGCGATTTTCCAGAGCTTGTCGAGGTAGACACAATCACATTGTGGCCATCATAGAGATTGTTGATAGCTTCGGCCTGGTGTGCGTACAACTGGGTGATATTCTTCGTATTGTAGAGGGCATTGACGAGGTTTTGTGACATGGCAAAGTTGAGATCTCCATACACGGGTTCCTGAGGATCGAAAACTCGATGACCGTCTGGTACAATTTGACCAGTGTACCATTCAAGCGTCTTGATCTCGTTGAGGATATCCGGAATGGATTTGCGTTCTGCAGGTATCGAAGACGGTAGCAGCGACCTCTCTGGACCCGGGGTCGACGCCCTACTCTCAGACGGCATCGGAATGAAAGCTTGTGAAGCCTCCTTGATCTTTTCTACAGCATCGACACCATCTTCAGCGCATTGGTTCAAGAAGGCATTGATTGCCGACGTAAACTTGGCGTTCCTCTTCTCAATCAAATTCATCATCTGCTTCTGGCTAAACACCGGCATCTTAAGTTCTTCATTGCGCAACTTTGTCGTGGCATTGGTCGGCTCTCCAGTCTTCTTATGCTGAACCTGACGCCTGAGATCGCCATCGATGAACTCAAAGAGCAACACCTCCTTTTGCTCGCCTTTTTCTGGTTCAGGCCCGAGTATGGCAAAGTCAGTTGTGCGCCTCCCGTGCATGTTGTCTTCTGAGCCCATCAGATTGATCTGGAGCATTGCCTCATCCACGTATGCAAAGTTGATTGCCTTTGGGATCAATGCCGTGATTTGAGCCACATCCTCAACCAACAGCTCGCGTTGTATGTTGCCCTCGACTGTGCTCTTAAGATTGTCCAGCGTCGTCGCTAGATGTTTGCGTGTGCATAGAAAAGTATACACTAGGTTTACCGCGCGATGCACTTGAGCAAGTTTTGTAAAGTGCCCTGGCCATGGTATTGAGGTTTCGACAAGTGTGGACGATCCATGGCGCACGAGGGGCGGTTTATCAGCGCCAGCTTTCTTTGGGGCTCGCCGCGGCTTCTTCCCTCCGTCGTGTGTCTTCGTAGGGACGCTTGTCGTAGTCGTGGTCTGGGTCTCGTCATCCTCGCAGGTTTTCCGTTTCCCCTTCCTTAATCTCTGATCCGAAACAGTGGCAGCCTTCATTCGAGTCATAGTTGTCGCATTGTTGTGTTCTGGCTAGCTAACAGCACTGATCAAAACCATGCCCAAGAATCGATGACGCAATAGCGCAAGGGCAGTGCTTTTGCTACGCACACGAAATATTCTTCTCGAGCATTTGCTTGCTTGTTTGTAGATGGTATGGGACGTGTCAGATATCGTACTTTCACGGTCTCAGTGGCTGTGGCGACGTACATTTGAAGACGCGAAAGCCCTGTCCGACGCGTTGCCGCGCTCTCACGTGCAGAGACTCCAAGCGGTTAACTCCCATACACCAGCAGAACATGGCAAACACAGTAATAACAGGGATTGGCACATACATTCCCTTCATCACATCACTTCAATTCAAACACAGCCCAAATTCAAATACTGCATATACAGTGAAAAGTAAAGATTTATTCTCATGCCGCATGAGCACACACCAGCCCGGGGTATAAAGCAAGTAGCTCAGCAGTATCCCTCCCACATTCCATCTTCCAAATAGTCATGTGCTGCCTTGAAAACGAAGATTAAAAAGACCATATAAAACAACACTCCTTCGCTAGAATGCAAGTACAACAGAAAAGACAGACCTTAAATAGCATATACATACCATACCATAACCTCGTGATAAACATAATACCTGACCCCATAGATTTGCTGGCCAGATCCAATGTTGCGGCATTGAGAAGCAAAAGAATAATATCATCGTCCATACGTGTGCTTATACCACGGTTGCCCCTGGAATGAGCATCTCAATGCACTTGTTCAGCAAATTGCTTGCCTCGTGGAGCAACTCCCATCTTGTCTTCTTGAACATGTCCCTCATGATGATGAGCAACCCCAAGCAGGCATTGCGGTTTGTGACCTTGCTCAAGTCCTCTGGCGACCTGACTCCACCAACACGGTTGAGATACAACACCATGTCTCTGACCTTGTCGTCATAAGTAGGGAGCTGATAAGGTTCCTTGACTGGCCCGTCAAGTGCGAATCCGTACGACCACACAATTAATGTGGCAAAGTATAGCACCCACGGTCGGTTGAGGAGGTAATCGTCGCGTGCAGAGTAAGAAATGCCAGCAGTTGCCGGGGTGCTGGGATTCAGACTATGATCCCCAGCAACCATGACGCTGGACAAGAAGCGCAGAGCATAGAAGGTGGCGTCCCGGGCTCGGGCGGTGGGGGCCCATACATCCTTCATCCGGCGTTGAGCGCCATTGTAGTCTTGTGACGTTATTGACCTGCCGAGCAGTCTGGGTGCTCCGGCGTAGATTTGGCAATCGACAATGTCCACGTGCATTGCCATGTGCGCCAGGTGATGAAGGACAGTGCGGGACTCGAAGACGATATCGTCGTCGATACCCCGAGAATGGTTGTGGGAGTTGGAGGAAGATGACTCGTCCGATCGATTAAGTGAGTTGTCGAAGTCCTGCTTCCAGAAGTCGAAAGCCCGAGTGAGGGAACCTCGCCATTTATCACGCCCACCCAACGCTGTAGTCACACCGAGAGAGCTGACCTGCAAATCTCGCTGGTTCATGTGCCATGATACACTCAGCAGGCCAGCCATGAGGATGGTGCGCCCAAACGAGTTTGTGCGGACCGACTGTCCATTGAGTGTCTTCTTAAGACCGTCAAGGAACGACATCGGCTTGATCCCGTTTGATGTTAGAGTCTGCTCAACCCGACCCACTTCGGAACTGCTCGTCGCAGACCACAAGGCTTCGTCACAGGGCAAAGGAAGACGCATCTCGTGGGCGACCATGACAGCGCTATGACCAAACATGGTGGCATGGATGCTGTCCATGACGAAGGCTGCAAAGGCAGCTCTCCGAGTAGCCTCGTTCGTGATCCAGTGGTTCCACCATTCGTCTGGCGTGTTTGCGATTCCATTGCTTTTGCCGTCCTTGACGCTGGGAGGTGAGTCCATGGCCGAACGACCAATCAACGAGCTTCCTCGCCTCATCAGCGTCAATGTCGTTGCATGGTGAATATGTGCTCGTTCGTGTAGTGGGCGCGTCGAGTACATCTTTTCAAAACTCTCGAGCAAGAGCAGCCCCTGGAAGATCCAAAGTTTGGCGGGTGGGCGGAAATCGGCATCCATAAACATCTCCCAGCGCAAGTGCCAGGCGAGGAAGTTGGCCAGCTCAGCACAGGCTTGTGTGGTTTCTCGGCCATATGTCTTCTCCAGACAAGATGCTCCAAGACACATGATAGCGAGCAGCAACAGGTCGGGGCAAGTGCTCGCGTTAAAGGTTGGCTTGTGCAGTATCGGCAGCTGCGGGTGGAAGTGAACCCAGTACGAGCTAATGTACGTCTGCATCATGTGAAGACTCAGGACGTGACGGCTATCGTCCTTGTCGCCATCCAT
This sequence comes from Bipolaris sorokiniana ND90Pr, assembly GCF_000338995.1. Classification (NCBI taxonomy): domain Eukaryota; kingdom Fungi; phylum Ascomycota; class Dothideomycetes; order Pleosporales; family Pleosporaceae; genus Bipolaris; species Bipolaris sorokiniana. The sequence continues at coordinate 464,474 of NW_006911900.1, read as the reverse complement.
AATATCCTCTTTTTGCTTCTTGACCGGTGCATGGTCAGTCTCGTTGAAACGGAGATGAATCAAGTCAATGAGATCTTTGCGCTTCTCTTCTGACAGGGCAGATTCTGGAAGGGTTGTGTCCAAAATGCTGTGAACAGCCATGGGGTGGGAAGGCGGTGCAGGGTTGTTCAGATAGCCAGCCACCGAGGGGTCATAGTTGAAGTACGGAGCTTGAAGACCAATCTGGCTTGACGCGCCCCCTGTAGAGCTGACTCCGCCGGGGTAGTCCATGGGCGATCCACCTCTTGGGTTGAACTGGTTGTCGTTGAACAGCCAGGCAGCAAAGTCGTCGGCCATGGCGAATGGTGATCGGCTGTATCCAGCGCTGCCAAACATTGGTATGGAGTATGCAGGGTTCTGATCCATCATGGCGTCCGATACACCCTGCATGCGGTTGTCTATCTGAGCTGAAGAGTCGACGCCATTGACGGGAGTCTGTGCGGACGTGCCATTGTAGTATTGGTTTTCATGTTCTCGAGTCGCCGGGGTGCCAGTGGATTGTGGGTATTCTGGTGGTGGTAAGGAGGAGAACGCAGGGAAATTTTGCACTGATTGATACGCACTTGCGCTGTTTTGGTAGTTGGTCGACGAGCCCGAGGGGGTATATGGCGATGGAGTGACGGTCGAACTATAGGGTGACGTTGAGCTGTATGAACTCACGTTTGACGTCTGCGCGCGTAGCTCGGGCCGTGTGAAGCTGCCATTACCCACATGTGGGGAGTTGTGGAGAGGCGTCCGGACTCCCCCGTAATTACCCAATGCGGCCGGACGGGGTGGGGGTGCAAAGTTCCCTGAATTCTGAGCCTGCATATCATAAGGCTTGGCCTCCGAGCTGCCTCTGTAGGCATCATCGCTTCCTGTCCTTTGCAGCGAGTCTTGCCTGCTATGCGTTGCTGTGGTTGGGGTTGGCGAATGGAAGTTTGGCGGTGACATTTGCGCGCCAGGTCCTCCGTTGGAAGATGCAGAAGCTGGAGATTGCAGGCCATGTGGTCCTTGGCTCTTCATGCTCAGCGCTTTGGGAGGCGGTGCGCTCTTTCCTCCCAGTGCGGCAGTCACGATGGGATTCAGGTTGTGCATGTTGAAAGTGTCTTTGCGCAGCAATTGGGAACCCCGGGCCGTGTGCCTTTCCTTGTGGCGCGCGCAGAGGTCTTGTCGGACAAAGGAGCGATGGCAATCGGGGAAATCGCAGTGGTATATTTGCTTTGGATTGTCTGCGCACAGCATTAGCATCATGGCTGCTTCAAGCAATAATGTTTCCATAGATACTCAATGTGCTGTCGGTCGAAACTCTGCCAGAACATAATGATAAATGATGCAACTCACGGTTCAGTTGGTGGCGGTACAGATGCTCTGCGCGGGAGTAGCTCTTGCCACAGCCCTCGTGGGGGCACTCAAACTTCTTGTCGAGGCCCTTTCTGCTGCGCCGCCTCTTTCTCGAGGAGCCATGACCGTCGCCGTCGCCATCGCCCGTGTCGCCATCGTCGTCCCTGTCGCGTCGACGGCCGCGGGCTTCGCCGCTGTCGGGCGATGCGGGGGTCGGGGGCTCGCTGGCAGCACCAACAGCGCTGTCCATTTTGTCTCCAAAATGCGTCTGGATCTTTCCCAAATCCGACGCGTGCGCAGGATGCATGTGGAGGATTTGCGCCGTCATAGCCAGCGGGGGGAGAGAATCAGGGTCAAGGTCTTGTGTCGCGGGCTTTGGCAGGCTGTGCGCGTGGTTGGGCGGGCCGGTGGCGGGACGACTCGCGTGTCGGGTTGTTGGCAAACAATGGATGTTGATGTTAGTCAAGAGGCGCTGGGTGGTGGGCGAGCATGCTGCTTTTGGAAATCACGCTGCGTGGAATGCAGATGCACGGGAAAATCGAGGGTATTTTTCTTGGGGGAGAGTTGTAGAGAAATGAACAAGAGGGGTGTCGAGTAGATTCAGGTACTAATCAAGGGTGGTAGTAGTGGTGGTTGTGTGGCAAGTGTGTGTGTGCGCGCGCGTGCGTGCGTGCGTGCGTGGGTAGTAGTATGGGTGTGTAGGACTACGGGGAGCCGCCTGGAGGGGCGGGCGGGCGAGAGCGTCTCGTAAATCACCGACAGTCTGGGCAATGACTTGCAGGGACGGGCACTCTCTCGAGGCGTCGAGTGGGTTGTGTGCGGGGGGTTGGACAAAGTGTGCACCCTGGAGCGTGGGGAAAAGCAAGTGCGCAGGTCGTGTGGGAGCAGACGGGCGCGGGTAGGAGAGGATGGGATGGGCAATGGGAATGACGGGAGCAGTATGTAAGCTGCTGGGCTGCCGCTGCTCAGGCTGCCGAGAGACGGACGCTCAGGCTCAGGCTCAGGCGACTTGACCAAGTGATTGCGCAGTAGCCGCGATAAGAAGACCATGTGCCGTGGCAGTGGATAATATCTCGAATTGGGGTGCACGCCTGGCTGAAGAGGTGAGGGGTAGATGCAGGGCCCCCCCCTCCCGGCCCCTGGACATGACCACCACCACCACCACCACCACTCGCTCGCGCAATCAACCGATGGAAGGTCTGTGTAAGATAGTTTAGATGGTATCTATGTACTAGACTAGACTACACTACACTGCACCTAGCATGGACCGCGACAGGGCCGCCGGCACAACTGGGACAAAGAGGCTCTAATATCAAACACCCTGCAGTAGGACAATGTGGAGAAAGGCGACGGGCCCTCGCTCTTACGCGGGATTGGCGGCGGCGCGTGGGGGCTGCACTGAACGAACGCTTTCTCCGAGGTGCTGGTGCTACTGCTACTATTCCGTGTAAATGCAAATGTCCATAGCTACTACATACACCAATGCCATGAATCGCGTCGTGCATTTCAGATAATCAAATCTCGTCTGTTTACATTAAATCCCTCGGCTGTTGTAGCAAGAAGTACCAGGAGCAGGAGTAACACACATTCTCACTAATTCACTCACTCTCTCACTTACTCACTCGTACTCGCCCGCTGGCTCGCAAAGACTCTCGAGAAAGCCCGACCAATACTAATTTCCACATCTCATCATCCAGCGCCTCCCGCTCTTGCACACTCCCATTGGCCAGCAGTTTACCCAACTAGCTAGTGCCGCGCGCGGGCCAGGCGCACCTGCCAATAAGGCGCGGCCCGGTCGTCACTCCACCACCACCTGCATGTGCGCCGCCCGGAATCTCGGCCGCTGTCCATTCCGCTTCTCTCGCCGCATTCGGTGCTGCCTGCGCTTGCCAGTCCAAAGTTATTGCCTACCAGACGAGGAAACTTGACTCTCTTGAAAAGAAAAGAAAAAGTTTGGTCGCGCCAATCAACTTGCAATACCACTCACTGTGCACGCATGTATGCATGCATGCATACATATGCATCTGACATCAGAAGAGCGCAACTGCAAAGAAAGAAGAAAACAACAACCCTTTCCCCCCAACGGCTAGTCAAAGTTCGCGTCACCGTTTGCAGCTCCCGACAGATTTGCACGCATTACTTTTCGCAATCCTCCGCGTTTCATGGGCTGCATCCTCTCGTCCTCCTGTAATGTCCCCCGTCCCACCGGCTCCTATTCTTACTCATGATCCCTTGGCTATACAACTTCATCAACTATGTTCATGTAGTTGCCGTCTTTTCCATTTCCACGGCACGCGCTAGCGATAAGCTCTCTTCGCCCCGCGGACGCTATTTGCGCCGTCGCCAACCTAACAAGCGCGTCGGGTCGACTTGCCAGAGCACAGTTGCGTACACATGCAAATCGATACGCCAGCTTCTTCGTCTTCTCCTCACATCAGCCCTCCCATCGTGAGCTTGCACTTGAGCACACGACTGTCTGACGTCAACCCGCCTTCACAAGACCACACATAGCACGTGTGACCAATGTCTGTACGTACTTGTGTGTGTGTGTGTGTATACAACATTATACATCATACATTTACACTAGATCCACGACAGGCCCCTCGGATCGACCCCGCCAAGTCGTCGTGTCTTACTACTTTTTTTCGCTAAAAGAAAAACAAAATAATACATGGTATGGTGATAGCCGCTTCACTCTAGTCACTCCACTTCACCGTCGACAAGTTCCTACTCCGCCGCTTGCGACTTGGCCTCGTCCTCCTTGTCGCTCGCCTTTGCAGCACCACCAGCCTCTCCAGTCTCCCTTGCCTTCGAAGTAGTGGCCTTGTCGTCGTCATTGCCAGTGGCTGTAGACTCTGCTTGACCTTCCTTCCCCGCAGTTGCCTCGCTCGAGGCCTCAGTCCCGTCACTCTTGGCTGCCTCTGTGGCGCTCTCGCCCGAAGCCTCATTATCATCTGCAGGTGCAGGATCCCCGGCCTTTTCATTCCCAGTGCTCACTGTTTCCTCTCTGTCATCATTTTTGCTCTCTGATGCTCCCGTCTTGGCACTCTTAGCACCGGATTCGTCGCCCTCCTCGTCACCGTCTTCAATCGTGGTGATATCTCCGTCACTGTCTTCGCCCTCTTCATCATCGTCCTCTTCTTCATCTTCATCGTCGTCATCTCCCTCTCCGCCTTCCTCTGGTGTTGCGGGCTCAAAGATTTGCGTCACAGGCCGGGCGTTGAGGTTGAGGTCTGGTTGCTCCTCTTCCTCTTCATTCTCTTCTACCACGGTGTGCACAATTGTCGCACCTACCGATGGCGAATGCCTATGTCGCTTTGTAGTGCCAGCAGTTGAAAGTGAGTGGTCAGACATAGCCCCAGCCAGCGTGTTGTCAGAGATTTGGGATCCCGAGTCCGAAGGCTCACGCTTCAAAATTAGAGGCGGCGCTGTTGGTTTGGTCTCTGAGTTGAGATCAATACCCTCTGCCTCTGGGGGTATAGTGTAGTTGTCCTCTGGCACCAAGCCATACACATCGCAGACTGTCTTGTAAAAAATGTATAGCCCCGTGCGTCCCTCGACGTGCCAGAAAACATCCCGGTGAGAATACCATGCGTGTGCAAATATCCTATACACACGCCTGAAAATGTTGGTGAGCTGCCGTGTCTGTGAGTGCTGCGTCGACTGATCTGTCCCTAGTGCAAGGCGTGATGGAAAGTGCTTTGGCGATGTGAGGGTATTGGCCGCCCAGTCGAGCGTGTGACAGCAGTAGTCAATGGCGCAACATGACTTTGGTGGGTCGTGAACCGCGCACAGATACTGCCATTCCGACGCACGCATCTCCGGGCATGTCAACGACGAGCATGGCGGGCTATCTGCGAAAAGGGCGGTTATAATCGAGTTGACCTTTTGTATAAGGAAGCGGCACAGCTCGTAGAGCCATAGCGTCCTGTCCACGTTCTCCGGCGCATGTGCAATCTTGAGGGCCATTTCTCGATCTACGGGCACGGTGCCGTTTGCTCCTATCGGGTGCGTGAGGAAGTTGTGCAGCGCCTTGAGGTGCTCCGTGAGCTGGAACGCCGAATCAATCTGGCCCAATGTTAGCCATGCGCCTTTGCATCTTGCAAGCGGCCATGCCCACCTCTGCAAGTTCTACAAGCGGAGGGCCCTCTGCCATGTCTGCCGCCTTGGTACCTGGCCGTATCCTTCGCTCAGCGGCATGGTCGAGGTTGCTGAAGGGCGTCTGCTGGTCTGATGAGGCTGCAATCGGCGACAGCTGGTCTTCAGGGATAGGTGGCGGGCTGGGAAGACGGGGTGAAGCGGGCGACGTCATGACGATACTGTTGAGAGCAATTGAGGAGCGGGCGTTTGTAAAAATAGCCTCACAATCGACGCAGTTAAGACCTTGGAGTGGGGTGTAGCGTGTTGTTGACTTTCGGTCTATCTGGAGCTGGCTGCCGACGCAGGGCACATGTGCAGGGATGCTGCCCCAGTACGCGACCGCGCTAGAGTCTTTGCGGGCCACATTTTGCTCCCCTCCGCACGACGTCATTGCTCGGTCTATCGGCTTGCACACAGTCTAGGGTGCATTCTCCGAGTCCTTTGTCTTTACGGAGACATTTGGAGGATTACTTATTTGCAAGACACAGCTTCGTAAGTACCAGTCGTGCCATGCTATGCTGTTTCTACCATTTGCAAATTCCTTGCGCTCACATGACCTATCTCTCACCTTGGGTCAATGCGCCTGTGCTTTGGTGTTTTTACATGTACTCTAACATGTACAATTCTGGTAATTGAACATACGGAAGATTTTTCTAACCTGTCACAGGTACATATACTCATAATCTTCCAACGGCTTACTCAACTCCTCAATCCCTATTTTCTACCCACTATTGCCTGAGTCACCATGAGTGCCGATGCATCGGACGACGAGGTGCCGAGTCTCATTGAACCAGAAAACCCCACCAAAGTCTTGAATGACCAAGATGATGAAGTTCCGAACCTGGTGGGCAGCTCAGACAATGCACCACAGAAGAAAGTTCCCATCACCATAGTCACTGGATATCTCGGCGCTGGCAAAACGACTTTACTCAACTACATCCTGACCGAGGAACATGGAAAGAAAATTGCTGTCATCCTTAATGAGTTTGGTGACTGTACGTATTCCCTCTTCATCACTCGAACTTTCGACTAACACGAGGATAGCAATCGACATTGAGAAGCAACTCACTGTTTCTGATGCAAACTCCACATCCGCCCAACCAGCCCCCTTTGTTCCCCTAGCAAATGGCTGTATATGCTGCTCCGTCAAAGACATCGGCGTCGCCGCAATCGAAAACCTAATGGAGCAATCCGGCCTCTTCGACTACATCCTGCTCGAAACCACCGGTCTCGCAGATCCGGGTAACATCGCTCCTATGTTCTGGCTCGACGACGGTCTCGGCAGCAGCATCTACCTCGACGGCATCGTCACCCTCGTCGACGCCAAAAACGTGCTCAAAAGCCTCGACGAAGGCCTCGGCGATGACGAAGAAAAACTCCAGTCGCAAAAGAACGCCCACCACGATGATCACCACGGCCCCTTACTCACAACCGCCCACCTCCAAATCAGCCACGCCGACGTCGTCATAATCAACAAAACCGACCTTGTCACCCCCGATGAACTCTCCCAAGTAACCGATCGCGTCCGCTCAATAAACGGCCTAGCCCGCATCAAAACAACAACAAAAAGCCAGATTCCAGACCTCCAGGGCCTCGTTCTTGACCTCCACGCTTACGATCAAGTTACAGAGGCAGATCTAACTTTTGCATCAAAAGGCCACTCTCATCTCGATCAATCCATCGCTACTTCGACAATCACGTTCCCCGCTTTATCTCGTGAGCAAGTAGACAAGTACGATTTCTTTCTGCGTACGCTGCTGTGGGAGGAGACGCTACCCAACGATGTCCCGCATAAACCGTTTGAGATTCACAGGTTGAAGGGACGGGCGCCTGTTGAGGGGGGTAAAGTGCTCCTGACGCAGGGTGTGAGGAGTATCTACGATACTAATGAGTTGGAGATTGATGCTGCGGAGGGGAGTGCAGAGGGGAAGTTGGTGCTTATTGGGAGGGGCGTGGAGCAGGAGGGGTTTGGGGAGAGTTTGAGACAAGTGTTGGGGTTGTGAACGAGAGAGTTCACACGAAATGTTGAAAAGGAAAATTTTTGTTTGATATATGTCTTCATATTCAACTTGCATTGCCTATTCTCAGTATGTGTGATTGTATGCAATGTCATTTTGCTTACTCACAACGGAAACTCTGTACCCTTTCGTCCCGCAAACTACTATATACAGTCCAACAAACGGAACGCCCTCCCGCCCTCCATCGGCCCGATTTGCATCCTGCGCGATAGTACGTGATTGGAGGAAGAATTCCTCAAACCCAACAACAAACCACTTCTGCTAAATGATTATCTTACATGCAAAAGGGACGGGAAGTGGAATGCTTGAGAGATAGACAAGCAGTTTGACTCGTACTGCGAGTTGGCACATACGACGGGACGATACAGGGATCCCGGTTAAAGGAATAAATGCTTGATTTGTTAGTTTTGTATGCTAAAAACAACCTTGCTACATACTATCAATGATATCTTAAAGATGCTCAAAACTGTCTCATGAATACTTATCAAGGATATAAATACAACCGTTGTGGCCCTGCTATCGATTATTACATGCACACCTATTTACGGTAAACTACTTGTACTTGAGTTGCTATTGTTCAGACACGAGTAGTATTGTTGTAATACTTTGATGATTTATAGAAGCTAACAAGTTACCTTGGGCTGCCCAGCATACCTGGACCAAGTCCAACACAGTTCCCTTGAAACACAGTTCCCTTGAAACACTGTTCCGCCGGAGACTGTAATAGCGCCTCGATACTCGGAGCCATTCTGTGTGATCCTTTGAGGCGAGTAGTGTGCTGGTGCTACTTACGTTAAGGGTAGAGGAAATGTCTTCCAGGGCAACTTTCTCGGCACTCGCTTTATCAGTAAGTCGCGCTCCAACGCTACTAGCACCTCGCAGAAATTCCATGCTTACATCGCGAAGGCTCCTCAGCGGTGACTCGACCTGATTTCGAGGGCCATTTCGCGCATGCTGCTTTCGAGCCCGCCAAGGCGTTCGTTCCACGAAGCAGCCTGCACGACCAGATACACGCGCAACTCACCCGCGCTGCTACAGACAACAGCACTAAGACGCTTGTGGTGTGGGGACTAGATGGGGCAGGCAAGACGCAACTGGTGCTAGGCTACATGTATAAGCATCACGTGGAGTACGATGCGACGTTCTGGATTGAGGCCGGGCGCAAGGAGTCGCTAGAGGGCGACTTTGTACGCCTGTACCAGACGCTGTTTGTGCTGCACACATCTGCTAGGGAAAGTTCGGAGACGACAATCCCGTGACTGGAGTGAAGAGCTGGTTCGCGGGTCAGCAAGGGCGGTGGCTGATGGTGTTTGACGGCGCCAATACAATTGAGGACGCAGAGGCAGACGGCTACATCGACATCAAGCACTTTATCCCCAGCGCAGCATATCTCGACGTCGTCATCACAGCTCGCAGAAGCAGGGCGAAATGTATGACGCATTCAGAGGGGGTGGAGGTGGGCGAGATGGAAGCAAGGCAGTCAGTTGAGCTATTTCAGAAATATGCTTGCACACCGCATGTTGATGCAACTGATAGAAATGAGGTTATGCGTATCGTTAAAAAGCTTGGGTGCCTGGCACTGGCTGTCACGCTTGCTACCACATACGTGGGGTCAACGCCGCGGCTGCAGAGCAACATCAAGGAGTACCTACACGAGTACCGGCTGCGACAACAGGAGCTGCTTAAACGTAAGTCAGAGAGCCTGGTGCACCAGTGCAAAGACAGCGTGCTGAAGACGTGTGAGACGTCGTACGCTGCCGTTTACAACCAGTGTCCCGAGGCGTCGGTTCTGATGACAATACTATCATTCCTGAGTTTCGACGACATGTATGTTGAGCTATTCTGTCCCGAGACTGAGCAGGGTGGTGTGAAACAAACAGATGAGACTGGCGTAAGCTGGAAGCGCCTGGTCTCGCCGAAGCAGCCAGTAACCAAGTAAAAGATCGAAGACTGGCTTGAGGAGCTGAAGAAGTACTCGCTCGTACAGTGAAAAGGTGAGCAGCAGGCCTATGTAATGCACAAGCTAGTGCATGCTTGGGGATACGAACGCCTCTCAACAGAAGAGAAGGGCAATAGTGTTCTTAGCCAAAAATACAACCGTGCAAACCTCGTTAGCTCTCCCTTAAGATTCAGGTGAGCCCTACAATCCAACTCCAGCATCTAGCCGTAGGTGGACAAAAAGCCCTAGCACGACTTTGCCGAAAAAAAAAGCCACGGACATAGATAATAACCATTATTCTTTGCTGCACGTTGTTATTTACTATAGCAAGCCTATTGAGCACAGCTAGTTTAACTGTCACCCCGACGGACAAAAACATAGGTGGTACTCCACATAGTAGGCCCCACCACCTAACTAAAATCAATAACACTTCAGAAAGTCAGTAGCTTTGAAGCTATATAACACCACCACCACCACCACCACCACCACCACCATATTTTAATTGCTACCTTTTTTCTAACGCGCACTATCCTCCCAATACACTAAACTTATATTAAAAAAAATTATTTTTATTTTTGCAAAAAAAATATAATTCTAGAAAGGCGTGGGTGAACGGTTACTGCTGACTGTATGTAAAAGCATACATCCATCCCCATTTTGGAGTATACACTAACTACCTATATTTTTTTCTTTGTCCGCGGGGGTGGACTACTACTACTACTACTATACATTCAAACGGCACGCAGTTCCCGCAAACCGCCATCGGCCCGATTCGCATCCCGCGCCATCCCCTTTGTTGATTGGAGGAAGAATTTCTCCAAAGCCAACAAATACACATTTGGCATCTGCTAAATGATTACAAAGGGAGGGGGGGAAAGGGAAATGCTTGAACGGGATTCCCCTCCCCCCCCCCCAAAAAAAAAGATAAGACAAGCAATTTGACTCGTAATATATTTTGTTAGTTCTGTTGCCGCGTGAATCCCATTCGTAGTGAGGGGGAAAGCCATACAGGCAGAGGTTGGGAGCCTAGGATATAGTACCAATGATGAATGTGTTACTTTATTACGTATAAAACTCACCATGTCCCCGTTTTCCCAAGTTCATACATATTAGCAAACAACAAAGGTGAGTTTCATAGTATAGTGATTAAAAAGATTGATAGTAGCTGGGAAAAAACCCCAATAATTTCCTAAAAGACATGATGATATATCCATTTCTCATGTCCACCCCAACTAAAAACGTTGTTCGTTGTCGTTGAGGATTTCATCATTTCAGCGAGTGGAATAATAGACCGATGCCACCATACAAATATTTATACGGCTTCCTTCTCGGTGCTGACAACCTTTGTTTCGTGCTCGACGCCCGAGGAGCCGTCTCCAGACAGAGCAGTGAGACCGAGCTCGCGGTTGATCTCGGCCATTCGCTCCTGGTCCTTGAGTGCGGTTCCCTCGCTGCCGAAAATGGTATCCATCTCCTCAAGTGTGAGACGCTTGGTCTCGGGGACGAGGAACCAGATGAAAGCTGCTCCGAGCGTAGTGACGAGTCCGAACAGGATATAAGTTCCGTATGTGATGCTCTTGAGGAGATCGGGAGTGATTTGACCGATGATGAAGTTGTTCATCCAGTTAGAAGAGCCACCGAGCGCGGTACCATATGGACGAGTGGACAGAGGCCAGATTTCTGCAGAGATCAATTAGTTTTGGTGTGCAAAATCATTTCAGACGCAAGATGACTTACCGGCAATCAGAATCCATGCACAAGGACCCCAGGAGTATCCGAAATGGATGACAAACAGCCAGACCATGACGACTGCAGCCCATCCGGCAGCCCTGTGGTTCTCGAAATCGTTGATGTTCTTAGCGAGAATGACGGCGATGACGAAATGGGAGAAGGCCATGCCTAGAGCACCAACAGCCAGAACAGGCTTGCGACCAAGTTGATCAATGTACAAGACAGCCGGAATTGCTTTGATCGTATTAGTGCTGTGATTTCCTCATGCGATCGAAAAGGAAACTTACTGGCAATGAACATGACGATTCCAACCACACCAGTAGCGAGGAGGGACGTGGTGTTGCCTACCAATCCAATCTGCTCGAAAATGACAGGAGCATAGTAGAGAACCTATTATCGAATCGAAATTAGCCAAAGTCACACAGACGAATTCCGTAGAATCAATACGTACAGCGTTGATACCAGTCCACTGCTGGAAGAACATAGTGACGGTGGCAACGACGACTCTCTTGAACATGGCCTTGGTCTTGAACAGCGAGGCAATGGCCACAAACTGGAGCTTGAAGATGTTCAGAGTAGTCTGCTCCTGGAGGTGAGGGAAAGACTCGGCAACAGTGCGCTTCTCAAACAGAGACTGTGCCTTGATTTCGAGGAATTCAAGCTCAATGAGCTCGTGGTCAATTGGCAGGTTGCGGAGAGATGCGAGGTTGTTGCGGGCCTCTTCTTCACGGTCGTGGTGCATCAACCAACGTGGGGAAAAAGGCATCCAGATCATTCCGATGAGGAGAACGAACGCTGGGACGAGTTGGAGGCAGATAGGGACGAGCCATGCTGCGTTTGACTGAGTCTCGAGAGTGGTGCCACCAATGTAGTTTGTTCCGTAGTTGATCCAGAAACTGACCATAATACCGAATGTGATGGCAAGTTGCTGGAGCGCGACGAGAGCACCACGGACCTCACTGTATCGAGTAAGTATGCTGTTTTTATGGTTTGCGTGGAATGTACTTACGGAGGCGCGCATTCACTGTTGTACATGGGAACGATGGTGGAGAGAGCACCGACACCTACACCACTGTGATTTTGTCAGTGCAAATGTTCAAGGCTATAGGGTTTATGCAGACTAACGTGATGAAGCGACCAGCGAGAATTTCCTCGTGTCCGCCGGCGATGGCAGTAATCTGAATGACAACACCGATAATGAATACAACAGTGGCGATCAAGATGCCGTACTTTCGCGAGGCAGCCTCAGCGATGAATCCGGACATGATGGCACCAAACCAAGCACCAAGTTCCAAGATGGCAGTCAACCATCCCTTTTTGGTGGCGTTGTCAGTATAACCGTCGGTTTCTATTGCGTGTCAGTGCGAGTATACATAGAACCGAATGGTAACTACATACGCTTTCCAAACGAAGGCATTTGCAAAATGCCACTGAACATGCCCTGGTTGTATCCGTAAAGCACACCACCGAGACAGGCAAACATAGCAATCAGGAAGACCTTTCCATTCTTGACAAGAGCCGCCGGACCACTCTTGCCCATGAGGGCTTGACGCCTTTGCAGCGCGACATCAAAGCCGGCTGAAGGAGCACCTCCACCAGCCATAGCGATAGTTGGTACTGGAAATGCGGGTGGTGTTTGGGAGAGGGCTGAGGAGAGGATGGCTGAGATTACCCCAGGTCATCGGAAATCTTGCCAACATGCGGTGCAGGCGCCATCTTATGTAGGATGCGGAGAAGGTGGCCTGCCCACATCACATATCATCCAGCACCCCGGTGATAGGATCATTGCAGCATGGAGCATATTGGTGCCACAATTATTCCCAGATCGGCGGGAGGCCATGACCGGTAGATGCACTTTAGCCCTTTAAGCATACCAAGGCTAAACGCCTCTTCGGCTGCAGCTTTGCAAGCAGTCAGACGAGGGCAGCAAGGCCAACAATTGGACACTAGCAACAATGTAATCCTCCGCGGTCCCCGCAATGCCCGTCCACCTATGTCGGTGTCGTACGCTCGGATCAGCGCCAGTGCCTCTTCCAGACGCAAATTAGGCTAAATGGCTGCCACTCCGAGCATCCTGGGCCGAGCAGAATAAGCTTTGAGGACGGCGTGCAACGGTCCTCATGGCAGATCCAATCCACGGCCCGCTTTCTGACAGGCGCGCGCCATGGGTTTCCAATCATGGCGTTGCCTAGGTGTTGTCTGTTGTTGGAGGTGGGAGGCCGAACGCCTAGCAATGGCTAAAAGGACATATTCATGTGAGCAACAACTAGACCCAACAATACTTGCCACTCGCAGTCATGCCACACAGCTGTCGGGCCTCGGAGACGACATGCGAACGTGCTTCTAGCCTTTTGCTCATCTTGAATTCCGTGGAGCAATACGACCCGACCCATCCATCTCCTAGTGTCGTGAAAAAGGCAAGGACATTTAAAATTGTGCCGGTGCACTTCCGAGTCAGCGGTACGGCGTTGGAAATTGCAGCAGAGGAAATCAAAAATCCCAGGGAATGTTCCGCTTACGCCAGAAATGATTTTAATATAGTTGATGCAGATGCAACGTGGGTGGATGATGGAGAAACGGGGGCCCACGGGGAAAAAGTATGTCGGCAGACCCTTGCGCACCCCACGCGTTTCTCCTTCCTGACGCGTCGTACCTTCCACAACTTACACCAAGCAATACCAGCACCCACACCAACACCGAGTAGCCACCCAAAGTACCGGCATCTTGAAGAATCATGGCTGTTACTATTTTTCAGAGGAAGAAGGACCTTGGGTACCTGGTCTTTTTCGTCATACATCTGCCGGTCATGCTGGGTAAGTCATGATTCATTTCATCTCTCTTCAGATGCCCATTGGGATCTCCTACCAGCATCACCCCGTGACACTAGTAGAAAAAGTACATTTTTCTCGTCTCACTGTTCTCAAAATCAAACATCCGCCGACTACACACCGCGTGGTCTGTTCAGCCCTGCCATCAACATGCTAGCATAAACCTCCCACGTTACACAACCGCAAAACAATCCCAAGGCAAAGGCCACACTCCCCCCCCCCTTTCAACCCCTCAACCCCCACTGTTCCGAGGAAATCATCCACAATCATCATCATTATGCACCTCCTTGCAAATCATCCCCCGGCTACCACCCCGCTAACCCTAACCCAGCATTCGATCTAACAGGCTTCTACCCCCTCTCCATCAAACCCACGTGGATGACCACTGTCCGCGAATGGTACGTCGCCACTTACGGTGATCGCTTCTTCTACGCCACTCCAACCTGGTTCTCCGTCGTCACTTTCCTCGAGCTAATCTACCATCTCCCCGTCACGCTCTGGGCTATTCCCGCTTTGCTGCGCAATGACCCGCGTGTACCTCTGGTGCTGCTGGTTTTTGCGCTCGAAACGAGTATAACAACGCTGGTGTGCGTTTCCGAGATGCTGAGCTGGGAGGAGTTGACTCCTGCGCAGAGGGGGCTGCAGGGGTTGGGCGGTATGTATGGCGGGTACTTGGTTGCTGGTAAGTCTGAGGCGCGTGGCAGGGGTGGTGGGGATGGTGATGCTGATAAGATATAGGTATTTTCATGATGCTGGATTGCTATGCGAGGTTGGATCAGATGATTGCGAGACAGCACAAGGGGTTGGAGCCTGTGACTAAGAAGAAGCTGTGAGCTTTATAGTCATATATTGTGTCAAGGATACGTATGCATTGTACGAAGCATACGGCGGGGTACTTACGAGCATGCTTAGGCTCTAAGTTACTTATCTTGTCTTGCAAGAGATATTGGAATAACTCGGTATTGATGCTAGGAAATGACTACACACGTCAAGCCTTGTGGCTTGCAAGTGGATAAAACTGCGACACCTAATATGGAAAAGAAGAGTATACACAACAAATCACTGTTCAAGAAATTAACGACATTTCGGTACATTTTACAATCTGACATTGTCCCTACGCCGTGTTCCACACAAGCATTCCAGAGAACGCAATGTCATCTTCAACTCTAACACCAATACGAGAACCTTGCAACGTATAATCCAACCCTAAACGCCATAACACACGAAACGCCGTTTTAATAACAAAAGATAGAAACAGTAAGACGTAACCCAGAATCCAGAAAAGAAATTCGTAAAAAAAAACAAGAGAAATACTCAGACCAGATAATACCTAGCCCCCGACCCACTGTTTTTTTTATAATATTCTTTCTTTTTCTTTTCTTCATTCACGCAAGTTAGTAAAACAAGCTAACACCCTCCTTCTCCCCCTCACTCTCCCCCCTCGCCAACTGCGCCAACCTCACCTTCATCGCCTTCCCAGCCTTATCCTCAAACTCCTCCCCAAGCCGCATAACGCACGTGAACAGGACATTCCAGCCATGCACACCCGCCGCATAAAACGCCTCGAGAACCGCAGCTTCGCGGCTCCCGCACTTGATCAGCTTGTAGATATGGCGACCTTTGTAATGCACTTGTGGCGGAAAGGTGTGGTCGGCGTCAAAGGTGCTGATGACTAGGCAGTAGACGAGTGGCATACTATCAGACTGCGCGAGACTAGTACTTTGGTACTGGGAGCCGCTGGAGCTAGCGGCATCGGTCCCGCGACTGACGTCGTCGAGTAAGGTAGTAAGAGCAGCAGAGGCCCATACCTTGGGTAGTTCAAGACTCAAAGGCTTTGCGTTGGGCACAGCAAGGACCTTGTCCTGGGGTGTTGAAAAGGGCTCGTCGTCACGCTTGGGGTGGTGCTTGGAGGAAGACGACTTGCTGGGCTTCTCGTACCAGATGCCTGTGTCTGCATGGCGGAAGAGCCACTCGTATTCTTGGTAGTCGGCAGCATAGGCTTGGTGACGCATTAGGAAGACGTTGCGTCGGAAAGGCACGATGCGGACTATGTGGCTGGAGATGTCGTTGGTGGGTACGCCGAGGGAGCGTGCGGGGATGAATTGGTGGGCTGTGTTAACTTCCCATTCTGGGAGGAAGGGGAGGTGGTCGAATGATGCTGGAGGTGGCGGTGGCGGTGGAGGAGGAGGAGGAGGAGGAGGAGGAGGAGGTGGAGGCGGAGGGGGAGGCTTCAAGTAGTTAGAAATTGGAGATGGCAAACGCAATACAGGAACATACCGATGGTTGGGAATATGGATTGAAAGAGGTATGGAAGGTCATAGCCTGCATGCTACTAGGTGGTGCTGACTATAGAGTATTTAGCTAGGTTCATGTGATTCATCAAAGACATCGTCAACTTACGGGCGGAGGAGGAGGTGGTTGTATAGCCTGGTATTGAACTGGGCTTATACGTTTCCCACCACGTTCTGGTATTCTGCGGCTTTCTGTACGACCTAAACCGTTTTGCTCGGTACCATTGTGTTCTCTTGTGAGGGGAGGCTCTGGGTTTGGATCGGTACTAGCTAGCTCTTTGTTTGCTTTTTTCACCCAGTGGTCTACAAATTGATCGTCCCGCTTCACTTCTGAGCTATGCCACCCGCCTTTCATGCCTGAAGGGTGTACCCTCATGGAGCTGTCTGTTGAAGCTGGACTCGGAGCTCTGCGAGGTGGCTCGCAATTCTCATGTCCACAGTTGTCGAAGCAGGTCGATCTGGCGGCGGGAGAACGAGGATCCCACGCAGGCTCTCGGTGAGGTTTTGCTTCGGGACCCTGCGAATCAGTCGGATTGCCCTTGATAATTGATGAAATTAAACTCATTGACGGACCACTCTCAATGAGAACTATGTCTTCATCCATGAAACCGAGGAATGGATTCAACAACCCTTGGTTTAGAGAGTGGTGACGAGAAGAAAGGCGTAGACTGTTCGGAGTTGGTATTTCAATGTTTGTAAGCAGTAGGTGGAGATTTGACACCGCAGAGGACGTGGCCTACAGTTCCCAATTAAATATTGGAAATTCGCGTTGTGGTTGGTCTTACGTAGGCTATTCCTCAACGAAGAAAACAACCCAGTGCTGAATAGGCTAGATAGCCCTATCTGTCCTATGACGATTGCATCCCAAGATGTACACGGTGAGGGAATTAACCCAGTGAGCTGGTAAGTGGGCTGAGCCCTACTATGGTCTTCCGAGGAATAATCAGGACACGTCAGTAAGCCCCACGTATTCTGAAACAATGGTGGCCTTCCTTTGGCATATGGCCATATTCAGAAGCGTTTTACAAGGCCGTCTCTTCTCAGCAATTTCCAAATCTGAGTGGAGATGGCTAAACTGTAGGTAGATCAATATTTTGAGGGCTTGCTGATCACTTCGCCATATTGGGGTAACCACAGATTTATTCCGGTCACACAAGAGCTAAGAACGCCAAAACAAAGCTGCAGATTTGCTTCATTCTGCAGAAGCTGGAATTTATGGGTAGCATACGTGTTACTGCCAAGGGCAAGCACTGTTGCCAAGTTGGTGTACAGGTTACTGAATAGAGAACTTATGCAGTGTAAAGTAACCCGAACTTCCTAGATGCAGCATACCCAACGTTCGGGGGACGGACCGGCTGCAAAGGAAGCTCATATGTGAGAAATTTGCCCAAGTGAGAATACATTAATACCTGTAAGCTCCGAGTGAGAGTGTTGGTAGTATTTATATCTAGTAAGCGATGTTGTAGCACCATCCAGTTTCAAACACGATATGGCTGTTTGGTCCTTCTGCTAAACGGGAAATCCTCGATCCCTGCAACAAACCGCGCTGTAATTTTGCCCGGGGAATTCATTGGATGATTGTAAGATCAAGGGAAAGGTAACGATCGCTATGTGTTATGCACAATGTGGCTCAGTCTAAGTTTCCACTAAGGCAAGCCAAAAAGTCTGGAGCTTTAGTTGCCAACACGGTGATTCATTAGCTGTTCACCTTCTCCACAAGTTTTGTGAGATGTCGTGTCAGACGAAATAGTCCGGCCGGTTTTCTTACCCACTGGGCAATTCCCGATAACTTGTAGCATTTTCCATAAGTTGAAATTTACGCCCTTTGGGGGATCTGAAGGAGTCGGATGACAATGCAGTGTGTAGCACATGTCTTAGGTGCGAATTCTGCAGGTTGCATGCATCTGCCGTTGCTACACCGCCTCGTTGTGTCATCTCTGGAGATAAGCTGGTCGGGGGAGCGAGGGTTAAGGAATAACAAAACATGCGAATATAGAGAGTAAATGGGGGTGAGAGGTAACGAATAACTAAAACTTGAGACCCACTCACATACGTGGCTGATGATACATAAGTGTATGTACACTACACATTGGTCATGCAAGGCACGGAAGCGCTAAGCGAAATGAGGCGACACAGGAGGATCAGTTCGATCTTTGCCTATGTAGGCAGAGGACTGATTTTGGGGCAACCAAAGAAACATGATGAGAGAACGCATGCCGTGTTCAAATGAAATTGCCTTATCTACGCCAAGGGTGTGTGAAACTGAAGCAAATCTCAGCAGCTCAATCATGATTGGAGAAGAATTGCAGACCATTTGCTAGGGATGTGGTAGGTGCAAGTTTCCTGCGTGAACCAAAATTGATCTACAACAGATGGTTACACGATCTACAGAAAATCTCTCCGCAATAATGGTGTCCCGGGCCTCACTCTAAGTGTAGAATGAAGCAATGGGACTGTCGGCCAACCATAGTGCTTCCGTTGAACACCCTATGGTGCTGAAATGACCGGATGTTGCCTACATCTTAGACGAACAACATGTCTACCAAACACCCGTACGGTTCCGATATTGAGTAGTGGAGTGCGAACATAACCAAAGTTGTTTGTTTAGCAAGTGACAAGACAGGATACAACCACCACATGCACATGCACGGATAGGGCTAGTGCGCCAAGCACTTCCGATGCTTGAAGGTCGGCGTCATCGTAGCTCCCCAAGCTCACGTACGACTCCACACCGAAGCCATCAGCCCCGTCGCCAGCTCGTCGCCGCACGCAGCTTTCTAACGACCTAAACTCGTACTGTTTCGCGTCGATAACCCATCGCATCACCTCCCTACAAGGAACAGGCAACCCACGCGCATCCCCAACCAAACCGCAACCAAACACATCCAACAATGGCGAACGGGTATATACCACCCATCCAGACCCATCCTATTTAAGCAAGAACAGGAAAAAACTAATGCAAGCAGCTGGGCCCCCATTATCGGCCTCATCGTTGTCGTTATCTTCTGCGCCGCAGCCTGGGTTCTAGCGCCAAAGGGCGAAAACCAGACGTACGTTTACCGCACCATCCCCTCGTCAAAGACGGTCTCGACGCCATCCAAGCCCTGTTTGCGCACCAAAGTCTCGTCGCAGCATCTCGGTGCTGCTGCTGCCGTCGACGACCAAGACGATAATGATAGGAAGCTGCACGGCGGTACACCGGGGACGAAGCGCGTACACTTTGCATATGATGGCGAGACATGCGCTGCGTATACTGCTGCTGCTGCTGCTGCTGATGAGAAGTCGACTTGAGAGCGAGAAGCTAGTACAGCAACAGGAGCATCGGTGACGGCAACGGGGCGGAGGCAGATGGGGAAAAGGATACTTTTGGCTGACTTGGCTGCGAACAGGGTTTGGCGATCTACTCTTGTACTTTCTGCGGCTGCCATGTACATCATGTGGGCTATTACTTTCCTTGCACAGCTTCATCCACTCATTTCGCCCGTACGAAACGACCTGCGACCGGAGTTAAACGGGGGACGCTAAAGGGTAATATGTGTGCAATCATACGTATGGGGGAATACCGTGGCTCAAGATAAGCTGGAGCGGGCAATAAGGAGTATCAACATATGCTGAGAGGCTGCGTTATACAAGAACGAGCTTTATGCCGAGGAATTGTACCGAAAGGAGCTCGACCTACACGGTTGATGCTGAACATGTGGAATCTCGCGCGCGTTTGCACATTTGGTTTGGCGCATTACGGAACACCTTCTTCTTTGCTTTTAGGCGTGTACGAGTATCAAACGGGGTATCATACCATTGCTTGAAAATCCACCGACACATGCGTTTCCAGCTTGTGACCTTTTTGTCAAGACGAACTAATCGCATTGCTTGCCCACCCCCACAGCGTGCTAGCTACCGTCCATTCACTCAAATACCCTTCCCATCCTGTCCCCAGCCCAGCCGCCCGCAGTATTGACCATCCCACAAGCATTCTCATACCTGCCCCAACACCCACCAGTATCCCCGCTCTAAAATACCCACAATCCATCAAAATCTCCAGCGCCGCAATATTATTCACAATAACCGCCCAACTCACCGCCGTCGCCGAACTAGGCAAATCATATTCCCACACAATAAGCAGTATAGGAAAAAGCTTCGTACAAGACGATACCAGCAGCGCTGTTGACAGCGGCGTCGGGTTCGGAAAATACGCAATACACCTCTGCCACAGCCTCCTCAGCACACCAGGCAAACCAGCAGGATTATATGCGCACAGTAGGCGAATCGGCAAGTGAAACGCCAGCGTCGACAGCGTGACCAGGCCCAGAAAAAACAGATACTGCAGTCCCAGCGGATACGCCTGGAGCACCATTGCATTCGTCACGCCGCCATGCGGGGACCCCAGCGCCGAAGCATTCGGCGGTGCTGTAAAAGGGGATAGCAGCAGCGAATCGGCTGGAAGGGGGATCTTCTCGATGCGCGCCCATGTAAGGTAGACGTCGAAGAGGAGGAGGAGGATGCCGAGGCGGAGGATGGAACGCTATGAACACTCTGTATCAGCATATACTTTAAGACTCGCAATCACCATTGATAATCCAGGTGTTTATATGTATATGTAGATATGTGGGTAACAAGGAAGGGGGAAATACATCAAACCTATCATCCCCCCTCTCCAACCGATTAAACAGCAAATGCCGGTACACCTCCGCCTTGATCAGCACGAGATCAATGAACAAAACGACAAAGTCGTGCTCAACGTATTTGTCGGCGAATTTCTTGCAATGCGGGCATTGTGTTAGGCGGACGCCCTTTCCGAGGGCTCGGTCGTCGGCTTTGGAGTAGGTGGTGTAGAGGGTGCGGACGGGGGTGCGGCAGGATATGCAGATGGGCATTGTTTCCGGGGGAGTTGCGGCGGGAGGTGGGGTTTGGTCGTGGTGATATGTTCGGGATGGATGGATGTGGGGTTCACATTGTGTGTGGGTGAGGTTAGAGCCGAGGAGAGCTGTTGTAACGAGTGTTGTTATTGTGTGTTGTAGAGGATGGTGATGATGTTCGGGGAAAGTGGCTTTGGCGGGGATTAGGGTGGAGCGAGCTACTTATGTCCGATGCGCTCACATTATCATCTCTGGCATTCCCGACTTCAAACCACCATCATTCCTTCCAATTACGATATCTTTGATTCAGACAAAAAATGAGTTAGCTTGGATTGTGATTCTGTCGGCCTCTTCTTTATTTCCTGAGAAAAATCTTGCTGTAACCACACTCATGCTTTTGACGCCAGTGTCCCCTCCCTATACTGATGATACACCTATTCAACGCCTCGCGCTGCAAGAATGGTAACACAAAAAAACACAAATATACAATCATCGTTCCCGTATATCTTTGCAACTTGCCAATTGCATTCCCTCCGCCATATAGACATTTAGCGAGCAGCTTCCTCGACAATAGCGTTGACATCGCGGGCCCTCTGAATCCATGCCTGATCATCCATATCTCGTCCGAGAACATCGCTGCCCAGGATGATGCGCATAACATCAGCCAATCCAATTGCGTTCTCAGGTCCACTAAATAGCGCGCCTGTTCGCCGGCTGACGGTGGCCCATTGCTCGATGAGGTAAATGATCCACTTGACGAGTAACTTGCGGTTACGGCCTGCGAATGGCGGTTCCTGCGCATACCATAGTGCCTCAAGCGTAGCGACCAGGCTCTCGAACGGCGCGTTCAACTTGAGGAAAACGTCAATTGGCCACGTAAGGTTAGCATTCAGCGCCAAGTTCTGAGCGTTGGGCGCGTTGGCGTCATGGACATAGAACTCCAAGTCATACTGCAGGACTAGCTGCAAAACAATATTCACAGGGAACACGTTGTCGTTGAGGTTGGTGCGGTGGCCAAGATCCTGGACTTTCAGTGAGACAATCTCCCAAGGCGCGGCCTGGCGGTCGGCAACAGCGTTCCGGTGGGTTTGGTCAATCAGGTTGGTCCACGTTGAGCGAATGTCCGGTACGCTACGGTAATCGGCAGCATGGTAAATGAGGAGGCAGATATCGTAGTAACCTGCTTGGTCGGCGTAATCGTGGTAGAGCTAGGGCATGTCAGCAAACGCGTCTTACATATACCAAAAAAACTCACCTCATCGAGAGGATGGATTTGGCCATTGAGATGCTCAATGACGTCTTCCCTCCGCTTTCCAACAAGTCGCTCGTCGCCCTTGATACGCTGCAACACATCGTCTTGGATATTGGCAATGTCAAGATGATCGCTGATGTTTCGCAGCAATTCTTGCCTGGTCTGGCGGTTGCGTACTCCTGTTTCCGAAAAGCCAGTCATACGCGTCGAAGCATTCGCCTTGGCCCGCGACAGGTATTCTATCCTCTTTTCTAGCGTCAAGGGTAAGGTGCTCTTCGCAAGCTGGAACTGTGTCTCTGCCGCACTTAGGTAGTCGTTGTAATGAGCGTAGTAGCGCCACAGCAGATCCGCGTGAGCTAGGTTCGTGTCAGAGCTTTGGCGCAAATAGTCGACTACGAATGGAGAGTTGATCTCCAGCAATCGCTCGGCCCATCCGTTTTGCATGTACCAGTCGTACAGATAGTTTTGGAAGACTTCGTCGTCCGAGTTGTTGATTTGCTCGTACGCTTCGTGTTTGCGACGAGTAACCTGTGAAATAACACCATCAGGTACAGGCCCTTGGGTATTAAAGGCATGATCGACAGCCTCGATCACGTTGCAAACGAGGGTGTAACAAGAAGCGCGCTGTTCATAAAAGTGACGTCGTGGGTCGCTCGCATCGCCGACGTGATCACGGGAGTCCCGTACCCAAGACAAGGCTTTGTTACCTCGGTCCCACTCTTGAGCAACTTTGAGGGCAAGTCTGATGGCACCTAAATCGTGTGTGTTAGAACAATTCGAAAATGTACAAGTCTAGTCAGCTTACCAGCATAGAACTCAAGCTGGATGTACTGATCAACAGTGGCGGCCAAGTTCTCATAGCTCAGGCTCTTTGCCACTTGTTCGAACAACCTCAAGCTATCATTGAGCAGAATACGTCCACGCTCAGCATTTGCACCCATGTCAGCTGCCTTCTTCAAGCTCTCTTGAGCCTTGAAGATGACCACATCATCTGAACT
Organism: Bipolaris sorokiniana ND90Pr; assembly: GCF_000338995.1. NCBI lineage: Eukaryota > Fungi > Ascomycota > Dothideomycetes > Pleosporales > Pleosporaceae > Bipolaris > Bipolaris sorokiniana. Next base: position 441,059 of record NW_006911900.1, on the reverse strand, counting down.
ACAGAAGCTGCCACACTTCCTCCTGAGGGCCTCAGCAACTGACTCAACATTTGAACCTTTAGCAATGTTACGGTTGACAATAGCCTTGACCAACTCCCTGGCAATCTCCCTGCCCTCTTTGATGGAGAAGAGGCCCTGGAAAGTGAGTTGACGAACTCTTGCTTGAAGCTGGGGGTCTGCTAGTAGGGCCAGAATATCCTCCAAACGCTCCTCGAAGAGCACGAGAACAAAAGAGATGCCCTCGACAATGTTGTTAACCATTTGCAACAGGCTAGTGAGCGCTCTGTTCTCGCCCTGAAGCTCGACCTCTTCTTGCCGCGATGTTGCACGTCCCAAAGCCTCTGGGCCAGCCAATCCTTCGATGAATGACTTGTTCGATTCCAAGAATTCCTGAAGTTGAGCCAAACAACGCTGTACCTCCTGCAACTTGGTGATCTTGTGAGTCGAGGTAAGAGCCGGTCCAGTTGGAGTGGCGGTCTCGGTGATGATGGGAGTGTTCCAGATCGATCGAACAATGCGCGCAACGTACATTGCAATACCATCGTGTCGTGGTGACGCGCGGACGTTCTCTACGCTCAGGCCTTCTACAGTCGCACTCTCAGTGAGATGCGCCTTGCCGCCAAACTCGATGAACACCCTACGAGCAAAATCAAGCACTTCGGGATCCGTGACTTTGGCGATCCTTGAATCTGGTCCAACATCTGACCCTTGACCGCAAGCAACAGCCAAAGCTGTAGCTGAAGTTTCGGCTAGACCATATTGCTTTGCGAGCTTACGAATATCAGCTTCAGCGCCCTCTGGGCCTCCACTCTTTACAATGGAAGCAAAAATATCCACTAGTCTTCTGCGTCGAACAGTTTCGATACCGTTCGATGTGATGATGGCGTATTCGCACAGCGGCTTGTCAAACTGGGTAGCGAGCTCGTTGCCAAAGCCGAGAGGTTCGTTCCTTGCCGAGAATGGTTCAGATACCAGGCCGATGTCTTGTACTCTTCCTACGAGTTCTGTGAACAGGCCAGTTTCGGTGTATCGCGGAGGTTCTGAGCTTTCCCTTTGACCCAATAGTCCAGAATGGGGCGCGGAAACAAACATGTGATGGTTCGGGTCGTTTGGCGACCTAAGGACGAAAGAGAAGAAGGCACCAGGAGGGTATCTAATTCCAAGTTTAGTTTCTCTCAGCCACCTTGATTCAAAACCGACTGTTGTGCCTCCTTGGTATGGCTGTACTTGGGTCGAATTGCTCTGGGCCGAGGGCTGGCCGTCGTTTGGCGGGAACCGAATGTGCCGTAATTGCATGCTACTTGGCGCACTTGTGTTGTTTGCGCTCCATTGTCCTCCAGACGTTGTGCTCAGATACAATCTACAGCCTGACGATGTGATTGCCATTAGAGAGAGATTGTCTGCCTCTGTGCTAGAAATGGGACTCAGACTGACAATCTGCATCTTGTCCAGCACGCCCGTCGGTCGTACAATGTGGCCACACATGGTCTCAATCTGTGTGCGTGTTCGAGTCAATGCGCTCTCCAAAACGTTTGGAGCGCGCATGTAGTAGACCTTGATGGTTCCGTTGGTGGAGAGCGTGTAGAGAACGTTCCGGGTGTCGTCAATGGCCATCTGCTGGATACCAGCTTGTCGCGTCGTCCCATAGAATGGCAATGCCGGTAGGCCGATAGAGGTGGTAACATGGTTGGTCTTGCTGCATTTACTGGAGAACCACTTGTCCTCTTGTTGGTAGTTGAGCTCGTATACGTCCTCGGTCTGTCCATCACCAAAGAAGATGCGCCCTGTCGTGTCTGAGCCAGCGATTGCAGTCACATTGATCTTCCTGACTGACGTCGACAATCCTGTCCGGTACATTGTGATGCCATGCACTCCCTCAGACCCCCGTTGACACTCTACAGCAATCAGAAAAATGTCCGATACGGTTGCGACGACAAGGAGGTATTCGATGGAGGGCACGAAGACACCGGCACGCGGCTTGACCAGCTTCACACAGGTAATATTGCTGGGTTGCTCTTCAAAACCAACGAGCTCGGGGTTCGGGTGCGTGTAGTCCCAAAGGTAGACCTGGTTGTCAACTACAACCCAGGCGTGGTTGATCTCAGCGAACAGGCCCATGCTTGTCGACATTTGCGTATGGTCCACCTGCTCGAAGACGGCCTCGGGGAGCTTATATGACCGCAGTTTTTGAAAGGGCGCCCATGCCGGACCACTCGGTATCTCATATTCACCAGAGATGCCCTCTGGACCATTTCATTAGCATCTCGACAAGCCTGTTCTGCTGCTGCCAACTACTCACGTCCAATGTATGCCTCGAGGGCAGGGAATCTGCTGTCTCTATCCAGCATGCTGTTTATAGTCCGCGATGCGCGATCGATGGGACTTTCTGCTGGGGGTGCAGGCAGCACTTGCTGTTGCTGCTGTTGCTGCGACTGTGGTTGCGACATGGAGCCTCTCTGTGCAAAGCCAGGTCGGTTTGGAGCCGGCGTGTTGACAAAAGCGCCGGGAGTAGGTCGCTGCGGCGTCGCAGGTGCCATTTGAAAAGCCATGATGGGCAGTGTTTGTGTCGTGTTAAAAGGCTACGCTGCGCTGGTCGCGGCTCGGGGAAGGGCGAGCTTCAGGTGGAGGTTGGGGGAACGCGCCGAGAATACGACGTGCACATTAGCTGCGCGCTATTACTGAGAGGGCTAAAATGGCAAGGAGACGCGCAAAGAAGAAGATTAAGCAAGAGGATTGGAGCGGTTCGCGACGCTGGGTCTCGGGTACAAGCTGCAAAAGTGACGAGCGACAACAAAAGGTTGTGCTTGGCAAAAGACCAGGATCAGTAGTCGGACTAGTTGGGTCGCTCGCGTCTGAGCGCGTTTTTTGTCCCCCCAAACTTTTTTGGTCCCCGTCGGCCATTGCATTGTCCAACCGACGACGCTGTTTGATACAGTCACTGGCCTTGTTCAAAACTACATCCACCGGCCATGTCGCTCTTCCGTACTACACTGTTGCAGAGGCAGCTCTTTGCTCCTGCTCGCATTACATGCATCCGCTATGCGTCTACTTCGACGCCGGAGAACATTGTGCTCCCTCGCCTACAGACGGATCTCAAAATCGCCATGCGGTCCAAGAACAAGCCTGCGTTGAACACGATCCGTGGACTGCAGGCCGAGATCATCAATGCCTCCAAGACGGCCAAGCCCATCACCACTGACGGCGCCCTCTACTCATTGGTCCAGAAGCAGATCAAGGCTAGTTCAGCATCCATTGAAGAATTCCGGAATGCCAAAAGGGAGGATCTGGTCGAAAAGGAGCAGCAAAACTTGGACATCCTCAAGGCGTATGCCGACGAGATTCCCACTGTCAGCGAGAGCGAAGTTGACTCGCTGGTGAAGAGCGTGGTGGAGGGGCTGGAGGAGGGCAAGAGGAACTTTGGCAGTGTCATGGGCAAGATCATGGGAGCGGTCAAGGGCCGGCCACTTGATGTCGAGTACGTGACGAAGAAGATACAGGAGGCTGTGGGGGCAAAATAAGTCAGGTGACGATGCTATTACGAACAAAACGGCCGGACGACTTGTACGAGTACTGTATGTGTATGAAACGACATAGATTGCAGACACGGCTCTTCATGGTGAAACGGGGCAGGCCGAGACTCGACTGGGTTTCCATATGCTGAGGATGTGTCTTGGACAGCAACGTTTGTCCGAATGCTGCATGTATTGATGCCCCATGGTAGTTGGGTTCGGTAGTATCCGTGTGTGAGCTGTGGGGACGGGGCAGTGGCGACAGGCAGTTCTGACAGACAGTTCTGACAGATGGCTGTTCGCCGTCTAGCCGCCGCCGTGAGCCGACGATAGATATTCCATTGGGGTTGTGGCTGAGAGGGGGCTAGTACTGGGTAGGCGGATGACTGCGCCGCGGCTCACGTGCATGCCCGGCCAATCTTCCAAGGTTGGTGGTCAGTATGACGTCACTGACAGCCAACAACCTCGTTGCTCATCCGGCCAACATGGCTGCCATCCAATGCTGAGCATATTCACGGCCTGCCTGTAAGGATAGCCTGACATGACCCATGCCTCTGGAGTGAAAGGACGCGGTTCCTGTCTCTGTTTGACCTCATGATGCGGCAGCCAATGCAGCCATGCCCGCAGCACAGCCGACATGCCCAACGATAGCGCCCAAGTCTTGTGCAGCTCCCATGAAACTGCACGACGAGTAACGCAGTGACAAATAAGGGACTAAAAAGTCTCCAGGGGGACATGGCATCCACCCATGGCACGGTCCAGCGACCAGGCCAGAACGCAACAGAAAGGCCTACATGGGCGGGCGCCGATGACGAAGCCTGTCGCGAATCCTGCATCCATAGCCGGCCGCACCCACACCCTCCCTCACCTTCGCTGTCCAGACCATCTAGTGCCTAACTCCTTTATAATCCTGCTAATCCACTTCTCTTTTCCCCCTCCCATCCTTTGCGTCGTTGACTTGGCTCTCGAGTACACACTCTCGTTACGTGTAGCCGACCCTTGACCTGGGACACACACACATACATCTAAAGACGATAGCCCCGCACCATTCCCTCTCCCACAACGTCATCGCCCGCAGACCAACAAGCCACACAATTCCCCTCAACCATGTCTGTCTATCGCTCCTCGACTGGCAACTTGGATCGCTTTGAGGAGCCACCTCGTGGTGGTGAAAGATGGGACCGCGACAGATTTGAGCGTATGCGACGCGGCGGCGGCGGTGGTGGTGGTGGTGGTGGTGGTAGCAGCGGCAGTGTTCGTGGTCGCCCCGATGATTACGAACACTATCGCTACCAAGAGCACGACCGCTACCCTGGAGGCCATCGTGATGTCGACATCCATGAAGATCGCGCCCGCCGTGGCCCGGCTGTCCTAGAAAGAGAGCGTTTCCACGAAGACGACCGCTACGACCGCCCTCCGCCGCGTCGTGCCCCAGCCGACTTGTTCCATGAGCCCACGCCGTCCGAAATCGCCAACCAGGCTCTCGCACCCTACCGCCGCAGGTCGGTCATTGACAGGGACATCGACATTGATATTGACATCAACGAACGGCGCCATGTTGCCCGCCCACCTAAGCCCTCCCGCCCGCAGTATATCCGTCGTCAATCGTCCCTAGACACTTTCGATCGCCGTCCCGTGCCTCGATATGGCGATGTCGAGAGAATCGAGAGATATGAGACCCACGAATACCGCCCACCGGCCAATGTTCCCATCCCACTGCCCATCCGAGAGCGTCGCAGGTCACCTCCCCGCCGCTTCCATGATGAGGACGATTTTGAGGAAATCAGGTTCGACGACCGCAGCTCAAGGGGTCGGGAACGGGAGGACTACCGCGAAGTCGAAGTTCACCGCGAGAAGAGCAGAGTACGACGAAGCAAGAGCACTGCCGCAAGATCGACACGTAGCTCTTCGATTTCCAGCTTCGAAGAAATCCAGCCTTCCCGAGCAACCTGGGGCAAGAAGGGCAAGACAAGACTCCCTAAGCGTCTGGTCAAGAAGCAAGCCGTTATTGATCTCGGATATCCGTATGAAGAAGAGGTGCGTTATTCATTTTTATGTTTGAACTGTTCCTGACTTTCATAGGACGACTTTATCATCGTCACTCGGGCGCTTGAGAAGGAGCACATTGACGAAATCATCAAGATCAGTGAATCTTACAAAGAAGGTACGAATCTCATACCCATCTCAAGGCCTCGTCTAACAATCTACAGAGAAAATCACGTATGTTTACGAGGAGAACGTGGAAGAACATCCACCACCGGCATCTGTTGCGCCGCCAGCATCAGTCGCACCATCAGTTGCACGGCCAGCATCCGTTGCGCCGCCCCCACCACCACCTGTGGTTGAAATGCCTCCTCCACCACCGTCCGTACACGCACCGCCTCCACCTCCTCAGGTCGTGTATGCCCAACCTCCCCCACAAGTCATCTACGCCCAGCCGCCCCCATCTCACCATGCTCCAACCGTCTACGCACCATCAGAGCGTGCTCCATCTCCATCAATCCACGAGCACGAGCGTTACGTAGAGATCGACCGCTCAGCTTCTATCCACGGCCCAGCCACCGCCTTCCTCCCTGAAGGCCGCCAAATCGTCCGCCGCGACGATCGCCGAACCGAGCGCGAGATTCGCGAAGAAATCCGCTCGCTTGAGGAAGAACGCCGTATGCTCAAGTATGAGCGCGAAGGTGACCGCGAGTACGAATTCGTTGAGCGCGCTCCTAAGAGGGAAGTCATGCGTGTCGACAGAGACCGAAAGGGTAGGTTAGCCCTTGTTCGCTCGGCCCATTAAAGAACCACTTCGTTGATATGTATTTTTCCACGGTTATAGTTGTCATCAGAAAGGATCGGCCCAACCCTAAGATCGTGGCCCTTGCTATGGGCGCACTTTCTTGAGCTGCGTAGTTCGACACTCGCTTTCTCCCACCCACGCTGGAGCTGGAGACACGCCTTTTTAATGATATCCCGACGAACTCGGACAACCCTTTTGGAGCTTTCTGGAGTAATGATGGGCTATGATATTTTTCACGATTTACGGCTAGATGTTGAGAGATTCTCTTCCTTTCTCCTTTGTATATACCACGGGGTTTCTTTTCTTCTTTTTCTTACTCGGTTGATCCGAATGGCGTACACGATAAAGGTGATGCTCATAACAGATGTCTCCGACATGTCCAGAGATAGCCAAAGACGAAATTTGTGTACGATTAAAGAGAACTTTTAACGAATATCATGAACATCGATGATTAATTATAACGATTTGCTACATGATTGACCCACTAAATGCATTGTTCTACGAGGGCCAAGCGAACAATATTAATGAAGTAAGGTTGTGAGATTCACATGCCATTTTGTACATTGCTAACACACCAAATGAAGACAATAATGTATCTATCCTGCCCATTTTGTGAAACAAGCATACCATGACTATACGAAAATCTCCAAAAACATAAGTTCCCCTATTTTCAGCCGGCAATATATGCCTCAATCATAGTGATGAATCATACCCAATCTTACAGTATATCTCTCCAGTCACCACAACAACAACCACCCTACCTACTCACAACGCCCGCGGATCAACCTCAACCACCGGCCCCGTATACGACTTCTTCGCAAGCAGCACATAATACAGTACACTAAACGCCGCCACACCCCCCGTCACGACCCCCGCCCAGTTCATACTCTGCAAATCCGGATTCACCTGCGTAGGCCAGAAGCTGAAGAAAATAATGAGGCAAAGATACACAATCGCTATAGCATTGTTCGCTACGCCCAGTGCACCGCGGAGGCGCCAGGGGCCCCAGGATAACCTCTTTTCTTGCACTTCTGTTTGTGTTTGCGTCTCCGCGTCGGCTTGCATCGCTGCGCCAGGGCCGTCGTCGAGATCGCCGCGGAGACGCCGCCAGAGGAGTAGCGCGACGGCGAGTAAGTAGGAGAGGTAGAAGCCTTCGAGGACGAGTGAGATTGTGCCGTTGAAGGCGATGCTGCTGCCGATGTTGATGAGGGCGAGGAGGGCGGCGAAGAGGGTTACGATGAGGATGGAGATGACGGGGATGGTGCTGCGTTTGTCAATCTGTTTTTTTTGTGAGTTTACATTTTATGCTGAGAAGGGGCAACGACGACGTACCATGCTTAAGGCTCGCGAAAAGGGCAAGCCGCGGTCGCGTGCAAAAGACCATGTCATGCGTGATGCGGCGGCTAGACAGCCCATTGCGCTGCAGAATTCGAGCAGCACGATAATAGAAACCATGACTGTGGCGCCGGCTTTTGAGCCGACGGCATGTTGAAATATGCGGAGGAAGGGAGCGGTTTGGGCGTCTTGGTCTTGGAGTAGGTGCGGGATGTCATCGGCGCTGAAGAGGACGGCGAAGAGCATGCCTAGGGCTAGGGTGCCGTTTATAGCGAGACTGAGGAGCATGGAGCGGGGGACTTCGGTGCTTGCGTTTTTGACTTCTTCAGACATCTATTTTTGCCGTTATCAACATGGGAAGTGTTGGGATGTTAGGTCTCACTATACTTACGTGAACGACAGAGTCTGTTCCGACAAAAGCCAAGGCATTACCTTGTAGACCGACGAAGAACGCCAACGTGTGGGTGCTCCACGCGCCATCATTGTGGAATTTCGAGAAAATATCTTTGGCCGAGTTGTGTGCTGGCGTGAGGTAAACCAGCGGGATGAGGATGCCGAAGAAACCAAGGATATGTACGATCAGCACAAGAACTTCGATGGTGGGTAGCGCACCGCTGATGAATACGTTGATGAAAACGCAAAGGAGCAGGAGAGCCCATAGGAGGAGCGTGCCGTGCCACCCTTCTCGCGCATAAGTCCCATTGACGTCGTTCAAACTGACGAGTTGTAGGATGAGGTCGGCAACAAAGTAGCATACGGAAGTTAGAGCTGCAATCCATCCAATTACCGTGAGCCAGCCTACAAGAGTTAGAAGTTTGCTGGAAATGTTCCAGGAACCGAGCTTACCTGTCACATAGCTGAAGAACTTGTTGCTTGACCTTGGTGCCAGCAGCGACACCCAATGGTATTGACCTCCAGCCGTGGGTACCGCACTAGCCAGCTCCCCAATGCAGATAAAGACAGAGAAGTTACCGAGCCAGATGAGGATGAAGCCGTATATAAGACCGGCAGGTCCGCCGCTAAACCACAACAATCAGTTCGCCGTCAAGTATGCAATGCGTAACCAAGGTGTCTTACTTACTTGTTGAACCCTATTGAGAAAACACTACAGCAGCTGGCGTCAGCATAAAGATATCTTTTTCATATTCGATTTCACATAAGCTTACACGAGCAGCGTCTCCCAAGTACACATCAAGCCGCATGATAGACCGGTCATTGATACCAATCCAAAGCGACGCTGTCATGAGTTAGATCGGAATATGCACAAATGCTTAGTAGGCCATTTACCTTCAACACCTGCTCTTTTCCCACTCTCGCCAACTCATACCTATCGCGATCGAACTCCTGGCCCTTAGATCCCGACACCAGGTGTCTCTCTCTCGGCCTTAGCACACCCTCATCGTCGAAATTCTGAAGATGGATCTGCTTCTCCATGGCGCCAGGAAGCCGCGATAGACCAGGGCAAACGATCCGCAGCAGCCGACAAGAGATAGACGAAAGATAGACCAGAAAAGAAGTTAACAAAGCAAAGTTCGCACGTAGGTACCGTATAACCCCACTAAAATCTGCACACCAAACGTTAAGTGAAAGTATAGAAGTTCAACTCCCACTCACACCCAACCCGCACCCAGACCGTCCCAGAAGAAAAGAGACCGCCAAAACTCACACTCTAAGAATTCGCCCCTACTAGTCCTAAAAGAAAAAGAACCACGGATTCGTCACACAAAGCCAAACTATATCCCCCAAATGCAGCCCAATCTCAATCCACGTCCTCGCTCTCTCGCAAAACCAGCCACTAAACCGCAGCAAGCAGCGCCCATATGCTCGTTGCAGCGCGTGTCGGGGGATGGGCTAAACGGCTGAAAAGAGAGCGCGAAAAGCTGGGAAGTAAAAAAATGACACACCCACGTACATACACCCATACACGCACACACGCACGCAGCTCTATCGGTCCCCGTCAGTCACCGGCTCTGCAGATAACTTCTCTTTGCAAACTACCTAATTTACTACACCACAAAAAAATCCTTTAATAGAAAGGGGAATAAGGGCGAAAGTGAATAAAAGAAAGAGGTAAAATGGAGTACGTAACATATGAGTGTGTGAGAGTGTTTGCGTTAAAGCCGCGCAAACGTAATGGTCTCCGTTCGTACCGTACCATACAGAGGCTGGTTGCAGTGACGGCGGGTACTCGACATATTACACTGCAGAAACACCCCCCCTGCTGACGCTTTTGGGGGCTACAGGGGATGTGATTGGTTGGCTGGGGGAAGCAAATGTGCGGAATACGATGGTGGGTGGGGTTGGTGCTGGGGGGTGGATGCGGAATGCGGTGGTGTGCATTGTGGGGTTCCTATTTGAGTAATGGGCCGAGGAATTTTTTTGTTCCGGCGTAGGAAGAAGAAACGATGTGTAGTTTGGTCGTTTTTTGAGAGGGTTAGGGCTGGTATGGGGGGTTGCAGCTGGGAGGAGGGAAGGGCCGGGTTCTACTACGGACTGTGCAGGGGTATCTTGGGAGAGGTGGCATATGCTTAGCATGGTTTTCTTGACTACTACTATACTACATGATGTTCTAGAGGTGAGAAACATATCCTACTCGTCGTGCAACTGCAACCTCACCCACGATACATCATCGTGGTCTGGTTAAGCTAAGAGGCATATACTCACTAGTTACAGCTACTAGTAGCATAACAAACGTCGACCGTAATACCAGTGTCATTCAAGCACTCGGAACCCTCCACAAACCTCAAAGTAGCACAAACATGAATCAAGATTTCCAACTAAGCATCTCGATAGCTCAGCATGAAGGGAACCCAGATCCTGTTAAACGCCACTCCCCACCCACCCATAGGCACCCCATTCCCCACGTAGAAAAGCCTCCCTCATACAACCCTCGCACACAGAAACCATGCCCAACCCACTATCAACTGATACCGCCTGTTCCACATACAAGCACCACACTCACCCACCTAATTCGCCGCCTCCCTGCACGTCTCACATCCCCCATCCTTCCTCCCTCCTTCCCTCCCTCCCCCCTTCCCCCAAACCAAATGTCTCACCCACCCCGGTTACCCATCCGGCCTACCTATACTAACCACACAGTTCCACTACTTTCCACACGGAAACCTGCGTGAAACGCAGTCGCCTGGTTTGTGCCGCCATACGTGCCGTAGAACAGACAACGTACTGCCGTGTGTGTCACGGCCGTTACATTGGGGTACGCAGCGAGAGTGGGACTCGGCTTGTGGGGTTTGTTTTGTTGTGTGCGATGGGGGGTTGACTGGGAGTTAGTGCGGAGATGGGGGAGGTGGGAGGGAGGTGGATAGATAGTGTTGGGATAGTGCATGGGGATGAGGGTGTTGGGGGTTGGGTTTAATTGGGTGAGTATGGAGAGGGGAGAGAAGGATGGTTGAAGGGGTTAGGGTGGTGGTGTTACGCTCGATTGACGAGGGTAGCTGAGAGAGATAGGTCGTGTTGCACTGGAACTGCCGGGAATCTGGTTGAGCTTTGGCATCGGAATAGGGGTGAGGGTCCACAAAAAACATATGGTGAAATTGATGAAGCGATTCAATCGATTGGAAGTTGAGATTGTGGACATGACGCTTACATATCTGGGATTTGGGTGGCTGAGAATTATCAGACTTTGGTGGTAGAGATTGTGAGTCTCTACTTCCAGACGATATTATAGAAGTGCGTTGCATCTTTCTTGAAATGTTGGACTTTCGGAATTTCCCCATGTCATCTCTATAGATTAGTGAAATAAAAAATATCATGCATGATACTCCAAGCTAGCCTCCATGTATAACTTCAATCTCGTCACTCGACCCATCGTACCCCTTGACTCCTGCCTCTTCCCACTCAGCGCTAACAACCGTCGTCTTCACGATCTTAGAGTGACTTCCCGTGCTCGCAGTCTCCCACCTCCTATCATCTCCATGTCTATGATGTACAGCTGTAATTTCAACATCGGTCGCGCCATCCAAGCGCCTCGGATCTCCAGGTATTTCTGAAGCAGAGTTTGTATGCGTGGTTTTGTCTTGTGCGAGCATCGGCAAGAAGCGTTTGATTCCAGTGTTTTCAGTATAGAGACTCTTCCTACTTGACCCTGTGATCCCAGTACCAACTCTAGAGGCGATACTACATAGCTGATAGGAGCTATTTTTACTGCGGGAGACGCCATGCTCAGACGATGTGCCTCGACGGCGTAGATTGTCACTCGCATACAAACCTGATGGAACCGACTCAAGGAGGGGTCGTATGTAGGGTACGCATGATGTAATGATGGTGATGCACTCAATAATCTGAGCGAGGAGTGTCCATTTCCAGAGTGCCTTGGTTGGATTGGGCGAGGTGAAGCCGTCGAGATAGACCATCTGGACAGCAGTCGCAACGATGTCTCTAGGATGTGTAAGCTAAGAAATTTACCATATAATAAGATCTATCAAACATACAGTGACCGTGCACCAAAAAAGGTGAGAATAGTTATCTTCTTACTCATACTCATTTGCAGTGTCATAACGACATGCACTGGAAAAGTGATAAGTGCCAGGTCAGTGAGGATATTGATCGCACCCACGGAACGCCAAAAGGAGACCTGTTGACTTGTCAGAAATTAAAAGATGATATGATAGAGAGCCTCGAAAATACAATATTGAAACACATCTCTTCGTTCCCTAAGAAGCGCCATGGCTCAGTGGTTCCGCACTGGAAAGCTGCAAGGCATATTGAGAATACCGTCCAGAGTCCAATGAAGCTAGCCAGCGCTAGACCGAGGTTGCGGTGGGGTTTTGAGGCCGTGAGAATTATGAGCAGCGAGATGATAGACAACTTCGCTAATCCCAAAGTCGCGATATAGAGAAGATTGTTTGCATATTCGGCCTAAACCACAGTTATCATACCATCGATCCAACATTTAATCTGACGGCAAGCCTTACTTTTTGATATACCACTAGCTGACTCTGGGTGAGTAGCGACATGTCTCTCCCAAGACCATTATGTGTTTGGAGACTGACTGCCCCACCTGATGCTATGCTTAAGGCCTAGTTTACATACATTATCAGTACTATGAGCAAGGTCAACAAACGAGAAGATGCATCGGTGACAGCGTACCAGAGCCAGCATGACAAAAGCATCGTCAACATCGATCCTCCTCTGGAGAGCACGTTTCGTAACCAGTCTAGTTAGAACTGCAAGTGCGGAAGTAATTAGCAAGGTCCAGGTAACGACATTGACGAACGGTCCGACATCCGCGCTGCTTCCCGGCCGTCGCGGGATGGGGCGACAGGAAGAAATAAAAGGCAGTACTGCCATTCTTGCGCTCTCCCCGTCCTTGTTAAGAGTGTGAGACACCGGAATCTTGCAATATCAGGGGACAAGCGATAGCGATGACGAACGACTACTCAACTGTGGCTAGCACTGTGGCAGTCTCAGTTGAGACAGTTGAGACGTCAGTCAACCAGTAACAGTTAACACATACCAACGACAAGTGTATGTGGATATCAAACGCCTTAATGCGTCTACCCACTCATCTTGGAGCGACACAGGCGCGCAAACAAAGTAAGGCTGCGAGCCGCCAAATGGGCGACAACGCGCGATTGGAAAGCCGATAGCCAGCATATCGCACAAAGTAGTTATCCGCTGTCTGTCCACAATACAAGACACCTGTAGTGGCGAAACAAGAAAGACAGAAGATTGCTAGAAAAGCTACAAGTGTGTACACATCCTAGATGTAGAGACGCAGTTGTATCGCGTTGCACAGGCGTTACAAGGCGATAGAGTGATATGAACGAATGGGGCACTGTGTCGATCGCCGACCGAAATACCCATTTGTATGTTAGCTTGTGTCATCTGGTCACACAAACAGGTGAGTCAGATTGGGTTAGCAAATCAGATTATACCCCAGTCGCTAGTATGGGCAGCCTTATCGTGTTATTGGGCTTGCCAGCTTTGACAGGCTTGGTGGCCTGCTTTTAAGCTTGTTGATCGTTGTGTAACCCTGTACTAGCACATCGTTCTCGGCATTGTATCACGGCAGCTGTTACCGGGAAGTTGAGTAAGACGGCCAGGCGCTGACATTGTGATACATGTGCCAGCACACATCTGCTGCGGTGATCCATTGATATGCTAGGTCGAGATCCGGTCACTGCTGCAGCGGTGGCGCTCCACACTAGATGGCTGCTCACAAACTCCGACATGAAGAATAGCATGGAACACTGTCAAGGTAGATACGCTCTGCTTGTCAAATAGCGAAGGATGCATAACGGGACAAAGTGACTGACGTAGCTCTCAGATACAACTGTTTCTCTTCTCTTAACTCGGTGATTAAGGAGCATGTTTTACAGCATATTGTGCTTGTGGCTTATGTCCTGGATGCAAGCTACTTGATGTGCGGCGCGTGGAAAAAATACTGGAATCAATTAGCAAATACGCCATACAATGAGAAACAAGATTATATACCTTGAAATTCTTTCCGCAATGTTGCCCATGTGAATCAAGCATCATGAATGAAACTTGAAATGGTCTTTCATAGAAGTCTCGACTTCCCCAATGGTGCCAGTATTTGAGACTTCACTTTCCCCCGATAAACGGTGTATGAGCTCTTTAAGTTTTTTAAGGTCCTCCCATGAGACATTCTCAGTGTCATCAAGCGAAGGTTTTCCGTCTTTCCAATGAACTCTGTTATCGATAGGTGCCGGATTTCGGGCGACTTCACTGATATCAAGCACAGCTCGAGCTACCGCTTGCGTGGGTATAGGAGCTGCAGAGATGCTCGTCGCAAAGGCAAGGAGCGAAATTAGGGCGGCGGCGGCGTACATGGTGGGTAGCTTGGATTGTGCGTGCTTCCTCAAATTTTCACGTTCTGTCCAAAGGTCAGTATGTCAGCATGGCGCGGGCTTACAGGATATCGCTTTACTCATACGATGAAAGATTGTAGAGTGAGGCTGCAATGCGTGAAAGAGTACATATTGAAGTTTTATGCGTTAAGATATATGTGTTGGCCGCTACGTACCTCAGCTCGTCATGTCGGGACCGTCACTTTTCGTATGTAGTCGTAGTCTTCCCAACATATTAGACGTGCATTGTCCTCAGCCGTTCTCAAAAACCGTAGGCCTCGGAATCACAGTAGCACTGCGCTCGCCCCCAAATCCTCCGAACATCGATCACAATAATAGGATGAGCCCACACCTCGGTCGATTGTGATGACAGGGAATGACGATACTGATAAGGGTGTCTGCCTCGTTCTTTTCGTGGTCAAGCGACTTTACAGTACATATCTTCCGATTCATGGTCCAAAGATGCTAGTGGCTAATAACCACTATGCTGTGCATCCTACATCGATATCGCGTCGCATGCTCATCGGAACTTGTAGAGAGCTGAAAGGCGAGTGTTTTCGTTCGTAGCGTGGAAAAACCTAACTTTTAGTATGAATTTAAGAACCAATAACAAAAGCCATAAGCGATTCGCGTCTTCTTGAGCGGGTCACTCGCAAGCTCAGAATACGATTACGTCTTCTGCATTCTCGTTGTACTCGTATGGGTCCTTGTGTCCGTGATATTCGAAGTAAGCCCGCTGAACATCTCGATACGGAGATGAAGGCGGGCAAAACGCAAAGTTCTCAAGCGTATTAGTAGCCTCGCGATAGTCGTCAAACTCGTAACAGGCGTGCTGGTCAGGACGCCTTGCCCATGCGATTAATTCGTTCCAGTCGCGGCATCTTCGGTCCTGACCATCGCCTGCTTGATGGGATAATGGCGCTGGCATTGGTGTATCATCAGCTGCACACATGATGTCTTGGCGTAGCATATCTAGGCAGTGGTAGATGTGTAGCAGATTGAAGGGTTGTTCGCTGCCCTTATGTTTCGAGACTATAGCTTTACGAACAAGTTTCTGGTAAAGTCAGTTTTTGAGGATTTGCAGAGGGATGCTAAACTCACTAGGCAATGTAGGTCGTGTATACCTCTGACATAGTATACACTACGTTCGGTGTCCCATGGAAATGGAGTGGAGGGGGGCAGACTGAGACGCTCTACAAATTTGTCGTCAAGTGCCACTGCCATGGCGTTTGTATCGATGGCATCCCACGCTGCCTCCATGTCGCTGTCGCTTGCATTAGGGTGCCAGTACCTGGTCATGGCGTGATAGGGCACGTTGGTATTGAGGGTCAGTCCGCCTTTAGGACTGTGAGCACACATCAAATATTTCATGCCCAGTACCTACTGTACTCGCTCTTGGTAGGAGAGTGTAAGATGCGCAGTCTGGCGTTGTCCATAACCAACAAGATGTTGGCTGAAAGTGAGAGTAGCAAAAGCGACAAGTATGCAACAAAGCTGCGCGTATTGGTCGGAATGATCTCGGTACTGTTGGAGTCCCATGAAATGCTCTCTTTTGCTTCTAGTTCCGGCAAGCCATCACCTTCTTCGTCGCGACATACTGGCTGGTATGCTGGAGATCCTTCCATCTTGGGGTGGTTCATATGATGGACATGAAGCGCCAAACCTACGCGGCCTCATAAGACAGAAATCCTGCCGGCTGTGCAGTACGTGTCCAGGTTACCAGTAGTACAGGCGTACGTCACGACTACTATCGGGCGAAAACAACCCTTTAGCTGTTGCGCTCCGACAGTCGGGTCGTGGATGAATTGCAACGCCATCTGTCTCGGTGGACGGTTACATCGCCGAGCAGGCGGTCTTCCGGCGCTGTACGATCGAGGAAGGTCGTAAGCATCTTCAGGCCATGATAGTGATACCAAGCGAGGGGTTATCGGGCAAAGTGTGCTAGTGTAAAGGGTGTGACTTGCCCGGCGCGCCAAGACGCTAATAGTGTCAACGGTACCTTCCTTGTTGGGCGTCTTCACCCTAACACGGCAATCTACGATGTCCAATACTTGGAATGTGCTATATCTCCGGTTCCGCTGTCCATGCGCCATGGCGGCAAGGTAGCGTATTCGACAACTACTTTACCTGTCCGATATCGCCACAGCCTCATCTGATCACTAAAGTGCAACCATGGGCCAAAGATACTTTGTCCGCGAGGCCAAAACAAAGCAAGAGTTGGATAGCATCTTGGAAGTTATTTGGGCTGCAAACTACACACCTTACGAACCTTTTATTCAACTTGTATTTCCTGTCCTTGGCTATACGGCTGCTCATCGCGAGGCTGCCATCAACGAATCGAAACAACGCTTCTGGGAACAACACCAGGCCGATCGGTCAATCCATTGGTTCTACGCATTCGATACCGTCACAAACAAAGCTGTGGGCTGCGCACAATGGGTGATTTCGACAACAAATCCTTACGCAGCAGGAGCACCAGATTTGAAGGCACCGTGGTGGCCCGAAGGTGAACAGCGGCGTTTCTGCGAATCGATACTGAATCAGGTGTACAAGCCCCGCGCGAGCTGGATGGCACGGCCCCATTGTGGTGAGTGGAGCATAAGTTTCTTTCTTCAAACGCGCTATTCCAGGGATCGACAGTATTGAAAAATAATTGGAGTTGTTTTCTTCCAGTCGCTAACACTGGCGAATAGCACTCAACTGGATGGCAGTGGATCCTGCTCATCGACTCCGTGGTATCGGTTGCCTGCTTATGGATGTGGGAGTCGTGCGTGCCGACGAACTCGATGTGGAATGCTGGATGGAAGCGTCGGCCATGGGCAAGCCGCTATACGAAAAGTTTGGTTTTCAGTCGTTGCTGAAAATTGCCTTCGACACCGATAAACCAAATGCAAGCGATGAATGGAGAAAGAGCGCCCATGAGCTGACTCCTGCACCAATTTTCGCTATGTGGAGACCGACAAAGTCTTCTCGACAAGGTAGTCGGGGTGAGGTGCAGATGCCGTGGACGCTAGGTATGCGAGCTTGAGGGCCGCACATGATTTTTTGGTCTTGATATGGTCAGGCCAGATAAATGACAGGCAAATGATGTCAGGAAAGATCGAGTATTTGCCATGGCTGATGGGAAGATCATGGCCGAAACCTGCAAGGAGCATGCAGATGACGTCGCACACAAAGTGGATATGGCAAAGGAGTCTAGAAATGAGCATGATCAGAGGGCTGTCAGTAGAAGGAAAGGAAACTCGGACCAATATTTGAGAGTGGAGTAAGTCGTTATTGGGGTCTGCCTTGTCGTTAGTCGAATTCATGAGGAGAAAGCTCTCGCGGTCAAGTACCGCTGACGATAGGTAATAGTTAGATAGTAGTCTTACATAATCTCTGTCGCCTTTGACTACTACCACAAGGCTGACATTACTACTGCGCAAGATGACAACAGTCGACTGAGTATGTATGGCTGCATCCGATACATACATGGCCCATCTCTTTTGTGTGCCATCTCCTACGGCATCTGCAACACTCCCATACACAGTCGGGTATCGGCTCAGCACCAGGAAAGGGAGTGTAGCATGGTGCCGGGACTGGCAGGGCACGCTTATTCATACCAAGGAAGTCAAGGCAAACATGTGGTGGTGTACTGTGAATGACAACCCGTCGCTTGGTATTTGCGAGTGTTGGTAGCGGAGTTTGTCGGCACAGTATAGGGTGGCGTGAGTCAATTGAACTTACGTACGATCCAATCTGGCGGGTAGAGTAAGTACACGTAGCTGCCAATGTGAAGCAGGCAGCGAGAATCAGGAAAGTGCAGGTCATCGGGCATGCCTGGTTCCCTCCTCCATGTCAGGCCACTGCGTCTGGTGAGCTGGTTGGGCTGCGCTTCATCTTGTACCTTTGAGATTTTGCTCTATTTCTCTAAACATGCTAAATGCTGACTTGGCCCCGCCGTGGAAGATGGTGCGACACAAAAAACCAGCCCAAAAGCCCAATCTCTCAACCTAAAATAAACGTCCAAGACGAGAGAGTAGAAAGCGACAAGACGACAGACGGGTCGAGCTCAGCTGAATGAATTTACAACCACCCAGCTTTGAGCTTCTCAATCGCCTCTTTCTCGGAAACCACATCTGCCATCTTGGCGCCCATGTCCATGATATTTGCATTGTGGACAGCAGGTGATCTATCACCACAGGCCTCGCCAACAACCTGGTAACATGGTTAGCGACGTCTCCACAAGCCCAAGCATTGCCATATTAGTGCACACCATTGGTCGGAATCCTAGGCACATTGCGTCCAGAGTAGTTGCACGCACACAACCACTTGTACTGACACCGCAGATGACCAGAGTATCCACATGGGAGATTTGGAGTCGTGTAGAGAGGTCAGTTCCGAAGAAGGCTGACGGGTAGCGTTTGGATACGATGACTTCCCCTGCAGTAGGCTCCAGGCCCGGAACCCAACTCTCCAGGCCCGTCTCCTTGCCCCGCTGGAAAACATGCAGCAACGGGACCTTGCAGGCAAACAGCCCCGCGTCCGCCATGTCAGGCTCCATGTACTCAACGCGGGTCCATATCAATGGTACTTTTCCCTGGCGGGCGGCATGGACGAGTTTTGCGATAGATGCGGGCACAGCCGCAGAAGCAGGGTTTGATCGGGTGTCGAGCGGGCTATCCTCACTCCAGTAAGCATTGCAGACGTCGACAAGCAGAAGGGCCGGTCTGTTGCCCCATCCGATCGTTCCTGCAAAGCCGCTCGCATGGCCGCGTGGGGCTTGGGATGCCATGTCGTTGTCGTGTGGTTAGTAGGTTAGTCATGATCAAAGCCGGCTGGAGAGGGCAGAAACTATCGTGGTAGCGTCGCGTCTAGGAGACGAGCCGTCTGTCTCTATCCAGGGGACTGACGACCAGCGTCGTCACCTTTTTGTCTGCGCCAGACATGGCTCACGTTATAAGGACGCAATGTTGACCACCCCCCGGCATGGATTGGACGGAAGTTCGGACCAGTCGGGAGGCGTTTGAGCGGCTTTGCTGGAGTCGGGAGTATGTAGCCGCCGGCAGCGCGGGCCATTGATGCGCCGACGCCCATACTACCCGAGGTATCTCGACGATTTCGCACTGCCACATGGGCAAACCCGCGGCTGCACGCATTTCAAAGCTCTCGCGTCTCGATGCAATGGCCTACCGTGTCGCCAACCGGCCTGTCAGCGCAGTGTTGATTTCTGGCACCATCCAATACGCGCGCCTGGAGCCCTTTATTCCTCACAGCAACCTCGACCCCGGACTTGGCATATGATCGGACTTCCCCACACCAGCGCGACCTCCGCGAGGGCGCAACCGGAGACCGATGGCTCTCCCTCTCCCAAATCTGCCAGCCTCGCTCCCATCATGGACGTTCGGGAGGGTAGAATAGGCAACGCCTTTGCCTGCGAAAGATGTCGAAAACATAAGGTTCGCTGTGTGCCCTCGGACACTCCGAGTATTTGCCAGAGGTATGTTGACTCGTCGCTGTTGTTACTCCACATCCAATGACACGTGCCCCAGGTGCCAGAAGGCTAGAGTAGAGTGCGTAGAGCATGTCGCCCGCAGGCGGCCTGCAAAGGCGCGCACTGATGGCCAGACTCCCAGTAAACTACGCGACTTTGACAAGAAGCTGGACAAACTGTCTGCCATTGTTGCGACCATGGCGCCGTCTCCGGCTCAAACCAGTTTACCCTCGGTAGTCACTATTCCCTCCCAACTGGCAGTCCTAGACCCGCCGCAACAAGCCCCAACGGCAAAACAAGCAATTGCTCCAACAGTGCCTCTTTCATCTGCGCCCAGTACTGCCCTTCTCCCAAGCCCAGGATCTCAACCTGAAAATTCATTGCCATTTTGGGAATCTTTTAACGAAACTCTGTCATGTCTTGGCCGATTAGATCCCCTCATCAGGTCCATCAGCTTGGTACACATGCAAATGCTGCTCGATACCTACCGTGGCATGGTCGACTACTTTCCATTTGTGATTGTACCGAGGGACTGCCGTTGCCAGGATCTGTTCCACAATCGCCCAATGCTGTTGTTTGCTGTATTAACAGCCGCATCATACGATTCACCACAGCTTCGGCACACACTTAGCCAAGAATTTCGAAAGGTAGTCATGACCAAAATCATGAAAGGCGAAAAGAGTTTGGATTTGCTCCAGGGACTGTTGGTTTTTATAGCTTGGCACCAACACTACATGGACGCTCAGGCCGTTTCAATCACCTTGCTTCTTCAGCTGTGCCTGGGCATAGCACATGACCTGGGTTTGGACAACATATCAAGAGCTGCAAGAAGTCCTCTGCATAAGGATGACCCCAGAGACAAAGAAGCAAAACGAGCTTACCTGGGGTGTTACTATCTATCCTCCAATATAGGGTTGATGCAGCCTCTGAAGGCACGATCCATGTCTCACACGACAACTGTCCGAAATTACGCTTCTGAACTAGCTTCTTCATGGGAAAACAAGACAGACACAGTTCTCCCTATCTTGATGGACGTCTGTCAGTATATGGAAGATGTGGAGGAGACATTTCGCAGTCAGTCAGAGCAAGCAGTAGTTGTTCGCACACAAGTCAATCGTTTGAATGAGAAGTGGGAGAACATTCGCCTTTCCTCCAAACTACAAGCGAATGACTTTGGTGAGCATTGAATATATACAACCTGATTGAAGCAACACTAACAGCACACCAGCAACCTTGCAATGGCTACAGCTTGCAGCCCGCATACATCTTTACAGAATCGCCGCTTCTGTCGATCTCGTAGACAGAGACTGTACGCCTTGGGCCTCAGGGTTCCAGCTGTCGCTGCGTGTGACGTACGTGCGATCCCTCGAGCAATTCCTCGACAACACCACCAAACTCTCCTCGAACCAATTCGAATCCATCTCATTAATCGACTGGCTCAACCTCGTAAACACCATTACCAGCTTGAGCAAACTCGCCCTCTACGCATCGCCCATCCCCGGCTGGGACCCCAGCGAGCTCCAACTAGCACGAACATTCGATCACTACCGCGACCAGCTCTCCTCGCTCATGCCGCGCCCACGAGATACCTCAAACAACCGAGAAGACGCATTTGAGCGATTCCGCCGCATCACTTCGATTATGCGTCTGGCTCTGCACGACGCACCCGGCAGAAGGAGTCCTAACGGCACCACGTTTGAGCTCTCGACAGGCTCAGGCCGCACAGTATCGCTACTGCACAACCTCGCCCTCCCGAAGATCAATGGCGGTATCACAAATGGTGCAGAGAAGCTGCCTAGTCTCCGCGATGTAAACCCCTCGTTCGACGTGACGAGTAATGACTTCCACTGGAAATTCTTACTCGGCACGGTTTGAAAAGGCAGTTTCCTTACGTAGACTACACCACGTCCTTCATGCTCATTCGTACATCTCCTCATCAACCCTCATCTACATGTTTCTTTTCCAATCAAGTCTCCTCCGCACCAAAAACGGTCTCATAACCGCGTTTATTTATTTTTTCCGCGAAAAAAAGGGGGGCGGCGGTATGAGAGGGCAAACGGGTAGAAAGTTAGGCCCCCGCCCCTTCCCCTTTCCCCAGCGTGTTCTGGTTCCATAACGACATGTCCACCTGATTCCTATTTTTGTCCTCCTGTCTGCCAAACAATACCTACTACTTAGTTCTTTTCATCGCGCTCTCTCTCTATCTCTCCATGATTTACTCATTTATATACCCAGCATCATCCTTTTTTTTCTTTTTTGGTTGAACAATCGTTGCTTTGTTTGACCTCCTTTTTTTTTCTTATGCAGAGAATACCAACACTACGTATTTTGAAAGTTCGGTTTGATTATTGATTTTTTGTTTGGAAGCTACGCTACGTCTATCATGTTTCTTCTTTGGAATGGGTGAAATGTGGAGGTGTGATGAATGAAAGTGTTTTGGTGTGGTGTGGATTGTGATGATGTTGAAGTAATGGATGTATAGCGTGGGAGGGAGGGAGGGGGGGCAATAGTCGATTGATGTATAGAGAACTTGGAAGGAGAGAAAGGATAATTACTGAAATGAAAGTCCGTTGGATGAAAGAAGAACAAAAGTTTCAAAGGTCTCTAGAAGGAAAAAGCTCTTAATCATCTTAATTTTCTTCGTTTCAACTAAAACTACACAAATGCCGGGTATCATTGCGCCCTTACACCTAAAATACAATGGCCTTTCCTCCATTCTTCTTCTTTTTTTGGAGTTTCTAATCACAATACTACCCCACATCATACCCCACACCCCACACTCAGCGAATCATCCGAAAAGGATGCCCCTCAGTACTAAACACCCAACTATCCAGACTCGCGACCTCGACATCCGAAAATGTAAGCCAGAGATACTTGAGCGTCTCCGCGGCCCAAAAGCTCTCCTGAACATCAACCCATCTGCTCTCATCTTTCGAAGTAGTATCATAAACATCTGCTAACTGTGCATATCCAAATGGCGCCTTGCAATGTTTTTCGAATGCGGAGAAGGCCTCCCAAGCCCAGTCGCGGTAGCGTTGCTCGCCGGTGATACGCCAGGCGTAGAAGATGCTTTCGACGTACTCGGGACGACCCTTGTACGCTGGGTCGCGGGACCAAATGCCAGTTGTAGACGCTTCTTTCTTTTGACGCGGGGTTTCCGGAGCGAATAGCGGGTTGTCATAGCTGAATTTTGGGGTCCAGGACCAAGTTTCTGGGCCGATTTTAGTGGGGGTCGAGGTGTATGTGTGGTGGCAGCCCTCGAGGAGTGCGAGAGCGAAAGTGCGGAGGGGTTTTTCGGTGTAGAATTTTGAGGCAAGGAGAATGGTACCAGGGGCGAAGCAGGCAAGGTGGCCTTGCTGGTTCTCGAATTGCTCGTCGTCTTGGCGGCCGATGTACAGGTGCTGCATGAGGTGTCCGGGTGCGGGTGCAGAGCGGGAGGCCAAGTGTCTACGGAGAGAGTAGGCGGCCCTCACGAAGCGTTCTTTGTACTTTGGGAGATGGGGGTCTGAGGGAGGCGCCAAGATTGTCATTTTGACCAGGTACTCGTAGTAGGAATCGTGACCACCATCCCAGTGTCTTTGACGGCGGACAGGCTCTCCTGTCATGATATCGACAGGGGCATCTACCATTCCTGGCCATGGTGTCCTCCAATTGGACCACACTAGAGGTGCCCATGCTTTTGTAGAATTCAAGACGTAGATATCATCGCCAGTCAGCCTTGTCAGGACGCGGTTTTCCAGGACTGAAGAGCCGATTCGTGCAGGTCCAATTGCAGGGTGCTCAAATTCACGCTGTGCGGGGTCATCATGTAGTATGAAAGAAGGATGTGGCTCGCCTTCTTCTGTCGTAAAGTCTACACGGGGCCACGGCAAGCCTGTAGGGGTGTCGTATGCTGGCGCTAGCTTGCCTGCCAGAATAACTGCCTGCTCGAGTATGAGATCGCGCGCCTCTCCGGTTAGTACATCCTCAGGAATCAGCCCGACATCATATAGATCCACAATGGACAGCAGCCCGCCCAAGTAGCGTATCGTGGTCTCGAAGGGGTCGACAAGGTCCTCTGCGTGGGTAAAGTTGATAGCTACCACATGCTCCAACGAGTGTGCTAGCTCATCCCACAAGCCCATGAGAGCCAGTGTGCTTGCTGAGTCTACGATGAAGGCGCCCCAGCCATTTCTGGACGAAGCACTGCGCCCTGACACAGGCAAGATATCGTCGTGACCCCAAGCGCGCTCCTTGTACTTCCAGAAGGTATATTTCATGGCATCGCGCACACTCTTGGCCCGCGCCTCGTCCGCTTTGCCAGTGCCGTTCCAGTCGGCATATTGTATTTGTGCGCCAGCCTGCGTCGCACCCTGTCCGCGAAAGGTTGGGTTCTGAAACTCCTTAAAGAGTAGGTAGAGGGTGATGACGATGATGGCGGCGAGGAGCTTGAACGACGACTCGGGATTGCGTTCAAACTTGGATTTGCCCCAGCGGCGGAAGCCGGGCATGATTGGAGAGGATTAGAAGCCGTATAGTGCTGGCGGGGGCCTCAAGAAGCGGGTGGTAATAGCGCGCACATCTGTCTTCCGGGACGGGTGCGGAGATGCGGCAGTCGACGTTAGTGTTTCAACGCGGACATGCCATGGTCTGCCAATTGCGTCAAGCTGGAGGGAACAACAGGACTGTGAGAGACCAGTTGGACCATGAAAGTTGTCGAGGTTGTGGTGTGAGATGGTGCGTGCTGCTGGTACTTGGCCTGGCCTTGGCATTGCGAGTCGTTGTGCGTCGTTGTGCGTCGTCATACTACCGAGCCTGGAGCATCACGACAATAGCAACTTCACAACACCCAACATGGCCGTTTGGCAGTACGAAATATCCTGTCTGAGTAGTCACAAGAATTTTGACTTACTGACCATGATTCAGGTGGTTCAAGAACATACCACCCAAGACACGCATGATCATCGGTGTGGGAGTCATGGCGTATGCGGGTGTTGGCCTCTACATTTCCGATGTGGCTGAAGAAAAACTCGGCTATACCCCTACTGAAAAAGACAAGGAGCAATTGAAGGAAGCTCTGCCAAAGATATCTGCTGTGGAGAAGCGAAGCACGTGATTACCTTCAACATCTTTTGAGCAACATGAAAAATCTACATACATTCACATGGGCGAAACAGTGGGTATTTTTGACATGATTCATGCATACGAGAAAAATCAAGTCTGACGATTTTCAGAATCGATTCACCATTTTCAGTTTCTGTGCTTGGACATGCGGGGTGAAGTACTTTTGAAGTATGCATCAAGAGGGTAGGGGATGTGTAACTATATTTACGTATGTGCTTAAGTGGAAGATAGCTTCGTTATCGAATACCCAGCGACTGAATCATAAGAAGATGGAAAAAGGAGAGGGGTAGATTGGAAATCGAATTCGAACAGCTTTCCATTCATGAATATTCAATATCCACCCAAGCTCAATCTCGTTCACACTGACTGTAACAACCAGCATCATCCACGCACATCAACCACTCACACAACTACCGAACCTAGTATATCTTAACATCTCCCATACCGGCGCAGCCGCCCCGAAGTACCAGCACCACGCTGCTTCATAGCCGCCGTCGAGGGTACCGGCGATCCAGGCATCGTCGCATTACCACTACTAGTACCATCCCACAGCTGCGGCCCGGGCAAAGGATACTTCGTCGCCTTCTTCGCATCCTCCGAGTCAATATTAAACGCAAGGCCGGGTTCCGTCCCCGTATACGCGCCAGGGAACGACACCAAGAATGATGCAGGAGGCGATGCGGTACCGGAGCCCGTAACGGTGAATTGGGCGCATTCTGGGTAGACTGGGTAGGGGCGTTAGTTTAGCTAAATCGTGTATTGGAGTATGAGGGCGGTGAGGGAAAAGTACATTGAGGATTGTTTGCCTGGTGCAGGGCAGTGAGTTCGTGTCTGAACATGTACTCGCCAGCTAGAACATTGGGGATGGTGATGGCTGCGTTGAGAGTTTCGAAGATGGCGTCGCCGGCCCAGACACCGGCGTTTTCGGTCCCGGATATGAGACCTTGCTCGAAGATCTTGACTGGGGTTGAGGTTAATGATGTGGGTGGTTTGGTAGGATGGGTTGTTCGTTCATACACCAGACTTTGCCTGAGCCGTCCCAGCTATCGCATGAGCCGGGGCACTTGGCCATGTAGACCATAAACGTGGCTGGCCTATGAGTCCATTGCTTCCAGTGGGTTATCAGTTTGGTGCCTGCGGCAATGGTGCCTGTCACACCGGTGCCTAATAGTCCCTTGTTGTTGCATCGTATGTTTACAGTCTAGGGGGCGGGTTAGAATATCAGTGCCTCGTGTTGTGCTGAAGTCTTACTGTTAGATCCTTGATGAACAGGGGATCGTAGGATGAGTACTGTCTCTGTATACTCTTTTGTCCGGTTGGGTCGTTGTATGGTTCCCAACTGAATGCTCTTAGCCCTCATCGAAGTATTCAATACGTAAGAAGATGCGTACCCTTGATATACCT
This sequence comes from Bipolaris sorokiniana ND90Pr, assembly GCF_000338995.1. NCBI lineage: Eukaryota > Fungi > Ascomycota > Dothideomycetes > Pleosporales > Pleosporaceae > Bipolaris > Bipolaris sorokiniana. The sequence continues at coordinate 414,617 of NW_006911900.1, read as the reverse complement.
TATCACCAGTAATGTACTTATCAATACCTCCATGCGCAAGTGCAGTCACGGATAGCGTAGCTGTTGTGAGAAATACAGAAGCTTTCATGTTGGATATAGATTGCCAAGGTGGATGTCTAGTGTAACCCAAGACCGTACTTTAGTGGAGAGAAAGAGAGCCAAGAATGCGATCAATTTATATCTCTCCTGAGTCTTCGCATATTCGATCAATGTCACGCGCACTCGGGCTGTATATCGTAACATCCCCAGCGATGAAACAACACCCAACCCGGTTGTCGAGTCCCATATTTTGCTTATGTAGAGCCTGGCGAGATCGGGACCTATAGAGAGCCAGTGTAGTCGGAGTATTAACTAAAACCCCATCCGATACTAATATAAGATAAACTCTATGGTTTGGCAAGTATGGCGAATAAGACGAAATTTTCGTAGTGACATAAATGAATAGTGCAGGGGTGTTAACAACCGGAAGTTCAAAGTTGCGGGGAAAGCGGCAGGATGTGGCTCGTCACTTGGGTGCGTAATAGATTTGACACGTGGGCTATTCTACAATAAAATCTTTCTGATTGGGGTTTCTGAATGCTTGTTCCGCTTTGAAGTATTACGATCAAAGCTTCGGTGTTTCACGGCTAGTAGTACTGTCAGTGGCCCAATGACAACGACAACAGACACTGGAGTTGAGAAAAGTCTTTCCGAACAGGTATTGCATAATGCTGGAGATTCGACTGGGGATAAACAATGAAAGTTCAGATGAACCTTTAAAGTCTTTGTTAACGCCGTATCATATCAATCCCAGGATGGCGGCGATACCCACTCTCAAAGTTACTCATGAGTCGAGGCAATGCGCTACGTCATCTGCCCCAACGACATATACTGTTCTATAGCGCTGTGCAGTAATGCCTGTTCGGAGAAAATTGCGTGAGGTGTGAATCGACCGACGCATAGATAGACTGTGTGTATGTAGTGTTGATTAGGTGGGGCGGCGCCGCTGCAATTTCAGGACAGGAGGAAAGGACACCGAGCTAAATAAGGTGCTGCCCGGGCATGAGTCTATGTGAAATTTCTGCACTTGAGATTGCTACTCAAAAGGGCTATGCCGAAAGGAAGAGAGACGATTGTGCTGGAATTGATTGGCCACCCCGAATTATTATTACTTCATTTTGATGAACTCGGGATGCCAGACAGCCCAAGGATGTCCAAATCAAAGATACTCAGACCATTGCTCAAGAAGAATGGAGAAGATTCTCACCTCGCCTCCGTTCTGGACCTGGGTATCACCCATGCTGCTTCATGCTCACATGCGAGAAGTGAATATCCTACTTTAACGCCATATTTCATCAACGATCCCCTCCAGCCAAAGAACTAAAACCAATTCCACTTTGACAGATGTACACCTCTCGAACAACCTTAGCACGCAATGTGATGGCTACTTAGGCGTACTTCTGTCCCTCGCGCTTCTGAAGAGTTACCAAGAGGTCATAGAAGTCCTTCTTCCAGTCGACGCACTCGAGGTACTCCCACCAGAGACGAAGTGCAGGCGTCTCGTCCATGTCAGACTGCACGGAGTTAGCAGCATCTCTTTCGGTGCTGTCAAATCACTTACCGCATTGAATGCGTCAAGAATGGACTGCTTCTTAATCATGGCCGTCTTCATACTGGCTTCACGATCCCACTGGCGAAGCTCGTCGACATACTTGCGCACGTCTCTAACCATTTTCTCTGTGAGCTTTGCATCTTCGGCAGAGTTGACAGTAGTCTCTTTGTCTGGGGCAGCAAAAATACGGCCGCTATACTCAGGCCTGCGGAAGAAATGCTTCTTAAGTTCCTCAGTAACCCATTCTTCCCTTGTCGGCGAAGCGAGCTCTTCGGCCCAGAAGTTCTTGACACGCTCAGGAACCTTAGTCGCCATAGTTTCATGATCTAACTTGTCGGACCAGCGGGTCTGCGAGTAATTGCCATAGTACACGTAACGCTTGTTGACAAGGACGAACATAGGTACATTCTCGTACGAGTTGGAGTCAGCGTCGAAAAGGCCGCCAAACTCTTCTTCGGGAGCCTTGTTGAAGAATGCTGTGAGTTTGGCACCGTGCATGCCAGGTGCTTGAGGGAGATATGGCTCATTTTCCAGGTCGAGCTGGTAATACGTACGGTTCTTGAGTATGCAAGGGCCTTTGCCTTTAACAAACCGTAGGCCTGGTGACCAAGGAATGCCACCCAGATGGTTTGCAAGGAAGTCCGGATGGAATGTGACATCTGCGCATGGGATGTTGCCTGCTAATGGGGCCAAGGTGGTGATATGGTGAGGCTTCCACGACTCTGATTCGCCTCGGACGGTGATCTTGGGGGAAGGACGAGGAGTCGGCGCCGGTACCAGCTGCTGCTTAGCTTGTGAATCGATAAGTGCAATAACAGCTTGACTCTGTTTTGGACTGCGGGACGATCAGCTTTCGGCAGCTCGATGAATATCAGGGCATACAAGGCTCACCTGTCACCAATGCTAGACTCAACTCTGTTCCTACGCAAATGGGGAGGAGTCGACTTCTTGGCTGTACTGTCGGAACTGTTGTTCACCGATCCATGAGCCTCTTCTTTAAGCCTTTCCAACTCTATGCCAAAGCATTTAGCGTTTTGAAGTGATGCTTCAATGTCGCTGGCAGTTCGGAACGGACCAGCGTGTACTGGCAAGTCACGTTTGTTCAGCCTGTCGACGGTGGAGGAGAGGGCGTGACAGAGTTCTTTGAGACCAATGACATCCTCCTGTAAGCCTGCGTGCCTCTCTTCAAGGTTCAGGACACGGGCGTCGAGATATGAAGAAGTACTGCTTGCCTGAAGGGCCGCGTTGTTCTGCCGAGAAGCGGACGGCGAGAACTTACTGGCTGCAGGATCAAGGTGTTTACCCATTGTTTTGATGGAGCGCGAAGAGTACTGTAAGGGAAGCGATATGTTGGGTTTGGATATAGTACCGGGGAATTGATGAGGTCTCTTGCGGTTATGACGCTTGGAAGTCAAGCAGACACTACCACGAATATCAGCTTGAAGCGGACCAAGAGGTGAGAGGCCTTGGGAAACTACTGCGAGCCAATGATCAATGCTTCCAATCAGAATTATCCTGGTAGAGGCCTTAGTAGACCGAAGACTGTTGAATGAGACAACAGAGAAGTGTGGTGTTGAGGAGATGGTGGAGGCTGCTTGTATAGACGAAAGGTGAGAGAAGCGGCGGTGAAACGGTGATTGTTCATGTTGCTTGAAGTGAGTGAAGTGAAATGAGTCTAATAGAGTGCATACATGTGAATTGTGGACTCAGGTGACTAGGCAAGATGGACTACGCATAGACAAGATAACACTACGTGGTGGGATTCAGAAAAGATGTCAAAAGTCCGTTTACTATCCACGCATGTGGCCGGAACAGTGTCTTTTGGTGGCGGAACCAGCTCGTCCATGATGCGGCTGGTTTGACTGACGTCCAATCACCTTGGACAGGTTATCACTCGACTATTACTCGTTCCGGTGCTCACCCATCTCTACTGAACCCCGACTTGCGCTAAGCCCAGCTGCGGGTACTTGCTTGGGTCCCGAGAGGATTCCGACTGCAACTAGCATCTGCTCTTCCTTTTTATCGTTGTGGCACTCGCTTATCAGCCTCTTCATCAATCTCTGCGCCCACGCGCTACGCAAGGCAGTCGTCTTTCTCGGGCCAGTATGCGCATCCAAACAACAGACACACGGACGATTTGTGTAGTACGGGGAGGCTACACGGCCAGATGCTGAGCGCCAGGGGAACACTTGCACGCGAGCTTACGGGTCTCCACTTTTGAAGGACATGCGAGCGGCAAAGGGCCGAGATGGCTGGCCCATGCCATGTTCGAGCAGACAGGACGTTTTTTGCTTTCCAAATGGCATGGCGAAGGAGGCCAATGCCATGCAGACCGTGTCAGCGACATCGGCAGTGCTTCCACTTCGGGGTGCACTATTGGTCTCAGGCGAGGGGCCGGGATGGATGGTGAGGGGAAAGCCGAGGAGCGACGCGCGACTTACGCGACGACGAAGCCATGCAGCGCCTTCTACATAAGAGCCAAAGCTGGGCAAGGCAAAAGCAGAGGGCGAGTAACGGCCGTCCACTGCCAGCATGCTCGCACACACATTCTCTCTCTACCTCTATGGAATTTGGGTGACGGAGGCCTAATGCAGGGGAAGAAGGAGGGCAAGGGGACAAATGCAAATGCGAGGGCGGACCCTGACCGAGGCGCGCCAACGTCATTTACTACGCTTGGACCCTTTGCCGTCATTTTGTTCTCCTCTCGCTGGCCGCCCGTACTAGGACAGCGCATGACCAGACATCGCGACTCCTCGACGACTCCTCGTACGCTCTTCACCAGCCCCAGCGTGTCTGTATCTCGCTGCAGCCATCCATTGGCCCTGCACCATGCCGCCAAAACGCACTCACAACCCCGACGACGTCCACCCGTCGCTCAAGGACAAACTGCACACGCTCCAGGCCTCAAACTCTCGCGGCGGTCGTCGCAACGGCGCGACCAGCGTCATGAACGGCAGCGGTCTCAAGGAAGTAGACAATGCGTCTACCAACAGTGGTAACACCTCGGTCGACCTCAGCTCCTCAGGCAATGTTCGTCGCGCCTCTCTCCCCGTCCCGTCGCCTGGCAGCCCGTGGATTTGCTAACATGCGCCCGCCGCGGACAGATCAAATGGTCAGCCCAGGATTCGTCTGTGCTCCACGGCTACCGACGAGCCCATCGCCTCGACTGCCCGTCGAGCTTCAAGAACCCCCTCAGCCACGTCGTTTTGAACCAAGGGATCGGAACAATGTCCCCGACTATGGCGCGGCCCAAGTCGAAGCGCCGCGTACACAAGGACCAGTTGGGGCTGGCAGTCAAGAAGAGCTTCAATTCGCAGGCCGTCACCGAGAGTGACGTGATTGTCGACTGGCTGTACAAGTCAAAACACCAAGGTACGGCTGCTGGCGCAGCTCCTCCACAACAGCCTTGCTAATCGAACCTTTCTAGACAAAGAATTTAGAGTACGATTCGCCCCTTACAGGAAATGACTGGGCCACTCCGCACACGCATAGTACTGCATTTTTGCCTTTTTTTTCTTTCGACGATACCCCCTCTTTGGCGCGCGGTCGCCTCCGATCTTTATACACATTTTATGGGATATGAGCATTCAATAGGCGTTTGGAATACCGGGCATCTTATGACTAGGGAAAGAGGTGTTACGCATTGCGGGCTGTACCGGGGCTGTGGACGATTACGGTACAGGCTTGCACATATACAGCGCAATCCGATATGTATAGATACGAGCATTGTGGATAACGAGCATTTGGATATTGTCAAGGTTCGGTTCTGCGCTGGATGGTGCCTGTATATAGCGGGTCGCTGAGGTCTGGACGTGGTGTGCTCTCCATGTGCAGCCTGAGTGCATACATGGTGGTAGTGGCAGCAGTAAAGACCTCTTTTGCGCAGAGATGCAGGCTTGCAGTAGCGCATCGACCATCTAATTACAATTTAAGCTATTCTCTATTATCCAACTGTTCAGTTAAGCCTCAGGCCGAGATCGCGTCGTGGCATACTCTCGAAGATTCGACGCGCTCTTTACCGAGGGCGGCCAATGGCGGTGCGTCACCGGCCCGTGCCCGCAAAAAGTTATCAACTGTCGGGTAAGACATTACCGCCTGGGTCGCAAAGGATATTGTAGATTGGCATCACCACCCTCATTTGATCAATTCCCGACATCTTCCAAGATGAGTTTCATAGGCCCAATGCCACTCAAAGCAGTGGCTCCCGTACGCATCGCTGGCTCAAGGTCCCTTACCAAGTGCCAGCGGCGATGCATAGCGACTCAAGCGACAAGAGCACAATCGCGGAGACCCTCAATAGCACAAAGACAGCCTCAGAATAGCACACAGTCAATACGAGTACGATTATTCCCCTCATGCCTATGACGAGATATGTATGCTAATGCTCTGCGCAGTTCTTCCATGCTTCCCCTCCATCATTCGCTATGGCCGACCCATACAAGACACTTGGAGTCAGTAGAGATGCGTCGGCAGCCGACATCAAGAAAGCATATTATGGACTGGCCAAAAAATACCACCCTGATACGAACAAGGACGCTGGCGCAAAAGAGAAGTTTGCTGCCGCGCAATCCGCATACGAAGTCCTTTCCGACGCCGAGAAGAAGAAGGCTTTTGATACGTACGGCGCAGGCGCTTTCGATACCAACGGTGGCTTCAATCCTGGCGCCAGTGCCGGTGCTGGGCCTGGGGGGCCTGGTGGCAATCCGTTTGGTGGGGGCTTTGGCGGTTTTGGAGGTTTTGGTGGTGGCGCACAGGGTCCGTTCCAAGACATCAATTTTGAGGACTTATTCGGAGCATTCACTGGTGGTCGAAGAGGAAGGGCGGGTGGACGGAGGAATCCTTTTGAAGAAGAGATTCTGGTGGGCGACAATATCGAAGTGCAAACAAATATTTCATTCTTGGATGCAGCCAAGGGCGTTAAGAAAGATATTCACATTACACCACTGGTCGAGTGTGGGACGTGTAGTGGCAGTGGGCTGAAGCAGGGAGCAAAACGAGCAGAGTGTAAGAGCTGTGGAGGTACTGGACAGAGAGTGACAAGTATGGGCGGCTTCCACATGAGCGCAACCTGCTCGTCGTGCGGCGGTTCAGGATTCGCAATCCCCCGAGGCTCGTCGTGCAGCACTTGCGGTGGCGATGGAGCCGTCAAGGAGAGAAAAACCATCACCATTGACATTCCTGGTGGTGTCGAAGATGGCATGCGCCTACGCGTCAACGGCGAGGGAGATGCGCCACTTACCGGACAAGCCATGTCTTCTGGCCAAGTTCGTGGTCAAAAGGGAGATCTCTACATCCTCATTCGCGTGGCTACCGACTCCAAGTTCAAGCGGAACGGCTCCGACATCCTCCACACGGCGACTATCCCCCTGACTACTGCTGTGTTGGGAGGTGAAATCAAGGTTCCTACCCTGGATGGCGAAGTCAAGGTCAAGGTGCCAACTGGCTCCGGCACGGGAGACCGCATTACTCTTCCTGGCATGGGCATGAAGGTGCTATCTGGACGACGTGGCGGTAAGGGTGACTTGCGTGTAGAATTCAAAGTCAACATGCCCAAGTATCTCAGCGTCAACCAGCGAACTATTCTCGAGATGCTTGCGGATGAGATGGGAGATAAGAACGCACAGCGGGTCATCAACCCTGGTAAGATGAAGGATGAGGCAGGCAACACGACTCAAACCGGACATGAAAACGAGGGGTTCCTCAAGAATGCATGGCACAATCTGACCGGGCAACATAAGCACCTTAGCCCCGAAGAACGACGGCAGGCAGAAGAAGACGAGAAGAAGAAGGGGTCAGGCTGAGCATAGGTTGATGGTGCAGAGAATTGTATGAATGGGCCGGCGCACACGGCGAGTCTAGGCGCCACGGGAAGCGCACTCGCAGCAAAATACTGGGTAGCATTGGACGGCGCATGAGAAGCTACTTTGGACATGGTGTATAGAAGTATTTGTATCCAGCCTCTCGACTCAAGGCTTGTATAATATAACGCCCGTTATGATTGACATGAGAAGAAGATTGACTCATCCCTGGCTGTATCTTATCCTCATCAAGTGTTTCCTGAAGTGAAGGTTCGCTAGTCTTGCACAGCCAATATCGCGGGCGCGTAGCGATGCGGCCTCTTATGAATGTCATTGGGCGGGCGCAAGCGGCAGACATGGGATCACCCACTTGGGCTCGCTAGATTCTCACGACGGTGTGACAAGAGGAGAGCATTACATACGGATAGCGGTCTGATCTTGGTAGTGTGCGTGCTTGGTGATAGGCGGATACGGGCTGGCGAGGGCGCGGGTCTGGTGTTGCTTATATGCATGTGCCTGGCAGGGCCCCCACCAACGGCTACCTCGTCCTCGTGCTCCTGCTTCGCCGTATGTCGTCGACACCTCCGGAGCTCACCAACGGCACTGCATTAGCTACTGCAACACCGCGACCATATAAGCTTTGACCGTGCCGCAACGCAATCGCTCGCATACGTGCCCTATGCGGCTTGACCAAGCTGTGCCTCGGTGAACAGCCCGCTCCGACCAACAACGCATCATCGTTCGCTGTGCTGCATGCCCCCATGTCCGCCACTCCATTTGCTGCGTGATTGCCTGGCTACGACTCCAAGAACACCCGCGACATTGGCCCACGAACATTGCGCATACGGTGCTGGAGCCATTGTCCTAGCGTCCTGTCCAAGGCCTACCAGAACCCACTTCCCGCATTGTCGCCTGTCGCTCGTTGCCTGTCGCCCGTCACCGTCATCGCTGATCGCTGATCGCTGCCCGAGGGACACGACCAGCCCACTTCTGCGACAATACCTCTTCTGAAGACGCGCCCAGCAGCGCCTGACACTGCGCATATATTGCCCATCATGACGACCCAAATACCTATGATTTCGGTCCCGCTCAAGCAGACCAACGAGATTGATTGGATAGCTCCACTGAAACAGTACATACGAGCCACGTACGGCGACGACCCAGAACGTTACTCGGAAGAATGCGCCACGTTGAATCGCCTGCGCCAGGACATGAGAGGCGCCGGAAAGGACAGTGCAGCGGGGAGGGATCTGCTCTATCGCTACTACGGACAGCTGGAACTGCTCGATTTGAGATTCCCAGTGGATGAGAACCACATCAAGATTAGCTTTACGTGGTACGTTTGTGGAAGTGTTGCTGCAGATACATGAGTAGTATACATGGAAGGCGGACACAAATTAGGCAGATGTAGGACAGCCACCACTGACAGACGACAGGTTCGATGCTTTTACACACAAGCCGACCTCGCAATACTCGCTCGCATACGAAAAGGCCAGCATCATCTTCAACATCTCAGCCGTCCTATCCTGTCACGCCGCCCACCAGAACAGACATGAGGATGTGGGGCTCAAGACTGCGTATCACTCCTTCCAGGCATCCGCCGGCATGTTCACATACATCAACGAGAACTTCCTCCACGCACCCTCGACTGATCTTAGCCGGGAGACTGTCAAGACGCTGATTGCCATCATGCTAGCGCAGGCGCAAGAGGTGTTTCTAGAGAAGCAGATTGCAGATGGAAAGAAGGTTGGCTTGCTCGCGAAATTGGCGAGCCAGGCTGCATTTTTGTATACACAGGCTACAGAAGGCGCACAGGAGAATGTCACCAATGCTGTGTTTGAGAAGGTTTGGCTATTGGTTTGCCAGGTAGGAGCATCACAGCCATACTTGAAGGTCAAGACTAACTGTTCAACAGATCAAATCACACCATATGGCTTCTTTGGCCCAGTACTATCAAGCCCTGGCAGACGATGACGCAAACTCACACGGTGTCGCAATCTGTAGACTTCAGGTCGCTGAGGCAAGCGCCAAAGACGCGACTCGAGCGGCAGGCAGTTTTCCTAACAATGCACCTGCCAATTCAAATCTCGCCTCAGATACGGGTAGCATACTATCGGAGATGACTAAAAAGCATTTAGCGAATGTACAGGAGAAACTGGCCGAGTTTTCAAAAGACAACGACTTCATCTACCACCAGGGTATTCCAAATGAGGCATCGCTTACGCCAGTGTCGAAGATGCCTGCGGCGAAAGCGATACCCGTCAGCGAGCTATACCAGGGCCAAGACATCCAGAGAATCATCGGACCAGACATTTTCCAGAAGATTGTGCCTCTAGCTGTGACTGAGTCAGCTAGTCTATACGACGAAGAGAAAGCCAAACTTATCCGCGCGGAGAGCGAACGAGTCGAAGTAGCCAACGACGAGATGGCTGCTGGTCTGGATTACCTGAAGCTGCCTGATAGTCTCAATGTCATAAGAGGGGGTATGGATCAGGATATGATGGTCGACAATGATTTCAGAATGTGGTGCGAGGAGCTTGCCGGACACCAATCGTTTGGAGCGGCTTTTGAGCAACTGGATCGCGACAAATCTGAGATTATCAACTCACTGGAGTCGAGTATGAAACAGTTGGACATGGAAGAAAGCGTTTGCGAGAAGATGAGATCAAAGTACGGAGCAGAATGGACGCAGCAACCTAGTTCACGCTTAACTTCGACATTGCGGAGCGACATCAGGAATTATCGTGGAGCGGTTGAAGAGGCAAGCAGCAGTGATGCTCAGCTCTATAGCACGTTCCGCCAATATGAAGCCGACTTTGACGAAATGCGATCAGCCGGTGAGACTGATGAAGCGGATGTGCTATACTCGAGAGCCATGGTCAAGGCTGGTGCAACCAAGGGAAAAAGCCCCAGGCCAACTGAAGGCAGTCTGATTGATGAGGACATTGATGAGGGTCCTTCAGTTACAGACCAGATTGGCGCTGTTGAGGATATCCTGCGGAAGCTGAATCTTGTCAAGAAGGAGAGGATGCAGATACTGAAGGACCTCAAAGACAAGGTAGGCATGCCAACTCAAGTTTTGAGGTGCACTTTACTAACCGGATAGGTTCACTCTGACGACATCTCCAATGTTCTCATACTCAACAAGAAAGCAATTGCAAACCAAGAGGCGCAGTTGTTCAAAGCTGAGCTTGAAAAGTTCCGGCCACACCAAAACCGCATCTTGCAGGCGAATCACAAACAAGCGTCCCTTCTCAAGGAACTCACACGTACATACTCAGACCTGCTAAAAGACAAACGCGTACGATCTGAGCAGAGCAAATATGAGGCCTTTTCGAGACAACGGAATATGGTCATGACCAAGTACCGGAGAGTGTACCAGAGCTTCAATGATCTTGTTGCTGGCTTGTCACGTGCCCAAAGCTTTTACTCAGAGATGAAGGATACTGTCTCGAGTCTGTCGAAGAATGTCGAAACTTTTGTTAATAACCGAAGAGGGGAAGGCGGACAGCTTCTCTCGAAGATAGAGGAGCGGAACAAGGCGCAAGGCGCAGACCAGGAACAGCAACGAATGAAGGAACTCATGGAAAGGATGTCGATGGAACCTTCTGGTTCACCTGTATCACAGGGCTCAGGCCGAAAGAAGAGCATACCGCCACCACTGTCATCAACTCCTAGTTACCCATCAACCTCAGGGGCTAGTCACGCAGCGTATAATCCTGCAGCCTCACCACCTGTCACGCCCCGTTACCCCGCTACCACAGCCCCAACCCAGCAGTACATGTCGCCACAGCAAGGCTACAACCAAGCTCCTCCACGACGAGAGAGCTACCAGCAACAATACGCCCATCAATCACAGCCGTCGCAGTCCTCTTCAGGCTATAACCCTGCAGTACACAACCAATACAACCCCGTTTCTCCCCCTGCGCATCAGCAATTCTTTTCTCCACCGCCGGCTCAGCATCAACAACACCAGCCTTGGGGTCAGCCTCCACAGCAGCAGCAACAGTGGAGTGGTACGCCACAGCCACCTAACCTGCCGCAAGGTTACGTTCCTCCTCCCCCACCACCTGGGCCCCCACCAAGCCATCAGCAAGACTACAGCCATTTTTCTCAGCCTGGATACCCAAGTGGAACAGGGGGTTACACTCATCCGCAGAGGCAGGGAGGGCAGAATCAAGGTGCGGGTGGAGCGCACGATCCTTGGGCAGGGTTGAGCGGTTGGAAGTGAGGGTAGTAGAAAGATGCGTGGGGAAAGGAAGGGGATGCAAGGGTGAATTTATGTTAGTTTAGTGAATAGGAGGTAGTTTCGTAGATGGAGTTAGCATCGTAATTGGATGTATTTCTTTTACTTCTTGACTTCTGTTTTGTGATGATCATTTAAGACATGAGTGGAACTTTTGTTGAGTGCAGGCTAGACATTTTGTTTTTTTTTAGGCATTGTTATACAAGTTTACATGACTTGCTATCTCATCATGCCCCCACAATCGTAGAGACCAGATCCACCAAAAGTCAGTTTGTTTCAACTTGCTTGGTGGAAAGCAACCCCTAGCAAGTCTAGCTTTTTTTTCAGCCCAAGAGAATCACATACCCTACTACATGGGCCATCAAGCAAAGCAAGGAACCTCTAGCATCCCTCATTCTTCCCTTTACCTCTTCCCACTCAACGCAAACTCCAACTCCGGATACTCTCTCCAAAGATTCACAAGCGGCAAAAACATTTTCCTCTTCACCTCCCTGCCTTCCTTCTCAGCCGCTGCTTGCTCACCAGCCCAAGCCCACATCTGGCTCCACGGTACCCACTCCCATGCTGCGCATTTGTGTGGTTCCATCGGCTTATCATGTCACAATCATCAGCCAGCTATTAAATCCCCGGAGAAGCACATCGTTGGAAAATGCATAGAAAAAGAAAGGGGAGGGGGAAGAAGGAAGAAGGAGGGAATAGTACCTTTGCCACCTTATCCTCTCCCGTAATCGTACACGTGACAAAAATAGTAACATAGTGTTTGCTCTCACCAAACACGTCGTTTGTGGCGGTTAGAAACTTGATGTTGCCGACTTCGAGACCGGTTTCTTCGAGGACCTCGCGGGCTGCGGTTTCGGCAAAGGATTCAGAGTATTCGAGGTGGCCGCCAGGACATTGGAATGTGCCTTTGGGAAAGTTTCAACCAGAGATAGACAGGAGGAGGTAAAGAAGAGAATCGAGCAACGTACCCGCGCCGTGGCTGCCTGCGCGCTCGCCCATGATGATGTTGCCAGCCTCGTCGTGGATGATGACGCCGACACCAACTTTGGGGCGCTGAGCTTCCGACATTGCGATATTATCCTAGTACTCAAGTATGTATCAAAAAAGAAAAGAGGTTGAATTGAGAAGAAAAAAAAGTACAACTTTCCAAGAAAGAGAGAAGAATAGTTGAGGTAGATGCTTATGTATGAATCATTCACACAAACACATAGCCCCGCTTACTTGTGTGCCTAGTACAAGCGGGCAAGCACAAAGCACAGCCCTAGGCTAACACATAGATTTCCTTCCTCATCTAGCCTAGCCTCTCTCATCCCACATCTCCAACCACAACCTCCACCACCAACCAACCAACCAACCAACCTACATACATATATAAATCCCCCAAAAAAACATTTACTCTACCTTACTTCTTCCTCCACCCCTGAATCTCATCCAACGTCAAAACATACGCATCACTATACACCCTCTTCAACAACTCGACACTATTCCACGCCCCACCACTAATATACTCTCCCCCCCAAACCACAAACCACGCCCAATCCGCGCGATACGCCTGCAAATCCGCGGGCTCCATGACACTCCCGACTTCTGTCGCCGCCACAATCTTCTGCCGCGTGCCCAGCTTCAAAAGCGCATTGTACGTTGCAGACTGCGGTCCGTGGTCGCCCTGCGCATACGTATCCGCAGACACGATATCGACGACATCATCGCCCGGGTACCAGTCGGCGGCAACCGAGTTCCAGACCCAGATGAGATTGTGCAGCTTGTGCACGTTGGTCAGGCGCTCGTATAGAATCCGATACAGTTTCTTTGCTGGCGCGGCGCCTTTGGCGCCCCACCAGAACCATGCGCCTTCGGCTTCGTGCAGCGGTCGGAAGAGGACGGGGATGCCTGCGCTTTGGAGTTTCTTGAGCTGAGCGGCGACGGTGTCGATGTCGTGCATTAGCAGCGTGTAATTCGCGTTCTTGGTGTCGGCTAGGGCGGTGGAGATGTCAAAGTCTGTGGCGCGCGTGTAGAAGCCGGACCACCATGGTTGCTCGGTTGTGTCGTAGAGGCCTGTGGGTGCACCCCAGTGCCAGACAAAGGTTACGATGCCGCCCTTTTTGGCGAAGGCGAGGGCGTGGTCAATGTCTTTTGAGGAGGCGCCGCGGGAAGTGCGCGAGTCGGTGTAGTCCATTAGGTCGAGGCCGAGGATGGCGGGTGTCTTGCCGACGTTGGTGGTTACCCAGTCAAAAGATGCTTGGTCTTGTTGGCCTGAGAGTATCTTTTTGCCGTAGATGCTGACGAGATATTTGAGGAGCGCTTTGGCGTTGGCATTTGCTTTGGGGTTTACAGGGGTTGTAGTGATGTTGTGAGGAGGTCGCTGGGCAGTGGGCGTAAGGGTGATGGCGTCGATGAGGTACCAGCCCCAGTTGCTCTGGATCTCAACTGTGTTTATGCCTGCTTTGAGCAGCACCTGACCGGCCGGTACAGTTGTCCATTTCGTGGTCGCGGGAAGACTGACTTGGCTGCCGCCTGCGTTGTTAAAGACAACGTTGGTGAACTTGTCGCCATAGGGTCCGTTGTAGATCAACTCGAGGTCGTGCAGACCCCCGGTTTGGCTGGTGATGTTAAACGTAACTTTATCCGTGGCGTCCGAGAAGCCTTCTACGTATCCGGTTCCTAGATAAACACTGATTTAGTGGAATTGCACAAGTAAGTTTCAGACAGTGAAAACTGATTTACCTGTGAAGCCAGCAACTGAAGAGCCAACCGTGGTACCAGAGAGCGTAGCATCCTCCGCCTGAAGAGTAACCTTCTGACCTACAGCCAGCGCAAAGAGAGCCGCAGCAGCAAGAAGTGGCCCAAACATCTTTTCTCTAAAAAAAAACAAGGCACCTGATCACTGCGTACCTACCACACACTCACCCCAGCTCTTCATTTATATATCCCATCCATCACTCTCGTTACACATGCAACCTCTTGATCAAGCCCTTTAGCCCGGACACTTTCCATTCCGTGCCTCGATACTAGTTTAATTTGATAGGGTTGGCATACATGATGCCACCTTTGAAACCTCTCCACAAGAGACCTAGACAGAGGCCAAAAACGGGGGGTTCCCACACTTAACGTGACTATGGCAATATCGCTAAATGAACTAGGCGAAAAGGGCAAGGATGTCATGCCCACCAATCAATGCAAAACGGACCACCACACTCCGGGCCCGTAAAGGAAATACAGACGAGCATCTCGGATGGAGGATACTGCTAGTCCATGTGATTGGGAAATATTGCCCGTGCCTTGCTGTAGGGTAGTAACACTATACCATGCGTAGAAGGTCTTTATACTCGTTCATCGGAAATGATAAATTCATGTCTATATGCGCTAGACATGGCTTTGCCTCGCCATAAACGTATTTCACAACCTATGCAGACTTGACCAGCTGGGTTATGTCATCAACATCCTTGGGTGTCGGCGTCAGATTGTCCACCCCGTCCTTCGTAATGAGAACATTATCTAAATCATGTTAGCTCCGCAGAATTTCGTTTAAACCACCATCACTTGCCTTCAATCCGGACTCCTCCCACCGCCCAGTACTTATCCAACACACTTTCATCGATATACTTCTTCTTCTCTTCGTCCTTGAGATATGGCTCAATGATGAACTTGCAAAAGTAGATTCCGGGCTCAACAGTAATTACGCTGCGCTCTGGTAGCGCCCCTCGTGTCCGGAGATATCGAAACATGACATCCTTGTCTGCATAGTTTGCGTTGCCGCCAGTATCATGAGTGTCCATTCCGAGGTAGTGGCCCAAGCCGTGTGGGAAAAACGCTACACTGATTCTCTTTTTGAATAGCTCTTCTGCATCTCCCTTCAAGATACCGAGATCCAAGAGCCCCTTGATAGCAATCTTGTGAGCAAGTTCGTGGACATGGTCCCACACGACGCCAGACTTGAGTGCACTGATACATTGCAGCTGCATGTCAAGAACAATCTTGTAGATGGCCAGAGATTCTGCTGTGAATGTGCCTTTGATAGGGAATGTGCGTGTGATATCTGACGCATAGCAGTCGAGCTCGCATCCAGCATCCAGCAGCAAAAGGTTCTGGTTTGTAATTGGCGCAGCATTATGGACATAATGCAGTGTGGCTGCGTGCTCCCCTGCAGCGACAATGGAGTGATAGGCCTGGTTCTTTGCGTTGCGCTCAACGCAGGCCTTGAGGAAAACTGCTTCGAGCTCGCATTCATTTTGCGCCTTGGAAGCGGCCTTCATGACGGCTACGTGAGCTGCAGTAGAAATGACATTTGCCTTGCGGATAAGCGCAACCTCGTAGTCCGTCTTGATAACTCGGCAGTACTCAATGGCCGTTTTGAGTTGGGTAAACTCCTTTTCCTTGAACGCGATGAAGGTAACGTGGTCCGATACCTGCTCTGGGATGGCATAAATTGTTGATTGTGATGACTCGGATGTGCTGGCAAGGTGCGAATTTAGCTCGTCGGTGGTGAAGCACTCGTCAATATCGTATTTCGCCTTTGCTTCCTCTGGGCTCATTGGCAGACCTGACCAGATGACCTCATCCGGGTGTACAGGAGGTACGTAAAGTGTCAGCTTCTCAGTGGCCATCTCGTATTTGAGGTACGAGTCTGGAAGCTCGCAACCACTGAGATAGAAAAAGTAGCGTCGCTGTCTAGAGGCGGAGTGATCAGCATAGGTCCCTCACACATGGTTCGTCTTGTTATCCGTACCGGAATGGCGCTTCTCCATCGTTGTCCTCATTCAACTTCTGCTTCTGAGCCTCCAGATAAATCGTTCCATTCTTATCCCCGCCTTTGCTCACCAACCACTCCTTGACCTTTTTCGCATGCTCTTTAGCTGGGTACTTGCCCTTGAGGACCTCGTCGTAGTTCTCAGCAACGGCCATTTTGGTCACGTTGATCCAACTGTCACTCTCTGTAGATAGACTGTATAAGCACGGTGTTGCAGTTGCGGAACTCGCTAATCGTCGTTGCGAAGTTCGTGCAGCGGTAGTACGCAGGGTGTGTCGAAGGGAGCGACTGATTTGGGGTAAGATGTTGTACATAAGAAGGGAAAGGGGGCGTGACCTGTAGGAGCTGCCTCGTCAGTTGATTAGGTGCAAAAGATAGCTCGGGTTAGGAAGGTGGGGTGGGTGGGGTGGTGAGACTCGAGTCTAGCAGGCGCGGCTCTTAGTCCGACGAAATACTCGGATAAAAACCACACCCACCAAAACAGCGTAATGTTGATGAGATCTAACTGTACACTAGTATGATAGAATGATGTGTTCTTCTCTACGAAAATTACTTTAATATGTCATACGCCAAACAGATACGAACAACCAAACTTATATTTGTTAAACTACGTCGCGGTGAATACTGCTGATTGCAGATGGTAGCTTTGTTTCGATAGGAGCTGTTTTAATCCGGGTATTCCGTCGGACCAAGAGACGGGTAGTCGCGGTTATGCGATTCACGAGCTTTTATAGATGAGGAAGGTGTGATTCCACCTAGCAACTGGTTACTGCGATAATGATGGGAGTCATAGAAAGCTGTGTTTGGTAAAAACAATATTATAACATTGTCGTTTGATGCATCCGCTAGTGCGCGTGAAACTACGTAATCATGTCTATAAATTTCTTAAACTTTATTACAACGTGCCAACAACCCCTAGCCTAGCCATCAAGAAAAACAAGCAAGCTCCAAACACCTACGCCGTGCCATGGCATTGCCCAAAATCGGGTATTCCTTTTATCGTTCAGGTATAAAGATGCAGTGAAACAAAACGATCCTGCAGGCGTTGCAGCCAAGCGAACAATGGCACGACATGGTTATTCTATGGGTTATAGGTCCACGGCCACAACACCCCGCACTAGTCTGCTCTACGGCGATGTGCAAATGTCGATGCTAGAAACAATGGTTCGGTTGCGGCCAGCCATCAAGCTGGAGGACTGATATCTTTCAACAAACAAAAGGCCATCTAGTCTTGCCAACGCCTGAGGAACTTGGCCATGTCGTCGGTGGCATGAGGCGCCGGGGCAACCTATAGAACAGTTAGCAAATATTCCCAATTGGGCTAAGCACAAAAGACTGCGTGTGCTCGTTGCCAACCATTCGAATAACATACCGTATTCGCCCTCATCTTGGTAGAAAATGTCTGTGTGGCCGTGAGTGTCATCACCTGGCTAGGAGTCGGCAGCTTGGTTTTGGCAATCCTCACACTGCTGGTAGGGTACAGTGGCTTGGTGTTGGTTGCAGTAACCTTGGTGCCAGGTACAGGCTGCATGGGCGCATAACGAGTGATGTCGGTCTGCATTGTGTATTCGACAGCATATAGATCACCAGCAGTCGCCGGGTCTTTATCGGTCAAAGTGTTTTCACTTGCCGGTCCAGCTGTACCAGTGACGGCGGTGGCGGCCTTTTTCACAGTCGGGTTGAGGATGTTCTTGCCAGTCATGCCGGAGAAGGAAAAGCGATCAGAGTAGACGACGTACTGGCCGTCGCCAGTCTTGCCAGTTGCAATCATCTTGACGAAGCTGCGATGCCGGCATTAGTCTTGTGCTAGAGCAAGGGTTGAGGAATCTGGGGCGGTGCACGTACTATGCATTGGCATCCTTGAGATCCTCTGATACAGCTGCTTCTACTCTTCCTGAAGCTGCGTTACCCGCCGAGAATAAGCCGCTCGGGGTAATGGTAGTCACGATCATCTAGTAGAGCTGTCAGCATACGACCGCTATGCTCGTTGCCCCAAGCTCAGCTTACTTGTTCCTCGCCCTTGTTACCTCCAACTACCAGCTGCAACTGGTAAGCCTTCAGGTCCGCAAGTTTGGGCCCCGCGTCGGTTTCCTGCCATTGTACAGTAATGGCAGAGCCAGCGACAACCGTAGAACCAGGCGCGGGGGCAGTGAACTTGATGCCAGCGTGTACGAGAGGAGATAAGGTGGCGACGACTGCAGCGAAGGGAACGAGTATCCGTGCCATGGTGGGCGTAGTGTGCGACGGGGGAGCGACAATGGAGCGAGTGGCCGAGGCGAACTTGCGACTCTGTGTACCGCAGCGGTGGAGGTGGAGGCGTGGACGAGGCGGGTATTTGTTAGTACCCAGAGCGTGAAGTGTGCAGCAAGTCCGGACTCGTTCAACGAGACTGTGGCGCCCCAGGGGCACACGATCGTCGTTGCCGCGCAAGCTAAAACCTGCCCGTAACAGGGATGCGCACGCATGTCATTGCGTAGCCTCAACACGACACAACGCACCGCAAAAAAATGCCATGTTCTTGTGTAGTTGTCTGATAGCGGTGCCTAGTCGAAGCCGCAAGGTGGAGCTTGCTGATCAACGGCGCCAGCATCGATGACTATTGGCATTCCAATCTTGCGTAAGCCGCGATTGATAGACTTCCCGCACAGCCTTGGCACCGGCAGTCCTCACTCTGGAACTGGAACGGTACCTGAATCTAGAGTACATCATTCGGGTCTCCACAAACAACCGTCAAAAAGTGGGCTCGTGCGTTTGCGCGCCAACGAATTTCAACATTTCTTCCTATGCACCTATTTGGTGTCTATAGTACACAATGACCCGCTTGCCTAGGCTCGATCTCGATGCCTCTGTTTTGCTATTACCCAAACGCCGATTTCATGCTCAAGGTGGGGGATATCCTGAAAACTCGAAACAACAAGGAGAATGACGCTTCATCTTGCGTCCGCTCAGTCTCTGCATACACATCTCTGTCTCTCTCTCTGTCTCTCTCTCTCTATCTCTATCTCTCTTGTAACCAACACTCACGCTACCTGCGCATTACGCATCTTGGGGGTACCCAATCGAAGGTTAAAAGTTGTTGGCAGCCGGCACGTCATCGTGGCCGCCTGACCCGCCTTTTGTAGCTGCAGTGTCAATTCCCGGAGCTTCTCTGGAGTGAAGATCTGGACGTCAAACGACAGTAAGAACTCGACACACAGCTCCAGGCGGCTGAGGGCTGCCTCGTCGACGCCGCCTACAGCCGCAAAGCGCTTCTGAGGCCATCGGTGATCCTCGAGCGCCTTCATCGCCACCAGTGCACAGGCCAAGATAAGCCGGTGCATGGTGCGATAAGTCAGTGGGACGCTCCTATCGATAACGCACAGGCGCAGCATGTAGGACCCAGCCGCTAGCCAGACTGCAGTCGATAACGGGCAAAATTTCTGGATGCGATTCATGTACTCTTCCACGCCCACCTTTGGCACCGTCTTGGAGAAGAATTTCCTCGCCATGTTGGCCCGTTGCACCGCCTCGGGCTGCGCTCCGGCTCCGATGTCGTGAATGGTGACGGGCTCGTCGTGGCTCGCTTCTGGCGGAGCTAGTTCCGTAGGCTGGTGGCTTTCCTTTTCGGCGGGTATAGGCGTGGCGGGTCTAGAAGAGGTTCTTCGGTGCTGTCGAATGACCTGCGTCTCCCGACCGCCTGGTGTTGCCGGTCGCGACAGCGGTGGCGTGGCTGGCACGTCACCGGCGGCGTTTGCTATGGCGATGATGGAGCGTGCAATCAACTTCATGGCCGTCTCGCGTGACATGCTGAGAACGTCGAGCTCGTCATCGTTCACTGGTGGTGATGGTGCGTCCTGGAGGCTGAGGCTGTTGAACTCTGGGAGAACACCCGCGTCTCCAGCTGGGTTTGGTGCTGTTGGAGGATTCATTGTTGTTTGATTTTGTATGACCGGTGCGAGGACGAGTCGCCTCGGATGCACGGTCTTGAGAGGAGGGGTAGGGTAGCAGACTTGGATCATTTGGACGTGTGGATTTATGACGTGGCGCCGAAGTCTACCGATTTACCACACAGACGGAAAGTGTGTCGAGAGAGAGGGCCAAGTGATTATGTGAAATGCCTGCATGGAATCAGCATGCGTTGGGTGGAGAGTCATGGGCGTTGCTCGGACTTACAGCGGGATGTGGTGAAGAGAGATATGAACCGAGTTTTTTGCTATGACTTATTTTTTCTTGCCCTTTTTGGGCTGGGTATGCAGGTTGCAATTGAGACTGAGGACTGGTAGAGAGGATTGATTTGACAGAGGCGGTGGTAGAGTTGGAAGGGTGGGCGTGGGTAGACAATAAGAGGAGGAGGAGCAGAGATGGTCAGGGGATATGTCTGAGCGGCAGAGTTGTGGTGATATGAAGATTCTGAAAGACACGATAGACGATAGCTCGGGGCAGAGCGTGGTTTGTAGGTCAAGTGACGCTAGGAGGAAGTGAACTTGTCTTAAACAAGATGGTCGGACCTGTAGCCAGACGACGCGTCCTTCCGAGGGCCGGGGCTATATGGCAGGCAGGGAGGCCATGGAAGGGCAACTGTGTGCTAGCTGGCTTAGCTGCTGGTAGAGCGGGCGCAAGTCATTAGGGAGGCTTGAGGCACGGAGGGTAGAGTAGGAGGCAAGCAGCGTGTGGGTCGGGGCGCAAAGGTACGTGGAGGGCTAGTGGGCGTCAAAGGTGGGCCACAGGGCCCAGGAGCGGGTCTCGTGAAGAGCAAAAAGGGCCAAAGCGCTGGCCCACCGGGCCGTGGACAGTCAGTATAGGCAGAAGAGGGACATGAGGGACAGGAGAGCAGCAGAGAGGAAAAAAAGCAGAGAGAAGCAGCGTCTGGGTCGTGGCGGGCGTGATTGGCGGTTGGCTGCCTTGTTAAGCAAGAAGCAACGGGATGAGCACATGCATGCGGCCTTTAGCTCTGGGGGGGGGGGGGGAAGAGGGCGACGAGGGGAAAAGGATTGCGGAGCGCGTTCCGGACCATGGGCTTGCTTGGAGGAAGCGGTGCTGGATATTGGGCAGGCCAGGCCAGGGCAGGCCAGGGCAGTGCGGGCTGCGGGGGGTTGCAGACGAGCTGCAGGGTCCAGTAAGGCGGTAGAAGAAGCAAAGAAGCCTTTTGGCAATATTGTAAGCAGAGACGAGTCGGAGAAAGGGAGGGCAGGGCGGCCCATGTTAGTGCTGTGGATGTACTAGTACTATGGATCTATGTACACACTACATGGCTGCTTCTATGTAATGTACGCACGCATATGTGTACATATGTAAATAGAGTACGCACTCTACTATGTACATGCACTCACACGGCGGCCGCGGCAGTGTTCTCGGCTCGCCCATTAAGTCGTTTGCCCCGTCTTTTGCCTCCCCGCCGCCCCCCTCCCTCTGGCGCCCCTCGACATCTGCCATCGTGACCACCTCCCGTACAGTAGAGTACATGCACCCATACATGCACATGTATCTACTCACTGACTAACATACCACATACTCTCACGCTCGCTCTGCACAAGGTGCCAGCGCGGGGAATGGCCCTAGCGAATGCAGCCTCTGTCGGATTAGGATTATGCACCACGCCCACTGTGCAGGCAACACACCCTCTCTCGCCCACATCCACACCCACCACTCACTCCACACCCTCCTCCACGCCCGCACTGCACATCAACCTCCCCATCTGGCTGCGTCGCGGAGCCGGGCGGTGGTTTCACGAGCCCTCGCATCGCTTACGTTGCAGCGGATCGATGCACACGCAAATCATGGACATGCCGAGCACATGCACCTCCACGTGTTCGCGCAGACTGCCCGGCCCAGGTGGCGGCTTGCACTCGCCCACAGCCGGTCCGCGTCCGCCCTCACGCTGCCAGACGCGGAAGTGATTGACACATGTCAACACCCCCCATTCTCCGCTGCCATCGCTGACACCATGGTCGATCGACGCCCGACCGCCCGGCCTTTGTCCCAGGCCACAGGTCACTGGTCACGGGAGTCGAATCGAACGGATCCCAGCCGTTTGTTTGTTCTGCATGTCTTTGGGTCCATGCCCATTATAGTCCCGCTGGACCGTTGAATATGCCTTGGGCCCGTCAGATTTGCCCTTCTGCTACAGTAGTAGCACAGTGGTAATCTCGCCGGCAAACCCAACGTACGGTACAGCGGAGCGTGCATGTCCGCTACACAAAGGCCGGCATTCGCTATCAGCCAACCAACCAAACTCATCCAGCTACTAACTAGCCAGCACACTGCTCACCCACCTCTTCCCTTTCCCCATCTCTCATCCAACAGGCACTCAGTCCCAGCCACGACCCAAGCAAATCCAACGAACCAATGCAACCTGCAATCACTCACTGGCGGCCCAACAAGAACACTCTCCAGCGCCCTACATTGCGCCATCTGTCCCATCTGCAACACACCCCAACCACTCCCACCGTCCCTGCATCCCCCCAGTTTCCCGCAAAAAACGTCACCGTACATGACTGGCTTGGCTCCAAAGCAAGATTCCATGCAGTAGTCCTGGCCTAAGGTCCTCACTGCAAAACACAAAAGTCTCCCGAGTCCTTTAGCACACAAAAAAACACAAACTTGTTGACCGCCCTTGAGACCGACGGCGTGACTGGGGGTGCTCGTATACGACGAATATATGTGTCACTGTTGTTCGTGCCTACCTACATAGATATATACATGAGCTAAGTACGTATTGATTTTGTCGAAATAACTCCGAGTAGCTTCTCCATTCTACTATGCCTACAATGGTAATGTGGCTCCGACTGGTCTGTATGGTATCAATGCCTGTTCCCTGTCCTTTCTGTCGTCCGCTCGACCTATTATCACAAGCCAGTGATGCAACTGAAGAAAACCTTGTTTGACTTGCTCAATTCCCTTCCTGACTCATAGAAGAAACACTATTTTTCTCCCTTTTCTTTTGCTCGTCTCGATATGCAACAAAGATAAAAGCAGCATAGATTTCCACGCTACAGCAAGGCTACTTGGACTTGCATACATAATACCCACCTTCATACATACGTACGTGATCAAAATTCAAAAGGCGACTTCCACACGTCCCCACCAGTTCTTTCTCTGCAGCAGCATGCATCTTCTTTTCTTTCCCCCACACACACGAATTAAGCAAAACTCCGCCATTTTCGTCTTGGCTGTTTTGTTGCACATGTTACACGTAGTTTTTCACCCCAGGACAAAAACATCAACATCACATGTTCACATGCCAGAAACTACTTCGACCGAGGGTTAGACTGGAAAAAAAAGTGCCGCAACAACTACCGAAGTAAACTTTTTATGCAAAAAAAAAAGATGGATAGTATGGCTGACGTCGGCCAGAGAAAGGTAACTAGTTATATTGGCATGGCATATATACGCCTCACTCAGTATCCAAATGCCCCTACCCCATACGTACGTACACATATATACTTTCAACCTAACAATGCAATATGAATCCTCCTTCTCCTCTAAAAAAACATTGTCAAAAATCTAAAAGATTGAGAGAGAAAGACTCCAAAAGAAAAAAGCCCAACAATGAAATAAATTCAATCATCATATTTCCCCAGCACCCCCCCCCCCCCCCAACTTAACTTTTACACCTGACTAACCCTCGCCTTCTTCCTCGTACTGCCCGGTATAACGCTCGGCCCACTACTCCGCGCAGGCGTATCATCCCTGCCCCTCTTCTTCTCCCGCTGATCAAGCACCAGCTGCAGCACATCGTACGGGAACTGGGGGAATTCGAGACATATTGCCTTGAACTCTGGCTCTGCGTCGTGTCGTAGGCTGTAGCTGCGCGTAGCCCAGAAGGCAGCGACGGGCTTGCGGATAGTAGTGTCTTCCGGGTCGGATTCCTTGTACACGTAACGGGCGTATGCGAGTTCGCCTTTAGCGGTGGAGGCGGCGCGGTGGATTTTGGAGTGTGCGAGGGGTTTTAGCTCGGAGAGTTGCGGGCGTGGAACAGGAGGCCGACGCCCTCGTGGTCGATTTCTGGTTGGCGCGGGTCCTTTTCGAGGGAGGCGTCGCGTGCTGAAGACGACTTTTTGGGGAAGTATTCGCCTGTGTAGAGGTACTCGATTATGGAGCCCATGGCGTCTATGTCACAGTCTGAAAAGACAATTTGGCGCGGCTAACGTGGTGTCAGCTGAACATTGTACAAGCCATGTTGCCACTGTTGTGGGTGCTATTTTATCACCCCCTGGCGCAAACTTTTCGACATGTTTGCCAAACTCGGGCGACTTGAGAAGAACAGCCTCGTGTGCTGAGTATGTGGTGCAGGTCTCTCCGAATCCAGCAACGACTTCTACGATTGGACTCTTGATCAGGCTGGTGAGCGCGTTAGATGCATGTCCTTTTTATTCTCTCGTTTGCTCCCCCATATGTTTATTTTTGGCCCCCCCTAAGCAAGCTGTGAGAAAATGTAGGCGCGCATCTCATTGTGTCTCAGGCGCTCTTGCACCCAACGCCTCACCCAGCGTGCCAGTCTGCAACACCTACATCTTACCCCGGTATGACTTTCTCTGAGAATGAAACCAGCTTAGGCGCTTCAAGTTCAATATCAGCCAAAGCCGTCTCTTCGCCAGCACCTTCGTCCGCGCCAGCGCCAGCATCAGCTGCGCCTTCCATCTCTACATCCTCGACTGGTGTGCCCTCAACAGGCGCCTGTTGCTCAACATCCGCCATGGCAAATGTGTCCTCTGTATTTATGATGCTCGGACAGCGCGAAAATATGTGTCACGCGATATAGATAAAAGGAAAGCAAGTGGAGGTGCGCGACAAAGTTCAGATGCAAATTAGCTTGTGAAAGATCTTCCCGTATGTCAGCGCAGAACCACCAAGTGAGA
Source organism: Bipolaris sorokiniana ND90Pr (assembly GCF_000338995.1). Taxonomy (NCBI): domain Eukaryota; kingdom Fungi; phylum Ascomycota; class Dothideomycetes; order Pleosporales; family Pleosporaceae; genus Bipolaris; species Bipolaris sorokiniana. The sequence continues at coordinate 389,398 of NW_006911900.1, read as the reverse complement.
GATGGACTGCAGTGCTGCTCTTTTACTTTTTAGAAAAACATTTCCCGTAAAAGCAAAATTACGCTACAGTAATTGAAACAAAGTAGCGATTCTAATCCAGCTCACAGTGTGGAGGGCGGGTGCGTGGTTGCGAGGTGGCTGGCTAAGAGAGAGTGGTTAGGCGTGATGCTGGGAATGCCAGGGAAGCTCCAACGCGTTGCTTACACGCTAACGCAGGAACAAGCTCAGCTCGCGCTACTCATCACCCCTCAGTGGTACGTTATCGACAACCATATCTCTATGTACATGCACGACTGTGAAGCCGTCAAAATTTGTCTGATTTGAGCACATGATCAAGACACTGGCAGAAACAACTCAGTTCATATATACTATTATGATCTCAAATAGCTATGTGTTTCCACCCTGGTGACTTGTGTATATCTAATAATCGAAAAAGTAGGTATTTTGGGGTTGTCATTCAAACTCCAGCCGTGATTCCGTGCTCCGTGAAATGCAAAAGAAGATTGCGTACATATGTACCGACAAATGGCGCTATATAGCTAATGTAGAAGCGAAATGAAGGCTTGCGAAACGCTATCAAATTTCCACTACCTACAAACGACCGCTGTTTTCGCGGTAGCGATCACCGGTGGTGGGTACTGGCTTGTCTGCTCGGATAACGTACAGCAAAAGGTCCTCGAGGGGAATGAAGACGTAAAAGACCTTGTTGCAGAAGAAGGAAAAGAACACGAAGCACGTGGCTACGAGCGCATCCATAAAGTAGTGGTTGGCGGTAGCGACAATAACGGTGAGGATGAATGAAGGATATCCAATGCCAAGGATGAGGTAGAAGATCTTCCAGAATGCGTTTTTGCGAACCTCGCCTGGCTCCAAGGTGCGGCGGAACAGGCCGGAATGGTAGATGAGCGTCATGCCGATGCAGAATGCATATCCAAAATGCATCGAAGGCATCGCAGCAAGCTGGTTGACAAACTTGCCACTCATCCACACACTCTGTGCATCGTCGTGGCGGACAGTATCAAGGAAGCCGTACTCAGCAGGCAGTAATCGCGGAGGCATGCACGGGAATATAACAAAGGTCATGAAGGCGCAGAAGTTCGTGAGCGTGAGCGTCCGGCGAGCGATAGCAAAGGTATCGAATGAGGGGGCGACGTAGTAATACCAGCAGATGAAGCTGCCAAATGTCAGTGTTACTCTAGTAAAACTTCCCAAACATGTTCCTTACCCCACAGTGCCGGGGATGTGAATCAGCGCATAGCACTTGTTCAGCACAGTAAGCGCATCTTGGTGTCCATGCATAAACCACTGTTGAACGTCGCGCTCCCGGAGCGGGAACAAGAAGCTTAGAAAGCCAAATTGCTCTGCCTCCAAAACTGAAATTCCGTGTTCTTGCGAAACGTCCCAGATGCCTCGTCCAGCAAAAAGCTTAGCCGATGCAATTGCCGTCATGCGGTAGAAGGCATAGTTGATGACCCAGTAAAACATCTCGATCAAAAACGGGAAGCGCTGCAGTATGCGACTGTGTATGTTGTTGCGGAAGCGCGAAGTGTTGGGTGTAGTAACCTTCCAGCAGCCAATACTCCGGACCTTGGGTGCACTTGGGTTCTTGGTTGCATAGACGTCGTCGAAGTCGCTGTCGCTGTCTGACTGTTGGAGAAGGTGATCCATCGAATCGTTTGGTGCGTCATCGAGGTAGCCGTTTCTACTCGAGGGTGCAGCAAATATTTTGTAGTTTCGTTTCCGCGTAATGAACATGGCGAAGAAGAGAATGCTGGCGACCATCTAGATACATAGCCATGTTAGTACACCGCACTTCGCATGCAGACTCTGCTGTGTGATTCGGGGACGTACGACTGGTTCGCACCATCCTGGCAGCTTCCAGGCTGGTTTGCTGTTCCATTGGCCATCATCTGGTAGTGTAGAGTTTGCCATTTTGTATTGGTTGTACCCGAGTTTGGCACAGTGGTACTGTAGATGATGCGGCCGGAATGCTATCTCATGAAAGCTATGATGGAAAGGCTGATGCAAACAAGAAAACGGTGGGCAGACGACACTCTAGTATCCCCCTGGAACAGTCGTGTCTCGGATGACGGTCAAGTTGAGGGTCTGTTGACTCAACAAAGGGAAAGGAGTAGAGTGGGAAAAAAACAAGAAGCATATAGTTTAGATCAAGCGGACATGTCAAGAATAGCAAGCAGGATGCTTTACTTACTCGGTGCCGCCAACGGGTCGCGTGCAAGTCCGCCGGATGCCGAGCAAAGGAGGCCTGACTCCCTGGTCTAGCAATACGCATACGCGAGCGACGTATTGTGGACCAGAGGCTCCACCTTTTTTCACGCGTGCATGGGCGGGGACTTGGTCGTGGACGACGAGTCGATGGACTACCAGCTGCAGTCAGGCCACACACATCTCCTTTGTTAGTCCGATTTGCCGCCACAATACTGCTGTCATCCTCAGCCTGGCAGTGTCGCGTGCTTATGTTGAAGCCCTTCATATGACTAACCGCAAGGGTTTGCTGGCGCTGGCTTTGCAGAACTGCCAAGACTGCTTGGGGAAGACCAGGTGTACAGTGAGCTGACGTCAACGGACGATTGGAACCTGGTCGATATCCATGGGTCCAGGGCGAAAAGGGGAAGGGGAGTGCATCGGAGAAGATTTGATCGTCTAAAACGTCTCCATGTCGGGAGGGCTAGCGCCAGGTCTTGTGACAAGCCATGTTCAAAAGTGCATATCGGTGTAGCGCCCAAGTACTTGGCAGCACTGCCATGAATCCTGCTTGCATAATAAACTATATCAGGCTGAAGCTACTGCTATGGTCAGATGTTGAGTGGTATGTCGCCAGGATGCCTGTGGCTGTCGCACCGCCACCAAAGTGCCCCTGAGGTAGTGTGTTGGTGCAGCATATCTAAAAAAATGCTAATGGGAATTGCTTGGTTCCGCCAGAGGGGCTGTAATAAGAATACGGCGCTTGGCGGACCAGTTCAGGCCTAGTGCCAGTACAACGAGCCAACTCAATTCTCCCGCCATTCTCCCGCCGACCGAGCCCGCTACCACTGCGTTTCAGCCTTGCGACCAAGCCTTTCCAGTCGTTTCGACATGGACTGCGATCCCACATATCCATCATGCGAATCGCGATGGGCGCCTGATGTGAATTGTGTATACTCGGTGTCCCCTCATCGGCATACTCGGGGCCCGTGCAATATCGTCCGCATTTCTGTGCATATGTATGGACACAGCCTCCACTTGTGGTTACGTATATCTCATATATCTTTTTCTTGGCGTACTTACTAGCCAATTAAAAGCATAATGGACACAAGCACTACGAAGCTCCGCGCTCTCCCAACATGTTGTGTCTGGGTGGAAACCTTCCCCATCTCACTTCAAGAAACGCCGATCGCGATAACTAGACTTTGTACGGCAGTTTCTATTGAATTAGTTGGTAGTTTTGCCAATGAGCATAGGAGAAATAAGAAAACCATTTGATGCATAGCTTGTGATTGGGTTTGCGTGCCCATTAAGCTACTTACTAGTAAGGAGTTTGAGGTACATGAACTATTGTCAACGTCAAACCTAATAAGTTTGTCTGTCTTCGTTCCAAGCATAAACATTACAAATACGCCATCGAAATATTGTGGAGATGTGTCTCCCAGCAATCTCTCCACTTGAATTACCAGCTACACATATACGACGTGTCACGATACCAAGTCCAAGCCTACTAGGCAGCACTTTTGACAGTAATAAGGCGTACATATAACTACCTGGATAGAATAGCAGTCTTACCGGTACTCGGCCTCGTGGCAGAGTTTCCGCTTTTGAATACGAGGTTTCTACAAAATTAACCGGGTATATCCTGGCTACGCTGACACTAACTGCCGATCATGGACGTCGTGTTTATCAGCCCTACGTACTACCTACTTGCAAGAGAAGATATCGCTCCAGGCTACAGTCAAGGTCAGCCCAATGTCTCAGAGGGAAATGCAGAGTGGGTGTGTTGACATTGTACTGACATGCATCAAGATGGTAGGTGCTCAAAGCAATGACAGGTGACAACAAGACCATGATGAATTCGAACAACAAGACACAGGTGGGTATAGGTAATGGGTATATTTCATTATTCATATCATACTCTCATTATGTAAGACATTTATCCCCGTCAATGTCATATTTTTGGTCGAAACTGTGCCAAATGAAGCCATTGCTGAAGGCATCGTTGATCCTCCCCACCATATATGAACCTTCGTGGTCCTTGTTGTCTTATCTCTTTTTTGTTTGCCACAGAGGCAACTCCCTAGAGTTTACCGGCGGTTATTCAGCTGCTACTCTGCACCTTCTTGACAATGGCGACAAGACGGTCAAATAGGGGGTGGTCCTTCTCGATACCGTTGACCTTGGTGACAGCCTCTTCGGCTGAGTTCTCCTTGAGAATCTTGGCGAGCTCGACAGACTCCTCGTCACCCTCGACGTTCTGGAAGCGGTAGGCCTGCTCGACGGCGCCAAGTAGAGCATCAACCTTGTCACCCCTCTCGGCCAGCTGAGCAGCGGGACCGATGAATCGCTCCTTGCGGGAGAGCTTGCGCAGAGGAGCACGGCCGACACGCTCTACGTTGTCCTTGAGGACAGGGTTGGAGATGCGCTTGATGATCTTCTCAACATAATCGTCTTGCTCCGAGGCGCTGACGCCGTGCTTGTTGATGATCAAGTGAGCAGTCTCCCTAACAGCGTCGCGAACAATGTCGTGAAGCTTCTTGTCGTGGAGAACCTCGTGGATGTAGCTGATCTTGTTCTGGTGTCCGTAGTAGGCGGCAGTGGCGTGTGAAGTGTTGACAGTGAAGAGCTTGCGCTCAATGTAGGGCTCGAGGTTGTCGACGTAGTGGATGCCCTTAACATCTGGCTTCTTGCCACCGTTCTCGAATGGCTTCTGCTCGACACACCACTCGTGGAACTTCTCAATGACAACATTGAGGCCAGAGTTCTCGGGCTGCTGTGGGACAATTCGGTCAATAGCCGAGTTGGCGAAGCGGGCCTTGCTATCGATGTTCTTCTTGGTCTCATCGCTCAGCTTGCCTTCGATGAAGCCCCTCCATGTGGTTGTAGCGTTGATTGCGTTCTCGCAAGCGATGACGGCAAGGGGGTAATCAAGAGTGCGCTTCTCGATAGCCTTGGCAACGGGCTCAGCAACAAACTTGAGGATGTTGGGGCCGACAGCGCAGGTAACGACATCGGCAGAAGCAATCTCGTCAATGACCTTATCCATCTCGTGCTTGGAGTTGATGGCACGGTAGTGGTCAATGGTGAACTTGCGCTCGCCATCATCGCCAATCTCAGTGACAGTGTATGAGGGGGTCTTTTGGAGGGATTCGATGATGGAGTCCATGACATCGACGAAGACGACCTCGAAGCCCGAGTTGTGAAGGAACTCGGCGACGAAGCCACGACCGATGTTGCCACCGCCAAAGTGGACTGCCTTCTTCTCGTAGGACATGATGGAGGTGTGTGATTGAGGGGCAGGTGGAATTTTGGGTTGTGTTGCTGGAGGCAAGCGTTAACTTGGTCTGTTCAGACTGAAAGCAAGGTGTGGTGAAGAGAAGGAGAAAGACGAGGTGGGGTGGGGGAACTGGAGGGGGAGAGGGGAGAGGGGTTTTGTTTTGGATGTTGAGCAGAGCAGGAGAGCGCGTTTGGTGGGGTATTTGTAGGTGTAGCAGGAGCCAAGGCGGGGCTTGGAGCAATGCAGTGAAGGCAGGCAGCTCGTGCAGATGCAGTGAGAGCAGGACTTACCTGGCCAGACGAGTCGGCGGCTGGGCGGCGTTGCAGGTGCTTGCTTCAGCGTGCAGTATTGCGTGGGCGAGAGAGCGTCACCGGCCAACGAGTACGTGTTTACTTATGTGTTGGGAGGGTAGCCAGAGACCCCCGCAAGGCGGTGACGATGTTTGTGGGCACCCGATTGGGTCGCCAATGTGGCTTATGACGGTAGGCACGAACGCGCGAGGCTTGGACACGCACACACACACACACACATGAACGCGTCGGGCGTGGGTGAGGGGCTCCATGGACGGGCGAAAACGACATTAGATTAATACCTCAGTCATGTACATGCTACATAAAAAGTCTCACTCGAGCCTCAATACAGCCCTCGAGGGCCAGGAACACCTTCTCGGCCGTGGACGCAGTGCCCCGTCGTGTGATGCTCAACAGGACTACATACACACTCCGGCTCGATGGCATCGTCTGGTGGGTGGGCGCATCAAGCACGAAGACGTCATACGTCATCGACGAACTAGGCCCCGAGTGGAGCAATCGCTTCCTTCTCCCGCCGGTAGTTTGCGCTAAGCCCAATTGGTCAGCCTTTTCCTCCAGGGGTGCCCCGCCATGGGCAACGACCATCGTGAAAAACTGCGCAACAAATGATCGTGATCGATGACTGCGGATATCGCGTGATGTCAAACATTATTATATCTAGTTGGGCTCCAGATGCTGACCAAAAGCCCCGGCTCGGTGCATAGCTCGACCCTAGGCGTGGATGGCCTGCTGGACCTGTGGGTACACAGCTACCATGCGGTGGTAGAGGTCCGGGTGCTCGCGCATGAGGACATCGGGGTCCCACGCCATGGCAACAAAAATCGTGTCGATACCGCTGCTCAACGGCGTCGTGAAGATTTTGCCTGCTGATAGTTAGTAGGCGTCCATCACTCACCACTCTACCATCAAACTTACAGATTTGCAGCCCGATCAGGAAAGCAAAAGCCACCACAACCGGCGTGTAGCCTCCATCCGCGTTGTACGCAGGAGAGGTGAAGATGAGGTACAGGTAGGCCAGCAGTGCACATGCGTATGCGATGAAGGTGGCGCCCATGGAAAGCACAGGTCCGATCAAGCACTCGTTGACGAGCGCGTCGATACCGCGATCCTTGATCATCCTGAGAAAGTCAGCTTGCTACCCCAAATTTATCGTCTTCTCAGCACTTACTTCCACGTATCCTTCGCAGCCGCAATATAGCTCTTTCCGTAGAGTGCGATGTAGCTGAACGCATATCTGTTCAAGAACTCAACCGCCCACTCCAGAAGGGAGATGACGCAGCCGAGTATGCAGAACAGGATTGTCCCGACCAGATTTCCCTCGCCGGATGCGTTACGTTGAGCAGCGGAGCAAATCTGTCGCAGGAACTGGATAATGGCCACAAGCAAGCTTCCAAGACTGATGCTGCCGAAACTGTATGTCATGGCGCGCTTGAACGCACCCCGAGTTGCACCTCGAGGCATAGCATTGGGCGCAAAAAACCACGAGCCATATACACCGGAAATGGTGACGTGGATAGTGTTCTTCAGCCATCTATTCTGCTGTTAGCAAATGAATCCGTCCGCGCTTGGACTATGACCACTTACTCCGAGATCCAGTACATGGCAAATGTGACAAAGACGAGCAGGCCGATAACCTTGCCATTGCCGCAATCGCCAACGCCATTCCTACAATTGGAATTTGCTCCGTTTGGTGTATACTGGACATAAATTGAAACCAGCGTAACCGAGTACCATGCGCCCAGTGCCGCAGCAAAAATACCGCCGCCCAACGAGACAAGGTAGGTATGTCCGTACTTCTTCGACACATCAATCACAGTCTGCAACATGAGCACACTGAACGGGATCCTAGGAATCCAGCTGATGAAGCAGAAGACGTAGAAGATGCTGAAGATCAGAAAGACAATACCTCCAGACCAGTACCGCCTGGAAAGCATGTAAATGGCCGTCACGAAGCCAAATACAATGTTGAGGATCCCAGTGATCCAGATAAACTGCTTGGTGAACTTGCGCGCCGCCCAGATGTACGCGTAACTGAAGACGGTAGCCATGCCGAGAACGAATGCGAAAAGGATAATCGTGTTGGAATTGAGCGCAAAGTTGTTAGTATCGTTGCCGTAGATGCCTCCGCTGTTGGTTCGCGCTGCATTTGGCCATCAGTATTCTCCTTGACATGTCGAATCGCAAACTGATGGATGGAACACTGACCGTATCCTCGAATGGAAATTGCGCTCACAGCAACATAACCCAGAAAGACGGCGATGAAGAGCAGACCCGCCCACCAATCATTGTACTTTGGCTTGTCGAGCTTGAATGTCTGCTCAAAGCTCTGCTTTTCGTTGCCATAGCCATTCTGCTGATATCCGTTGTTCTGCTGCATTGGAGGTGGTCCTTGAGGCGGCGCATAGCCCTGATTGTACTGGGGAGGCTGCTGTCCGTAGGGCTGACCCTGGTAGTATGCGCCCTGAGGCTGCTGGGGCGGTGCGCCGCCTGCATAGTAGTCGGCAGCTTGACCCTGGGAAGTCATTTCGACAGGTGATGACGGCCCTGATGAAGCAAACAAGTCGCGACGATGGGCGCAGGGCGATCAGAAGAGAGGTGTAGCAGTAAACAAGAGATTGGACCAGCCAGACGAGATGATGTGCCGCCGGCGTCATTAGGAGCTAAATACCATTCATCTTGGGTGCGACGGTGCTATTGGTGTGGCTGAAGATCGGCATTGCATGTCATGGGCGCCATGGCTGGGTGCACGGCTTTGCAGGCGTGTCGTGCTGTGGCTGCCATCTTGTGAAAGACGCTATCGGCGGCCTAGATGCAACCTGCTTGCAAGTTTCTCTGCTGCCAAACCCTAATCTCCATGGACTGGCCCTTGGTTCATCTCCTCGCCCAACGCGCGCATATGCATGCACTCTGAAGTATTTCTACCACAACGCAAACTTGCGAAATACCGCTGAACACAAAAAAAACAGGGAATATGATGATGTCGGCCCAGTTCGTTGTCGTGGCGCCGCGGACTTGTCGCTGCGGCTACACTTGTGGCTGAAAAGCTTGTGTGCCGATCGCCCGTTATGGGCGTCCCGATATGTCGTGATGTGAAGCTACGGCACAACGGAAAAGTGCCGAGTATGCCGGTGCAAGGGGATTGGTTACTTGCACAACTTTATCGTGATTACTCATGTTGTTAATCTCAAGATCATGTTCACATGGACCTATCAAATCGTCTCGTGGGACTTCAGCGGCATGGGATAAATGAGATCTGATTCGTCCAAGGAAACGCGGCCGCTATACATAATATGTCTACTTCTAAGCCAACCCTGAACCCTCTTTTTACTCTACTTGCAAGTCGCACCGCATGTAGGTGCACGGAAGCTGCTGCAGTAACTGGCTGTCTCGCAGGTCGACCCTACAATCTGTCCATGACAACCAACAACTAGTGCGGACAGTGTTAGCGAATGTTCTTTTTATCCAACCAAGCCAACTTACCCATGCACACTTTTCCACCAGAGCAATCAGCTTTTGTGCTGCATGTGGCACGAGCCGTCAAGCCCTCTGCTTGCTCAGCAGGAAGGGCAGCACTGGTCGCTGTCAAGAGCGAAAGTACAGTGGTGATCAGAGTAGTCGAACGCATGGTGTTGAGATTGCCGAACTGACTGGCGTAAATAGGTATGATATGCTTCGAGAAGATGAGAACGAAAGAGATTGCCTGATATCGCGTCCGTGGATCGAGGAAAGTTGTTGTGATACCTTCATCACGAAGCTGTCTTGATCTTTATACCTGGAGAACCTGCGAAACAGCCAAATAGGATCACTCCTCTCTACCAAGCAAACCGAGCACTCTATGCCATGGCGAAGCAGAATAGCCGTTACGAGGTAGTATCCGCTGCCAACAGTGTTGGTTCCTAAGATGGAAGGACCGTTCAGCCGCACCTGAGCCGTTACGTACCAAAATCTCCGTTGTTCCCTGCAGCGCGTAAGTAACGCCGACCACAAAGCATCCCCTGTTGACAATCTTGGCGCTATATGCAGGGCTTGTGGATCAACGGTTATATTGTATGCTTCCTTAGGCAGCGGTATAATAACATGCCAAGGATCTCTTCAGGTGGAAAACGAATGCCAAGCCGGAATACTTTGGTGGTGTGATGAGTCTGAGTGTCAAAATTCCAGCAGTCTGATTCGCAGCATGCTGACGGGTAAACTACTGTGACCATAACAGCCGCTTCAACTTCTCCACTCCTTTGATATTTGCAAGCTGAACAGATGTACCAGACCGCTTCATCTCATTTACGTCTCGTAGACATGTGAACAGTGACAGCCTTGGTAACTTAGCTGAACTTAGCTGAACTGAGCTGAACTGAGCTAGATTGAATCCTCTAGGATTGGACACTGTGACAACCGTACGAGGAAGTCGGCGATTTGAAAGTGGAGTGAAAGTTGTATGAGGGATTCGGCGACTTAAACAATATAAAAGCATAGAAATATCAACGTAGAATTGATCACAGCAGCCTGCTATCAATCAGTCTTCAAACACATTCTTCAATAATTCACTCACCAAAGCCCTACATCACCGCCTAATACGCAACTCAACCGCCACCATGGTCGCTTTCAACACCCTCATCACCCTTGCTCTCACTCAGCTCGCCATCACCGTATCTGCCGGTGACTGCAAGACCCACCAGCTCTACTGCGGCTCGACTCTTAAGTGGCGCGGTACGTCTCCCTCCCATTTCCCCACATCCACCACTTCTCCTGCTGCAGACTTCCTAACGCAACCACAGGCTGGTCCAACTCTGAAATCCAGGGCAAGGTCCTGCAAGACTCGTGGAACAATGGCCAGTACCCCGCTGTCGACCAGATCGACAAGTCCCTCTTCAAGTGTGCGGGACAGGGCAATACACTCGTTTGGGCTAATGGACGCACCCCCTGCGGCAACTGCGTTGATGGCGGAGCTGGCAAGCCCGACTACTGTGCTTAGATGCTCAATTTTTTGAGTGAAATGTAGCGTCTGGGGGATTTCTTGTACTTCTCTGTGGTTTCTCAGACAAAAGCAAGCATTGTCTGCATATTCATGAACGGTACTTTGTAGTGACTACAACTTTATACATCTTAGAAAATTTCGATTTCATTTCGACATACCTTGTCTTGTGCCTCATGCAGTCTTTTCCTTCTTCTCCCTCTCTTTGTGGTGTGCCCAGACGTAAAAGAATGGGTACACTGTCTCTGGCAGTAAAGTGACAATCATACCGCCAATACTCCACCAGTTTCCCACATACGCCCAATTCTCAGGCACATTAACGTAGCGCCATATGAAAACCAAAAACGCTGTGATGCACCCAAGATATCTCGTAACCCTAGTCTCATTAGCCTCACCTCACGTCTCTTCGAGTTCAAAAGAAGGGATAGACAGAAAGAAAGAAAAATCCCACTTCTAGTCAAAATAAAAACATTCAAACATACCAAATCTCCAACGACTGCCCCTTCGTATCCCCCCTCGTCGCCAAATACAAAATCTGCCCCCACCCAATCGGCAACTCAAGATACAACCCCGTAAAAAACGCAGTTTTCTGCTCCCTCTCATCCGGCCACAATCCCCCCACCCACCACAGAAAAACCATCCACGCCGGCGTCTGCCACAGCAACTTGACAATCGTCCGCGCCCTCTCCCCAGACTTATACGCATACGCCAGCGCCACCGACACAAACGTAATGTCGAATAAGAACCACACGAAGAAGCACGCGCGCTGGAACGTTGTGGTGGTGCACACATACGCGTAGTAGATTTCGTACGCCATTGTTGCGCTGAGGAATTGCACGGTGCCGGCTAGGAAGCCGTCGCTGTATGTGCGAATGGTGTAGAAGATGTAGCAGAGCGTATACAATATCCCACATGATATTATCAAGAAATCGGTAATGAAGAAGTAGGATTCTGGGGGGTTTAAGGATACGTCAGTGGATTGAGGGATTAGATGGTGCGAGGAGAGTTTCTGGGCGGCTTCGAAAGGCATGGTTTTGGAAGGGAGTGGAATTACTAGAGGGCTAGTGGGGATGTCTTTTTTGTTGTTATTGTTATTCAAATCGTGTTGGTGTTGGTATGTATATCTTGTACGATATACGGGTTCGGGATATACGGATATGCGGATACAGAGAATATTCCGGTGCAGAAGCTAGAGAGAAAGCCGTGTTAAGGGCAGAAAACAATCACTATTTCAAAAAATACAAACATGGCATGTTGGTTGGAATGTATGTACTTCTATATATTTCAAGTGTCAAATCACTGCTGACAATGCCCAGCTTCCGTCATGCTCCGGGCGAGGCAGTGCTCTTGCGGGCAGTGGATCCAATATCCGGAGGTGTTTTTTTCCACATGATGCGCCTGACTTGCTGCCTAGTATCCGCGTCTTCCATACATCCGGCATCCGTAAGCACATCTTATTGTCGCACTAGACCCCATCATTTTCCCACCTGGGATCTGCCGCTTCTTATTCGTCTTGTTCCTAAATAATAGCAAAATAATTGGCCTGGGCCCAATATGACTAAAAACCCAACTACGACCACGCAACATAGGGGTGTTGAATGTGAAGTTCAAGTTGGTGATGGCTGATGACGTATGCGCTTTCGCATGTCGCGAACGTCGTGTAGCCTCAGGGCGTGTCGAAGTTATCCACGCTAAGCGCAATGTGGATCAATGTCGCTAATGCATTGCTTCCACCTATCTCTCTTGGTGCGGCACAGGAACGGTCTATAGCCAATGTGAATTTTGGTGGTATTGATATATACTACAAATGCTGATGTTGAAGTATATGGGTATATAGCACATGAAAGAAAGAGCAGAAACCTTTGGTGTGACACCTCGCAGACCTCCCTAACATGACATAATGTGACATTAATTGTAGCGCGAGAACCTCCACGAACGAGATTCCATCTCTTAGTTCCTCCTGGGTCTAGGGCTCTTCGAAGGCCTCGGACTCCTAGGTACCAGACTCTCACCCTGAGCCTTCATCTTCTCCATAGCCTGTTCGACCTGCTGTTGCTTCTTCGCCACATGCCTATGTCGCTTCTCGACTTCTTCTTCAAACTCTTGCGCAAGCTTACGCTTTTTCTGCCTCGCTTGCTTCGTACGCTGAATGATGCTCTGAAACTGATCAAGAAACCAATCTCCAGCATCCTCCCATTCACTAGTAGAGAGCGAGGAAAAGAAATTGGCTTGCTTGTCTGGGGTGAGATTCTTCTGTACCAGCACGAGACGCTCGGGTAGAGGTTTCTGGGCATCTTCCTCAGTGAGAACAGCAGGTTTCGCACGTGGGTCGGTATCGAAGCTTTCATTCTTGAGGCTTTCATACTTCATGTTGAAGAGCGTCTCAGGGTCGTAATCTTCGATTTGGATGGTCTGAGGCTCCTCAATCGCAACTTGTTCGACTGGCGGTTGGTAGATTGTTTGTTTGGGTATCGCTTGCGCTGAAAAGGGGTACTCTATGGATGCAGGTGGCTCCATTGGCTTTACGGGTTCGAACTGGAACTGGACATGGGAAGGACCATGTTGTTGACGATGGACATATTGCTGATTATTGGCTTCAATATGGGTATTCTGGTAAGGATTTGCAAACATGGGAAAACCAGCAGCAGTAATGCTTGCATTAGGCTGATTGTGAGCGGGTGGTTGGCCGGACTGAGGTACGACACGATGCTGCTGAAAGCTTTGCCTAGGTTGTTGCACAGTGGGCGCATTGGCGCGTGTCTGATCGCGGAGTTGTGCAGACTGCTCAAACAGCTGCGAAGGCTTATGGAGGCTCTGCCTCGGGACTGGCATATGCAGTTTCTGTTGGCGGTGTGTCGACTGCAGCACATTTGGCTGTCCAGGCTCATGCTTGATGTTGAAGTGCTGACGGAATGGAGAGCTTTGACGACCTTCATAACGATAATCGGAAGGCGGCTCCTGGATACCATCCAATTCAGAAGGCTCACCGTTAGTGGTAGTTGGGTATGAATCGCCCTCGATGTCTGGCAGACCCGTTCGTCCTGCTTGCCGTAGGAACGCAATCTTTTGACTTTGTTCTATATGACCGAGTCCTTGCTGCTCAATAAAATCCTCATCATCTTGGGTAATGCCTTGGTTTTCCTCTTCGTAAAGATGCTCTGGTTCTTCGGAGCCTAGATTGCTTTCTCCGACATCGCCACTCACACCAAGGTCAAAGACTTGCTCATTCTGTGAGCCGCCCTCTACTTGAACAACAGATTGGTCGATAGTAGTGTCTAGGCTTTCTGCATCAGTATCGTAGGGATCACGTTTTTGAGTGTGACCTTGCGCCGAATGAACGCGTCGAGGGTTCTGCAGGACAGCTGAGCTGTTCTGAGCATTGGCAGACCCACGTCCCAGAGCTCCAGATACTGGCGTACGTCGCTGGGAAGGGAGTCCATTCTTGATTGGTACCCTTGCATTAGCACCAACAGCTTGCCGGTCAGTCTTGGGTACGTGTTGGGCACTGGCTAGAGCGTTATGCGGGCTGTTGGTGTTTTGCCGGTCTTTGACAAAGCCTTGCATAATGGATGACAGGTCAGCAATTTTTACTTGCCGTATCAAAGTGCAGAGTGATTTGATTACCGCGTCTTCAACTGGGTGTGGAAGGGTGAGAGTCCGACTTCGAACGGGAAAGCGCGTCGCAGGTATAGTCTAGCCTGTTGTGGTTAAGCCCCACTTTCTGGAGTAATGACGATATCTTATCTCCGGACTCGGTGCACTGCAGTGGCTGTCAAGTTCCCGTTGCTGATTCTTGACATCTACACCTCTGCAAGTGAATATATCTAGATCTAACGAATCTGTATTTTTGTCTTACTTGTAGCAATGGAGAAGTGTTATCTCTACAGGCTCCCCAACGAGGTATGGCATCTCACAAGGCCATCTCATCTCATTCCAACTAACCATTACAGCTACTCCTTCACCTTTTCGCACCGATGCCAACACTAGACCTTCTGCCTTTGACTACCATTTCGCGCCGTATATACTCGCTCATCTTACGCATTTTGCATAATCGCCTTGTCGCAGCTGCAGAACTGAACTCACACTCCGTACTCCTCGAATGCTTCCACCCGTCTGCGAAACTTACCGAGCCGCCTTACTTTTGCACATATCGAGGCACTGATGGCTTGAAACTATATCATGACATTGATCCAAGCGAGAAAAATGTAGGCAGACTGGGCGAGATGTATAGAATGTACTCTCGTTACCGACCACACAGACGTGATCTAGAGGCTAGTGGGAGAAGGGTAAAGCCACGGCCGGGAGACGTCCCTGGCAGTCGCACCTTTCCAGGGACAGTACAGGATCCATATGACGGCGAATCAGTCAAGCAGATGCTGAGTTTGGAAGCACATGAGCTGTTCACGCAATTGATTGCACAAACGAACCTTGTTAAGATGGGATCGCGCAACCTTTTCACAAACTTTGTTGAGGTTGAGGAGGGCGTACTTAGGGTGTGGAGAGAGTGGTTGAAAGACGTCTCAGCAAGATGCATTGCAGACAACCGAATAGCGTCGAATGAGGCTGTCGAAGAAGTGGGTAAGGGCAAGGGAGTGGTAAGAGAAATCGTTGAAGAAAAGGCAAATCTCGAAGATCCAAGCATCTTGTGGGTGAGCCCAAGGAAGGACAGCGGTATACGCTTCCATGCGCGTGAGAGAAAGCTCCGCAAGAACTTACCCATCCTCATCAGTGCAGATGAGGATGAAGATATGCCTGTTACTTACGAGATTGAATTTGATGGTAAGTAGTATGATGGCTTTTTACAACATTGATCCAACTGCTGACAGCATGCAGAACTTCTCATTCGCACGTCGCATCTCTTGTTAATGCTTGAGAAGTCAATGCTGCAGGAGGATAATTCATCTGGCAAGGCGGTTGTTTTCGGTTCATTTGGATAGTACCAACAAACACAACGAATGAAAAAGAGATTAACTCAATCAAAAAAGTGGTCCAGATTCTCGGCTGAGGGTGGAGCAACCCCTCACGACAACCGAATAACCAAACCTCGGAGCCGCATAGCGTATCTGCAAGACCCGCATAGAAGTGCAAAAAAAAGGCTTACTCTGCTCGATTGCCAAAAAGAATTGAACCAGGTATGTGACCTCGAGGCGATTTGAACGCCTAACCTTCAGGAAGCTCCAGTGGTAGATGCTGGAATCTGACGCGCTACCATTGCGCCACGAAGCCTGATTGGATGAAAGGTATTGCAAATTGTAAAATATATATCCTTTACAAAACCTCGGCTTCAAAGAATAGAAGCTCTGAGTAAACATGCAAAAAATCAACGTGAACTGGATGTCCCAAAGGCCACGTCTCGACTTTGCGGTTTTCATTTACGCTACTCCGACTACGTCTCTAGCACAAATCCTCTCTGCATGCATTTCTTCCGCCCCACCTGTCCCCACGTGTCGGCAGACACATATGCAGGGCTCTTGGAGCTAGCAAAAATATGATATCCTAAGCGACACGAATACTTGGAATTAACAAAAAGAATTGTAGCTGTTCTCCGCTCCCAGAATCGAACTAGGGACCTTTCGATTACAATTGCAATTACAGTCGAACGTGATAAACCAACTACACCAAGCGGAGGAATCCAGATAACTGGGCTTGTGATTCGATAGGAAATTTTAATTTAGGATAATTAATATAGTTTGGTACATTGCTGAGGAGCATGTGAGCATCAGGGCTGGATGCCTGAGTTGTGCGATGCAGAGCTGACATCTCATGAACCAATAGTAGAACACCGAATCAAGCTTGGAGAACTCACACGGTATAAATACCACCCAGCATGCCGTCAAGTCTAGTTATCGTTCAATTCATCATGTCCATGTAAGGTACAAGAAAATCCTGTAAGCAGTCGCAGTTCCCACCATGAATGGCATCATAGCCGTGGGGTATTTGGAAAATCGAGAAGAAGAAAAAGCGGCAGCAGTCGTAGCAGGCCCATCTCTATGAGCGGAAGCACTGCAAAAGAGGCAGTTGTACATAGCCCATTGCACTGTCCATTGATGCTCAATCCCTGAAGTCTCCCAAAGAAAATGCAAGTACCCCTCCGAAGGAGCACTTTCCCTGAGACCCCATTGCCAAATGTCGTGATTTGAGGAGTCACCCTCTGCAACAAGGAGTAGGAGTTGCACCCGATCGATGTGTCTAACCCGTCAATACCGTAAACGCCGTTGAAATGCCCTAACCCAAGCCTTGTAACATCGACGTGGCGTGTGAAATGTTTGTAAAGACCGAGCTTAGCACGATCAGTTAGTTATCCTGGGCAGTCTCGATCTGAGCGTACTCCATCCAGTGACCATTGGCTGCCTGCTTCCAGGTACGGATGCTGGCATCATCGCCGGTAGTCACGAGGAGATCACCTAAGGATATTTGTTAGCGCTGTCATCAAGTTATAGATCTTATAAACACATACCCATCTGAGAGAAAGCGACACGCCAGACAGATCCATGGTGTCCAGTGAGTTCATCCTTCAAGGCAACTTCCTGAGTGATGCGACCAGGGTTCTGTTCGTTCTCGAGAGACATGGCCGGCGCCTTGGAAGCACCAGCCAGCCCAGCTCCTATGCCAGACTGCGCACTGTGCTTGAGACCTGCGCGGGACGATACAGATGGCGCGACAACCGACGAGGAAGTTCCGGATGCGTGGGCCTTGTCTGCAGTAGTTGTAGTGAGCTCGTAGATGCGGATAGCACCATCTTTACTAGCCGTAGCCAAGATGTCATAACCGCGCATGGAGCCGTTTGCCCAAGCCAAATCACGAATGACTTGACGCGCGCCAGTGAGCTTTGCAACTTGGAAGAATCGCTTAGCCTTATCAGTACGGAAGATCAGGACGTCTTTCATAGCGGCAACGGCGAGGGACAGTGACTTGCGATCGAGGCCTGCAGTGATAGCGGTCCAGCATGGGAGCTTCTCCTTGTGGAAAACGACCTTGAAGCCCACCTCTTCTTGGCGCTCAGGAGGGTTGTTCTCAGAAACCCAGCGCTCGGCCAAGATGGTCCACTCGTGGAGGTTGCTCTGATCCTGAGGCTCGTACACGGTGAGGTAGCCGTCACGGGTGATGAGCGCAAGCCATGTCTCCTGCATGATGTTCTTGAAATCTAAAGACATGAAGGGAGCATTGGTCAGCGAAGCCAGATTGTATAGCAACTTGAAGCGATTGCCAGACAAGGCAACCTCAGTGACATCCTCTTGCCAAAGTTTGCAGCGGCCATCCTCTCCGATGCTGCCGATAACCTCACCCATGAAGGGGCCGTTCCACTTGACCTAGCATTGGATTAGCCACAAGTTATGAAGGTGGCAAATTACATGCAGACAAGTTAAACGAGGCTTGCGGCTGACGATAAGATCACTCACATCAACTATCTCGGCATCATGAGCCTTCCAGCTCTCAACCAAGGTCCACGAATCGTCCTTCTTGTCCCAGACCTTGAGGCGATGGTCGGAACTCGCTGTGGCCATGCGCGTACCAAAGTAGTTGAAGTCGACGGCAAGCACGAGGTCTTGGTGGCCATGCGAGAAGGTCTGGAAGCTACGTTCAGCCGCCATGGTCTGATAGGCGCGACGCGCAGCCACAAAGGCAGTTTCGAGGTGATGAACGACTTGCTGATCAATGTGGCCTGGGCTGCCGTCGGCACAAGGCTCTTGAATCAACGGAGCGATCAAGTCCACGTGCTCAATCTCATCCTCGAACGAGACGGCGAGGTTGAGATTGGATGGGGGGTGAGGCAACCGTGCTTCTTCTCGGGTGGGGCTGAGCGAGGACGACTCGCTAACCGCTGCGGAAGGCAGTTGGGACGTAGTCAACCGTCGAAGAAAACCCGGGGTTGCAAGATGTTGGCTCACGGCATTGAGGTCGTCCAGGAACGGGTCGGGCCTTGCAGAGCGGCCTGCCTGGTTGTTGCTGGTCATGATGGGTGCCAATGTTCGTGGGTCTAACGTTTCGGGTTAGTAGAGCAGGAAGAAGCCGGACCATGGCAAAACAACACCTTGCAAGAAGTTCTGCTCACCAATACACCACGTTCGCTACTCTACGCAAATTGCTTTTTTTCTTTGGTTGCTGCTCGCTCACCCTGCAGGCTAAGCTGTGATCGGTCGTTGCGGGTTGAAGGCCTATTCTGTGTTTCTTTGTCAGTCTCAACACCCTTTCAGCTCTCTACGCAAGTCCGGATTGAGGTTAAAACCGCGAGGTTCGAAAGTGCGGAGAGGTGTCGATTTGACGGTGTTGAGTCAAGGGCACACGTCTGCTGTTGATATTGTCGCGAGAGCAAACGGTGGACTGCAACTCACGTGCCAAGATCCGCCGTCACCTCGACTTTTGATTCACATTACGGTCACGATGACGAGTGTATTGTCATGGGCAGAATCACTTTCACTGTTGTCTCTGTCAGTCGCATGCGCTGGTGTGTTGGCAAACACACTTCACGGTGACGGTGAGCCGCTTGTAGCGTCGATAGCATTCAGCGGATTGGCGTTCGTATCCTGCTATGCATTAATACGATGGCTTGGGGATGCCTTCATGAAGCGTGGCTTCAAAGGAAAGGATCTCTGTAAGTTGAAGCAGACTGAGATGTAGGTGCCAAGCCTTCCCCTGACCACCGCATCTTGCTAACGTTAACAGACCGGAGATGATGGGAGCAGTATGCGCAATGGTGTATCTCTTCATTATTATCTTTTTCATCCCATGGCCATTCTACAAGGACATTGTGGTCGCAACCTCAGGGGGCGGCAACAGAGATATCATCAAGGAACTGGAATTAATCGAGACGGGCAGACTTCTGCACAGGTTTCCTCACAACAAGCTTGCATCGTATCTATCAGCCATTCTCTCACTTCAGACTATTGTGCTGCTTGGTGTTGGCGATGACTTGTTCGACATAAGATGGCGCCACAAGGTGCTCATCCCAGCTTTTGCAGTCATTCCCATGCTTGTGGTGTACTTTGTCGATTTTGGCGTCACGCAAATGGTTGTCCCTGTTCCGCTCAGGCCTTACCTGGGCGAGTTGTTCGATCTCGGTATGCCTTTTGTCTGAAACTCAGTGTACCATCTGGATACTAACCTAGCACAGGATGGTTGTACTATGTCTACATGGCACTCATGTCCATCTTCTCTTCCAACAGCATCAACATTTTGGCAGGCATCAACGGCATCGAAGTGGCTCAGTCGGTGGTCATTGCAGTTCTGATTGTTATCAACGACATGCTTTATCTTTCGCCCTTTGCGCCCTACCCCCACCCGGCAACAGACTCGCATCTTTTCTCCCTGTACCTACTGCTTCCCTTTATTGGAGTCTCTGTTGCGCTGTTGATGCATAACTGGTATCCGGCAAAAGTGTTTGTGGGCGACACGTACTGCTACTTTGCAGGCATGGTGTTCGCCGTTGTTGCAATTCTCGGGCACTTCAGCAAGACGCTGATATTGCTCCTTGTACCACAAGCATTCAACTTTGTCTACTCGGCACCTCAAATCTTCCATGTCATTCCGTGCCCCCGACATCGGCTTCCCCGTTTCAATGCACGGACTGGACTGCTGGAGCCCTCGCGCGTTGAATTCACCAAACCGCTGCGAAAACCGATAGCGGAGAGTCTCAAGGTGCTACACCGGCTTCGGATGTTGGATGTTGAAGTCAATGCAGAAGGGCAGGTGGTTTCGTCAAGTAACTGGACGCTAATCAATTTATGGCTGGTGTGGTTTGGGCCGATGCGGGAGGATCGGCTGGCCATGGGTTTGCTGGTATTCCAGTTCGCCATTGGCATCTTGGGCCTGTTTGTTCGGCATCGGATGGCATTGCTTATCTTCACTGCTGATAACTTGTAGAAGGTTTGGGATGGCGGATTTCGGGAACTTTGGCTTGCGTGGTATAACGGCGTCCATTGGTGGTTGATATTTAGACTTTGATGTATAATACCGAGCATCAGCGTGTGCTGTAACAGCAATCTACGGCGTAATACCTGTCGCCCCGGAATATGGTGGCAGCATGGTCTTACTATGACCCATATTGTACGCGGTCGAGTATCCGTTGCTCTTACATGTCGAGGTGGCGAATCGGAGTATGGAAATAGAGGCTGACTGTGCAAGTCGCCTGCCAAGGCCTCACGGCGGGGCAGCCAGAATGCGGGGCAGTGACAGCACCGGCTGGCAGCGCTTGAGCTTCGTCACCGACTCGGATATGCTCTGTACCTTGATTGGCTCTTACCACACCATTGGAGATGCGTTGCAAGGTTACCTTTCCACATGTACTGTACTTATGGTATAGTACCGCGCCGTTATCCATCGTCCGCTCCGGAATACCCTGGCCATCCGCAAAATACCGCAGCCCGGCCGGCAGTGGACATTAGAGCGCGCAGTCATCATTCGCCATGTGATTGGTGGCGGTGCCCCTCCCACCGCAACTCCGAACATCGGCCAGCTTCTTTTTGTGCCCTGTTCGCCATCCATCGGTTTGAGTTCCACATGCGCGTCTTTTAAGCCGATATCTGCCCTTTAAGATCTGTCTGTCATCTCACATCTCACTCTCTTCACCCTCTCAGTTCCCGGTTCTCTAATCCCAAGTTTACCTTCTTGTACGACCTACATTTTATATCTCCAATATGCCGTCTGCTGTGAAACAACCGCAGACCTTGTACGACAAGGTCTTTGAGGACCATATCGTTGATGAGAAGGAGGATGGCACAATTCTGCTCTACATTGGTACGCGTTGTCCCATGCATTTCAAATTATTTCCACTAACAAATTTGCAGACAGACATCTTGTCCACGAAGTGACATCACCAGTAGGCAAACCCCGGAATCTGTACAATTCTCTCTAAAACTTACCAACCGCCTACAGCAAGCTTTTGAAGGGCTCCGAAATGCCGGCCGCAAAGTACGAAGACCGGACTGCACTCTTGCAACAGTAGACCACGTACGACATGGATCCTCATAATCTATCCGCTTGCTAACATGAGCAGAACATTCCTACTGCGTCACGAAAAAACCTCACCACAACGGAGAAGTTCATCGACGAGGCCGATTCCCGGTTACAATGCATGACTCTTGAAGAAAACGTCAAGGCGTTCGATCTCACATATTTCGGCCTCGACGACAAGAGGCAGGGTATTGTCCACATCATCGGACCAGAACAAGGCTTCACGCTTCCCGGAACAACAGTCGTATGTGGTGACAGCCACACATCTACACATGGCGCTTTCGGTGCCCTCGCCTTTGGTATCGGTACGAGCGAAGTCGAGCACGTTCTGGCGACACAGACCATCATTACCCAGCGGAGCAAAAACATGAAGGTCCAAGTTGATGGCGAGCTGGGCCCTGGCGTTGGTAGTAAGGACATCATTCTGCATGTCATTGGTAAGATTGGCACAGCTGGAGGAACTGGTGCCGTCATCGAATTCTGTGGTTCGGCTATTCGCGGTTTGAGCATGGAGGCGCGCATGTCCATGTGCAACATGTCCATTGAAGGAGGTGCAAGAGCTGGCATGATCGCACCCGACCAGACCACCATTGATTACCTTAAGGGAAGGCCATTGGCACCAAAGGTCGACAGCCCAGAATGGAAAAAGGCATGCAGCTACTGGCTCGGCCTGAAGTCAGACGAGGGTGCCAAGTACGACATCGAGGTCTTGATCGACGCAAAGGACATTGCCCCAACAGTTTCCTGGGGTACCTCTCCTCAGGATGTCGTCCCCATTACTGGAGTTGTGCCTGGTCCCGACGATTTCCAGGATGAAGTCAAGAAGGCGGCGTGCGTGCGTGCCCTGAAATACATGGGCTTGACCGCTGGTACCCCCATGCAAGAGATTTCGTTGGACAAAATATTCATCGGATCTTGCACCAACGCTCGTATTGAGGATTTGCGATCTGCTGCACGGATTGTAGAAGGCAAGAAGGTCGCCTCAAACATCAAGCGCGCCATGGTCGTGCCTGGATCTGGTCTTGTCAAGAAGCAGGCGGAAGCCGAAGGCCTAGATAAGATCTTCACTGATGCCGGATTTGAATGGAGAGAGGCTGGATGCTCAATGTGTCTCGGCATGAACCCTGATATTCTTTCTCCCGGTGAAAGATGTGCGTCAACATCAAATCGTAACTTCGAGGGTCGACAAGGTGCTGGTGGCCGAACTCACCTAATGTCGCCCGCCATGGCTGCCGCCGCTGCCATCGTAGGAAACCTGGCTGATGTACGAAAGATCGCCCCAGAAACCTCAACAGCAGCCAAGGGCTCGCCCAAGATTGAACTCGACGCTCATGTAGAGGCCCCAAGTAGCGATGAGGAGTTTGATAAACTCATGGACCAGCCCAGCTCAGGAGCTCAGCACACTGCTTCCAACACGCCCAGCACAGAAAACGCCCCCGCCGGCATGCCCAAATTTGAAACCCTCCGCGGATATGCAGCGCCCATGGACATTGCAAATATTGACACCGATGCAATTATCCCTAAGCAATTCCTCAAGACCATCAAGCGCTCTGGTCTTGGCAGCGCACTCTTCCACGCCTGGCGCTACGAAGCAGGTGGTGACAAGGAAAACCCAGACTTCGTCCTGAACAAGGAGCCCTACCGTAATGCTAAGATCCTGGTCTGCACTGGACCCAACTTTGGCTGTGGATCAAGTCGAGAACACGCCCCCTGGGCTCTGCTTGACTTTGGTATCAAGTGCATTATTGCCCCTTCGTTCGGCGACATCTTCTTCAACAACACGTTCAAGAACGGCATGCTTCCCGTCCGCATTGAAGATGTAGCTACCATCCAGCGTATCGCCGACGAGGCGAGTGCCGGCAAGGAGATTGAAGTCGATCTCCCCAACCAAGTCATTCGCTCTGTCGATGGTACCGAGCTAGCGAAATTCGACGTCGAGGAGTTCAGGAAACACTGCCTTGTTAACGGTCTGGACGACATTGGCCTTACCATGGCGAGTGTTGACAAGATTGAGAAGCACGAGCAGAAGCGCACTGCAGTATGGCCGTGGCTGGACGGCAGTGGCTACCTGAAGAGACATGGTAGGGGACCAGTCAAGATTCAGGCGCAGCCTGTGCCCAAGACCAACAGGGGCGAGGAGCTCAAGGAGCCGCTTGAGTGGTAGATGTGACGAAGTGATATTGGGTCAACAAAAGTGGTTTCGTCTTTGGACTTGTTTTATTTTCTGTTTGGGCAGGGTCGGTTTTTTTGTTCCCATGTGTTAGTGAGGAGTACGACGTTTCCTGCTCTGGGCTTCGGATAGTCATGTTATGAAGCTAATTAATGACGTGAAATGAAACAAATATACCAAAGTTCTGACATTCAAGTTCTCTTCAAATGTTTGGCAGTGACATGCAATCTTTTTCTCAGATTAATCACCTCTTGACTGGAATTTCTTTTAGAAAGCATATCACACTATGCTATTCCACGCATCATTTTACAACGCCCAAAACACCCATATGAAGAAAGAGAAGACGGATATCCCACGACCACCCATACACACATATACCGTATGCATGTACATACTAACGAATTCCCAACACCCGATCTCTACCGTGTCTGCGGCCCAGCCAATCCAGGACCGTCCCTCGTCCACCCACCCTTACGCATCCCATCCTCAATCCTACCCCAAATCCTCTCCACAACCTCTCTATCCCTCCACCTTCCCTTCTCGCTCCCTGTCCACTTATCCACAGCCACAGGCAGCACACCACGACCCAGCTGCTTGACCGTCTCCGGCGGCTCCTCCGAACTCCACCCAACATAAATACCCGGGTAATTAGCAAACAGCTCCGCAGGCTGCGTGTACTTGTACGACTTGAACTGCCAGAGTTGGCCCGTGGTAAAGATGCCGACGACACGACTCCAGTACGTAGGCTTGAAGGATGCGGTGCTGTCGACGCAGATGAATGTTAGGGGCTGCGAGGATATCGAGGGGAGGAGACGCTGGATTTGGATCATGTTTGCGCTGGCGGAGGTGGAAGACGAGTCGGTTGTGTTGGGGGGTACGAAGACGCCGTCGGAGAGGAAGGTTTTTACATTTGAAGTGCGGAGTAGGGAGGAGGCGGAGGGGGAGAGAAGGATGATGGGTTGGAGGCGGCGCTGAGGTCGCTTTTGGAGGTTTGCGACAAGGGCGGGTTGGGGGGCGGGGACTTTGGGGTCCGAGGGGCGTGCGCGCAGGAAGGTTGCGGCGATTTTGCGGTAGGGGGAGAAGTCCTGGGGGTGCATGTTAGCATTGTATTCATTCGTGGTTCTTTTCGCTCAGTATATGGTATACGTACGACGTTCTTGGTGCCTCTCAACACGCTGTTGTGATCTCCCATTTTCCTCTCTCCATCGTAAATCTGTAGTAATCGCGCATCCATCATGCCTCCTGCACTTCCTACTTTGATGCCTTTGCCACCATCAACTGGAACTCCCTTCCCACCCGCAATGGCAGCAGCGTCACCCGCCGCGGCACTCAGGGCACCCCCATCTACAGCAGCAATACTGTCACTGCTCTCCGTCTCTCCACTCAGCCAGGCAATCAGTTCAATCTTCTGCGCAAACGTCAGATTTTGCACACTGCCTCCCGCGCCACTTGGCAGCTCCTCGTTCAGCGTCTGGACGGCGGCAAAGTAATCCGTGACAGAAGCGTCCTTGTTGAGCCATGCAAAGTAGCAGCTGCGCAGGTCAACAGGCTTGCCATCGGGCGCGAATCGCGTGGGTGTGTTGAGAGCAAAGTTACGGTGTTGGCCCGAATCGAAATTGAACGAGATGTGTGTTGCCTGTGAGAGATCGGTGACGGTATCTGCGGGTGTGGGCGTTGCGCTTGTGGTGAGGATGGGTGTTGCGTTGGCTTTGATGCTGAGTCGTAGGTTGTAGAGCGCGTCTGCGACTTCGGCTTCAGCGGCGGCCATGTTTGCGTTGTTTGGCGCGTCGGGCGCGTGGAGAGAGGAAATTGTCGTCGAAGATGTTGGGAGCGGGAGTCTCTGTAGCTGTTGGTTCGAGCTGTTTCGCGACAATGCGACGGGGGACTTTTGGGGACGAAGCCGGGGTTTCTCCGATTGGGGACGTGCCTCGGGTTTCTGCTATCACCAATTGATCGTCCTTGCACCCTCTATGTTCGATTATCAACTTATTTACCGAGATAAATATTTGATGTTTTCATAAATTGCCTTTCTAGGCCTATAGTTGCAACAGAGTCTCGTCAATTTTGTACTCTGTATGCCTAGTTCGTTTTACAGCTCACCTGCAGGCAAGATTTCATTGCCTGCTTGTTCAAGGATCTTGCTGAATATACTCTGGAATACCCAAAATAGCTATCATGCAGTGTCTTGAGCTATGGGACGACTGTGAAGAGTGAAAATACTTTGGGGCCCGAGTGTATGGGATAAGAACTTGGATACTATCCTAATAATGCACAGATGATCTTTGCCGATAGAAAAAATACAAACTCATTGCGCGAGCAAATTTTGTGAGCAATCTAGTCTTTGCATATTCTGCTTTGTTGCAAAAGTGAGATGTAAACTAGTGCCTACCTTTCCTCCTGCCTGTATCTGAAAATATCTCGAATCCATCTCTCATACAAATAACAATGTATTCCATATGTTTCCTATATCCCGGGGATAGTTATAGCGCTAGGTAAGAAGCAATAGAGAAATGGGAGGTACTGAAGCATCAGGGACGTAAGATGCCTATCTGTAGCCAGCTCTAGTCAGGTACAAGTCGCTCTAGCACTGAAGAAAGATAATATTTGAAAACATAGACAAGAAATATTCACATTTCCTTAGCTACAGATGTGGTAAACATAGGTATAGCCCATATGCAAACATGGATAGGTACCGGTTATTATATCCCAGCCATCTTATATTACAGATCCAGTGCGCTCTACACATCTGGGTCCTAAGACGCCCTTTCAACATGCCACACAGCACATAGGTCTGATTACTACTTTAGTGATCGACCTTGCTGCAGGATTATTATGCTCGCGCGTGTCAAGCAAGACGTGACTGTCCAGTACTTCGCGGCTGCAAGTATCCTGAAATTAAAGTTCTTTCTGAGACGCTAATGTCTGTTTTCTGCTGTGTTATGGTTTCCGAAACAATGTTCACTGCGTGTACTGGATTTTCCCCAAAATAGCGTCCTTTAGCTCGACAAAATCTGCATAGAAGTTTGTGTATATTTAGAATATCATTCATGTCTGAGATGTCAGCTCGCTTATGATGCGGGATCTTGGGATAAGAGTAGAACGTTGAGATGAAGAATCTGTCTGCGTCTGAGAAGAAGGTTCTGTTAGTTTAGATAGATGAGGCAGGTAAAAGACGCACTGGAGAAAAAAGGGGGGCCATTGCAATTGAGGGACGAGAAAAAACAAACATTTACAAATTTTCTTTTTTTCCAGTAGCAACGAGACTGCAACAGTGATCTTGAACCCGCTACAGTCACATTCCACGTCGGAACTCTTACACACCCTTCATTGAGATCGAGAGTGTTGAAAACAAAATCCTGATTGCAGCAAGGTGCACCACCTGAACTGATATGAAGTCTTACTTGATTATTTCAAAGATCGGTCATGTTAATCGCGCAGCTGAACAATGCAAATAATAAAGGGTCGGTTTGTTAGTCTCCGAAGAAAAAGGATGGCATACCACAGACAATAAATGAGAACCTTCGGATTTTTTTGACATTTAGTCTTGATACCGTGTCCCCAAAAAATCAAATATCAACAAAAAAGGATACATATGGGAGCTGAGGTTCGACAGTGATCACCTACCCGACTATTCATCCACCGGAGGACTGACTGTTTGGGCTATCTCAGATATGGGGCAATTTCCCATGGTCATATGCGAAGAAAATGGTGACATGGAAATGAGGATGAGCCAGTAAACATGGTGGACGTAGCATGGAATAACGTCCAAAAGCAAATGAAAGTCATTTGAACTTGATATATCGCAAGGATGAAATGCAAGGCACTGGTGTATCGGCGCAATTGAAGTCGAAAAGTTGATTTCGGTGTAAGCAGATGAAGTGTCGTTGTAATAACGTGCTTGAAATCTACCAGGATTCTCGACATGGGTAGCCGATAAGTAAGACAATGAAGCGTCTTGCGGGTACGCCCCGTTTCCATCCCCGTCCCCGTCCCCGCGGCAGGATTCCGAGTGCCAGAATCTTGGGATGAGGATTCCTTGGGTGTTGGAACGGACAGAATTGCTCTGTAGTGGCCAGTTGGAACGCCACTCGCCTGTGACGGACATGAGTGAGACTATGGCGCAGACTTGTGGCGTCTAGTAGCGGCGTCTGTTGGGTCAGCGTTAGCTCTGCTCGAAGCTTGGTTGGATCCTGTCGTATGCACACAGAACCAAAGAGAAGACTTGATCGAACTGCAACACTCATGATACTGTTGTGACGTCTCGGGTCCCAGATGTAACCAATAGAGATATGCAACCTGCCCTAGTATCTAGCCTGCGACGATAGTATGGCCCCAAATAGATTCGTTGAGTTGAGCCACCTCCAAATGGGACATGACAGCATGGCAGACAGGTCCTGCACAGGGAATTTGGCAAACCTGCCTTGTCCCTGCAGTAAGAGACCAATGTATGTGCATGGAGGCGAACTTTTCGAGGGACTTTTGGAAAAAGTCCGGGCGCATACATACAGCAAGCGTCTTCAAAACCCAACGACATTGGTCGCTTATACTAGTGAGACGGGGGACGTCTGAAACATGAGCCAGTCGAAAAAAAGCAGTTCACGAGGATGGTAATTTTGAAGTCATGTATCTTTCCCGTTGCCATCGCATAGTGTCCAAGACACATACGCCAACAGGGATAGTGGCCTGTAAGGAACGGTGGGGATTGCACCAATCCAAAGCCACGGGTGACACTGCTCTGCGATGATAGGAGAGCCTATCCAGGTCACATGCTCTTCGCAATACCTTACGGAAAGGCTCAAGTAAATGCGGGTCTTGTCCGTCACCCAGCCGTTCAGAGTACTACGCGAAAGTCGGATAGGGTACCAAAGCACGCAGTAGGGTAGGCTCCAAAATCCAGGGTTCAATGGCTAGTGTTTGCCGCTTAGGGGGACAGGGCTCTCTGCTTGGATCCGTCGCTCGCCGCGCGCCCAGTGCATGCCTCGTGGAAGCCAAGGGATGAACAAACTTTGCACCCTTGCATAATTAGCACGCGACATGAGTGGGTCAGTATCGCTGCTTTGAATGCTGGGTGGTGGTAGGTCAGAGATGGACTTCATGGCGCTGGGTATAGCTTGCGAAGGGTGGGAGAGGGGGGTTTTTCGGCTGGTCTCTCGCAGGCTCGTCATTCGGTAGCGCCCGACAAATGTTTTTCAGGGTCGGAGGAGTCTCCCGACGACTTGGAAACTGGACTGCTTTTGCAGCTAGATTGTCAAGTGCAGGATCTCGGGTTCGGAAGCTTGCCTAAAGCTAAGGCCGCTCCAACCCCTGTTTGTGGTGGAGGGCCTAAAAGACGTCACTCTAGGGCACTGATTGCGTTCCAAGGATAGCTCTTGTAAGTAGAGAGCGCTCATCGGAGACGGGAAGTCGACCCGCTGCCGTCAAACCGGTCACCTATTCGAGTGACTATTGAGCTGATACGATGCACAGTTGCGCCGAGCGGGCCAATATATTGCCCTATCAGTCAACGGCGGCTAGCACCTTTTCCCTTCTGGCATTGATTGTGGAAAGGGAAATCAAGGCAGAATTGTCTTTGTGGCTGACTCGGGTTAGTGGTGCAGACGCAGAACTAGGGACAAAGTGGTGTGAAGACGCAGCGTCTTGCATTAGCGCCCATGGGTGAGGCTGGTGATGGATTGGTAGTTGTTTGGTGACCGTATTCGCACTGTCGAGTACGAACGGAGCTGAGCGGCCAAGACGAAAAGGAGGCCAGTTGACGGCCCCACCAGGGCACTGGCAATGGCTGCTTTCCGTGACGGACCAACCAGAGCCGGAAGTCCGAAGTCGCTCAGGCGCGCTATCTACGAGCGTGGCTTGAGTCGTTGCAGCGTGCGCTGCGTGCGTATGAAGAAGAGCTGGAGAGCTGGTGTCGAGCGTAGCTAGCACACAGGTGACGGACCCACACAGGTAATGCCCATACATACAGAGCACATGAGCAGTTGAAAAGCGTACAGAGAGTCGTATAATTGCAGAGCCTGGTAAGGGCGGACAAGCTCAGCTACCTTGGACCTTGTCAGGACTTGCAGCAGACATGACGGCAAGGCCTAGAGACTAATAGCGTGGTCTGGACATGGGATACTGGAGAGAGTTCACGTTCCATAAGAGTCCAGTAGGCTGGTTGACGCCATCAGTCGATCCACGCCATACCCCTGCACCCAAGTTCCCCCTAGCAGCCGAGCCAGGTATCAAAGCCAACAGGGCCCGGTCGAGCATCGAGCAGCAGCAGCAGCAGAGAGTGGTGGCAATTGACTTCGCTGTCTTGATGCTGACTGGGCGAGTACTCCATGGGCAAGTCGTCTTCAGCTGCCGCCGTCGACCAGACATGTCCAGTGCCCAAACGCAGGCGCAAACTCTAACCAGAAAGCCCATGTACGTGACCGATAGCCGCACATATTGTCTTTTGTGCCTTGTCAGCACAGCACAGCGCAGCGCAGCGCAGCGCAGCACCAACAGACTTGGCCATGTCGAGACAGAAGCAAGGCAGGTTTTCGTCAAGTTCCGTGTGCCATGCCTCCTCTTCCCTGCAGCCCGCCACGGATTGCCGCACGAGCAAAACCTTGGACGCCACAGATGACGGTGGTGGTGGTGGTGGTGGTGGTGGTCATGATGGCCATGGTGAGAAGGGTGACAACATCAAGAAGAACAGCAATAGCAATGCCGATGATAACGACGATAATAACGATGGCGGCGGAGGCCGCGGTAGTACTGGTAATAATACTGCCGTCGCTTGGGTGTGGGGAAAGCAAGAGAGCCAGAGAGGGTGGACAAAAAGTTGCTGCTGGCCATGTGAGTGTGAACATCCTCGGCAAAGCATGGACGAGGTTAGCTTCAATTCACTTGCGGTTCCTCGCCCTTGTCCGTCGCCCACAACGCTCGTTGCCAAACAACCTTTGACTCTGCATGCATCGCCCTTGAATCAAACCCAGGCACGCCGTCTGCCAATCCCCCTTTGGACTGATGCCATCTTACTCCAGAGTACTGTAGGTAGTATAGCATGTACCCCTCTCCCTAGCCTACCCGGCCTCAGATCCGTTGATCCCTCCACAAGCCCGCCCCCCATCTTCATCTCCATTTCTGCGGGCGGCCCTCTCCACAGTCATAGCGCAAGCCTTCCCTTAACCCCCGGTCTAGTTCCACCTCTTCCGAAGACACATCGCACCACCGCTGCCGAATCGAAACATGCCTTTTTGCCCTTCCTTTCTAGACATCCCAAAGTCCGTGTCCACACCAGTTCTTTCTGCGCCAGACGCCCATTGCTCACCCCGAATCAACACGCACCCCCCATGTCCCTTATCCTCTCCCACACCCCCTCCCTCCCAGGAAAAGTATAGTCCCATTTCTAGTTCTAGACTATCCATACTCTGTCTGGTTTCTTAACGCCTGATGTGGCCATCGTGGGCGCGCCACCATCGACTTACAGCCTCCCGTCCCTAAGAACAGCGGCAATAAGTGCCGCTGACTCCCTTTTTTTTTTCAACTTGACCAGCGGCCTCTGGTACCTGGTGCGTGCTTCCCGCTATCGTTATAACTAACTCTAGAGCCCTGACTC
Source organism: Bipolaris sorokiniana ND90Pr (assembly GCF_000338995.1). NCBI lineage: Eukaryota > Fungi > Ascomycota > Dothideomycetes > Pleosporales > Pleosporaceae > Bipolaris > Bipolaris sorokiniana. The sequence goes on along the minus strand of NW_006911900.1, from coordinate 357,928 downwards.
CACATGGTTCCCGTCGGCCTCAAAGACCGACCCTGTTTATCTGCTTCGGTTTCTTATACGAGGCCTTGATCTCCAACAACAAGACCATACTTCTGCTACCCCATCAGCCAATTGACAAGTTTGGCTGCCTGGTCGTTGGTACCTCACTCGAAACTTCCACTTAGCAGTTTGGCTTTTTTGCCAAGTCGACCTTCTCCGGCTTCGCCCTTACCCGCCTCCCAAACGAACCAACAACATTTCGCCATTTCCTGCTGCTGGCCCCCAGATCCAAGCAGTCCCGAGGTATGCCATCCATCCCGCCCTACACCTTATCTTGACTATATCTTCACCCTACTAAACCCACTCCAGCATCTACTCTATCCTGCCCAATCTCTCCATCTCTTGAAGAAATGGCGAGTGCTCAGGCTGCAGCTTCATCCTCAGGAGGTGCAGACGAAGTCCCACCAGCTGGGAATTCTGGGTCTGCACCAAACCCTAAGATGAGAAAGAGGACGAAGACTGGCTGCCTCACCTGTAGAAAACGACGCATAAAATGTGGTGAAGAGAGACCTACCTGCGCAAACTGCATTAAGTCCAAACGCCAGTGCGAAGGATACAACCAAAGAGTCATCTTCAAGCCACCCATGGGAGACTGGCCAAATCACCCAGGGGTAGTCAGCACCATACAATATCACACTTCGATGCTACCAGGCACACGCAACCAACCATATCGAGGACCAGAGCCAAGTGCCCCCATACCAGAAACAACCCTCACCTCGATCCAGCCACGACCCATTGGCAACTTCGACTTCCAACATGTCGACCCACAGCCAGGTGCTGGGCCTCCACCGCCGCCACAACCGTTTGTTGGCGGCAATCTCAACTATACCCACGAGCAGACTTATCAACCACCTCTACACTCACCACCTCACCAACAACCGCTCATATCTCCCCACCACCAAGCACACGCCCATCCATCGACCGTATCATACTTTCCCCAGCAATCTCCTGTGCACATAAGCCCGTCAGAGCAGCTTAGCCAGAGGCCCAACACAAGCTCTCAACAACCATTACCGTACAATTCCGGCTCTTCATATCCACCCGTCTCTGTTCCATATAACAGTGATCACGAATTGAAGCCAGTGGGCCCTCGGCCTCTTTCTGGCCAGCAGGTGTATTCACACACATATCGATCAGATAGCCTGCAAGACCCTGACAATGCTTACCAACAGCAATCTAGTGTTTCGCCACAGAGCGATCAGTTTGCTCAAAACGCGGAGGCAAGGCCGGGCTTTCAGCGATTTAACAATCTTCCTCACGTTCCTCTCCATTCGTCGCAAGCTGAAGATTATAATTTTCAGCCGGCGATTTCACATACTGACTTTAGCTATCCAAATTACTCTACCGTTCCGTTGCCTTATGATATGAATCAGGATGTAAAGCATATGCCACAGCCTGTTCTCGGTATGTCTCGTGTCTAGTTATATACTTCTTATACCCCAATGATTATTATTATCCTTTTTTTCTCTTCTTCTCCTTCTCCGTGTCTCAGTACCGGTGCAGCATCACTTAATAAATGTGGTGCATGCTTTCTAAATCCTCCAATTCATATTGGAATTAATATCGTGTCCTAACAACCAACGATGTCATCGATATGGGAACGAGCGAGATGGCTGACTGTGATGAGCAGAAGAGGTTACACACGTACCAAAGCCCCCAGTATCCCATCCACAACTGCTTCTCAGCGGATTCGGTGGCGAAGATCATGCTAGCCCTACACAAGTGCTTGACGAGGCGGCAGTAGAATATGAGGATGACGATTACTGGGACGTTCATTCAGACGAAGATATGGTTGATGCAGAGACTGGGGAGGACGAGAATGCACTGCTCACGAGCCAGGAATTTAGCGCTATCCGGCGTATACATTTGGAGAACTCCAACGAGCTAGGCATTCGACGCTACGATGCCTTTTTATACGATGGCCTTCTGTCACACTACAAACCTGAATATGCGGCAAGTCCCTTACGCAACCCAAAGACAGCTCGAGTGTTTGCACATTTCATTCATGTGGTAAGTGAAATGCAAATTTTTGGGCTACGTACTCTTTACACTGGGAAATATACACTCTCCTTCATATATACGCACTTCGAGACAGGTACGAGCAAGTAGCTGACCAGCTTGGCAGACAGCACCAACACTATCGATTTTCGAACGAAACCCAAGAGACCCGACTTTGATATTCGAAGGCGCAACGCCGCCATCTCAGCAAGGACTATGGACTTACAAACTCCCATTGAAGGCTTTGAACCACCAAGGCCTGTTACATGCAATGCTGGCACTTGCCAGTCTGCACATTGCACGATTGCAAGGAGCTTCAGTTACACCATCCTACAAACATTACGCATACTCGCTCAAACGCCTTGTTCGTTCGCTCTCACACCCGACAAAACGTCTCTCCATGCTCACGCTGGCCAACTCCTTACTTCTGGCTTGGTATGAGGTATGGACGGCAGAACACGTTAAATGGGGCACGCATGTTGTCGGCGCTCAGCAACTCATTACTGAGCTCGACTTCCGCTCCCTTACTCGCGAGGCACGACGAATGCAGGCTGTACAAACTGCAATGGAGCGCCAATTCCCCTATCAAAACCCAGCGATGCTTATCGACCAAAGACAATTCGACCTGAAATTGAAAGAAAGCTCACTGATGCCAGATCAAAATCTGGTGAGCACCATTGTTGGAAACGAAGTCAACTACGACGACTTTGGCATGGTTTTCGAGGACTATGGGGCAAGATATGACACGAAGCCAAGTATTGCCGGTGGACTGGATCTAAACACCTATGCAACTCTCCAAGATCTGTTTTGGTCGTTTGCTAGACATGATGTTTTCCAGAGCATCGTAAGCGGAAGTGCTCTCATGTGGGTGGTCTTGATGATTTTCAGAGTTGCAGCTAATCAGCCACAGTCACCCGTATCATAAATGGTCTGATTGCCCTCCAAGATCCCCGCTCGGCCGACTCGATGCTCTATACGGCAGTCACGATCATCTTCTACTCCTTCTAGGCCGCGTTGCAGACTTCACTGTTAAAGACAGAGCACGAAAGGTTCGACAAGTCGAAGCAGATGGTGGCTGGCGACCTCGACCTGGCATTCCTGGTTTTGGTAGCATGGGTCCTCCAGGTGGTCCCCCAGCTGGTCCTCCGGGTGATCATCCAGGCGGTCGATCGAATCCTATGCAAGGCCCACCGCCAGGATGGAAAGGGCCACCCCCTTTAGGCTTTGGCCCGTCTGGCCCCTCTCAAGGTCCACCTTCTCAAGGCCCACCCTCTCAAGCAGGTCCACCTCCTTCAGGCATGCCCAGCTTCTATGGAATGGCCCCAGCCCCAACCTTAGCACCACAGATTTCCGGTTACGAGAATCCAAACTTTAAGCGTCCAAAGCAAACACTCGACGTGCCTCAACCAAAGTATGATGACCTGTCTGCTGCCTACGCCAATGCAGTCGCGGAATGGGAAAGTATTTGCGAGGCACATACGGCAGTTGAGCAAGTTTTTCAGAATACAGAAGGTTTTGCTCCTTTGCCGGAGGATATCTACCCACCGCCTCCGGGAGAAAGACAACACGCGCAGAGTAACATGACGCCTTTTGGGAAAGCCATTTCCCATCGAAGTTATGACATATCCATCTTGTGGACGCTTCTCTACCTGGCTAAGATCATCCTTTTACGTTCCCACCCTGGCATGCCTCCAGCAGCGCAAATGGCAGCAGGAGTGTGCGCAGCTGCTACTGCACCATACTGTACTCTCATCGGCCGTATCACAGCCGGATTCCAGATTCCCATCTCTGAGGACCTTTCTCCCTTCCTTGGTGCTATATTCACAGAGGCAACCATGTCCATGTTCTTCGCCGGTGTCACCTTCAAGGAACCCCATCAACGGGAGTGGCTCATCACGCGTCTGTTGGAAATTGAGCGAAGGATAGGCTGGGCTAGTGCGGGCATGATTGCTAAGGGATGCGAGTCGGTATGGGAGCAACAGGCGAAGATGAAGAGGGGGCCGCCCTATGTGAGGAGGACAAAGCGAACCATGAGGTTTAAGGAGGAAGAGGGATACGTTGAGGATCCAGAGTATACCAATCCGCGTGGCCCGGATGGTCCTAACAGTGACGAGAGGAGGAAATGGGTAAGGGATGATTCGCAAAAAGAGACGAGGTTTGTGTTCAAGAGCAAGCTGCCTCCTTGGGCAATGAATGTGTTGAGTACAGAGGAGGATCTGAGAGTAGGATTGGAGAAGGTTGGAATATGAGAAGGGATGGAACTGGAAATACTGCGATTCGGACAAATCATCAGCCATGGTACGGGAGGGAAGGAAGAACCTCCTCGATGGAGGAAAAGATACAGCGAGTTTGCAAGTCACGACGCGACAGCGCTAGAAAGAAGAGATCAGAGCGAATGCAAGAGAAGCGTGTATACCCACATATAACGACATCGCCACTACTGCAGTCTGTCATGCAGTCGATCACTGCATGCAGCACGAGCGTTGGAATTTCCATGACGATCACGACTCTAAGAGCAACAACAACAGCAACGGCGATCAGCGCCAAGTTGGGCCAATACTGCATACTCCCCTCCATATTGTTCTCTTGCATAACCGTGCATGAACACTCAAGAAGTCTCTTTTCATACTTCCAAAGTTATGACATGACAACCGACTTGTCTCTACACGCTCGCTACACACAACCTTTCTTTCACCCGATCTTCTCCCACTATCCCCATCACACCGACAATCGAACTGAACAAAAAAAGAATATCATCCCAACAAACTATCAACCCACCCAACCGGATCCTAGCCGGTATTCGCTTCATCTACCCTTGTTGCACTGCACTCTCACCTCGGCATCCGTTTCCCACCCCCGACCCATCCACCCAGCCACTATCAAAAGCAAAATAGAGTAGAACAGAACCAGCAATATCCATGCTCACTACCCAAGACCTTTGTTCACACGAGCGAAGCACCGACCCGAGACCCAGGAAATAAGACGAATAAGCAAAAGTTGCAATAGGCAAAGAAAAAACAATCATGCAATCTAGGCTTGAAGTCCCGATAATCGTCGGTATATTCTACGTAGCGTACGAAGCTTGTATGGCTATTTGCAATTTGGGATGCATATCTAGTGTTAAGATGGTACTAGCTTAATTCTATACTGAAGAAGTGAACCGATTAGAATCTTGCAATGCGTTTACGCTCTCTTTGCATTTGCTTTGTTTTTCTCGCTCTTGGATATGAGATGAGGAAGTAGGTGTAGCAATGCGGTCCGTGGGCATCGGCCCCGTCGGAAGAGAAACGAAGTTTCACGTGTTCTGAATTTGTTGTTGCGGTGGTTGGGCTGGGACTGGACGTGATGAGATGAGTGGCGTGTTGCTTTGTAAATTGATGGGGTTGAAGTGAACCTTTTTGCTTGATCTAAGTCTCTACAATACATAAGATAGGGAAAGCAAAGTCAGAGGCGGGTTGGAAAAGGATGGGAGCATGTCGCATATCATAGGGTGATAAGATGACGGTGTCCTAGAATCCGGCTCATGCATTATTCACGTATTTCGCTCACGCAGACTCTTCCTTACGAACTCGATTTCTTTCGCAAAGACAACATTTGGTATTTGAGAAAATATATGCCGCCAAAAACGCCTCATTCTACAAGTGCTTGCAGCTTAATCATCAAACCAAAACCAACGATCGTAATTAATCACCCCGTCCAGCGCAGTATAAGTGCTTAAAAACCAGCTCGCCAGTGACAAAAAAAACTCCATCATGATGCTAGCAACCCCCAAAAAGCGTGCGCCCAGTTTTCCATTTCACGCATTCGTATCGTACAGTTTCGACCAAGACCACAGCTGATCGCTTAGAAGAAGTAGTAGAGCAGACTTCCACTAGCAGTCATGAAGACACCAAACCACCACCACTGTTCTGACCTCGCAGCGCCAGGTGTCCTCTTGTAGATGATTTCGTGATTCAAGGGGAGCTCGCCTCGCTTCGAGTTCTTTGGTGCGGCGGTCTGGGTAACGAGAGGATTGAGGGTGGTGGTTGGCAGCATTTGGGGCTGGGCCATGGCGAGGTACATGGGCATCATGGGAGCGCCGTCGGCTTTGTAGAGAGTGATGCGCGGTATCTTGGCGTAAGCGTCTGACGCAACGTACTCATAGCGCTATGTGCATGTCAGCAATTGATGCGCGATAGGCGTAAAGACAGGAGTGACAATTAATCATGGAGAATACGTACATCAAACAATTCACTAGTGTTGTAGCGAGTGTAGGTAGCGTATTTGTATCGGCATGGATCAGAGAGCAGCTGCCGGCCGTCGACTTTGATGGGATTGAGGATAAGGGAGCCGTTGCTGAGCTTCTCGTAGCTGCCGTGCTGCCATTGGATTATGCCTTTGGGGCAGCTGGGATCCTGGGCTGTCGATGTTGTTAATACGCTGGTCGCGATGCGCGCGCGATTGCGGGGTTACGTACGATTTGCGATTGCGCGATAATAAGCCTCCTCGTAGAATCCGTCAGCTGTGAAGGAGTAGCTGATGCCCGTGTGCTTCGGCTCGGTGAATTTCTCCTCGACGGGGTTGTAGAAGCCCTGTGTCAGCAATTAGCCTCGATCTTCCCGTCGATATCGCAATACGGAAGCCATACAGGACCAGTCATGGTTGAGTTTGACTTGCTTGTCCACGTGCCTACGAGGTCCGCTGCCCCGACGGCCGTCTGGGCCTGCGCGTGCAGCATTGCGACTCCAGAAAGGAGCAGGGCTGCTAATCTCGAAACCATGGTTGCGAGTGTGTTGTGTGTGTCTGAACGAATGTGGGCGACCTGGAAAAGGCGAGAGAAAGCGAGCGTGCGGGTGTGGGTATGTATGTGTGTGGTCACGGAGGATGGTGGGTGGGTGTCGAGGGGAGGGAGGAGTGTGGTGAGTTGCGCATGTTGAGTGCGTCGCCGCCTCCTTTGCTTGGGACGAATGGACAAGGATAACGCGGCTACTTGCAGATCATCGGCGTGCCGTGGGCAAGGCCGACCACCATTGCCCGCACCCGCATTTGGACCGTTCTCTCCAATATTATTGTTACCAAACTGTGCTCGTCCAACAGCACACTTGCTATTCACCGAGCCCGGCACTGCTTTAGCCGCCCATTGCTGCTCGGGAGTTGCGATCGCCCCAGCCTCGACTTGGCCGTCGCGCAACGGCTCTGATTCTGAAACGCCGTGACCTTTGCTATTAAACGGGCACTAGGTACATACGCCATGGCGGGGTCACTGGCAGCAGTCAAGAAGGAGTTGCGAAAAAAGATACGGACTATTCTCAGCCAGCTGCCTGATGCGGCCGCTGCTTCGCAAAGTACGTCACGATACGATGGCTGCATGTCGCTCTTCTGACGCCATCCAGCGGCCAATGCCACTGCCACTCTACTAGCCATGCCCGAGTACCAGGCGGCCCGTAGAATCAGTGTCTATCTATCCATGCCGGGAGGAGAAATCTCCACATCCGACATTGTGCGCAATGCCCTTGGAAATGGCAAGAAGGTCTTCATTCCATACACGTACACTCTGGACACGCCCGACCAAGGCCAACCAAAGTCCATCATGGACATGCTCGAGCTGCACTCGATGACTGACTTTGACTCGCTCAAACCCGACAAATGGGGCATTCCAACTCCAAGCACAGAGTCCATTTCATCACGTGCCAATTGCTTTGGCGGTACTGGTGTCACAAACGGCAAGACTAATGGCATCAAAGACGGCCTTGATCTGATCGTCATGCCCGGCATGGCTTTTGACGCGCAGTTCGGCCGCCTTGGCCACGGCAAGGGCTTCTATGACTTCTTCTTGACCCGCTGTCACCACGAATCGCGCATGCCTTTTCGCGGTAAGAACTACTGGTATTCTGTATGTGGAGGGCTAACTGACCACGTCAAAGTTGGTCTTGCCTTGACCGAGCAGCTCCTTCCGCCAAATGAGTCGGTTCCCATGGACTCTTCCGATTTCCACCTCGACGCCTTAATCACCGGCGCTGGTGAGCTCCGTCGCGCAGGGGCTTGAGCTTCTCCCATCAAGTTTGGTAAACAAAACCGTGCCTGTCCGCTCCCTCCCACAGTCCTGCAATGCATGCGCTCTCTCATGTGTACGATCCTACAACCGCAGGAGAAACGTGTCCGTTACTGGCGCTTATTGAAGTTGCTGGATCAGGGAAATGTTGTCTCCTTTCAACAGAATCTGGCCGACCTTGCGCCTCTCCTCGGGTGCGTCCTTCTTCGCAAGCGTGACTTCAATAGCGTCGTCAATGACCAGGTTCATGAACTCGTCGAAGCCCTACTCAGACGTTAGCTGTTTGGGCGTAGATAGCAAGCGGCTGTGGTACCCTCAGTTTTCCCTCGATGCGCATGCCCAGGTTCTCGTATAACCAGACTGATATGGTCGCCCGTGATTGCAGAAGCTTGAAGATGAAGTTGATGGGAGGAAGGAGGACTGTGCGTTCGTCAGTTGGTGCTGCTGCGCAAGCATGTGGTAGCTGTCATACCTTTTCCTCCACCGCGGCCTATACACGTTAGCTATGGTTTTCGCCCAATGACGGGACATACCGACCTCCACGTCCAGTCATGTTGTAATTCGCGTTGCTGGTATCAGGGGTTTGGCGTTTCTAGAGTCGGCGCCTGGTTGTAGGGTGGGCGGTAGCTGGTGGAGATGAAGTGTAGTCGAAGCAACATTTCTGGCGCGAGGGAGCGAGCGGTCACGGCTCTTGGCGCTAACGTGGGGATCTTTGACTGCCTATGCGCGACCAAACGCAACTGCCCATGCCCGAGCAAACTCACCACCCCACCACGCTGGCAACCACCACAACCACCCTCGCCGCATCCTCGCCGCCTGCACTTTCTGTCTGCCGGCCTCCGTCACAAAGCCAGTGCATGCGCGCAATATAACTCAACCCCGCCGCCTCTTTCAGAGCAGTATCCGCATCCGTTCCCCCACCATCACCATCACCACCCCCCTCAATCACCCTCACCATGGCTGCCAACGGACAGCAGGTGTTCGACCCGGTGTTAGCGGCACACAACACCATGGCATCGTCGGCGGATCGCGCACAGAAAGAGCAGGCACATCAGTTTCTGGAGCAATTTCAGAAGTCGGTATGTACGAATGTGTCGTTGTAGGGGCACAGGTGGCTGACTGGCGCGCAGGAAGAGGCATGGACAACCACACTAGCTATGCTCGAGTCCAACTCTGCAGATGCAGCAGCTAAGCTTTTCGCTGCTACAACGCTCAAGGGCAAGGTAAGCTAGTGTTTTGCTTATCAAAGCGCCCTCCTAACAGCCGGTAGATTGTCTATGACTTGCACCAAGTGCCCCGCGCTCAACTTGCCGAGCTGCGAGCTTCTATCATGCGAAACTTGGCCATTTTCCATGCTGGACCAAAGCCCATACGCTTGCAGCTATGCGTGTGTCTGGCAAATCTCGCAATACAGATGACCGAGTGGAAGGATGTCCTCAAAGATATCGTAAACTCACTCGGCTCCGACCCTGCAACCTTACCTTGCGTCCTCGACTTTCTCCGCGTTCTCCCCGAAGAAGTCACACATGGACGTAAGATCGCACTCACAGTACGTCCGAGCGAGCCGCGCCCCATTTGCAGCCTACGGCAATTCCCCGCGGCGCCGACACATGCTAGCAGAGTTGTAGTCTAATGTGTGGTGGTCAGGAACACGAGTTGACTATGAGGACGGCCGAGTTGATTGAAGACAACGCCCAGCAAGCCCTGGAACTCCTCGTACGATACGGAACCTCTTCACGTACGTTAATTTTCCCGGATTCCAGCCCACTCCCACTGACAGTTTATAGCCGCGGCCGCACAAAACCCCCAACTACTCCACTGCATCACTTCCTGGATACGCGAAATCCCATTGGACGCTATCATCAACTCTCCCTTGCTCAAGATCATCTTTGACGGCCTCTCGCATGAAGATCCTTTTGAAGCAGCGGTAGAATGCCTGAGCGCCCTCCTTGCAGAGACGAGAGATGTCGATGAGACTCTCAGTTCCATAATGATCCTCTATCCCCAAGTCATCAACCTCCAAACGAAGCTCGCCGAGGCGGCACAAGAGGAGGATGCTGAAAAGTTCAAGGGCATTGCAAGGATATTTGCCGAAGCTGGAGAGTCTTGGGTCATCCTCATCGCGCGTCTACCAACCGATTTCCGTGCATTGGTCGAAGCAATACTTGCCATAGCCGCGCTAGACAAGGAAAGGGATGCCATCTCCCATACCTTCAAGTTCTGGTACGATCTCAAGCAATACCTGACACTGGAGAAATACGCCGAAGCCCGCAACCAATGCCTAGACATTTACTCCAAGCTCGTCGACATTATGATAAACCACCTTCAATTCCCGAAGCCGGAAGGTGGGAGTGGTGATGACAAAGACTTGTTCGAGGGCGATCGCGAACAAGAAGAAAAGTTCCGCGAGTTTCGACACCAGATGGGCGATGTTCTGAAGGATTGTTGTGAGGTTATGGGTGTTGTGGAATGCCTTCAAAAACCTTATGACCTCATTCAGCAATGGGTCCAAACATACGGCGCTCAGGCTGGACCGAACAGTGTGCCAGAGTGGCAGAAACTGGAAGCGCCTTTGTTCGCGGTCAGAGCCATGGGCCGCATGGTGCCTTCAGATGAGAACATCATGCTTCCACGACTGATTCCACTCATCGCAGGCATACCCGACCACAACAAGTTGCGATTCCAAGCTGTGATGGCTCTAGGGAGGTACACTGAGTGGACGGCTCAGCACCCTGATACGCTACAGATGCAATTGGACTACATCATGGCGGCTTTTGACCATTCAACCAAGGATGTCATCCGAGCTGCTGCGCTGTCATTCAAGTTCTTTTGCAACGATTGCGCGAGTTTGTTAGTTCACTATGTTGGCCCGCTGCAGCAGTTTTACGCAAAGAACTTGAACAAGCTACCCATTAGCAGTCAAGAAGAGATTACGGAAGGTGTCGCCTCTGTTGTTGCCAAAGTTCCCAACGATCAGCTTCTAGCAACACTCAAGCTATATCTCGACCCTGTCATGGCGCACCTGATCGAGCTTGCACAACAAGCAAAGGACGAGCCAGACCAGAAACTCATTGCAGACAAGATCAACCTCCTCACGATATTCTTTGAAATGGTGAGGCCAGAGATACCACCCGGTCAAGAGCATCCGGCCGTCAAATACTGCGAACAGATTTTCCCCACTCTTGCAAACATGATCGGCCATTTCCACACAAGCATACCGATCCTCGAGCGTGTATGCAGGTGCTGGCGATACATGGTACTTTCTTACCAGACGGCAATGCGACCACTCCTACCGGCTCTTGCTACAAAACTGATTGAAGGCTTCGATAAATCAAGACAGGGATGCTTCCTCTGGGCCACGGCATCGATAGTGCGCGAGTTCTCGCAAGGTGTGGAGACTGTCGATGCAGGTCTGGCAAACGATGTATACCAGTTCTATGAGCAGCAAGCGAAGACTTTCCTAAGGATACTTAGTGATCTGCCACCAGAAGAACTCCCTGATCTCATTGAGGACTACTTCCGTCTCGCAGCCGATATGGCACTCTACTTCCCGTCCGAGTCTATCATGTCCCCGCTCATGGAAACGATACTTCTTGCAGCATGCAGCTCTCTCACACTGCTCAAAGAGGATCCCATCATTGCAGTGCTGCACTTCCTGCGCGACTTCCTCGGTTATGGTCGCAACTCATCGCCGTCGTCTACCTTTGACAACACGCGTCACGAGGTTCCAGAACAAATACGGGACCGCGTTAAGCATCTTGTTGTGGGTGCTGGCGTCCAACTTGTCCAGCGTATCATGACGGGCATGATGTACAGCTTCCCCGAGGGCTGTTTTGCAGACTCGTCTGGTGTGCTTCTCGACTTGTTCGAGCTCATGCCTGAACAGGTTGCACAGTGGGTTGCGAGCACCGTGGCTATGTTACCACAGGGGAGCATCACACCTCAAGAGAGTGAGCGCTTCCTCAACAACATTCGCCAACGCATCCAGACAGGCGATGTTAGGATGATTAGGACGATTCTACAGGACTTTACGACTAGCTATCGTCGAAGAAACGTGGCCCCCCGAGAGGGCCTCGGCAGGCTGGAGGCTTCGCGGTTTAGATTTTCTGGTTAGCGGCTGGGCACTGAACCGTTGCTGTACTATTTGAAAGCATCGGTTGAGCGCATGCTCCTAAGTAAAGTGATCGTCGAGACGCTCCATCAGGTCAGAGCCAAGTCGAACACGTCCATAGCGCTTATGTAGGTAGGTTTACTATTGAGACAATACGGATGCAATATATCTGGTGTGGGATGGAGTAAATATCAAAAGAGCATAATTGTACTTGAAGCGTTTGTGTGTTGGCATTTGCATGGAAGGAAAGGATACCATTGATGAAGTCAAGTGGGGTTTGTCGTTACAGCTGCTAAGATAGCCTTGGATTTATTTGTTTTCATGACCATGTTCGACTGTAACAACAGGAGGCATACATGAAGTGATGTTGGAATGAACTTTCGTCATGTGATGTGTACTTTGCAGAGATGGTGGTAGCGAGCATGTTAATACTGCACCATTCCCAAAGCACCAGATACGTACCGACATCCGATCTTCTGGATGTGCGTCAATGTGCAGCTAAGATGATACAGAAGTCATGCAATAGCGCAACCAGAAAATGTAAGTGATGGATAGACCACAATATGCCTGCTGTTGTGGAAACTTGTTTTCGTCACTACCGTTTACACCAACTGTTGTTGCTGCTTGGTGCAATCTCTTCGGGCGGTAGCTGCCAATCGACACTTCTTGCCGCTACCATAACAAAAGATATTGCATCATGCTCAACCTTCTCTCCCCTCCTCCCTCACCTCATCGCTCGCTGCTCATCTATACTACTAGATGGCAGCTCAACAACGTCCTACTTGAGCACTGTCGACGCCACCATTGTTTTGCTACATTTCCTCATACAACTTCTTCCTCATCTTATACATTCATCCCTTGGTAACTCTCACCAATACAATACTTCAACTACCAAAGCTACGGGTCCGCCATCTGGTATTTGTCTGGGACTGTTTCGGCTCATCACAACACAACGCCATACTTTGATGTGAGCTTCATTCGCTCTGCGGCCACCTTTGCGTTGAGTGTGTCTTCCTGGTCCAGATCAAAGATTCAAAAATCGAGGATGTTTATTATCAGATTGCTAATACAGTCATAGGTACATTTTGCAGTCGTCACAACGTTTCCTTTTACTTGTTGTATACAAGGGCTACCTGCACAGTACTGGCAAGAAGAATACCGGCGAAGCTTTTTACTTGAAATCATCGAGGAAGCGGACATCCTGGATCCATCATACGCGAGGCCTGGCCGAATCAGGGCTAATTCTGTGGGCTCCAATCCTAAACCAAGGTCACTGAGCTCGAGCATATCGGGAACGTCACAGCACTCCACCCGTATTAGGAGGCATTCTCAGCCTACGCCACCACCGACACTTGCTGAAAGAGTTGCATTGGGACCACGGCTCAATCCCTGGCATCCCAAGCACCCCCATCGTCTCACTAGACACGGTTCTTTGCAAGATATTTACATTCTCAGAAAGGAGCAACGCCTAAAGGAAGCTGCAGATTACGAAGAGCGTTTGAATCAACTGCGCCTCCAGCGGCGCAGGAGTTCGCGACAACTCGACGGCTCGAGGTCAGCTGGAAGCTCACCAAACATAAGTCGTACAAACTCTGAGAAGGAGCTCTCAAGAACTTCTTCGTGGAAGAACTTTGCAAAAGAACTAGCATCCTTTGAAAAGTTTGGGCCGCTTGGACGTACAAATACTTCTGAATCCGTGGCATCTTCGAGATCTGAACAGTCCAACAGATCCAGAAAGTCAAACCTTCGCCGGGTACTGATATTGGAACGTACTAGTTCAGATGATCGAGGCGTTCAAGGACATGAAGCACGGCAAAAGCAGCAGTTACGACAGTCTAGCATTGGAGCGGACAGCGAGCCAAATATTGCATCGCATAGAGGACAAGGACTCGGAGTATGCCCTGGAAAGCATCCGGACAAGAGTACTCGGTACGTATGTTGTTCAATGCTGGTGACAGAATACTGACTTGTCGTAGCGAACGCGCGCGCGATCTATGGACCGAATCGATACTTAGACGTGATAAGCTTCGCTCCGACTTCCTCAAGAAGAGTTGGAGCGTGCATCGTCGAACACAATCCATCCAGTAAATCATATATTCATTGCTGTTCTGCAAAGGAAACCTCACGTCTTGCTGCTTTGGAACATTTGCTTGTCATCACCGAAGACTTGCTTCAACGCCTTATGGATTTCGAGGGCATCACAAGCAATGGGTGGCTTCCTGCTACCCCACAGTCACAGCATGCAGCGATGTATGGTAGTGCGTGCGGCAGCACAGTAGGTGGAACGGGAAGTGGCAGCATGACCAGCAGTGTGCAGACAAGTCGGAGGGGAAGTGCTCAACCACAAGAGTAAGATTATCCCTGATCTGCTTTGATATTTTCCTTATTTTGTACCTGGTATCAGGATACTTACAAGCCATAGTGTGTTTCCTGATCACGCTCATGGCTCACCGCAATCTACGCAGCTACCGCAACAACTACAACATCCACTCCCAGTGCCTTCCCAACTTCCGTTTGTCAATGACTTTAATGCACCTAGCTCGCCTCACCATATTCAGAAACCGAGGCTCCCCAGGGGTGGCAGCGAGACATCATTCCCCACTAGTACACCCAAGCCGATGGCACAGACGATTGCCAGGACGAACAGCGATGTTATTCAGCATCCCAAGCCGGTTCCTGTCGGCCAGTTGGCAGTTCCTGGGCGCGGCAGAGTGCAGTGGAATCTAGGTTCCGAAGGCTAAAGATGGCGATGCAAGCCATCTATTATTTGATTCAGTTTTGAGGGTTCAAAAGGAACGAATTCGTGAAATGGGATGAGGTTACCTATAGCTCATCACTTCCTTTGTTAGCAGCACACAAATGACATGTTTTGATTACCGTGAGAGAACCACAACTGGTGATTTGCGCAATTTGGACTAACAGTGTACTTGCATATTAAGAACCTGCCCATGTGACTTGTGTAACTTGGGCAAAAGATAAAAAGTTGCCAAACAAAAAACATACGACAGCGGGGATTCGCCAGTGGTCACCCACCTGACTACTAATCCGCCGGTAAACTGCTTATATATGCCAGATCGGACGGGATGGCTAGTTCTCAATTTCCGGTGGTCGTATGTACCAAAATAGTGAGAATAAATATAAAATAAATGTGCAAAAAAAGACATAACTACTAGGGATGTAGGCGATATGTTTTTTCCAGCGAGCTCACGTGATACTGTCGATATTCCAAACTCAGCTTAGAACAGCCGCACGGACGGAAAACAACATCTACACCCCTTTCGCACGCCGTATAGAGACGGTAAAGACGAAGAAAATGATCATGTATTAATGGCACTAACAAATATTTTCGTAAGGCACTACTAGGTATTCAAAGGTGTAGACAAAGGGTCAGTATCTCGCAATCGCATATAAGAGCAAATTGATGGGCCTCAAGAATCGCGGGTGTGCATTTGGATGCATACTACGACCAGTGTCCTCAATCATAAATCCGTCCGACCCGATGTATATGTCAGGCAGTACTCCTGGCCTATCCATACTACTGGAGCTCAAGTCAGAGCGCTTGCAGTATTAGGGCCAAGTCAGACGTAGACGGCAACCTTGAAAGGGTGACTGACAGGTGCTATTAGCGCGAAATCTTGGCGGCGCAGCGCACACATTGAATTGCCCCACTGGCCGCCACTTCTTACCGTGCTGTATCTGACAACAACCCCGACTTCACACAGGACCGACGCCTACACAGAACAGCACATACATAGCCGCTGACATGTCACGACCTGCAGGGTGAGTCTATCTGCGCCCTGTGCGTTCATGTGCATCCCACTGTCCTGGATTCTCTGGTGCGCCAAATCGTCACCTATTTCGCCTCAACCGACCGTCGATAAAAGTCTATATGCTGACGATTGCCATGTAGCCGCACCGACTGGGCGGAAGAAGACGACGAGGAGTCCCCCACCTCGCTCCCACCCAACCAAGTCATCAAGAACAAGGATGGAACCGAAACAGTCATCTCCTACCGTATTGAGGATGGCAAGAAGATCAAGACCACCCGCCGCATCAAGAAGACCGTCGTCAAGCAAGTCGTAAACCCACGTGTCGCCGAACGAAAGCAATGGGCCAAGTTTGGTCAAGAAAAGGGCAAGCCACCCGGCCCACAAACAGATACCGTCTCCGTGGCTGAGAACATCGTTTTCCGGCCAGTATCGAACTGGAAAGCAAGCACCGAGGACAAGGGCGATGAGGCGAAGAAGAAGGCCGAACTCAAGAACGCAAAGATCAAGTGTCGTATTTGCCAGGGCGACCATTTCACCACAAAATGTCCGTTCAAGGATACCATGGCTCCCGAGGGCGATGTTGCACCTGCAGATATGCCCGACGATGCGCCCGGCGTTGGCGCGTCAGGCGGTCTTGGTGCTGGATCTGGAGGATATGTGCCACCACATCTGCGTGGACGTGGTGGTGCTGGCGAGAAGATGGGCGGCAAGTTTGATCGTGACGACAGCGCCACCCTCCGTGTCACCAACGTTTCCGAGTTTGCCGAGGAGCAAGATTTGCGCGACATGTTCTCAAGATACGGACATGTTACCAGGGTCTTCTTGGCCAAGGACAGGGAAACTGGTCGCGCCAAGGGTTTCGCCTTTGTCAGCTATGCAGACCGATCAGATGCTGCAAAGGCGTGCGAGAAGATGGATGGATGTAAGTTTTGGTATAGCATTGTATGCTGGGAACACACTAACAAGCTACAGTCGGTTTCGGCCATCTTATCCTTCGTGTCGAGTTTGCTAAGAAGGCTTAAGTGATTGGCGATGATTACCAGATGCTATGTAATTTGGCGTTCGGGAACTGGGACTACGGCCTGAGAGGCGGGTCCTTAGAGTTGGTGATGGGTATCTTCTATGAGCTTGCGTGAGGTAGATGTTCCTTTTGCCTATCAAAACGATGGGCGTTTTACGTTAGTCTGTACGACTCGACATTATGCTACCGATTTTCAGCTTGAGTCCTGGCATGAAGAGATGACGAATGCCTCTACAATATCGACTGCCGAATGGCTTATGCATCATGTTATGTATTGTGCAATCCTCTGGCTGTGTGATGAAGAGCAAGATATTTTTCAAAGTGAGCAGGGGAGTAGAAACTGAAGGGGAGAGAACAAGCAGTCAAACACCTTGAAAAAAACCTTTTGTGGACATGGCATTGTATGCAAAGCAGGTGATATTCAAGCCAATAAATCTTCTTGTGCTTGCTCTGCCATGTCCGCATGATCTGAGTAGTCGTGGTATCATAATTTATCTCCAAGAAACCCACCCTCGTCTTAGTCGCTAGCCCTGTATTTGGCTCTGTACTCATCTAGCCTTTTCAGGTCCTCCTCTCCGCCCAAACTCCTCAAATACTCGACCACATCATCCAGTGTTAGGATAGCAAGCACCGGGATGCCGTACTGCTTCCTTACCTCGCCAATTGCACTTGGCCCAGGCTTGCCGTCATCGTCCGTGGCAGTAGGTGTCTTTTCTTGCCTATCAAAAGCAACAATGATTCCAACCAATTCTCCGCCCTCTCTCTTGATAATGTCGATAGCCTCTCGGATCGCAGTACCAGCGGTGATGACGTCGTCGACGATAACAATCTTCTTTCCCTTGAGGCTGGCACCAACAATGTTGCCGCCCTCGCCGTGATCCTTTGCTTCTTTACGGTTGAAGCTATAGCTCTTCTGTCCGTACTTGGCGAGATCTAGATCGGCGAGTTTATCAACTGATGCCGCTGCGAGGGGAATGCCCTTGTATGCAGGTCCGAAGAGGATGTCCCATTGGAAAGAGGCATCAGCCTCGCCGTGCGCCTTGAGTGTGTGGGCGTAAGCTGAGGATATTGAGCGCAGCAAGTCGGCTCTGTGGAATAGCCCCGCATTGAAGAAGTAGGGCGATATGCGCTTGGATTTGAGGGTGAAGGTGCCAAACTTTAGCGCGCCCGCCGACACACAGTCCTTGAGGAAGTTCTGCTTGAATTCTGGGAGCTCCATGGCGAATTGTTGCTTCTGGGCTGTGGAATGGGTATGGGTGAGTGTGTGTTCCGAGGGTGGTGGGCGTTTTCCATGATTTCTTTCCGAGCTCGGAAGCAGAGACCCTTCGAGAAAGGTCCGTGCACAGTGTCGTTCGTCACTGTTCAATGTTGCTCGCCAGAAGTTTTCGCGACATCACCGCCGACGCCCCAGCACACGCCTCATTGCCCTGCGCCTCTCTGCCCTGCGCCATCCCACGCTTTTCCTTGCTCTGATTTCTTCTATCCCCATATTTCGTGGGTCTGGGGGTCTTGGTAGCGATCCGGCGCAGCCTCTTATCTTTTCTTTATACAGGCACAGCACGACATCTTCAATATGGCTATGTATGTGCTTTCTTTGTGATTCGCAATGAATCCTCAGTTCCAAAAATGCTGACACCAATGCCAGCTGGGATGCATTAACAGGACGCAAGGCCAAGGAGGCCACACCACAACCGCCACCAAATAACGACTTTGTAAAAGAAGATACTTTCCAGCCCACACCATTCGACCCCAGCACCGCCATCCAGAACCCCTCCGAGTTCATTCTCGACCCCACACAATTGCACCCTCTTGCGGGGCTCAATCAACAGACTCTCGAATACCTCTCACTCGAAGACCAACTCCCATCCGATCTTCCTGGCTCGCAATCGGCCCTGCCCTCGCGTGGCTGGTCAGACGACTTATGTTATGGCACCGGAGTTTCGTACCTGACGGCGCTGACAATTGGTGGCGCATGGGGACTTGCTGAGGGACTCCAGAAGAACCCACCCAGCATGCCACCACGGTTGCGGCTCAACGGTGTGCTCAATGCGATAACGCGGAGAGGGCCATTTCTGGGAAACAGTGCAGGTGTGATTGCCATGGTGTACAATGGAATAAACAGCACCATTGGTTACTACAGGGGAAAGCACGAGATGAGCAACAGCATAGTCGCCGGCGCCTTAAGCGGTGCCATTTTCAAGAGCACAAGAGGGACAAGGCAAATGGCCATTAGTTCGGGTATTTGCGCCACTGTAGCAGGATCCTGGGCGGTAAGTTGGACGGCCATTGAAGCTAGGAAAGTTACTAATGGTGACTCAGATAACACGCAAGGTCTTTTTCGAGCCTGATCAAAAATCCGAGTAAACCAAGAACAGTTGTGTCTTGAGCTACAATGTCCCCGCCATCGTAGGCGTTCCGAGTTTTCGGAGTATTCGTCGCAATGATGTTCTTGTCTTTTCTATGTTCGACACTTTTTGCATCTATACTGTCGATCTTGACGTATCCCTCACCACTCTACGGGCAACCTCCGCTGCCCACTGTACAATAGCTGGCGTTCCTGGATGAAGACCGCATGAGGTTTAGAGAAAAAAGGCATGGTGTTGGGCTTCTGGGTCTTTGGGCGACTGGCTGTGTATTGTATGTAAGACGAAATGATGGAGCAAATTAATGACATTTGATCAATTGGACTGCATTGTGCATATTTTGTCGTTCTAGCAGGGGAAGAAGGGCACTTTACTGGCTGTCATTATACTTACTGACCATTCGCTGCGTGAGTGGTGTGGCTCGCGTTGGAGCCAATGCGCAGGGGAGAGGGGCCGCCTTTAGCGTAAGCCCCTGCAACTGAACCCATGCACTGCAGTCAAGTACACAGTCGCCTGTACGCACCATTGTATATTTCCAGCGCCACGCGCCATGGTGAATTCTACTAACGCTACGGCTACCGGAACGACCTCATCGTATAGCTTCGGTTTGGTCGGCAATCCATGTTGCCTTGGCATATGGGTCACGTTCCCTACGTTGTCTCTCACCTGAGAGGTGTCCTAAAGTGCCGAGTCCATCTCCACTATATTTCGTATATTACAACGCCCCCGGGTCAGCACCTTTGCACTAAGCACCTCTTGTTGCTCTGTTACTTACTTGACACTCTGGCACGGTGCAATTGTCCTAGTCCAGCCTTGTAGGCAGTACACGGTCGGTGGTGGCTGCTTACTTGGTCGTTCCAATCTCCTTTAAATCGTTCACTCAATGAGCGACTATAGTTTCCACCACCCATCTCACCATGCGTAGGATCAAAGTGCCCCGCGGGGTACCATACCAACAGCCCATGTCCCGGCAACACAAACGATTCCTGCTCTACGCGCTCGGTGCAGCTGTCCTGTTCGGCGTATGTTACAGGTTCTTCGGGGAACCCATCGACCCGTTGGCCGTTCCTTTTGAAGACCACGAAGCGTACATGCACCAAGGACCCAGTCTCGCCAGCCTCGAATCGCAGCAGTCGTACGATTGGCGCAAAGCCCCTTTTGTAAACCGCATTTCGTCCTACATCCCGCTGCCAACCAGCAAACCCCGCAAACTCCCGCACATCCAGGTTGAATACTTTCCCGAAACGCGTGCACAGAGAAATCAGAGGGAGTCGCAAAGAATTGCAGTACGGAATGTCTTTAAGCGTACATGGGAGAGCTACAGGGCATACGCTTGGGCGCAGGATGAGCTCAAGCCTGTCACGGCAGAAGGCGAAGAATCATTTGGCGGCTGGGGCGCTACCTTGGTCGATTCACTCGATACCCTGTGGATCATGGGCCTTCGAGAAGAGTTTGACGAGGCTGTAGAGGCAGTTGCGGCAATCGACTTCGGCAGGACGAACCTCACGAGTGTCAGCGTCTTTGAAACGACAATTCGATATCTAGGGGGTTTACTGAGCGCATACGACATGAGCGGCAAGCCAATCTTGCTTAAGAAAGCAATTCAACTTGGAGAAATGCTATACCGGGCCTTTGACACTACGAACAACACGCCGTTGGGTTGGATGAGTGTGGAAAAGGCCAAGAAGGTCGACCGAGATACCTTTGATGCCGAGACTAATATTTGTTTTGCCTGCCTTGGCTCGTTGACCATGGAGTTTACGCGCCTTGCACAGATCACGTCTGAGCCAAAGTATTATGATGCTGTAGCCAGAGTCACTCTGCTTATGGACCGTGTTCAGAATTCTACAAAGATACCGGGGCTTTGGCCGACTATGGTCAATGTCGCGCGTGAGGATTTCACCTTGTCAGGCTCCTTTTCTATTGGCGCGCTGGCAGATAGCACGTACGAGTACTTTCCCAAGATGCATGCGCTGCTCGGTGGTGTGGAGCCCGTGTACGAGAAGCTGTACCGCGACTCTGCAAAGAAGATTGATGAGTACATGCTCTTCAGGCCAATGGTACCTGACAAGGACCATGGCGAGGACTTGCTACTCTGCGGCGATGTGTCTGCTTATAGCGATCAAATCACTCTAAACCCAACCATGCAGCACCTAACATGCTTCATTGGTGGTATGTTCGGCCTAGCAGGCCGCATCTTCGCAATCAAAGAACACGTCGACCTCGGCGCAAAACTTACAAAGGGCTGCGTATACAGCTATGCCGCCACCCAAACCGGCATCATGCCCGAAACCTTCGACATGGTCCCTTGTGAATCGCGCACATCCTGCCCCTGGAACCGCACCACCTGGGCCGAAGGCGTTCTCACCCACTACGGCAACAAGTACATTGACGATTTCGATGCCGCCGTCGAAAAATACAGTATTCCTACTGCATTCACTAACATCCGCGATCGCCGGTATCTCCTCCGCCCCGAGGCAATCGAGTCCGTCTTCATCATGTACCGCATCACGGGTGACCGGCACTACCTCGATAGCGCATGGGAAATGTTCAGCAGCATCGTTGCTGCCACCGAAACAACATATGGGTACGGTCAGGTCCGCGACGTTACGTTTGCTGCACCGCAGGATGCTCCCACTATTACCCCTACTACTACTACCGCGTCTGGTGCAGCAGGGCAGTCGGGTGCGCGTGAAAAGAACATCGAAAATAAGATGGAATCGTTCTGGACGGCCGAGACGCTCAAGTATTTTTATCTCGTGTTTAGTACCCCGGATATGATTAGTCTTGATGAGTGGGTGTTTAATACTGAGGCGCATCCTTTCAGGCGGCCGAAGGCTGTGTAGAGAGTTGGGATGGGGAGCTAGAGCGGGTGCGGATAGAGAGTTGGTTGAGTAGTGTGTTTTGCGTAACATTCCTCCCCTTTTTTTGGATGAAACAAGAGGACTAAATCCTGTTCGTTGAGAGGGTTCTTTGGTCGCTGGTGGCTGTGTAGGGTCTTAGCGTTGCATTTTTCTGGAGTAAGGGTCTTGAATTGGATAGATGGGTATCGCAGTATACTATATTGTTTTTGTTCCATCATCGTTCTGATTATACAAGTCTTAGTGTAATTGTTACATCTGGTGTGTGTGATTCAAGACTTGTGAGCTTCTTTTTTCTCCTAATCTTCATCTCAAGATGGTTGCGAAGGTATTCAACGCAAAAGGAAGTGTAGCATGGCCATCCCATAAAGTGTTGACCAGTTCTTTACTTTGGGGAGATTTTGTGAGGTCGAGGTCATGTGGTGCAGGAGAAAAGGGTGTGCTAGATGGTTTCACATGATATATCGAGGTTTAAGTGGGGGTCAGAGGTGGGTGGATATCATGATTGCATATGCCTCGGTGATGTAGGATACGTGCGTGGAGTATTGCAAATAGGTTAGGCGCTTTGCGAAGGCGAGGCTTCTGGGAAGACACACGGATAGGGATGTGCTGTAGAGCGAGGTTAGGGTTAGGGTGGAGAGGTTGCAGAGGAGGGGGAGAGAGATTGTAGTATTGGGAGATGGGAAATCAGATTGAGGGAAGTGAGACTTTGTTAGTGCAAGGAGAAGTCAGGTTATCCAAGGTGGAATTCGAGGGGCTTTGTATCCATTAGTCGATGGCTCGTCAGGTGCATGGATTAGGCTTGAGGGTGGAATGCCCTTCTTTTTCGAATTGAAATTGGGCGAGATGGTGATTCGAGTCGAAGAAAGGAACTTTGAGATACAGGGAGCTATGAAATAGAGGGATTTGCTACGTTACCTCGATCCATGTAGCAGCTTGATAGGATAGGAGACTTATTCTAAAACCAAATTCCAGCCATTTATAGCCATTTATAGCCATTGTCTTTATTGACCTTTAGTTTCATCGCACACTATTCGGGCCGTCAACACCAAAACTGGGGTATAGTGGTTTCACCGAAAAAAAGGGCGTAAGAAACAGAAAAAACACCAAGAGGTCCAAAAATGTCTTTGACCCCAGAGATATGCACAAGGATCCCAACGTCTGAACGATCCTCAGTCCCACATTCTCACAATGCATCGTTTCCAACTTACATAGATCATAAAAGTGATATATATATATATTTCCAAATGGTTACCGCCTTACCAAGGCACGATCTCCCCATCCTGTCTATAAAACTTTCCACTATCCGCCTCCTTTAGCCTCGCCACAATATCCAGCATATTCCTCACACTATCCTGCACTTCGAGCACCGCCCCTTCACCTCCCATCCTCGTCTTAACCCACCCCGGATCCATACAAACAACCTTGACGCCATTCCCCTTGAGATCCTTACTCTGATGCACCGTCAACATATTCAGCGCAGCCTTGGACATACTGTACGTGCAGCACTTTGTAATCTCCGAAGCAACAGCCAGACTACCGAGTCCAGACGACATGTTCAGCACAGTGGCGCCACGAGCGAGGTACTTGCGCAGGCTCTGAACGATTTTTGCGGGACCAAGCACGTTGGTTTGCATGTGCTCGGCCATACTTTTTGGGTCAAATGTAAGGCTCGTGTCGCTGCTGGTAGCATTTATGCCGGCGACGTTGAAGAGGAAGTCGAGGTTGCAGCTTTTTTTACTCAGGATCTCGGCGACGCGGAATTCGATGCCGGAGAGGGATTCGAGGGAGCTGACGTCACATTCGACAATGTGGACGTTGTTGTTTGAATTCAAGGAATGGAGGTCGGATAGGTCGATGGATTTGGAGCGGACGCCTGCGATGATGGTGTTGGAGGGGTTGGCGGCGAGTTGGCGTACAAACTCAAGGCCAATGCCGCGGTTGGCGCCTGTTAAAAAGTAGGTTCCCATTTTTGGTCGTCGTCGTGTTTTTGTGCGAACGGGTTGGTGGCCTTTGCTGATATGTGGTTTTTGTGTTACGATGATGGTTTGATGTGATATTGGTGCTGCGTTTGCAAGGGGAAGAGCGCCAGTTGATCTTGGAACCGGCTTCCTTGTTACTGGCTGTTGCAGATATGGGCGGGAGAAATTGGGCGATTGTGAGGATCTACTTGATGAAGTACTCGTTTGTCTCCGCGGCTGTGTTGTGGGGGCAATGTCGTGGCGCGTGTGCTGCTGCATGCTGTCTACTTCCACCGGGTAAATCATTTTAAATGACGTCGAGATATCAGTGAACATGGATGGATTTTTCTTTCTTTTGGCTAACTATCATCAACTGTTCGTGTGTTGTATACATATAAGTACTGGTATAGACGCACGAACCACCGGTTTGCTTGAACGGTCCGGGCCAGCAGACCCGCAAATCATTTCCCAGTGTCAGACATGTCACTCCTGTTACACAAATGTTAATGCGCGACGCAGCACCGTCCGGAAAGCAGACTGAGATATTATGCCCTCTCAAATAATTTGTCTCAGACCACCTGTCAGCTGTAGGAGTTCGTGCTCCTGGTGCTGCCAGCAAAACGTGATGCTCATACAACCGATGTGTTTCCACAGTAGTGTCCGCCCAGCAACTGGACAAGGAACCCTAGGGTTACATTTCAGACGAGCGTCGGGCTATGATCCATCAGAACTATATCTCCCATCGGCGTATGTGATTATATGAACATTACGCGAGCTATGGACATCGGCAAACTGCCTTTTGGCTATATGTGCGGCATTTCGCAATCTCACCTTTGGTCGCGTGATGCGAATAGCATGAGTTTCATCTACTTGCCGTCCCACGACCAACCCCTTGGCGACCAGCACGTCAACCATTTCGAACACACCTCGCCCCATTTCGATGACTTGTTGACTGCTATGTGTTCACTCGACGTGATCGACTTTGCGTTTCTGGCTCGCCCCCTTGACTACACTAGACAGGTCCACAACTGTATTGATTTAGCAAGTACAGAGGCATTTATTCACGCAGTCAGCGACTTACTGGGAAGATTAAAGGGAAAGTCAACACTGGCCAGCATGATAGCAGCGAATATGTACCATCCAAATAAGCAAGCAACAAAGGCGAATGCACCACCAGCCTCGGCCAGCTTCTTAGCAAGAGACGCCCTGCCATTGGCAGCCTGGAAATAGCTACCTGCTAGAAAACCGAATGCTGGTACCAAAGTAAAGAAGATCATGAAGAAGACCAGGTTTGTACGGATGGAGCAGATGAGAAAGACGAGGCACATCATGCCCATGGCGATTTGGAAGTATCCTATGAAAAAAGTCAGAAGAACATACGCATTTCATGTTGCACATGACATACCAATACCGGCATTAAAGCCGACAGACTCCAGACCTGTGCTGCCTTGGACAGAGGGGTTGGCGTATGCTCCGTATGCGTTGTAAAAAGGTTGGAGTGTAGCACCGAAGCCTAGCCAAAAACCCCCAAAAGAACAGAATACGACGAATGGAAAGGTATTGCCTAGAATCCACTGTTGACAGTCAGTGTTATCTTTGATGGACCGAGAAGACCATGCATACTTCGCCAATCCCACCAAGAACCATTAGAAGACCCCCACAAAAATAATACCACCCAATGTTCGCTGCACCACTACCTCCAGCGCCTCGCCACCCCATAAGAGTCATACTGAGTGGAAATAGAGACAGCAAGAATCCAATGATAGCGCTGTTAGCATTAGCAGCTGTTCACAAAAAATATAAAAAAAAGAGAGAGAGAGCATACACTGGTGTAGGGTTACCAAAAGTCTTTCTCAATTCGCCTTTTACTTTATTTGGGGGCGAGAGGTAGAGCTTCTCGAACAGTTCTGGCGAGATGGAAATACTGCCTGCCGTCCGGATATGATGAAGCGCGGTATTGGAATCAACTGAAGCATCGAGGTTGAGGTGCCCGGGAAAACTGTTGCTATATCCTAGTATTGTCAGCCTGTAGCTGTTACCAGCGTTATTCTGGGGCCTCACCGTTGGGCTGTGAAAAGTCCTTTTCCAAACCATGGTTGACATCCATGGTTCTTGCTGTTGACTCATTCCTTGCAGTTGATCCAGCCGACAGCGTCTCTACGTCTCGAGTTGGGCTCAGATGAGCGTCGTTTGATGAGTACTTTTGCTGGTGATCTGGATCCATACGGTCTGTGTAGTTATCGAAGGGTGCGCTTCTTGTAGAATCGGGATTGAGGATCAAGTGCTCGTCGTAATGGCCGCGGGTAGGGGAGGTAGGGGAGGCAGTGGTATCTGCAGAAATATCGTAATTGGACATGGGAAGCTAGGAGACTGGGGAGGAGAGAGCTAATATAGGTGGGCACAACAATCGATAAAGCAAGCAAGGGGCATAAATGTTCGGGAAACCCGGAGCACAGATGTCAATTGCGAACAAGCGTGGCTGCGGACGAAAGCAAGTGATCAACACCAAATATGCAAAAGGCGGCGTACAGATGCCCCAATCCAGCATGAATACGATGACCAGCCGTTGCGGCTCCGCCCTGAACATGGCACAGGGAATCGAATTGGCGGGAAGGCAGACATGACCAGGTTAGGGCCGGCTATGGATCCAGACCTTGATTCGTTCAGGTCATGAGGAGGTGTTTCGTAGTCGGGAACGTGGCTTCCATGACAAAACGACCCTAGGAACGGGAGCGGGGTGGAAGGAGTAGCCACTTTGTAAACACCCAGCCTCCTCCCAAAGTATCTTCTGCTTGTACTTATACCAGTCTGGCGTGTATGCTGGTACCACAATTACAATACACAGTATCTCGCCCATCTTTTTTCATGGGACACCTTGTAAACTTGCATAGTTCCATTCACTCTGTACTGCCTAAAGCTCGATGATCATACTGCTCGAACAAGTGACAATGACAATGGCACGCATCAGGGATCATGACACGTACATGGCCTAATAGGCAATGGCCGTTAGAAGACCAATGACTCTAGTCCATATGGTCGATCTCAAGGAGTCGAGCGGAGAAACGGCAGGTGAAAGCTGGGGGTGGGTGCGGAAGCTCGATTGGGGAGCCAAACGATCGTCGGACCGGCGGTAACGGGTTGGGTTTGCGGGGAAACGTGCTAAAAACGCTAAACCCGGACGTATGGTTGCCAGCCTTATTTTCTCATTGCAATGCCTCAGTTTGTGTGCCGAAGACCCCTCATACGACTTTTTCTAGTGGTAGTTGAGGGCGCAACATAAGTCGCCTGTGTTGTTTTGGTTTGGCTCAGAACAAGCCAATCGCACAATCAATTCTGTGTCGAGACAATCCATGTTACTCCGACGCTGAACGCCGGGCCGAATGATGGTTCTCAAGGCCCAGAGCATCCCGGTATGGACCGGCGAGATGCCACGATGGGTGGATCAGGCTTGTAAGGGAGAGTCGGTGTTTGGTGCAAATTGATCGAAGACTTCACCCCCGCACTGAACTACTGAGGGGTGAGCAGCATCGAGCCATGCTGGCGTGACGCACTCCCACAACTAGAACACATGGCGAGTAGGTTGCGCTCGTCCGAAAAGCCCTCGGAAAGGATCAACGAAAGTGATAGATGCTTTCCGGATTGAAAGCAGTCTAACTTGATTTGGCAAACCATGACAGGACAAGCGGTGACCTGGAAATGAGCCTCCGAGGAGCGAGTGCAACTGAGCGGAGTGGACTCGTCATTTGAACGGTGCTGTTTTCAGAGTGTCGCGGAATCGTCGGTTAGGGTACTAGGGGCTATGTTGTCTAGATGGACGTGGTTAGACGTTCAAGGCTGACAGGTGTACCCGGCTTATCGGATGATCGAGACAGAGAGGCAAAGCTTATTCGTCACCCCATAACAGCCAACTGTGACCGAGGCTGCATGTTCCGCATATCCGAATTGCGGGTGACCGGGCTGCAATTCGTAATGGTTGTGACTTGAAGGCCATCGGACTGCACTCCATGGATAAAAGCTGGGGTGATTATGCCCAGGCCGAGAACTCAAAGACGTATACAGATCTAGCCGTACGCATGCATGCTGGATAAGTCTTGGAATATCAGGCACGCTGTTGCACTGTTGCATAGGTCAAATAGATTCGATATCATTTCTAACAGATGGGCAAGACATGGCGAACCGATAGTAGTGAAGCAGGGACGTCAAACATACCATTCGGCCTTATAGTCTGGCAGAAGTAACCTAGCATAGGGCGATGAGAGCGCAGCACGATCTAGTCATGTACTGCAATAAAGAGCAGGTGATGCGCGAGTGGGCAGTCACTGGATGTCAAGTAATCTCTCTCTCTCAGTCACTCCACCGGCGTCCTATCCCAGTCTGAAACTGCAGCATGTCGCATTCTTGGGATATGGAAACGCATTAAGCACCGCCGACTTCTTCTATGACTTTCTTGAGATTGTGGAGGTCATGTGCGAAGCGGCCTAAGAACAAGCCGTCTACGCCGTCGGCAATCTTTGCAAAAGTTCCTGGACCGGCACTGCCGCCATAGACGATTCTTGTTAGACCTTTGCGGCCAGCAGCTAGCGATCTCAGCGCTTTTGTCACCATGACTACGTGGTCAGGGTCTGCAGGCTCCTTTGCGCCTATGGCCCACACGGGCTCATAAGCCAGAATAACCTCGGTGTCGTCGGGCACGGCAGCCAGGATCGATTTGACCTGGGGCGTGCATTCATCTATAGCAGCTCCGACGGCAGCTGAAGCGACACCATGATGCGTCTTCTCGCCGATGCACACGAGCGGGATGAGGCCGTTTCTCGCAACAGCCCCAGCCTTTTTCGCAACCATCTCGTCGTTTTCACCAAAGAGGGCTCTCCGCTCGGCATGGCCAATCTCGACAATTCTCGCACCCGCCTGTCTCAAGACAAGCGGGCTGACTTCTCCTGTGTAGGCGCCCTTGTCCTCCCAGAAGGTGTCTTGAGCGCCGAGGATGATGGACGACGACTCGAGGATGCGGGCTGATTCGGTCAAGGAGACAAAGTCGGGGATGACAAAGAGATCGATGCGGGCATTCCAGGCATCGCCGTCGAGTTGCAGGACACCACGGATGTAGGAGAGGGTGCTGGGCAGGTCGAAGTACATTTTCAGCGAGACGCCGACAATGCGGCGGGGCCGAGCAATGGGAGGCATGACGGTGGTGGGTATGCGGGTGTCTGGGGAGATGGAGAGGGAGATGTCAGGAGGGGTGGACGAGCAGCCAAGGATGAAAAAGCTGGTTTGTCATTATACTGCGAGTGGACACGACGGCATCCTACATATGTACAGAGGGTATACATGGTAGCAGTACTACATATGTAGTAGTGTATGTAGACTAGATTGCGCAACAATGATGGCGGTCCGGGGCTACCGCATTAGGAAACCCCGGGAGAGGGCAGTCATGGCATCGTGGGTGGAAGATGTGGGACGGCGGGTGATTTCACAGCTGGAGTGTGGGGCAACAGCACTGCCGACACCCCCAGACAGCACTACCACCACATGGATGCCACATCTCGTCCGTATACATATAAGTACACTACTCTCTGCTACACACATACACATACACATGCACTCAGTCTCCGCGCGGCGCTGCTGTCTCGCCGGCCATGGCGGGCTCTTCACCGCATGGCACACGGGCTGAGGTATTATGTGGCCGAAGATGGGCCTCGCTTGCCAGCGCTCCGATGTCACCTCCGGACTCACTACACGCCCTTGCGCTAACCTTGTTCCAATCACCTGCGAGCTAGAGAAAACTGCACATCACCGCCTCGTTGACACGTTGTAGTCCTGACCTGAACCACTGACAGACGGATTGACACAGACTACTACCTGCCACAAAGACAGCTCTCTCAACCAGCTGTCGTACATGTCGCGGACACTCGCTGATCGCTGGGCCCGCAAACGATACTTTGGATAAGCTCCGTCGGAGTTTCGACACCGACCGAACGCATACATCCTTGTACACGCCGCAGTGAGACCATCGCGGGGTGCATCCTGTTCCTATTGTGTACCCACGGGATCTCTGCTCCTCTCCTCTCCTTCTTCTTTTTCTTCCTTCATTCCATCCTTCCTTCTTTCCTCTGACCCTTGCCCACCATGCACATCTCACAGAAACTCGCTCAGGCGAAGCGCGAAGGGAAGCCGACCTTCTCCTTCGAGTTCTTTCCCCCGAAGACCGCACAGGTACTCCATATCCCCAGGGTCCCCAAAAAGTAACTGCGTTGACTTTACCTCCAAGGGTGTTCAAAACCTCTATGACCGCATGGACCGCATGCACAGCTTCGGCCCTCAGTTCATCGACCTCACCTGGGGCGCCGGCGGCCGTCACTCCAAATTGACCTGCGAAATGGTCAAGGTCGCACAGTCCGTCTACGGTCTCGAGACCTGCATGCACCTCACCTGCACCGACATGGAAAAGTCCAAGCTCGATGAGGCCCTCCGAGAAGCATACCAAGCCGGCTGCACAAATATTCTGGCCTTGAGAGGCGACCCGCCCCGTGAACGAGAAAAGTGGGAGGCAACGGCTGGCGGATTCCGTTACGCAAAGGATTTAGTTGTCTACATCAAGGAAAAGTACGGAAACCACTTCGATATCGGCGTTGCAGGATACTCGGAAGGCAGCGATGACAACGACGATGTCGATGAGCTCATTGACCACTTGAAGGAAAAGGTCGATGCTGGAGGCTCCTTTATTGTAACGCAAATGTTCTACGACACAGACCTCTTCCTCGAGTGGGTACGAAAGGTCCGCGCCAAGGGCATCGACGTTCCCATTATTCCAGGCATCATGCCCATCCACACTCACGCCGCCTTTCTACGAAGAGCCCAATGGACAAAATGCCACATTCCCGATGACTGGACAAAGGCTCTGGAGCCTGTCAAGAACGACGACGTTGAAGTGCGTGAAGTTGGCAAGACATTGGTAGCCGACATGTGCCGGAGACTGATTGACGCCGGCATTACCCATTTGCACTTGTACGTCTTACTGTTACTATATGGCCATGTCTACACTACTTATACTGACTCACCCCAGCTACACGATGAACCTTGCCCAAGCCACGCGCATGGTTCTCGAGGAGCTTGAGCTTTTGCCAGATGTGGAATCACCACTCGAGAAGCCTCTGCCATGGCGACCCTCCTTGGCCCTCAACCGACGCGAAGAGAATGTACGACCCATATTCTGGCGCAACCGACAACGGTCCTATATTGCACGCACTCAGGACTGGGACGAGTTTCCTAACGGCCGTTGGGGAGATTCGCGATCACCTGCTTTCGGCGAGTTGGATTCATATGGTATTGGTCTCAAGGGCACCAACGAGCAAAACATCAAGCTATGGGGCACGCCATTGACCATCAGGGATCTCTCTAATCTATTTGTACGCTATATGGAGGGCAAAGTAGAGTCGTTGCCATGGAGTGAACAGCCCATTACCGCGGAGGCGTCATCTATTCGAGACGATCTCATCGACTTGAACAGACGTGGTTTCCTCACCATCAACTCCCAGCCTGCTGTCAACGGCGTCAAATCGTCTGATCCCGTCTTTGGTTGGGGTCCACGCAACGGTTATGTTTACCAAAAGTCCTACCTCGAGGTCTTTGTCTCACCCGAGCACATCGCCGAGATCATTACCCGTCTCGAGCGTGACCCAGAATTCACCTACTATGCTGTGAACAAGAACGGCGATTTGAAGACGAACGCCCCCAACGAAGGACCCAACGCTGTCACGTGGGGTGTCTTCCCAGGCAAGGAGATTGTACAGCCAACGATTGTCGAAACAGTCAGCTTTTTAGCCTGGAAGGACGAGTTCTACCGACTCGGCCAACAGTGGGCAAACTGTCACGCAGGTGTCAGCCCATCACGCTACGTCATTCAGGACGTCATAGACACTTGGTACCTTCTCAACATTGGTAAGTTTCAACTCCGCTTGAATCGATCGAACTCTTCACTAACTTGTATCCTAGTGCACAATGACTTCCATGCTACCCGTGGCATCTTCCCAATCTTCAATGGTCTAGAGGTCAAGGACATGGACAAGCCGCTGCACACACCATCTGCCGATCTTCCTAATGCAAATGGCAGCGAAACTGTAAACGGAGCCAAAGGCGTCAATGGAACCAATGGCACCCACAAGGAAGAGAGCCCAAGCCTCATAGATGTTGCCAAAGCAGCAGCGATCGAGGTTACCAATGGCATGAAGAGCTTGGCTGTCTCTAACTAATACGACATGGAAAAATCATGTCTAATGATCTTACTGCACTCAACCCAGCAAGACTAATTATCATTCTCGGCGTTCCCTGGGAAATACTTCGGCTGAATTATCTGTGTTCAACAACACATCGCGGCCTTTTATTTCGCACAGTTCTCTTGCGCTTCAACAAGCGCAAACTTGGAGGTTTCTTTTAGCGTATCCTAGGCCCTGTTTTCTTTATTCATATTTTTGATTGTTAAAATAAATGCCGTGTTCGCTATATACATATACACGCACAAGCATTTGGAAGGCGTCTCTTCAACCCGACGACCATCACGAAAGAACAAGGTGCAGGAACCTTGTAAAAAGAGTTCAAAAGCATAGCGCAGGATACAAAAGACGGAGAAATGGCTTTCTGAGATACCCGACTTCGCTCCCCTCAACGGCGGCGGTCAACCTTTTCACTTCGCTCTTTTAACTGCCATTTTTGTAGTAGATATATACAAATACATATGGTGTACAGGTGGTATAGATATCACAATGTATACTGGTCTTGCGGTGCTGTGATAGGCTAAGCATACAAATATAGAGTTCTTTGCAATGATAGCTGCACAGTGGTTCGGTGATGTGATAATCTGTATATTCCAAGGGAAGAGTAATAATCTTCATATCCCAAATTCAAGTTAACAATCCAAACATCACTCTTCTATATTCCAATCGTAGTGCAAGAAAACGTCTTTCATTCTCAATAAGGAGCGTGTATATAAGTTGCCAAAAAGGTGTGATACAAGAAGAGAAATGTATATGTCAAAAAAGTTCCCGTGTCATCTAGACAATCACTCTTTCACTCATCCGTCAGATGAAGTCCATATGCCCATGGATAATCATTTAGCCCAAGCCACTTAATAGTCGCCCTTGGACTCGCCATCGCCTTTTCCCTCACCCTGGCCTTGACCAGCACCCTCGCCCTTGCCCTTACCCAAGAGACCGCTGAGCCACTCGAAAAATCCACCGGGACCAGGCTTGCCGTCCTCGCCCTCGCCTCCGGGACCGCTGGGAGCACCGGGGTAGGGAGCGTTACCACCTGGTCCGGCTGGGCCGCCGGGGAAACCGCCGGTGGGCATGGGGAAGGAGGGAAGAGCGCCAGTGGGCATGGGGAAAGGAGGAAGGGCACCGGTGGGGAGAGGGAATGGGGGAGTTCCTGCACCGGGGGCGCCTGGGGCACCGGCTCCGGGAGCACCAGCACCTGGAGCACCGTATTCTGGAGCACCAGATTCAGGAGCTCCCTCGGTAGGAGCGCCAGATTCTGGGGCACCCTCAGTAGGAGCACCAGATTCAGGAGCGCCCTCAGTAGGAGCGCCAGATCCGGGAGCGCCCTCGGTAGGAGCGCCAGATTCTGGGGCACCCTCGGTAGGAGCGCCAGATTCTGGGGCACCCTCAGTGGGAGCACCGGCACCGGGAGCGCCATATTCTGGGGCACCCTCAGTAGGAGCACCGGCACCGGGAGCACCAGCCTCAGGGGCGCCCTCAGTGGGGGTACCCTCAGTTGGAGCACCTTCAGTAGGAGCACCGGATTCTGGGGCACCCTCAGTTGGGGCACCTCCAGCGGGCTCATCGCCATATGGAGAGCCACCTTCAGCAGGAGAACCTGTAGCCGGTGCGCTTGCAGCTGGAGCAGCACTGCCATCCTTGGAAAGAAGTTGGAATTCTGGAAGAGAAGGAGTAGCGGCCTCTCCCCTCTTGTGTAGGTGGGGAGCGAGGCCGTAGTTGACTGCGAGCCTCTTTACGGTTGGGGGCTTGCCTCCTTGGAAGCCAGGGAAACCAGGGAAGCCACCACCAGGCTTGCCTCCGGGCTGACCACCGGGCTGGCCTCCAGGAAAACCGGGGAAGCCACCACCAGGCTTGCCTCCAGGGAAACCGGGAAAGCCACCACCAGGCTGGCCTCCAGGGAAACCCCCACCAGGCTGACCTCCGGGCTGACCTCCTGGTTGGCCTCCAGGGAAGCCGGGGAAGCCACCACCTGGTTGACCTCCAGGCTGGCCTCCTGGGGAACCACCGGGGAAACCTCCAGTGGGCATAGGGAAAGCAGGTACTCCAGTTCCAGTAGGAGCTGGGAGACCAGCACCTGGGAAGTTGGGCATGTTCTCTGGTGCAGGAGCCTCACGGGCCTCCTTAGCACCAAACATGGCGTTCATGGTACCGCCAAAGGGCACTTGGCAATGTTAGTCAATGTTTAAGGTAAAATTGATTAAAAGGGCACTTTACGAGCAAGGGATGATCCCGAAAGGGCGAGAATGACAGCAGACCTCATGATTGCGGTAGTCGTTTAGGCGAGCTGCGTAGAAACGTTGAAAAGTGATTGAGCGATGAAAGTGACGGGTAACAGGGACAAAGTGGCACAGCCGAAGTGAATGTACGAATATCGCTAGGATATCGAAAGAATGGATAACAAAGAAGGAAGAGAGAAAGGTGTAAAGAGAACCTTCTCAAAGAGAATGTGTGTGACTGGCAACTGTTGACTTGTTGGTGGCCTTCAAACCATGAGGCCAATTTCCAAGATATATATACTTGATAACTATGACGTGCTCACGGAAACGATCGACATACTATTCATCTAAAGGTCCTGGAAACAAAACTAGCCGTGTAATGCCTGTCGTTTGGTCTATGGTGTTTGTCGTGAAACCTCCACTGTCATCTGTAAGATGTTGACGAGATCAATCTAGACATTGCGTAGGCGCGGCTTAGCAACTAGGGTGCCTCATGCGGACTCGCTGGGAGCCCAGCCTTGCCAACTGATTCGGACAGAATGTTTGTTTGATGCGACCGCTGATCGCACCCGGGGTTTCAGGTCGTGTGCCAATGAGACGCGGCTGTCGGTCGAAAGATGAAGCGGCATTTGGAACATCGGCGGCCCTTGCGCAGCACGCATAGGGCACAGGGGACTTTCCCCGGCCACAGATAGATTGTCGGTAGGTGCTTGGGGTTGCTAAGAAAAGTGACATGCTTGTTTGCGAGATGCGGGAAGCCCGATCGCGCATGAAGGACGTCGGTGGGTCTGTTTCATGCGTACGCGTATATTCCTTGCCAAGACCAACCTGTAACGAAGTTCATTGGCGCAACCACCTAACCACCATGTACCTTCTGTGACAAACGCCTTCTTGGATTCTCTATCGAACGATTCTCTCGTCTTCTACTCTACATCCTCGCGCAATTCTTAATGAGTGTGATACAACATTGCAAATCGCACACAAGCCTCGGCACCATAATGCACAATGCGCAATGTTGAACTCCAGACAATTATTTCAAATCCATCCAATTCGCCTGGCCGCATACCCCCATCCGCTCAAAAGTGCTGTCACTCCAGTAAAAGCAATCAATGCGCCATAACCGCTACCATAAGCAAAGCCTGCACTCCAATTGCCAGCATGTAACAACGCTTCCGATAGCGGGCCGCTGCATAGGTTGCCAACACCTTTTCCAGCGGAGAGACAGGCCCATACGAAGCCAGAGTCTGCACCCCTTCTTTTCTTTTGTGTATCGGCAACAATGGCACTCCAGGCACTCGACTGGCATCCAGCAAACGCCCCGTAGATGACGCAAAAGATGTACAGGGGTGCTAATGATGTGGAGAAACCCCAGATTAAGAAACTGCCGACAGCTGAGCCGAGTGCAGAGACCAGCAGACAGTTGGTCACGTGGTATTTGTCAGTGGCCAAGCCCATACATAGAGACCCAACAAATGCTGCTGCGTTGACAAGTATGATGGTGACAGTGCCTTGAACAGTGCTTGCGCCAATGGAGCGAGCAAAGGTGGGAAGGTATATTGCAGGAAGGAAGAAACCAAGGCTTTGGATGACATTGCCAGACTGCAGGATGAGATAATTTGAGCAGGTCCAGAAAGACAAGTCGAAGCTTCTGGACTGCGAAGTTTGGGACAGCGGGAGGCGCGGCTTGAAGAAGAAGATGATTGGGAAATTCAGAGCGACAAAACTGAGGGCGCAGACCCTGAGGGTTGTTCGGAAGCCATAAGACTGCAGGAGCCATTCCAAGATTAAGGGAAGAATGGCACCGCTCAATCCGAGACCAGCCATAGTCGCCCCGTATGCGAATCCTCGACGACGAACCCACCACTCTTCAATGTTGAAGAGAATGGGAGTCCATGCTAAACCACCGCCCAGTGCGTACAGAATTCCCTGAGTGACAATAAGGTGGGTGACAGTCGTCGACAGGGACCCAAGGCCAAGTGCAAGACAGACGACGACCAGACCAGCCGGAGTCGCATAGCGGCGGAATCTGGGGAAGTATTTGAGCACAGCGAACCACAACATGATGTCCATGTACATGATGCCCTGAGATATAATTTAGGCTTGAATCTATCTGGGGGAGGGGGGGGGGGGGCTGTGAGGAATACCATTGCGCAAGCGCCCACAACTGCAATGTTTCTCTGTCCAGCAAACTCATCACTGGTTGCATAGTATTCTTGGAACACACCATAGCAGGAGGGAAACCCCCAGATCATTGCCTCAAGCATGAAACAGCCGAACAGACAGAGCCAGGCATCCTTGCCTCCATCGGTAGGTGGCAGAGAAAATGCTGCCTCGTTGTGGGGAGCGTCATTCTCATTGTGCTGAAATAGTTCAATGCCGTCCAGTGTTGGTGGAGCGAGATTGTGTCGGGACGATGTTAGGTCAGACTGGGCACTCTGGGTTGAAGCCATTATGCATATGGTTGTGGGAAGAGAGGGATGGGGGACATGGCTATCTAATATCTAAGTGCTTTTCGCAAGCTATGTTGAGGCTAGTAGTAATGATAGCGGTAGTGGGGAAGTCAACTGTAGGGCGTGCTGCATGCACAATGTACAAGCCGAGGTGGGGTCTTGGCATAATGCAGGGGTGACAGCGCGACGACGCGCCTGGAGAGGGACGCGCCTGGACCAGCAACAACTTTGGCATCTGGTTGCTAGGCGGATCCCTTTCATTCACCACCACCACTGCTATGGCGCATACCCTATAACGAATATCCAATCGACACGCACTTCAAGTATTCAAAGACATATAGTTTACCGTCATGGACGACTCTCCACGATCAACGAAACGAAGAAAGCTCGATGCCCCCAAGCCCACCGAGTCGACCGCATTGAGAAAGCCATCGACAAGGAAACCTACTGGCAGGCTGGCCAAGCCACCTCTCAGCAATCCAGACGGTGGCAAATCATCAAAGGTTGATAAGAAACCTGTCAGGGCAGCCAAAGGGAGGACGTTAAAGAGCGCAACAAATGGCACAGCTGCGAAGCCGGCGACAACGAAAAACGTGGACGTTTACGACGATTTTGAAGGCGCATTCGATATAGAAGTACCATCCAAAGCGAACCGTCAACCACCACAGGCAGCGCCACAGGGAAATGTGGCAAGCGCTGCGCATGTTCCAGACAAATCACAGCCAGCCACTGCACCCAAACGTAGGAGGGGTCGACCTACCAACGCAGAGGTGGCAGCCCGGAACGCTGCGAATGGAGATACAATCAATGTTGTTCCTTTGGCGACACGCCCGGCGGCTGCAAAACCTAGCGCAAAGACTGCGCGCAAGCCAGCAGTCCCTCGAGCAAAAGCCCCCAGGAAGAAGAAGGAACCAAGCCCTATTCCCGAAGAAGAAGAAGAAGAGGGTGAAGAGGACGAGCTGCAGGACTTCAACAAGGCTATCACGCCTCCGAAGCCGCCTCTTGCTCGAAAGGCGGCGACGAGTACACGAAAGAAGGCGGTACCAAAGACGTCTGGTGTAGACGAAATCACTGCTCCAGCAACAGCTCCTAGACGGCGCAAACTTACAACTAAAGCGACCAGTACAGAAGCGAGCGAGGGAGATTTTGTAGGCACCTCCCTGACAAGAAACAAACGACTACCTGCGAGCACAACACGGCGCCTGAACCACACCGATCACATCGCAAACAATGGCGAAGAGCGATGGTCAGATGTCGAAGGGCAGGCTGATGCACACAATGATGACGACGATTTGGATGTGGATGGCAACAGTGCCTTGGGTAGTGTTTTGGACCCTACCGAACCCAGTCCGTTCAATAAGCCAACTTCGGCGCAAAAGACAGGTTCTGCTCTACCTCTCATATACAGTAACCTCGCGCCAGGTCACGAGTTAGATTTGATCAAGACCATTGTTATGGAACGAATCACAGGCAAGCGCCCCTCACCTTTGATTGGCTTGGACGAAGAATACAAATCGGTACACCAAGTTGTCGAACACACAGTCACTGCTGGCGAGGGTAACTCTATGCTCATCATTGGCGCTCGGGGTAGTGGGAAGACGGCGCTGGTAAACAAGGTGCTGTCCGAAGTTTCCAAAGACAATGGCGGACACTATCATGTTGTTCGACTAAACGGATTTGTACACACCGATGACAAGATTGCGCTCCGAGAAATATGGCGCCAGCTGGGCAAGGAGATGGATATCGAAGAAGATGGCAGTGGGCCTGGTAAGAACTACGCTGACACACTAGCCACCCTGCTCGCTCTGCTCTCACATCCGTCGGAACAGACAGGTGAAGATTCAGATCAAGTAGCCAAAGCAGTCATCTTCATCATGGACGAGTTTGACCTCTTTGCCCATCACCCTCGTCAGACACTGCTGTACAATCTCTTTGACATCGCACAATCGCGGAAAGCTCC
This sequence comes from Bipolaris sorokiniana ND90Pr, assembly GCF_000338995.1. NCBI lineage: Eukaryota > Fungi > Ascomycota > Dothideomycetes > Pleosporales > Pleosporaceae > Bipolaris > Bipolaris sorokiniana. The sequence goes on along the minus strand of NW_006911900.1, from coordinate 318,877 downwards.
CATCGCCGTTTTGGGGCTGACAACGCGCATCGACGTAACTAATACACTGGAGAAGCGCGTCAAGAGTCGATTCAGCCATCGATATGTGCATCTCAAGCTAGCGACGTCATTTACTGCTTTCCAGACCATGTGCAAAGCTTGCTTGACATTGGAGCCCGAACAATTGAGCGTCAAGGAGCGAGGAATTCTGGGAGGCGGAGCCAAGGGCACACCAAGTAAAGGACAAAAAGGCGATGCAAAGCAAGACATGGTCAGCGAATGGAATGCCAACATCTCCGTAAGTCCTTCCTTTCGCAACCATCTCTATCTCACGTCACTAACACCCACCCCACAGAAACTCTTCTCAACCCCCTCCTTCCTAACCCAACATCTCGCACCTTCCTTTTACCTTACAAAATCAGTCCCTCAAGTCCTAACGTCCTTCCTTCTACCCACCGCAACACTCAACCCGGAAACCCCCTTCCAGCCCGGCTATCTACTCAGCGCTCCAGACTCAAAGCTATCTCTCGTGCCCTCCCTGTCAACACTCGCACTCTCTCTGCTTATCGCTGCGGCCCGACTAGACATTATTCATGACTCGGACACGTGCAATTTCAACATGGCGTACGATGAATATGTTACTCTGGCTTCGCGAGCGCGTATTCAATCAGCAGCGGGCGGACTTAGTAGCAGTAGCGGGGCGAGCAAAGTATGGGGTAAAGATGTAGCGAGGCGCGAGTGGGAGGGCCTGGTGGAGCTGGGCTTGTGTATGCCGGTTGTTCAGGGTCAGGTGGGCTCTTTTGGTATGGTGAGATGCGATGTTGCGCTTGAGGAGGTGGGCGAGGTGCTCAAGGGGATTAGGGGTGGAGATAAGGGGCTGGAGAGGTGGTGTCGCAGTATTTGAGCGTGGATGTTGTGTTGTCATGGACGTGTTTGAGGATTCAACTTCTGCTTTTAGGCAGGGCAGTTTTTTTTCTTCTTTTCTTTAACGCAGATTGCATCGTTTTTTGGCGTATAGCGTACATCATTTGGCAATAGCATTAGCCTTAGCATTGTTGGATGGCGTTGTAGACATTTGCAAATATTCATTCTTCTAAATCAATCCCTGTTTGCCGGTTATCCAGCCCATCACTCGTCACTCCCCCCAATAAGTAGCATACTTGCTCTCGCCGCCGAGTACATTGAGAAATTCTCTGGCTATGACGCGGCTGGTCTGCTCACCTGGATGCAGCGGATCATACCACATGAAGCTATCCAGACTACTAGCTGTGGTGCAGTTGCTTCCCTGGTCGTTGCACAGATGCGCCGCACCCTCTACGTTGGGAGGCGCAGTGCCATTGAGATATTCGCTTGGGTGATAGTAAATTTCCTGCATCAGAGCGTTGACGTCGAAATTCACTACCGTGGCGCCGTCCCACAGCTCCGTGTGATCGAACTGGTAGGGCGTACGGTACTTGAACAGCCTATTCAACGCGGCAACCGTGTTTTTCATACGGCCATGGAGCGCAGTCAGATTCTTTCCGGGGGCATCGTTGAAGAATTGCGTCGATTGCAAGCCACCTTTCTCGGGGAGCTGGTATTGTGGCAGCAATTCAAGGGGCGCCAGGTTCAAGAGAACAATGTAGCGGGCGCCGTTATTGTAAAGACGAGTAATCTGGTCGTAAATGCAGTCCACGTAGTCAATGACAGTCTTGCCGGGCAATTGTTTATCGGTTAAAAAGGCGCCATTGCCGAGATCATTGGTCCCAATCCAGATGGCATAGGCAGTGTCCGAGGCTTTGCCAGTGAAGAATTTGGTGCCGTTCGGATTAACGTATTTGGAGTCAGCGATGAAAGCGGGTAATTCATAGCCATCAATGTCAGGGAAAGGCGCATTGATGGCGGCGAGGGGCCTTGGAGATACTTGGTTGGAGCATACAGCCCCAGAGACAGCATAGTTGTAGAGCTTCGCGCCAGAGTAGTCACTGGCCAATCGAGCCCAGGACCGTCCTCCAGATGCTGTTTTCAAGCCCTGCATTGTATGTTTAGGATGGATGACAATGTCTATAGGTGGGCCAACATACCACTGGCTGCTGCCAACCCACTGGCGGAGCGGAGCCATTGTTGTTGATGAAGTAACCTAAGCGATTTTCATCTGTATAACTGTCGCCAAAGGTAACCAGCGTGGTGAACCTTGCATTGGAGGGGGCAGGTTTAGTTTTGCTGGCAACAGCCAAGTTTACGAAGAGAGCGCGAACAAGCCACTCAGTTAACATGACGACGGGAGTTTTGTGGAGTTGGTAACGGCCCCACGGGCATGTTGACGGGTACTTATACCGTCAAGCATCCGGAGACGGCATCGTCCATGTACATATGCGGAGCACTAAGGCATTTTCCCTGTCGATACACGGGCTTCATCGACAATATTGGAGAAGCAAGATGGAGTGCGGGGAATTGAATCTGCGCATACCGAGTTCGGCAGCAAGAAGGCGGGTCGAGGGCGCTATACGCTTTGTAGATGTAATTAAGGTGGCAGCCGGCTAAATAGTGTGCTCTCCGTGGGCTTGCTGATCAAAAGATGGTGGTGGCCTGAGGAAATTGAGGCCGGCGCTCGGAAGAATTCAAGGCGAGTGTGTATTGCCGTAGTGGGATGGAGGCGGTGCGTCTTTGGCGTCAAGGTCGTGTGGGTGATTGGAATGATGTCGTCATTAACATTGGCGACAATGGAGCACGGCCATAACGGTCATAACCATACAGTAACAGTCCTGAATGACGCTTGGAGACCTGTCGTCAAGCTACTGCCAGCCGAGGATATGGGCGTCGAGTGCTGCGGGACTGCACATGGTCGTATGTAAGTAACATGTGTATATACAGAGTACATGTGTACATAATAATCCAGCGCATAATGTACACATACATACATACATACATACATACATACATACATACATACATACATACACAGAGCGCCTCTGCCGACAATACTGTGTAGATGGCGCCTGGATGGTCATGGCGGGCCGAATCCATGGCACGACAACGGTCTTGGTTTTGTTCGACGAGGGTTTGTCTATCGCACCCGCTTCCCCGATGCAGTGCATGTGCGCACGGCCATGGAGAGAGTTCAACGTCGATAGGCGATGGGGGTGTAATGGATGATAGGCGCCACACTGCTTGCTCCCAAGGCGCGAGCACGTCGTCGGCAGCAAAAGGCCATGCGTGTAACAAGGCAATCAGGGTCAGCGCTGCCTCCAAGTAAAAAATAAATATTAAAAAAATTAGCGGTAGCCATGACACCCGGGCGGGTGAGTGCAAAAGCGAGAGCGTGAAGGATCAACCAGGAGAGGGCCCCATCGGACGGTTTTTCGCTACCAAGCTGTCGGGGCCAGAGGCTTGTGAAATGCCAGCAATGCCAATCAGCCCCCGGACCCCGAAGATGAACAGAGGCGTGACCGATTGCGCCCATGCTGTCAAGGGGAAGACGCGTCTTGCTTGCTTGCTTGCTTGACGTAGGTGGTGGCCGTAGGACTAGTGGTGGCAGTGGTGGCAGGAAGAGAGTTAGTGCTGTTGCCTCTACTGCTCACCATTCCTTCCTTGTCCTCGACTCACAATGTTCGTCCTTTCCTATCCTCTCCTCTACTTCCTTCGCCCCTTTGTCTTTCGCCTTTCTCCATCGTTTTCCTTGTGCGTCTTTGCTGCAACCCAAGACCACCTATCGGTCCATTGTCTATCTACAAAGCCGCCATTATGGCACCGTTGCCAGCAGTAGCCTCACCTCTCATGTATCGATACTTCATAAAACAACACGCGTTGCTCCAACCCTTGCCGGCTCTTTCCACGCTTACATATAGACGGGTATATTGACTTGTCACGTACAAACTACAACGAGCAAACAACCCAAACTAGTTTGACGACAGCTATAATGAATGCTACAACCCTGCGCGTAATCCTATCGCGACCACACGATTCCGTCCCCACACAAGACTCAGGCTCCAACATCACTGCTGACACAAGACGCGCTTTGCAACAGAACAGTCTTCGCTGTATAAGAGTCCTACACTCCATTAACCAGTACTCTTCCGTCCTCGTCCGACAAATCTAGAATACAGTCAGCTGCTTTGTGTCTCTCAATCTTGCGCCGCTACATACATTTCCATGTATAGCTTCAACTCAACATTCTCAAGCTCTTCGCGAACTTCTCCCATGAGATGGTCAAACTGTGCAGCCGTCCAACCAAGCTCTGCAGTGAATGGCCAAAGTCCAATCGACTCAAGGAGATCGCCAATTACCTGCACCCAGATGGCCATAGTCAGTACCTTGGACCTTCTTACTGTTATCAAGCGCCATAACCTACATCGATAGCCTCTTCTCCCATATTGGCCTTGGCTGGGTCTGTTCAAAATGTCAACATCTCCTCACGCTGGTACAACACTGCTTCTACACCATGGCTCGCCCATGGCGGTGGCATCCACGAGACCGTGGCAGATTAAAAGAGACGATCCTACCTGCCGGCCAGCCACCGATGTGGAGCTGCAAGATATCGACTGCTACGTCGCGGTATCTGTTTTCAACAAGCAGTTGAGACAAGCGACGACCTATCCTTGGATCTCTATCCATCCTCGTCATTGCAGCCTGGTACGACTGCCACCACCTCCTGACTGCAGAATCCTCTGTGAGACGCCCGTTATGAGACTGGATGATGGGGAGATACTCCATGACTTGGACCCATCCTCCTGGTCGTAGCAGCAGCTTCACGTCTCTGATGTACCTAGGCCATCTCTCCGTTTTTATCCCCGGAAATACAAATCGGGAGTGGATCAAGTCATATTGATTTGCTTTGAAAATGTCGGGGTCGCGGAGTGGATCGTTAAGATTGTGGCCGATCAGTTCTAAATTCTCGGGTTGGTCTGAAACCTGCCTGGAGAAAGGAAAATTAGCTTAGACTTGTCATGGCCAACATCCCCTACGTCCGATTCACTCACATGGGAAATATATCAATAGCGGTAACCTGTAGTAGTCAATACCTGCTGGCCAGGTGACGGGCATTACTTGAATCAACCCATCTTCGTCAACATGGTCAGCATGTCGGAGCACACACCTCGCAGTCCTCAAATTCATCCGCACACTGGACGGCCCAATCACCTCCCCCATAACCGCATTCCAGTATCGACTGAGGTTCTGTTACTGGTATCCGGTTGGAAAACAACCTGTTCCCCAAGAGCCTGGACATGAGATCATGTTGGGCAGTCAGTCTGCTCTCCTCGCGGTCGTCGATGGCCACCGGGGCGAAATAGATTTTCTCGTCTAGCGATATCTTCTGAAAAATCCGGCCGTGGACGCTTACTCTTTCTGTATCGTCACTCATTGGTATGTTCGTTGGACGGATTTTATGGCTCGAACAGCTCGTGTGCTCCAAAGTCGACTGCAGTACACTCTACCGAGGCGACAAGGCAATGTTGAACAAGATGCAAGTAAGCGACAGAAGGAACCTAATGCTTGTGTCGATGATGAACCGACCAGATGGACACTCCACCTCTTTGATCTGCACAATGCTATGAGTTGGCAATAGACTCGGCACAGGCGCAAAATTACCCGCTATCGTGGCGACTGCCAACGTCACTAGGGGATGCTGACCAGGTGGCCATAAGCTGTAGGTTACGGACACGGGAACCTGAGCACCCCCGACATCGAGGACCTAGGCGCTGTACCTACTCCCAAGAAGCTAGTTCATCATCGTACAGGACAAGGATCGCCAAGCTCTGGCGAAGTACAGACCTCTCAAGGACCGCCATATTAGCAGCAATAACGGCTAGCATGGCATGAGAATAAGGACTCGGTTCACAGGCTCATTCCCTATTCTGCCGCATGTAATTCCCTACAACATGCCGTCGGTGGATGATGAAAAATGAGGCCGAGTCCCGCAAGAGCACAGGCTGCGCTTTCAAGGAATCGACGTGAGTTAGACCTAATCAACAGTTGCATGATGACATTACACCATCGTTGGGAGCCATCCCTGTCTTCGGCAAGCTGCATTGCCGGACAGACGGGTGTTTGGCGCTCGTGTGCAGAAACGGCCTGAGAAGGGGGCAGAGCCGCTACGGCCTTTAAAGATCACCCTGCTTGCGAGGCTCTGTAACATCAGATCATCATGGCATCGACTCATGACAAGGCTGGAAGCCGGTAGCCATCACACCTCCTTTTCACCATTCTTTGTATGAGAACAAAGAGAACCCCCACGCTAACGCATGTTCTTTGGTCAATGACTAGCACGTGGTGCATGCATCAGGCGGGCGGATAGCCCCGCCCGCTGACAGTCTTGTCGACAATGACACCGTTGACATGGCCTCGGGACAGGCCTCCCAAACCAACATCGTCACATTAGTATGTCACTAAGAACCCAACGGCAATTACTTCCAACAGTCTTTCAGTAAGTACAATGCTCATTTGAATGATTTGTCCAGGGTGGCACGCACGATGCTGCGCAAATCCCTTCCTGTATCAACTCCGGACATGCACTCAGCTGACCCTTGGATGGACAGTCCTTTTTAGCCTGATGACAGGCTGATGCACATACCACTGGAAAGTTTAGGGCGCATTCTCTCCGGACCCTGTAAGGCAAAGCAAGTAATTCTAAATGGCTAGCTAGTCACGGAACTTTTCTTGTGCGCATGAAGTGAACCGACTGGATCTGATGAGCAATGTTGCGTTCCGGATGCCAAACCTTTACATTGGTCAATGGGAGTCACTGTTCACATGTATATGTATAGCTTCTGTCCCGCTAAACAGGCACACTGTAGTACAGAGCATGAGGCATTTTTCTGGGGATACCACGTGTATGCAGTAGTCACGAAGCGAACAGAAAGGAATACGAATACGGTTACAGGTCAAAGGACGGTAACAGAAGAGGCTTTTAACGACTCGCTGGACTTGCGAACTAGCCGTGTTGTCCGTGCTCAATCCTAGTTCCACTCCAGCCACGCGGAAGCCCTACATTGAACAGGTCCTTGCACTCTGCGTCCTGCATCTGCCGTGCACACAGCCCTATCGTGAATGTGCTCTATGCGCGATTCTCGGTCCGAGACGATGATAACCGCGCTCAGCACGACTCCTCACAAGCTTCACTAGTGTTGCAGGTACATGGATACCATCCACTGCGCCTTGTCCTGTCTACGCTAGAGTGCGTATACATTGCGATTTAGAGAGCAGGGAACATGAAAATACTCGAAGCTTAAGAGGAGGGTTCTAGAAGGGGAGGCCAAGCTCAACCGAGTTGGGTGATGGATGCCACAAGACGGCCGGGCTATATTGGCGATAGAATAAAAATTTGCGTTCCAGGAGTGAGAAGCGGTGTCGGTAAGAGTACGTACGGCTCGGTATCTTGTTCGGCACTATTTGGATGTGAAGCAGACTAAAGGGATTCTGCTCGAGTATCACTCCATGCACTTGGCTGCTTAGAGTTGATGCTACTTCACAATTGATTAGTGTTTGTATCCCCCGGAGTCTTGATGGGTAGATGAAGAGGCTGTACGATGTGACTTTCGTCCAGAATGGAGATGGGCGCTAAGCAGATGACGCTTCCACCTGCCCAACAGGTTCCAGGGGAGGTATAAGTATATATGCCACAGCCTTTACGATACTGTACGACTACATATAGACTTTTCATATACGCGGAAACTTCTCAACAAATTCCCGACCGCAACAGTAGTATTAGGCTTTGATAATCTTTTGGGTTCGACTTTGAAGGAGGTATATCTTAGTAATGGTACGATGAAGAGCTTGGAATTATTACATCCAGAATGCATAGATGCAGCTTTTGCGTGTTTCGATCGGTCATATCCCATTCCCATGCTACTTTCCCAAGGGCATTTGACGTGACAAGATAGTATGTAATCAACTTGCGCGCCATCACGTGCCGTTCTGGCCAGGGGCTCCGAGATCCGGGGCTATGCATGGTTGGGAGGAGCCATGTATGGAGACCCCGGACAAGATGGAATGTGGCTTTGGCGACTGTCATATGATACCCCGGAGTTCATCAGCAGTAGCATAACATCAGATAATGCGGTGCAAGGACATGTGAAAGTGCGAGGGCGCACGGTTCGCAATTCTCCACACATGACCAACTGCCGTCGGGACCGAGGTAACTCGTCATCGCCAGCAGCTCGGCTGCTTTCATGAGACATGGCCGTACGAACGACTTCACATTGACAGCCACCATAACTTCTGACATCCTTTCCTCTCATCTTCAGCTTTCCTGTTTTCCCATTTGATATCCTGGGATCTTTGCTGATTCCCACTTGACTTGTGGCACCTTCCTTCCTTGCTTGCTGCATCTATCTGAGCTTTGCACAGTCGCGACACAGCTTCAGACGCGAGCAAAGAGCCATCTCTTTCACAAGACTCGCATATATACACACATCATGACTGCACAAGAGCTGCGATACGACGGCCAGACGGTCGTTGTAACAGGTGCTGGTGGTGGATTGGGTCGTGAGTATGCCATCTTCTATGGCAGCCGCGGCGCCAATGTCGTGGTCAACGACCTCGGCAGCAGCTTCAAGGGCGAGGGCCAGGGCTCAGCGGTATGTTTTTTCTTTAACCGGAAACAGCTTCAGACACATGAAGATATAATGTATCCGTGGCTGACGCGAACACGATAGGCCGCAGACAAGGTCGTCGAGCAAATCCGCAGCGCAGGCGGCAAAGCTGTTGCCAACTACGACTCAGTAGAGAACGGAGAGGCGATTATCAAGACGGCCATTGATGCCTTTGGTCGTATCGATGTTCTCATCAACAATGCTGGCATTCTCCGCGATATCAGCTTCAAGAACATGAAGCAGGCCGACTGGGATCTCATCTACAAAGTCCACGTCTACGGAGCATACAAGTGCGCACGTGCCGCATGGCCCTACTTCAGGAAACAAAAGTACGGACGACTCATCAGCACCGCGTCGGCTGCTGGTTTGTTTGGATCCTTTGGACAGACGAACTACTCTGGTAAGCTGGAATTCAAGCCAAGACCAAGATGGAGTGCTAACTCGCGCAGCTGCCAAACTCGCCCTTGTTGGCTTCACCGAGACACTCGCAAAGGAGGGCCTGAAATACAATATTCTCTGCAATGTTGTTGCCCCAATTGCCGCCAGCCGAATGACCGAGACTGTCATGCCCCCGGATGTTCTCGAGAAGATGAAGCCCGAGTGGGTTGTCCCCATTGTCGCAGTCCTTACACACAAGTCGTCCACCGAGACAGGCTCCATCTTTGAGGCTGGAGCTGGACACGTTGCTAAGCTTCGTTGGGAGCGGGCAACCGGCGCTCTGCTCAAGGCTGACGACACGCTCACACCCGAGGCTCTCGCTACCAAGTGGAAGGACGTTGTGGACTTTTCCAAGCCTGAGCACCCTCAGGGCCCCGCAGATGCTCTTGAGCTGCTGGAGAAGGCGAACCAACTTCCCCCCAACCCCAAAGGCGAGCCGCTTGACTTCAAGGGCAAGGTCGCTTTGGTCACTGGTGGAGGTGCTGGTCTCGGCCGCATCTACTGTCTGCAACTCGCCAAGCGTGGCGCTAAGGTTGTGGTCAATGATCTTGTTAACCCCGACACCACTGTTCAAGAGATCCAGAAGCTTGGTGGAGAGGCTGTCGGCAACAAGGCCGATGTTCAGGATGGCGAGGCTGTCATTAAGACTGCCATTGAGAAGTACGGTCGCATTGACATTCTGATCAACAATGCAGGAATCCTTCGGGACAAGGCTTTCGCAAACATGACTGATGAGCAGTGGGACGTCATTCACAAGGTGCATCTGTTCGGCACCTATGCATGCACCAAGGCTGCCTGGCCTTACATGCTCAAGCAAAAATATGGCCGCATCCTCAACACTACCTCCACCAGCGGTATCTACGGCAACTTTGGCCAGGCAAACTACGCCTCGGCCAAGTGCGGTATTCTTGGTTTCTCCAAGTCTCTTGCTCTTGAGGGCAAGAAGAACAACATCTTTGTCAACACCGTTGCCCCCAACGCGGGAACCCAGATGACCCGAACCATTATGCCAGAGGAAGTTGTTCAGGCCCTCAAGCCCGACTACAACGCTCCTCTGGTCGTTCTCCTCGTCTCTGACAAGGCTCCTGAGCCAACCGGTGGCTTGTACGAGATGGGCTCTGGCTGGTTCGCGGCTACTAGATGGCAACGCAGCGGTGGCCATGGCTTCCCAGTTGATGTTAAGCTCACTCCCGAGGCTGTCCTCGCTCAATGGTCGCGCATCACCAACTTTGATGACGGTCGCGCTGACCACCCCTTCGACAACGCCAGTGGACTCAAGTCCATCATGGCAAACATCGAGAACACTTCCAAGGGCAAGAAGGAGAAGAAGTCTGCCAAGAGCAACGAGGAGATCCTCGAGGCTCAGAAGAAGGCTTTGGCTGCCAAGTCTGAGGGTACCCCCTTCAACTACACTGAGCGCGACGTGATTCTTTACAGTAAGTTTCTTGCACTTGAATGCTATGAAATATACAATCTGACCAGTGACAACAGACCTCGGCGTTGGTGCCAAGCGTACCGATCTTCCATTCGTGTACGAGGGCGACGAGAACTTCCAGGTTATCCCTACCTTTGGTGTCGTTCCTCCTTTCAACGCAGAAGCTCCCTTCACATTCGATGAGATCGTTCCCAACTTCGATCCCCGCATGCTTCTCCACGGAGAGCAGTACCTCGAGATCCGCAAGTTCCCCATCCCAACGGAAGCCAACCTCATTGCTATCCCCAAGCTGGTCGAGGTTGTTGACAAGGGTGCCGCTGGACTAGTTGTATATGGCAGCGTGACCAAGGACGCAAAGACCGGAGAGGAGATCTTCTACAACGAGAGCACTGTCTTCATCCGTGGCTCCGGTAACTTCGGTGGCCCTAAGAAGGGTACTGATCGCGGCGCCGCAACCAAGGTTCATCAGCCTCCCAAGCGTGCCCCTGATGCCGTTGTTGAAGAGCGCACGACCGACGAACAGGCTGCTATCTACCGTCTCTCTGGCGACTTGAACCCTCTCCACATTGACCCTGTGTTCAGCAAAGCCGGCGGTTTCCCCACACCCATTCTGCACGGCCTGTGCAGCTTTGGTGTCTCGGGTAAGCACATTCTGCAAACGTACGGACCTTTCAAGAACATCAAGGTACGCTTTGCCGGTGTTGTGCTGCCTGGTCAGACCCTCATTACCGAGATGTGGAAGGTTGGCAACACCGTCTTGTTCCAGACCAAGGTCAAGGAGACTGGCAAGCTGGCCATCAGCGGTGCTGGTGCCGAGCTGATGGGTGGAGCGAGCAAGTTGTAAAAAAAGAAATTGCGGGTTGACGAAGACTTTAATTTCTGCTCAAAGTAGCCCATGTTTGAATATGTAGTTTTATAGCATTTAACGTTTTCAATCAAGTTTGTTAGTCCTTACTTAACAAGTGCTCGGTGGTTTTTCAGTCTAATTTTTACGTTATGTGATGATATCTGCTATACTTTCAAAAGATTGCGGTAAGTTCAATGGATGCTCAAGTCGATTCCCCATGGTCGTTTTTCAGTCATAAGATTGAGTTGGGAAGTATTGGAACTCGTATTGCAGATAAATTTACACTTTTACTTATATCAAATCATGTTCAAGTTTACAAAACAGATTAGTCTGAAGAAAAATCTCCTCTTCTCCACAACGCATCCGCCATCTTAGCAACTTGCGCCATCTCCTTCACATCGTGTACTCTAAGGATCTCAGCACCTCCTTGTACGGCCGCCGAGACAGCCACAGCCGTGCCCCACACACGTTGTCGAGCGTCCTCGACACCCGTGATACGTCCAATGAAAGCCTTTCGGCTTGTTCCCACTAGCCAGGGCATACCCTCCAAACCAGGATACTTGCTCAGTTGATGCTGCTTACGCAGCAATTCAAGATTCTGTTCTTGCGTCTTTGCGAATCCAATACCTGGATCGAGGATCATGCGCCATCGTCTGACGCCCGCTTCTTCGGCTGCCCGAACGCGTTGCAGCAATTCGCGGCCAACGGTTTCGACAATGCCGTCGGGGTAGCTTGTCATCTCGCGAGAGTTCATGGTTTCTGGTGTTCCGCGCATGTGCATTAGGCAGACGGTACAGCCCAGTTTACCCATTGTAGCTAGCATTTCTGTGTCCATTGTGCCTGCGCTGACGTCGTTGATCATGTTGGCGCCGGCTTTGATGGCTTCTTCAGCGACGCGTGCACGGTATGTGTCGATGCTGATGGCTACGTCTTTGGCTTCTGGGATTGAGCGAATGAGTTTTATGGCAGGGAGGACTCGCGATAGTTCTTCTTCTGCGGAGACTTGAATTGCGCCTGGTCGGGTGGATTGGCCGCCTACGTCGATGATGGTTGCTCCGCTTGCAATTTGTGATTTGATTGTTTTGGTCAATGTTTCTTGGCTGTTGTTGTAGTTCAGACCACCGTCGGAGAAAGAATCTGGTGTGACGTTGAGAATGGACATTATGCGTGTTTTTTGCTCGGTTTTGGCGGACGATATTGGAGAGAAATCTGATGCGAGCGGCACTATTGGCACCAGTGGCACTTCGGACTTTGGCAGTTTCGCTAGACGCTGCTGAATGGATTCCCGATATGGGAAATTGACTTGGCTATTTTCTGGTATGAGCCTAATAATAGTTAGCTGAGGTCATCAGCACAAGTGACAGATAGCCTACTCGCTCAACGGCCGCAAGACAAATTCCCTCTCGAACATTAGGGCATGGGGAATCTGAAGCCTCTCGTTAGAGAATTCAGTCTCGCCGTATAATAAAATGTCCAGGTCAATGTTCCGAGGACCCTTGTCAATGACCTTGACACGGCCCATTCTATTCTCAACAGCTTGCAGTTCATCTAGCAGCTCGATAGGCGAAAGTGAGGTCTCTATCTACCTGGTTTAGTGCAATGTTACGGTACAAAAATACGGAGGGCATACCTCGCAGGCGCTGTTGACGAAATTGTCTTGATCCAGAACGTACATGGCTTTGCTTTCCCATAGGTTGCTCGTCCGTATGATGCGTATTTTTTCGCCCGACTCCATCTCTTTGCATGCCTGCTCAATCATGGCTATTCTATCGCCCATGTTGCTCCCCAGAGCGATGAAGGCATGTCGCTTCTTAGCATGTTGGTCATTTTGCAAACTCGATATGTTTTGTCGAGCAAATTTCTGCGACTCTCGAAACTGATGCCAAAGGCCCCGGCTGGGCGCATGGCATGCAGATACGAGGGCCTGGCGTTTACTCTGCCATGGCGGAAAATTTTCCACGGCCTGACCCGATACATGTCGGCTGTAGGCTGGACATGGCTGTAATATACGGTGAATGAAGCCTTCGGATATGACCCTCGGCGCCGGTATGCGCAGAGTGTTAGACAACATGGTTATCCAAGACGGAGTCGATCACAAATCAGCGTGACGACACCATGCGGGCGCTGCTAGTCCCGGCCTTCCCCAGACAGCGCTAGCTCCGGATGTGGCTAGCCTTCTCCGCGTGACACTTGCGCTGTGCCTCGGCTCACGGCTCGGTCTTGTGAGAGACGAGCTGGGAAGGATTCAACTCCTCTTCTCATCACCCCATAAGATCCCAGCTAACTCCTCGTCGCTTTCATCTGCGTCGCCATCTGCTAAAATATCCTGTTCTGTCTCGCCCTTCTTCCAGCTATAGATACTTCCTTACTTCACCGCAACCATGGCCGCACCACGTATGTCGCTATCGCCCCCAATGGCACAGTCCTATTTCACATGCGCCCATGGCTAACACAGGACAGAGCAAATCCGCACTAAACTCACCGACCTGCTGAAGATCCAGCATCCTGTCATTCTTGCCGGAATGAACGTGGCTGCTGGACCCAGGCTTGCTGCTGCCGTCACCAATGCCGGAGGTCTTGGTGTTATCGGTGGTCTCGGATACACACCAGATATGCTCCGTGAGCAGATCGCTGAGCTCAAGGGATACCTGACCGACAAGAATGCTCCCTTCGGTATTGACCTGCTTCTTCCCCAGGTGGGAGGCAACGCCCGCAAGACCAAGTATGTCCTAGCCACAGGGCCCACCTTTGAGACACAATAAACTGACCAGGGATAGCTACGACTACACAAAGGGCAAGTTGGGCGAGCTCATCGATGTCATCATCGAGTCCGGCGCCAAACTCTTCGTCTCCGCCGTTGGCGTGCCACCCAAGGCCGTCGTCGACAAGCTGCACAAGGCGGGCGTTCTATACATGAACATGATCGGACACCCCAAGCACATTCAAAAGTGCCTGGATATCGGTGTTGACATCATTTGCGCGCAGGGAGGCGAGGGTGGAGGCCACACTGGTGATGTCCCCACATCTGTCTTCATCCCAGCCGCAGTCAAGATGGTTGAGGGCCACAAGTCGCCTTTGACCGGCGAGCAGGTCCAAGTCGTAGCTGCTGGTGGTATCTACAGCGGTCAATCACTTGCTGCCATGCTCGCCTTTGGTGCGACCGGTGTGTGGGTTGGAACACGCTTCATCCTCTGCGAGGAGGCTGGTGCGCCAAAGGTTCACCAGGAAGCCGTCCGCACCGCTGGCTGGGACGACAACATCCGCACAATCATCTTCACCGGACGACCCCTCCGTATCCGCAACAACCCATACGTCAACAACTGGGAAGAGAACAGGCAACAAGAAATCAAGGAGCTCACCAGCAAGGGCATAATACCCGTCGAGCACGACCTCGAGAAGATGGGCGACGATGTCGATGATGAGACTATGGATAATGCCCGACCCTTCCTCATGGGCAAGGTTGCTGCCGTTGTCAATGAGAAGAAGACCGCCAAGGAGATTGTTGACGAGCTTGTCACTGATGCCGTCAAGGCGCTCCAGGACGGAAACTCGTTGATTGTATCCAAGCCTAAGCTTTAAGCGTTGATTTTTGTCTGCATTCATATCTGATCTTGTTGTTTTTTGTTCTAGCATGAATACTGGATACCTGATTGTACACTCGAGAATCAGTATTTTGTTGAGATATTGAGCAATTTTTGCACTGTTTTTCGGGTTGTAGTATTGTCTCACAATTATGATGTCACCCTGCAAGGCTATAGAGGTCACGAAGGAAGAGAGAATATATGATTAAGAAGATGATTGCTTATTTCTCATGCAAGATTCGTATATGGTGAAACGAAATGTCTATTTTGAATTGCCGAGTAAAGTGATGAACCAAATACTATACATCTGAAAAGAAAACAACGATATAAATTCCTCACGCCTTTTTCTTGGGCGAGCTAACCTTTTGTTTCTCAGTGGACTGAAGCCGAAAGTTCGGCAACACAGCGCATCCAAGCACAAAGACAAGCGCATAAAACGCTGGGCGATTCTTACACAACGCGAGCGTATGCAAGCTATACAGTATTGTCGACAATTGCCAGAAGAACATGTACACCCAATCGTAGGTGGCTTTAAGCTCAGAACGTGCATATGCTAAGTAGGCATGGAAGTAGTCGCTGTACGTTGGGGGTGCAAGGATAGCAGCCCATTGCTCGTGTCGAGCATCATGAGACATGTTGTGTACGTCAAGAGCCGCTGGGGACCGTTGCTCCAGCACATAACTCCACACGACGTTGAGATTCCCTTGCGAATCATACGGCTTTCCCTCGTGTATAAAACGCTCCCACTTCTTCGCAGTCTCGACCGCCATATCTTTTGAGACTGCAAACCACTCGTTATGTCCCTTTGTTTTGTTGGGACAGGAGCGATACCTCACCTCATAACACAAATCGCGATGTATGAGCCTTTCCAAGAGATTGCAGTTTTGAATCACTTGGGCCGACACGTGGGCGACGACTGGTTTAAGCTTGCAACAGTTAATGTGTTCTTCCATTCGTTCATTGTACACGCGCTCGGTGACGCCGATTTTCCAGACATCCTCTTTACGATTTTCATCCCGGAAAACGTATATGAAGCCTTTTTTTCGATCGTGTTCGCTCAGCTTGGTCCTAATACGACTGCATAGTTTATCGTGTGTGATTCTTGCAGTCTCCGGTGTCTTGGATTGGGAATAAATTTCTTCACTATCAGCTCGCCGTCCAGAAGGATGTGCAGTCTTTGTATTTGAAGTGCAAGTACGTTTCTGTGGTATGGTGGCGTCGAAGACGTCAGGTAATGCATCTTGAGGTCGTTTCAAGGCTGCAGTTGATGGGGTCTGATATGAATTGACAGATCTAGATGGACGAGTGGGCGATTGATCTGGTGCTATCTGTGGTCCGTTCTCTGAGTTTGCAGATGTGCGGCGCTTCGAGGTACGAGTTGTAGACACCCTGCGTTGAATTTCTGCGGCTGATGGTTGGCCTGACTTTCGCACAGCACACGAAGGGGATGGTGAAAGTTCGCCGAAGACCATGGTGGTAGAGGATGTGTGAATATTGATTGAAGAACAGCAATTGAACTCTATGTTTCTGCTGGATCTGCTGCACCTGAATTCCTAGTTTAAGTAATGCTGTCAGCCTAATTTTAGCGACTGCGAAGGATTGAAGGAGCGCTTCCTTCCAGACACATGGAACACATTGGCAGACATGTGGCAGTGCTGGGGCTTGTTTCGTAGGTCTGACTGTGCATCCTTTAGAGAAAACCCTTGTCAGATTTTCACGAATGCCATTGGACACCAATGAAGCTGGGCACGAGAGAGTAAGTTATCATGTTAGTAATACCAGAAGAGCAAATGTAGGCAGACCGAAGCTATGGTGAGAGGTAGACGAGTTGATGACATATCCGCTGCGTATGCTCATTGCAGCTTTTACCCACACCCAGGGCGAACGATGTTTTCGCACTCAAACGTGATAGTCAAAGAAGTAGAGATGCAGCGGCTGAACCCGCTGGTTGGATTCGGCTGAAGGATTCCGTAAATGCAAGGCTCATGGCTTCAGCCCCCAGGATTAGCGCTGTGGCCCAGGTGGGAAAGGCTTCGAGTACTGACACTGAGATGATTGGATGGTAGCGGGGGAACACTCGCGCGCCTGCAGATCGCCCCTTAGTTGTGCAGCACTCGCGCTTCTTGAATATGTTTGATTCCATATGGAAGATGATGTGGCTGTGGCTGGGAGTCCCGGTAACGTAGAGAGACTAGTAGTACTTACTGCCTATATAGGCAGGCAGATTGCTTTCGCGACAGTTCAAGTATCACATAGCATTCAACTTGCATAAAGTAGGCAAGAATATCGGACGATAGAAGACCGGCCGTCGGCCTGGGGAGAAAATGATGCAAGGCTGGCGGCGGGGACATGAGTCTGGGTATCCGGTGAAGTTTGACGGATCCAAGAGATTTCGCTTCTTGGCTAAATATGTACCTATGCTTGACAGATTGACGAGCTAGACTGCCATGAGAACGGCAAGCTGTTGCCGGCTCAGATTGCGGGTGGCCATGGGTGTAATTCCTCCTGCACTCGTTGTTTAGAGAAACGCCGATAATAGGGAAATACTAATAACGATGATGATGATAATGATGTTGATAATAACACTCAGCCGATACGAAGCCGGTGCGATAAGATATTAGGTTCAAGAGTTGGTCTCCCTGAGCATATCTCTTCGGTTTTAATTCCGTCCATTGGCAGAAAAAATCTTGTGATAGGCTGGTAGTACGGGAATAATTGAGGAAATAGATGACGTAGTAGTAGTCCTTCCAAGGTCCTAATTGTATACTTCGTTGGGCTGCCGAGATAGACACGGCTGCGCAGCACGTAGCGGTATATGAAAAGCAAAGCACGATACTAGTAGACAGAGCAGTTGCAATGCAATATCACGGTGTGCGATGTATAGAAAAGCAAAGGTTCCTGCTTGAAAGGTGTAGTGTAAGAGACTACGGTGTTAGGCTTGTGGGGTACGCTAGCCAGCCCCCAGTCCGGCCCGCGTACCTTTCGGGACTACTGTTCAACGTCCTCACCGACACCCTTCTCACTCATGCAAGCTCTTTTCCCTGACGCCTAGCAAACCCGTCTGAATCTTCATCTTCATCTACATGCCCGCAATTGTCCAACTAATCGATTGCAGCTTGGGCATCAGGTGGAAGGAAGTCTTGTCTAAATAGTTGCTGTTGGATGCTTGTTTGAGGTGGCAACAAACAACATGGCGTCGTCCCAGACTCCAATATCCCACCAATCATTCTTTTCAGACATACCGCCAATTTCACATTGCCATCGCCTCTGGGTTAGTACCCAGAAGCTACCACTTTGTCGACATATACTGACCTGATCAGGACCTAAAAACTGCTAGGTTTACACCATGCGCGTTGCCTTATGTTGCAACCATACCAGCCATACTTGCGGCCTTGGTCTTGTTGAGATATTCTCTAAGGGTGGCAAGTCCGTACTGGCCAAGATGGACGAAACCCCTGATACAAGAGACCCAGGAGAAAGAAGACGAGTTTGAAGCCGCGTCGCCTCAGCGGCCTTTGAGCGCGACCATCTGGCTTCTCGTCATAGCATTAATCGGTCTTACATTTCAAACTGTTTACATATTTTTTCCTTGGCACCAGCCGGTGGCCATGTATCCAGCAATCGCTTGGGTACGCACAAGTCCAAATTTTCTTGATGCATCCATGGCTAACAAGTTGCCTAGGCCGTCGCAATCGCCATAATTCTAGTCAAGCAGCCGAGGACTGCGTCTTTATCATTGTTAATGCTCTTTACAGGACTCATGTTGGAGCAAATTATCATGTTATCTCATAGGCAAACTTTTCTGGCAAGCGATCTTCCGTTGGCCGTTCCACCTGCAGCAGCGTTCTTGGCAATCATCATTATCCTCAACATGCCGTTGCGCGACCCAATGTTGCCTAGATATGATATTAGTGCCGTCCATGACACACCAACTATCAAATTACGCACTCCGGAAGATAATTTGACCCCTTGGCAATATATGACTGTATCATGGATGGAGCCGTTGATAAAAAAGGGTAAAACTCGACAAATGGAAGACAGTGATATATGGGACCTCGGCTGGGAATTTAAACACGCACGATTGCATGATGCATTCGGGGCGCTCGAAGGGTCAGTAACGAGGAAGGTCTTTGTTGCAAATGGCATGGACCTGCTGCGCACCACATTCTTGAACGTAGTGCGCTTATGTGCGAGTAAGTCTTGGACCTCGTCTTGGCTTTGTAACCTCAACCTAACAATAGAAGCTCTCCTCACGCCCGTCTTCCTTCAGCGCCTCCTTGCCTCCATGGCACATCATCACAATCGCGCAACAATTACGTATGCTTGCATAATTTTAGCATTGCGCTTGACCTCTGCGCAACTTAACGTCTTCAACTTGTGGTACCAAAGGCGCGCATATGAGAGATGCAGAGGCGAACTCATTACAATGCTTTATGAGAAGACCCTGAATCGCAAGATCTTGGGCGCCAAACAAGAGGTGAAAGTTGGACAGACTAACGGCGACAGCATTGGCGAAGTACGCGAAGAGATCAATGGTGAAACTCGCACAAACCATGAACAATCTAAACCTGCTTTCAAACATTGGAAGGACACCGTACTTGCTTTGATTCGATCGGCTTTCAGGAAAAACACCAAAAATGCCCCAAAAGAAAATAACGACCCTGCATCGATGGGAAAGATACTGAATTTGATGCGAAGCGATGCTTACGAGATAGCGCAGCGCTTCTGGGAGTTTTCAGACATTGTCACCAAACCCACTGGCGCGATTTTTGCAATTATACTCATATGGCGCATGCTGGGCTGGGCATGCCTGCTGGGCGTACTGGCTTTGGGTGTGTCGCAACTGTTAAACATTGTTATTGCTCGCCTACAAGTTCACTTTGAGAAGAAGCGTCGATCAGCAACAGACGAGAAGATCCAACGAACAAGCCAGTTTATCGAGTCGATTCGACACCTTCGTTGGTACGGATGGCAGGATGCATGGCTCGATGGTGTTCTTGAGTCACGTCAAAAGGAGCTGCATTTACGTGTCGCTAACATCTTCTTTGTAACCTCACTTGCCTTCATCCTACGGTTTGGTTCCGGACTATTCCCTGCTGTGGCCTTTTACGCCTTCACCAAGTTGGCGGGACAAGATTTGCGCATCGACCTCATTTTCCCTGCCATTGAGCTGTTCAATCAGTTGGAAAGCTATCTCCGAGCCTTGCCCCAGTTGATAACGACCCTTCTCAATGCGTACGTTGCGATGGGCCGCATCGAAGAATTTATGGCAGAACCCAACAAGGAGGAGACCCATGTGACAGCTGAGGGCTCCGCTGAGCTCAGTACGCATCAAGCATCATTTTCCTGGCCAGGCGTGGACCACAATGTGCTCTCCGAGATTACCCTATCCTTTCCTCCTGGACTGACTGTCATCTACGGAGAAGTAGCCGCAGGGAAAACTGCGCTACTGCAAGCATTACTTGGTGAGCTGGACACTACGGACGGCGAACTCATACGCCCTGACCAGATGGTTGCGTATTGTGCTCAAACCCCGTGGCTTCAGAGCATGAGCATTCGTGACAACATTCTTTTTTCATATCCATTTGAAGAGGGGCGTTACAAGCAAACGTTGGAAGCTTGTGCCCTCTTACCTGATATGGCGGAGCTGAAGCACGGCGATCTGTCGAACATTGGTGAGAATGGCATTGGGCTATCTGGTGGACAAAAGGCTCGCGTAGCACTGGCCAGGGCAGTATACAGCAACGCAAAAGTTTTGTTACTGGATGACCCATTGTCGGCTCTTGACCATCAAACGGCTGAGTTCATTGTTGCCAAGTTGCTGGCCGGGCCATTGCTCAATGGAAGAACGACTATTCTGGCTACACATCGGACTGAGCTCTGCCATGGTATCGCGAAGCAATGGGTTCAACTGGAACATGGTCGCGCAACAATTCACGAACCTACCCAGGCTGAAGATATCGACGCCCTGAAGCGGACGCAGACGACCGAAACGGAATCCGAGGAGGACGCAAAGAAGCGTGAAGAAGAACAATCGGCAGCCGTTCCAGACAAGTTCATCGAAGACGAGCATCGTGCAAAAGGTGGCGTCAAGTGGAGCGTATACTGGCGCTACGTCAAAGCAGGCACACTCCGATGGTGGTCTGTGGCAATTTTCGTCATGGCAGCTTTTCGCGTTCTCGATGTCGCTCAAACATGGTTCATGAAGTCCTGGGGTGAAAGTTACGACGATGTAGAGCACCACGGAATCTTTGATTTTCTGCCACCCGCAACTGAGAATGTCGACCCTTGGCTCTGGACGTTCTTCTTGTTCGTGTCTGGAACTGCTATACTCTTTTGGTGGACAAACCTCATCATGTTTGGAGTTGGATACCACGCTGCAAAAACCATCTTCAGGGAAACTTTGGAGCGTGTGGCTCACGCGACCTTCCGATTCTATGATGTTACTCCAGTAGGAAGATTGATGAACAGATTAACAAGCGATATGAATACCATCGATGGCGATCTGAGCGGTGCATTCATAACATTTGCATGGCAGATTATCGGCTGGATGAGCTGCATTGTCATCATTTTGTCCTCTACGCCAGCGTTCTTAGCCTTCGGTGTCCTACTCTGCTGTGGATTTGTGTATTATTTTTTCCGCTTCTTGCCCACATCGCAGAGCTTGAGGCGGCTCGAGGTAAGTCTAACTGTAGAGCAGCACTAGTCAGATTCGACATGCTAACCTGAGGTAGATGGTATCGCTTTCTCCTTTGATGAGCAACTTTGGCGCCCTTGTCGAAGGACTAACTACCGTGCGAGCCTTCAAGGCACAACATCGCTTCCAAGCTCGTGTCATTGAAGTCGTCGACAACTTCCAAAAGAATGACCATTTCTACTGGTCTTTACAAGCATGGCTAGCTCTACGCTTCAGTGTCATGTCGGCTAGCTCCACACTGATTATGACGCTCATTGCTGTGTACACTGGCATCAGTCCCGGACTCACTGCTTTTGTGCTGATCACAGCGGGCAAGTTTGTGCTTCATACCGAATGGATGTGCAGAATCTACGGAAACCTGGAAATGGACTTCACTAGTGTCGAACGTGTGGTCGAGCTTCTCGACATTGAGAGGGAAGCACCTGGTGTTGTCGAGCCGCCTGCACACTGGCCGACATATAGCGGTGATATTGAGTTCGAGGACGTGACGATTCGTTATGCAGAGAACCTCGAACCAGCACTCCAGAACATCACACTCAAGATTCCCGCAGGATCCAACACGGCAGTCATTGGACGCACTGGCTCTGGCAAATCGACTCTGGCTCTTAGTCTGTTGGCTACTATCGCGGCAGAGAATGGCAGGATCCTCATCGATGGTATGGACATCTCGACAGTAAAAAAGCAGGCACTCCGCAGTCGCGTCACATTTCTAGCGCAGGAGCCTGTACTCTTTTCTGGAACTATGCGCAAGAACCTGGATCCCTTGTCGGAATATTCTGATGCATCATGTGTTTCAGTACTGGAGAAGATTGGCGGAGAACAGTACTCATGGACGCTGAGCACAAGCATAGAGGGAGGGGGCAAAGGACTATCGCAAGGACAACGGCAGCTCGTGGGGCTGGCCAGGGCGATGCTCAGGAGATCACCAATTCTGATCATGGATGAGGCGACGGCGAGCATCGACTTTGAGACTGCACAGCGCATCCAGAGCGTGTTGAGAGAGGAGATGAGGAGCAGTACGGTGATCACAATTGCGCATCGTCTGGAAGCGGTCAAGGCGGCAGACTACTGCGTGGTGCTTGGAAATGGGCGACTGGTGAAGGCGGGCAGGGCCGAGGACATGCTGAGGGAAGGAAGTGAGTTCCAGGCGATGCTTGCATAGTAGGCTGCGACAAGGAGGTGTGGTGTGGTGGTGAGTACACGGTAAGCGCTTGGAGTTGACCAGCATCCGGCTTCCGGGTGAGGCTTGCGTGGCACCGCCACAAATTGCGTTGCCAGGCGCAGGGATGCGTGCCGTGGCCCATGCGATGGCCTGGTAAGCGGTAGACGGGAATCGCAAAGTGCCGCATATTCCGCGTCTACAAAGTGCCACAACTTAGACTCTGCCCTTATACTGTTTATTTTCAGCATGCGATGACTTTTGCCGTACCCATCTCTCGTCTGCTGTCCATTTGAATCCAACACCCACCTTGTCTTGCGCCGCTGTAGTTGCATCGGAGGTGTCGCGAGCTCCGCAACCCACCATCATCATTCCCGCCATGGCTGCAGCAACGACATCAGAAGGCAAAGGCCAGACCACAACGGGCGACCATGAACTGGAAAACATAGCGGACAAGAAGCCGACGCTGCCAGTGGAGGAGGACCTGATGCAGTTGGCGCGCCTGGGCGAAATCGGGGCCATCCAGAAGCTTTTCGACAGCGGCAAGTATGATGCGACATACAAGGACGAGCAGGGCATAACACCGCTTCATGTGCGTATAATACATTAAAGAGCAGGTGAAATAAAAGAGTCGGAGCTGACAGCTTGATAGTGGGCCGCCATCAACAACCACTACGCCCTCTGCCACTACCTCATCCAAGCCGGCGCACCCATCAACGCAAAGGGCGGCGATGCCGTCGCAACGCCTGTCCTATGGGCGGCCAAGCGCTGCAACTACTACGTCGTCAACCTCCTTCTCGACCACGGCGCCGACCCGCTTCTCACCGACGACCAAGGCTTCAATCTCTTGCACAGTGCGACCCTCGACGGCAACGTCTATCAGATTGTCCTGCTTCTCCACCAAGACATACCCGTTGATATACCAGACTCACAGAGTCATACACCTCTGATGTGGGCTGCATACAAAGGCTATCCGTCTTGCGTCGATCTGTTTCTCCGATGGGGCGCAAACGTATATGCGACAGATGACCAGGGCTTCACAGCATTGCACTGGGCTCTCGTAAAGGGCAGCCAAGGATCGATCCAGAAATTGCTCGAGTACGGAGCGGACCGGTTTGCTAAGAACAATGATGGGAAGACGCCAGAGGTCACGGCACAGGAAATGAGCACAACTCGTCAATGGCACCGCGCCCTTTCAGAGGCTGGCTTCGACCGCAATGGGAATCCCAGGCAATTTCCTGTGCCCGGTGTAAAGGATTCAAGGTGGTTTTTAAATCGCTTCATCTTCTTCTGGCCATCTGTCATACTCTTTGTTGCGTTGTTCTTGGTCAGCCACTACCCTGCCTTCATTGGCATACCCCTAGCATTGATTGGTTCATACGGTATGCAATGGGGCGCGCAGAAGCTTTTGAAATGGGGACCCTCGAATATGAGAAGCATACATCATACTGTAAGTCACATATGAAATCATGTTTGATTAGTTGCTTACAAATGGGAAGCCCTTTTTGGCCGGTATCTTTGCTGCCACGTTATTCTGGGTTGGGTTTCGTTGGATTACGACAGTTCTCCCATGTAAGTTGGCTCGTTATCGCAAGTAGTATTCATCCGGCTAATGGTTAAAGGGACAATACGAACCAACTTCTTCCTAAACGTATTATTCGCGACCTTTTACAGCCTGACTGCGTATTTTTACTTTTTCACCATGACTAGTGATCCTGGCTTTGTGCCCAAGTCGGCGAGCAGGAGTGCTTCCAAGGCCGTTATCGATGAGCTTATGGAGCTTCGACAATTTGATGAGCGCCATTTCTGCGTGAACTGCATGGTGCGAAAACCTTTGCGTAGTAAGCATTGCAAGCGATGCGAGCGCTGTGTTGCAAAGAGTGATCAGTGAGTGCTGGTGCTGTGCATGTGTAAGATGGAGCTAATGGTCATAGCCACTGTCCATGGGTGAACAATTGTGTCGCGAACAACAACCATCGGCACTTTGTGCTATATATTCTGTCATTGGAAGCGGGTATTGTTTCTTTCATCAGATTAGTGCTTGCTTGTAGGTGGACCCTGTCTACGCAGTTGGGGACGTCGCTAATGTATGCAGACTTGGAGATTCGCGAAGCACCCAAAGCCTTTGCAGAGTGCGTCATCATCTCGCCAGAATTATGCAAGGTTTTGAACAAGGATCCATTCACAATTGTGCTCTCGATATGGGCGGCTTTCCAGTTGACATGGGTCACCATGTTACTGTGTGTCCAGCTTCTGCAGATTGCCCGCAATCTTACCACGTACGAAAGCATGCGTGGACACCTCCATAGCCACACGACTGCCGATGCTATCAACTCGTTTGTGACGACTGGCGATACTAGTCAAGAGGTATCTGGCGGCGGCAACGCACCAACAAACGGCTTTGGCTCTGGCCAAGATACTGGCGATGTACCGCGCCGTCCCGAGCCTAAAGCGTCTATTCTGGATCAATGGAAGCGTCTCCTTGGCATTGACACTTTTGTCACCATTGCGCTCCACGGGAGTCAGGGGGCGCAAACACGCCGGCGACGACAAGGCAATCCTTTTTCAAGGGGCATTGCTACAAATTGCAAGGATTTCTGGTGCGATGCGAGCCCATTGTTTGGTTCCAAAGAGAGCGGGTACGCGAGGTTGGGTGGCGAGAGGGTGGATTACACAAGGCTATATGAAGTGCCCAAGATGAAGTATCAACGGAGTGGTGGAGGAAACGCGGGCAGGTACGAGAGTGTGGCTGGAGACGAAGAAGCATGATATGTATGTTTGATGAAGCTGTGATATTAATGACTCCACATAGAAGAGAGAGAGAGAGCGAGAGATGCAACCGTCTAGCGCATGTTTACTACTAGTAGTCCTTACACCGGCTTGTTCTTACGTAGGTTCCTTGGCCTCGGCTACTAAAGTGCTGCCGACATGGCCATTTCAGCCACACACCGGAATGCCAAAAGCCGAGGACGCACCGAGCAAGCTCCCTGCGCGTGTCAAAACGGCGTTGGCGCGCACATGTGCAACGCTCCACAGCTTTGCGCTCTTGTTGATGCCACTCTGCGCAGTCTCTTCTTCGTGCCATGGTGTAGACACTGCATACTCGCACTGGCCGCTCTTTTTCTGGACTCTTCTTTCTTTGCCTGCAGGCAATCAGGCTCTGCGTGTACCCAATGTGCAAAATGACATCATATGAGGCCCTGCGCGGGCTGAAGACACTTTCGCGATGCGCTGGTCCGATGTCGAGACGGGTTGTGGTCGGACGACGACTCGCAGGCGGTAGTGGTAATGTTGGCGGTGGGACGAGTAGGGCGATATGTACACGATGCTTGAGGGGTGCGCACATAAGGAACATGCCGCCAGGATCACTACTTGCACCGGCGGGCCGTAGATGGCATGCGCAGGCGGCAGCGGCAGCGGCAGCGGCACAAGAATGTATTGGCAGCAAACGTCCCAAGCTTTGGAACGAGGGCTAATTCTAACAGTCTCACCCGAAGACATGGAGAGTGACCACGGCCCCTTGGCAGAGTATGATGCGCGCGTCGAGTACGGCCGGTTGCGAGACGATGAACATCAGCGAAATATTATCAAAAACCTGCAAGACTTACACAACATGTTGATAAACTACAGACAACCTCCAGTTCAGCAACCTACCGTTGATTCTCTCCAGCCACCCAGGAAGGGAGGACTATTCTCTTTTCTCTCCATGTCCAAGCCCGCCGGATCGTCGTCGCTGCCGCCAATTCCCAACTCGCTGCCCAAGGGCATTTATATGTTTGGGGATGTAGGCAGCGGAAAGACGATGATGATGGATCTGTTCTACGACACACTGCCTCCCAACATTACTAGGAAGACGAGGATCCATTTTCATGACTTTATGCAAAGTGTGCACCGGGACCTGCACAAGATGAAGATGAGGCACGGCAATGAGATTGATGGTATACCGTTTGTGGCAGCTGGGATAGCCGAGCGGTCGTCGGTGCTTTGCTTTGATGAATTTCAATGTACAGACGTTGCGGACGCCATGATTCTCCGACGGCTGATGGAGGGCTTGATGGCACATGGCACTGTTATTGTGACTACGTCTAATAGGCACCCCGACGACTTGTACAAGAACGGAATCCAACGCGAGTCGTTCATTCCATGTATCAATCTCCTCAAGAGCCGGCTTACCGTGCTGAATCTTGACTCGACAACGGATTATCGCAAGATTCCGCGTCCGCCGTCTGGGGTATATCACCATCCTTTGGACGCATCGGCACAAACCCACGTCGAGCGGTGGTTCCGATTTCTCGGCGATTTCGAGAATGACCCGCCACACCCTGCTGTGCATGAAGTTT
Source organism: Bipolaris sorokiniana ND90Pr (assembly GCF_000338995.1). Taxonomy (NCBI): domain Eukaryota; kingdom Fungi; phylum Ascomycota; class Dothideomycetes; order Pleosporales; family Pleosporaceae; genus Bipolaris; species Bipolaris sorokiniana. The sequence continues at coordinate 291,831 of NW_006911900.1, read as the reverse complement.
GGGGCAGGGAGGTTTATGTACCCAAGGCCAGTGGCAAGTGCGCTGTGTTTAGCTTCGACGACATTATCGGGCGTGCTACAGGGGCTGCCGACTACCTTGAGCTCACTCGGCAATATGAAGCGTTTATTGTTACGGGGGTGCCAGGAATGAACTACCGGAGCCGAGATTTGGCTAGAAGATTCATCACATTCATCGATGCAGTCTACGAGTCCAGGGTGAGTGAGGGCGACCATGTGGGAAGAAGGCAGAAGGTGTTGCTAACAAAAAGGTGCTAGGCCAAGTTGGTGATGACGACGGCAGTGCCCTTGACAGCCCTCTTCCTTGATGAAGCCGAGCTCAGCGATGCAGTAGCAACAACCAAGAAGGCGGGAGAGCTAGCTGGATCTTCGTCTTCACCGTCATCGCAAAAGTCACGTGCAGGTGGCAAGGATGATGAAGGAGCAATTTCAGATGTAATGCGCAATCTCATGGACGACCTGGGCATGAACATGGACATGCTCAAGAACTCGTCCATATTCAGCGGGGACGAGGAGAGGTTTGCATTTGCTCGGGCTCTGTCTAGGTTAAGCGAGATGGGTAGTCAGGAGTGGGTGGACAGAGGGCTGGGGCTGGAGAAGCGGGGCGGCAAGCAAGAGATGGAGGGATGGCAGAAGGTGAGGTCTCGGTGGAGGGAAGACAGCATGTAGAGCGCCAGTCGAACCATGTCGTATTCCAAGACGTTGAGATATGCGCCGAGGCCTTGTTTCTTGGTTGGTGGTGGGTATGCATGAGTCGCCGTTGAGTGTATGTATGTGTAGTATGTGTGTGTGTGTGTGTGTGTGTGTACTATGTATGTATGGATGTAAGTAGTATCAACATGCATATGTAAGGACATAGTTGGACATGTAGGTATGTGTGGAGTGTGTTGGCAAGAACCAGATGGTGGCCCGCACTCTGCCATAACGACGGGAAATATGGGGAGGGACGATCACGAGCGAGTCATGGACATAGGTTGATAGATGCGCGGTGAGGCCAAGATTGGCGGTAATAGCAGGGCATGTGCAGTGCCGCTGCAAAAGACCGACATGAGGCCTGATGCTTGGGCATGCGATATGACGATATGTTGTGCTTGGGAGGTGGAGCGTAAAACGACGACGTGTAGTGTAGAGCCGTGTGGTGGATGCAGCGCAGGCTCTTGAAGGGTGAAGAGCACGTGATGACAATCAAACGCGGCTCCGGCGAGCCGGGCAAGTAATGGCAGAGGGAGGGTTTGTGTAGTGTAGTGTAGTGTAGTGTAGGGCAGTCATGCTCCCAAGCTGTGGCGGTGCGCGCCCGTGTTATTAGGCGTGTCGAGCAAGCCGTGAGGGTTGTGGTTGGACCCTCAGACCCTCAGACCCTCAGACCAGGGAGGCTGGAGGCTGACTGCTGACTATGTAGACGGTGAGCGTAGCCACAGCCAATAGGAGGCGCGAGGGAAGCGGATCCGGCATCACATGAGGCTGGGTAGTGCGTCATTGTGCCGCCTCCAGCAACGCCAGCCGCGATACCCCCATTCCTTAGCCTTCTTAGCCTTCTCCAACCCGCCTTTTCCTCTCAGCAATCCGATCACATGCCTGTTCTGCCCTCCCTGACATGGACATGGACTCCCCACACGCCCGTCACCTGTTCTTATCGCGCCTCCCCACCATCCTGGAGCCCAATGCCCGTCCGTGGGTCGACATCGAATTGCATCCATGTGTATGTGTGTGCGCGTGTGGGGAAAAAGGTCCGCGTGAGACGCGTGCTCTGTAAACTAACCTTGGGCCGTAGCATATAGTCCGCCTGCCCAGTTACTTTTTTTTGGTCCTTCTTCTTCTTCTTGCTCTGTAGACTCCCTTTGCTCCTCCCTGTGCATCCTGGCCTGCCATGGTCAACTTTACGCCCTGGCGCAAGACGCAGCTGGTAGAGGAAAACGGCGCCACTTCCACAGCCGTGGCCACACATGAAAGTGATGCTCCGCGGCGTAGATGGAATCTGGGCATATTGAGCGACCCCGAGACTGACGAAGTGCCTGGTATGCCTCTGCTATGCAATTCTCGGTCCGCCTGAATCCATCTGACACGATTCATTTTATAGGCTCTGTCATCCTCCTTTCGCGCGCCCACAATCGTAATGAGCCACTGGGTCTCCAGCACGCCCACGCCCGCACCTCGACCTCGTCACTGCCTACCACACAACGGCCGCAACCCCTCCGCACAGTCTCACACGGCTCCCGCCACTCCTCGCGCTCACGCCACCCAGAGAAGAAGCGCACAAAGGATGGCCGCTTTATCCTTGAGCCCCAGCCCGAGGACTCGGCAAACGACCCTCTCAACTGGAACCAAGTACGACGTGACCTTGCCCTGCTCTCCCTCGGCTTTTACTGCATGGTCGGAGGGGGCATGACGCCCTTGCTCGCCGCCGGCTTCAACGATGTGGCAGAGACGTACGACGTGACGATACCACAGGTCGCTCTGACCACCGGCCTGTACATGTTGGGCCTCGGTCTGGGCAGCGTTGTTGCCTCACCCACCGCCATCTTGTACGGAAAGAGACCCGTCTATCTGGGCGCCATCATCCTCTTCACCCTGTCTTCCATCTGGTGTGCCCTGTCGCCCAATTATGCCTCGCTAGTCGTTGCTCGTATTGTCCAGGGCTTTGCTGTCTCTCCTGTCGAATGTCTGCCTAGTGCCACCATCGCCGAGATCTTCTTCCTCCATGAGCGAGCCTATCGCCTTGGCATATACACTTTGCTGCTACTCGGTGGAAAGAACTTGATTCCACTCGTCAGCGCCGTCATTGTACAATCGCTAGGGTGGAGGTGGGTCTTCTGGATTACGTCCATCATTGTCGGTTTCTGCTTCTTCCTTATCTTTTTCTTTGTGCCCGAGACTTTCTGGGACAGAGCACCGAGACCACCCAAAAGGCACACTCGTGCCCGTAGCCAGAGCCCTAGTAAACACCATAGCCACTTTCACCTGCCCAACTTGCACCACAAGAAGGCCGCAGAAGCCCCGCAAGGACCGCAGACAGCTTCGGTGGCGGCGACACCGCAGGTCCATTCCCCTATGGCATCACCACTAGCGTCGCCTACTGAGCACCCGGTCAAGCGAAACAAGAATGTCCATGTCGGATTCGCCGACCCGGAACCCGCTGAGAAGACACACAATGTGAGTGTAGTCGACGAAAGCATACGCCAAGCCAGCGCTCCGCCAACACCCCATTCCCAAATCAGCATCCATTCTACTCCCAAAGAGACACAAGGTCACGACTATTTTGGCCACGTTCCTCCAGCTGTTCACGCAGATCCAGAGAAACAGGACTTTCGGGCTCAAGATGGACATGTGACCTCGGACTCCGCTCCTGATAGCGATCAGATTTCGGAACAATATTCTATCCACTACACCGACTACTATCGTGACGCGCCGCCAAAATCATATCGCGATTCCCTCAAGCCATGGAACGGCCGTCTTGCCAAAGACAAATGGCTTCGTGTAGCTATTCGACCATTCATTCTCTTTGCCTACCCCGCGGTTCTCTGGTCCTCGCTCGTGTACGCGCTCGCAGTCGGCTGGCTGATTGTCTTGTCCGAATCAGTTGCGCACATCTATCATGATACTTCGTACCACTTTACTCCGCTTCAAGTTGGCCTTGTCTACATTTCGCCGTTTGTTGGCGGCGTCCTCGGAACAGCAGTAGCAGGTCGGGTTTCTGATCTGGTTGTGCGGTTCATGGCCCGCAAGAATGATGGTGTGTACGAGCCGGAATTCCGTCTTCTCATGGCCGTTCCCATTGCCCTCAGTACTGTCATTGGTCTCATGGGCTTTGGCTGGAGCGCCGAAGAGAGGGACAAGTGGATTGTACCAACCGTTTTCTTCGGCGTCATCAGCTTCGGATGCTCGCTGGCTAGTACCACTGCTATTACTTTTGTTGTTGACAGTTATCGCATGTATGCGGGTGAGGCACTCGTCACCCTCAACTTTTCAAAGAGTAAGTTGTGGCCATTCACTCTACTGTTCTACACAGCATGATCTTCGACAGACACTAACGTATTGCTCAGACGTTCTGCACGGTTTCATCTTCTCACTCTTTTTCCCACACTGGCTTGAGTCTAGCGGGAGCAAGAACACCTTCTTGGCCATTGGAGGTATTCAACTTGGCTGTATGCTCTTTTCGATTCCCATGTACATATACGGCAAGCGAGCAAGAATGTGGACTGTGAGAAAGAATTTGATGGAAAAGTTCTAGAAGAACTTGGGACACCATAATAGCATTAATAGATTTCACGACGTCAAGTCTCTTTTTACCAATCTTCATAGCTCTATTGTGGTTTCTTGTGACTGGTCGAAAAATAATGCTAGATGAAGCCGTTGGTTATCATACGATCCTTGTCGAACTACGTTGAATCGACACAACCATTGCCTGATGTAAGATCAGTAGGAACATTTCCTATGGTAGTCCCTTCAACTAGCATCTTTTCTGTTTCTAGCAGGTTACTTAGGGCGTAGGCTACCATTATATTCCGAAAAAAAAATAACTTGATGCGTTACGCATGAGAGTGGTACAACTAAGTTGAGCTATGTCTTCAATTTGCCACACAAAGCTATGTTTGATATGGTATGCTGATAGTAACATAAATCTCCAACGTAAGACGTACGAAGACGGATCAAGGGCGTTCAGGAGGACATAGGAGCCAAGGGTATATTGACTTGTAATGCAATAGATACGGAATCGGTCTGAATATCATGCACGATGGCAATCGTGTAATCGTAGCTAGAGCTAGAAAACCCAGTTCCAGAGCCAAGGTAAGGAAGCTGTTAGCGCTGTTTACTAACCTGTATTGCGACTAGGATACATTTCATACAAAATGTGAAATCCCTAGTTATTACGGTTAGTGTTACTAAGCTCAACCTATGGAGAAGGCGAAACACCTTCATCAGGAATGTACCTGTTTACCCCTATAGATCAAAGAGCTACTATGCCAGTTAGTACTACGCTTCTCATTCTCCAATTGGTATGGCATGCCTAACAGGGCTTTGTCCCCAGTTTGTTGAGCGATGACGTATTTGTTCTTCTTTTGACCTGCGGAGTCTTCTATCAAGGACACCATGTGACTAAGCCCATACGACATTTCCCCACCCCTATCCTAACATCGAACAAGGGCGATAAGATCTGAGTTTCACAATGATTCAATGATATTCGAAAAGGGTCAAAGACACGTATTCGTTAGCTACACGCAACCTCTCCAGCAGTGTACACAACGTTTACCGTTCCAAATCTAAAAGCGTTCCCGCAACCGTTTTTAAGAGATAACATCAAGTGCATGAGCTAAAGACACTCACTCTCAATGTCCACACGCAATGGTCAAGCTCTTCATACCTTCGCCATCTGGCACATCAAGTTTCTCGCTCATCACACCGCTAAAGCTGAATTTCTTCAAGACCGTCCAGCAACGTATTCAGTTTCACATTTTCCAGATCTTCATCAATCGCCACCTTGCCAGGTAGGGGCCAATGGCTTTGACAGTGCTCTGCCACCAGCGACTGGTACGATCTGCTCATGCCCGCTACTTTGACATGTGTGCAAATCAACTGCAAGTCCTCAGGACTCATGGCACTCTGGAGCTGAGCTGCCAGGAGAGTACCATTATGGTAGTGGTGACTTTGGTTGGCTACAGCTTGTGCTGAGAGAATCAGGAGCGAACGGCAGTCTGCTAGAGTACGAGGATCTATGTTTGATCCTGCCTTGAGATCGTCAATGAAAGTGTTGCCAATTATTGTCAATGCGAAAGCAATCCAAAGGTTCGTAAGACTCAAAACAGTGCCGTGCATAGTATATGCAAGAGGCTGTCTCAAGCATGACGCGGGCTTTGTGGAGGAATGACTGGGGGCTCCTTGCTGGCCACAGGGCCGCCGCCTTGGATCTTGCCACACTCAGCTTTCACAATCTGCCAATATTGGACACTGCACACAGATTTAACGCTATAGCCATTATATGGTTGTAAGTGGGATTCTTGGTAATGACCACATCGCACTGGGGCAGTATCAGATCAAGGAAAACAATGCGAAGCCACGTAATATCACATCAGGTGAGATTGCAAGACAACTTTCTCTGGCTGGAATGCCTCGGGAAATAAATCCTTCCATTGGTCAAGCTTTCCTTTGATCACAGCAAGCTCATCGAGAGTAAGCATCTGCGCTAAGGGCTTTCCAGATGTAAGTAGCCCTATATCATTTGTGATCTTGTGTAGAGCTGTCTCGTAATAAAATCTGTATCTAATCGACAATGAAATCGGCCGTGGGTCTCGAGGATACTGGAAATACACTTCTCCATACCAGTAAGGATGCAGTCTCGGGTTCGGCAACGGTGTTTGCGGGGGTTGGATGAGATATGGTGGACGAAAGAAGTAATAGTCGAAAATGGCCTGCCAAGAATAGAGCGCCCGAGATATAAAAAGACGAGCTTTCTCCATCTTTGTGCCAGTTCCCCACTCTTCGGGTCCAAATAGTCCCAGATCATGGCTCATTCCACAAGCCCGTCTCGCATATACCGTGCCGATTTCGTCTAAGCCGTTGTTTGTCGTATTGTAGCTAAGTATGAGCGCCACCTATATGGTCGGGACTTTGCTCCTGCTCGGCAACGATTCCAAACCCCACAATTGTCTTGCTTCGGCCACGAATCTATATGTTAGAGACTCCGGTAGCCATACCTTGGAACTTCCGGGAATAGTGAGCACCTTTGCTACCTCAAGTCAACTTTGTACTGTATTCAGTATGGTACGTGGTTCATACACAAGCATTTGCAAGCATAGCATTGACCAGTAATGATGAGCAAAAGGTAGTCCAGCCCGCAGCCATATCCTCCAAGAATAGATCCTTGTGCACGAAAGGACAGCAAAGATAAGGGTAACAAAAGTAGGAGGAGATGAGTCTTTTGAACAAGTGATCATCGGAGATGACCTTGATCGACGGTGCCGCGGTAACCTTTTCCATCAACGGCTCAACCATTTGCGCAGTGTGGTACGGCAGCTCGTACGCGGTATAATGGATGTCATCGTCTACTGCACGCCGGTTAATTTTGTTGACACCATGAACTTCGGTTTCCAGACTCGAGTCCTCGCTACCACTAGTTGAACGAGGAAACAAGGATCTATGGTACAAGGAGTCCAGATACGGGCTGCCTCCAATGTAGAGGTGGTATGGCATCTCAGCCACCAAGGGGAACTCATATCGACGAGTAGTCTCTGGTGTCAATAAGAGTTGCATGAGCAGATTTCCATCTCTCACGAAGCTCACTATTGATGCGGCATCCATACCCGCTTTTAGACGACGGACAATCTCGGCAACATCTTGCTCTGGCATACCACTAATCATTCCGATAAGCTCCTCGTGCGACTATTCCTGCTTTTGCAGTTGAGCATATCTTTGCCTGATCTGACGTGTCTCTGTCTGAGTGTACTGGCAGATTGTTGAACGCCGTATACAAGCACTGCAGGTAGGCGTCCTGCCTCCGCACTAGAATACTGTTAGCTCTAAGCGGATAGCTTGCAAGCTAATGACGGGTGGTCGACCTTTGTTTTGAATTTACGGAAACTCTGACATGCTGTCGATGCTTTCTGCTTTGTTGAAGGCGTGGCTATGGGTGAGCTCCTCTGATACCCATTGGCTGCTGGCAGAAGTGGCCGTAAAGGGGGCATTGCGCCTGTCTCAACTGTGTACAGCTAATAGAAATCACCAGAAAACTACCGGGGTTAGTAATTAGCTTCTGGTTTCATTAAGAAGTGGATCAGGGAGTACAGGATCAATAGTCTAGCCAACGTGCGAAAAAAACCGAGAAGCTGTTAGTCTTGCTTCTGTTGCTAGGCTTGGCGGCAACGGACGAAACTTCCGACCAATCAGCGCCAGTCTAGATAGAATCCGCGGATTCGCAATGTCACTAACACTCAACGCGCTTTAGCATGATCTGAACGGCGATTAGAATAGCAGAAGCAAGGTCTTCAATATAGTCCGCCAACGGGGCGTAAGGACACAGAGAAACAGCTGTAGGCTTTGAACGCTTTGGCAGCTACCATTGGCAAGGCTTCACTTCAAAAAACATTGTGAAAAAATGCGTGGTATAAGGATAATGAATTGTCATTATAATACTATATGGAGAGTTCATAACTTTCTAGGATGTGATCCTGTCCAGGTCGGCGGTGGAAGTACCAATCTGTTCGAGTACGGTAGGGATAGGACCGTTCAGGCCAATAGCGAAATCACCAGTGTGAGTGACCCTGATATCCTGTTAGTAACTACTAATCAAATTTTGAACACTTGTGTTTTGACATACCCGTCAACAGTGTGATGCAAGCGAATCTTGCGACCTTGTTCCTCAAGGATGTCGAAAGTCCACTCAGGCTTATCGCATGGGTTGCCCAGTGAATCGACGGTGTAGTGATCAGCTGCGCAGCTCACTCCATCAACAGAGAGTTTAAAGGAGATTTGGGGGTAGCCATTGACGCCAACGTAGAGGAAGTGGGAGATGGTGACGGTCTCAACGGCAGCGGCAGCAAAGCCGAAGAGCGTGGCGGCGGCAAGAAACTTCATCGTGTAATTTGAGCGAGTGTAGATTGAATTAGGGTTATGATTAGATTTGACAAGCTGTTGTACGGTGATGAGCTTGGAGGTCACCACCAATGGTTATATACGCAAATGTATGGACGTGCACATACTCTTTGCGGTAATAACAAGTCGGCCCTAATAGTATATTTTTAGTGACAGGTGGATAGAGGACCTGTGCTCTTCGTGACCAATGACTCGATCATTGAAACATCCGGCTGCTGGCGGCCCATGTGCACATGAGATGACCAGGCCTGTTTGTTAGGGAGAATTCGAGTGATGTCAGCGCATTGCCACTGCAGCGTTACATATTCTAAACCCACTAATAAGTTTTACGAATGTCCTCTCCACTCAAAGCCTATTAAGCTCACCAAATTGCAGATCAATACGTAGTGGGACCGGGACTAATGCCAAACCAGTAGCAGGCTAACCAAGAACAGTCACACCGTTTGTTTGCCCATGGATGCATTGAGCAACACCTGGCAAAACACGAAGTAATACCCGAGATTCATGCATCGCTATCGTATTCCGTTGTAACAATGAACTCAATCCCACCTTGATAGGATATGCAAGCAATCGACATACTGGGTTATTCAGCCCATAGTAAAACCCCTGACGAGACTCAAAATCCTGATAGCGTGTATTACTCCAACCCAGCCCAGTGAACTAGAATGCGCATTTGGCACCCTATGATCACTTCTTATATCGTCGCGGGCGACTAGGAGAGTCAGGATATTGGTATAGTTTCGAGTCAGCGTTTATGCGGTCTTTACTGTAGTTGCCTTGATCGTAGTACAGTATAGCCCGTACTTGGAAGAACATTGCTTCTCAGGCTGTAAAGATTCAAGTCTAAGAAAATACTCTTATAAAACAGATATTGCTGCTTGTGGCCAACTGAGACGGAACCTTCGTCGTAGAAACACGGTATAACATTTCCATGGAGGAGTAGTCAAGCTGGGTAAAGTAAATCAGTAGACAAAAGTGATAAATGGTCTCTAAAATTCTGTACAAGCTCGACTGTATGCCCTACTGGTCAAAGAGACGCATAGGTGATCATAGGTCTGTCTCTAACTGTCTGGTGCATTAAATACATATAATCGAATTAAATTTGTTACGTTATATAGATAGCATTGCCGGCTGCCTTATGTTTCCATATAGGACTAGTTGTCTGGTTTCAGTGGACTTGTCGTTGTACTATCGCTCTAACGAAGCTTTTTAATCTATTGCTGCACTAAGTATTACGTGGCAAGATACTAGATCTATGTGGCTGTTTGTGCGAATGCGAGAGGCAGGTTGTCTAGTAACGTCGTAAGTTTGTTAATATTACTATCTATGACTTTCTTATCAGCCCCGCAATCTATGAAAATAGAATAATAGAATATATAACATAGTAGTGATTCTAAAAGGTATAGAAGCGAAAACTAGCTATATTATAAGGTTGTTCCAAAGTAGCTATCAAGGGTAATTGTAACGATGTTACAACTTTGCAAAGTATTAGACTAATCCTAGAGCTGAATTAGAGGTAGTATTCGCCGCTCTCTTTACTAACTACTCGTTATAAGGTCGGATCTGATTTAGATTTAACTAAGATAAGTATATAAGAAGATACTCTCTATAGCTAGCTCTATAAACTTTTAGTATCCTTTTATATAAGGACTATCGGTGTCCAATTAAATTAAGACTTATTTAATATCATACCCACTCTTATATACTACTAAGTAATACTACTACTACTACTACTACTACTAATCTAAATAGTCTTATCTACGCTATTATATTACATAAGAATTCTTACTACTACAAGTAAAACCATTAAAAAATATTATAGCTATCTGTTAAAGACTACGTTAATTCTCTAAAATCTAGAGTTAATCTAGACTTTTACTATTACATCCTATATATATCTAAGTAGAAATCTACTAATCTTCTATTAGCTAAAGACTTTAGATTTAGAACTTCTATAGTTCTTATAAGATAGATTACTTTAGTAAAAGTTATAAAGAGTGCACTATAATAGAGACTTAGAGTCTATAAATAATCTATAAATCTTAGAGGTAATTACTAACAGTTAACCTGCTAAAACCTTGTAGTTCTATAAAACTACTCTAGAAATTAGTCTAATTATAGAACTAAACTATCTTGGAGAAGAAAGCTAGTGAGCTACTAACTTACAAATTTCTAGAGCCTTTATTACTATGTATATAAAGAAGATAAAGATAAAGATAAGTAGAATTTAATATTAGTAACAACTATAAGAGATCTTTATAGGTAGATAGCTAGCTTAGTTAATTAAGTATATAAACTAACCTAGAAAAACGCTAAGCTGTAGAGTAACGAAGTTCTTACTATTAGAGATATAAGCTACTCAGCTAATCTCTAATAAGATCGATCTATTAATCAACTAGATCGCTATACTCTAGCGATCTATACTATCATACTACTAGTGTATCATAAGTGTATTAGTAGCGTAAGAGATAAATAAAGATTACGTGTATACAACGTAATCTATCGCTACTAGCTAAGTATAAATACTAGTGATAGGAATACTAGATAGAAAGAAGAGTAGATTGCACAGAGCAGACTACTAGTGCAGAATAACAAGATAAGATCAGATTAATCTAATTCTTCAATCTCTCTCCCCTAGCATTATTTTTTTCTTTTCACTCTAGAACCTATTAATTCGCTACCTCTAAGTCTATCGCTAGATAAGTAGACGACTCTACCTCTAAGCTATCTATAGAATAAGTAGCACCCTTCTTATTCTAATAGATTATAAGCCCAGATTACGCGTTTATTCGAAGGTTCTAGCAAAGTCTACTATAAAAGACTTAGCGTTCATATAAGAACTAGTACTATTTAGGCTAGATTCTTAGCAAGAGCTAGGGTAATAATAAGGGTTAAGAGATAACTACGGCTAAAGAAGCTGAAAAACTCAAGATACTAGGTTTATCTAAAGCTAGATCAGCTGATTGCAATATATCGATCTATATTAATGAGCAGCTAGAGTTCTTTATAGAAAGAATAGTAACTGCGATAGCATTAGCATACACACGAGCTTATTAGCCGATCTAGAATAATAGATTAAAATGGCTAATAGTATCTTTAAAGTACCAAAGCTTAAAGGGAGCTCAAATTTTGACATATGGGCACTGCGGATTCGATCTATTCTTATTCAGCAAGATTATGCTAATGTGATGAATATAGATCTATCTAATCTTACATTAGATTAATATCCAGATACGTTTAACAAATTGAAAGAAAAGGAATCGAAGGCGCTAGCTACGATTAGACTAAGTCTCGAAGATAGACTACTACTTCAGACGAAGGAGTACACTAGCCTAGTAGAGCTATAGAGTAATCTCGAAACTCTATACTCTTAGAAAGGGTTTAGCTCTGATTTCTTAATCTACAAAGATCTAATTAACACTACACTCGCTAGCTGCCAAAATAACGTTGAAACCTATCTTTAAAAGCTACTAAGGCTTACTCTAAGCTTAAAAGCTCGCAAAATCGAACTGCCCGATCGATTCATTACTGCGCTGATACTTAACAATTTAAGTTTAGAATTTAATTATCTTATTACCGCGATCACGCAAGACTTTAGATCAAATAAAGAAATTAATCTTAAAATAATGTGCAGCCAGATTATTAACGAATCTAGACGTCTTAGATCTATTAAGAATAGCTCTAGCAGCTTAAACAGCTCGATCCAAAGGAGCTATATCGAATCTTATCGATCCAATCCATTCCATCAATCAGATCCATCCCATCGATCCGATCATAGATTCGATTAATCTCATCGATCTCATTAATCCAAGAATATAGAAATGTCCTTATCAACTTAGAAATCTAACAGAAGCTCGAAGCACTGCAGCTACTGCAGAAGAAATAGGCATCTAGTTAATCAATATTAGCAAAAAGATCCATCCAAGCGCACCAACCAGAGCTCATTCAGATCAGAAGAAGCGCTATCTACGATTGTATCAGTAGACCAAAATATCGCTAATATTAATACCAACAAATCCATCAAAACTAGATCCATCCAATCTACCAAATCCATCAAGTAGATACTAGATAGTAGAGCTAGTGCGCATATCTGCTGCGATCGAACTCTATTCCGGAATCTTACTAGTGTATCTAACACCTATATCAAATAAGGCAATATAGGAATACTACTACTAGCAATAGCTAAAGCAGAAGTACTAATCACGTTCACTAGCACTAGTAGATTAGTAGTGCTGAAAGATGTTCTCCTTGTACTAGACTTTCGAGTTAATCTATTAAGTCTCTATTAAGCAGTTCAAAAAGGAGCAGAATTCTAATTTACTAAGAACTATAGTCTAATTACTCATTCTAGTAAGATACTAGCTAAGGGACAATACGCTTAAAAGATCGCGATCTTTACTATAATCAGCGATATCTATTAAACTAATCAGATCCATACAGAGATCAATAACTTAGTACAACTAATCAATTAATCAGACTAGCTGAATTAACCATCTAATATATTGAATCTATCCGAACAATCAGATCCATCAGAACAGCTTAATTAAGCGAAATCTATTAATTAGAATAATAAGATATATCTATTACACCAACCCTTTAGCTTTATTAGAAAAACAAGCTTAAAAAGGTTTTAAAACATTCGAGATTTTCTATCACAATCAAATCTAATAGATATATCTTAGATCTTAGCTGCCTAGCTTAAAGGGGCGTGTTAGAGATATAAGCTACTCAGCTAATCTCTAATAAGATCGATCTATTAATTAACTAGATTACTATACCCTAGCGATCTATACTATTATACTACTAGTGTATCACGAGTGTATTAGTAGCATAAGAGATAAATAAAGATTACGTGTATACAACGTACTCTATTACTACTAGCTAAGTATAAATACTAGTAATAGGAATACTAGATAGAAAGAAGAGCAGATTACACAGAGCAGACTACTAGTACAGAATAACAAGATAAGATCGGATCAATCTAATTCTTTAATCTCTCTCCCCTAACATTATTTCTTTCTTTTCACCCTAGAACCTGTCGATTCGCTACCTCTGAGTCTATCGCTAGACAAGTAGACGACTCTACCTCTAAGCTATCTATAGAATAAGTAGCACCCTCCTTATTCCAACACTTACTACAAAATCTCTACTAATAACAGCTAAACTACTTTCTAGTTAATTACTAAGGTATATTTCCGCTACTCTTAAACCTCTACGTATTAAACTTAGCGAGCGTATGCCTACTATTAAGAACGTGAGTAATAGCGTAGATTCTATCTTCTAATAACAGTACACTTTAATAGTGGATTAGCTTAAAATTAACTTAGATTACTACTAGAGTAAGTAAGCGTAAATAGTACTAGTATAGAGCTATACTACTAGTATCGCTAAACAATATTTAAAACTCTAATATCTATATAATTTAGAAGAGAATCTGTTTTAAAATATAAGGAAAATAATTATACTGCTTAAAATATACTTTATATTAAGTAATAGATAAGTAGAAAGCTATATAGCTTTGTACTAATTACTTATAGATAAAGAAGAATTATTCTTAGTATTTAAAACTCATTCCATTAGTAGTACTATTAAAGAATTTATATCTTACTTAAAGTAGATTCGCTATCTCTAGGAAAAGATTACTATTAGTCTACGCGTTTCTAATATTATATTTTAATAATTATAGAGTAACTAATTTAAATAGATAGTGGAATATATTACTACCTATGAAATAAAATAGAAAAAGAATTATTTAGAATTAGTTTTGTTAGAGATGTAAGCTAGTTAGCTAATCTCTAATATAATCTAGGTACTCAGTATAATACTTAGATTCTTTAGTCTACTAATCTCGAAATAATTTATCTATCTATAACGTCTATAGATACGTAATCTACTACTAGATGGATTCTTCTAGAATCTAGTATAGCTAATATATATAGTAGTAGAATAGCTAGTAGATAGAAAGCAGAGTAGATTTAGGCTAGCAAACGGGTCATGAAGTTAGGTACTAAGATATCTTTACTATTATCTATCCTAGAAAGATAGGTAGTAGCTTAATTTAAAGCTCTTAACTAAGGCTATAACTTTAATCTAGAAAGCTAAGCTCTATTATTAACTAAAAGCTAGTTAAAGCTAAAAAACAAAATATTTTATTAGAGTACTATTACACGGGGTAGGAGTCTATACTTCTCTATTCTAGTCCGCACTAAGGCAGGTAAGTATTGCGTTAGTATTCCGTAAGGCTTATCTAGCGATATAGTAGAGTTAGCGTACTTAAGGAGAGTTTAACAAGACTAATCTATTAAATAGACTAACTTATAATAATCTTATTAAGTAAAGATACTAGTAAGAAAGTATAATTCAAGTTAACTATAATAAGAGTAATAATAAAATCTATCGATCCTTATATCCTTATTACTTTCTATTCTACTATCTTATCTATTCTATCTAGGCGGGATAGTTATAATAGTACTACTATCCCTTCCTATACTAATATTCTAGATAGCTAGCCTTAGCGGGATAGTATATTACGTAACCTTAAGCTCTGTAATTCCCTATTTCCTTTCAACGTAGACGTCTATAGGCCTTTAGCTATCATATTATTTATTAACAAGAGAATCCTTTATGTTACTTATAATATTACCTCCCCTCTTGGAGCTATTATTCTAATACTCTAGAATATTATTTTTCTATACTGCGTGTTAAGACGCTAGCTATATATAAGGTTAGTAGACACTGGGCTATTATAACTATTTCTTCCTAGCTCTAGCCTTCCTAACTATGCCTAAGGTCCTGTCTTCCTATACCTGTATTCGCGTTTAAAAGTTAAATAAAAAGCGTTATTCTTATACTAATTATATAATAGAGTAGAGAAATAAAATAACCTCTTACCACTATACTCACTACGAGAAGAAGAACCTTTATTATTTTATAGATACTATAACTAGCTGTTACGCTAGTTATATTTCTATAAAAGCTAAGTATAGTTTATTTATTTCTAAGAAAGAGTAAGAGAAGGTTTAAGAAGAGCGTAAGTAAAAGGAACTTAAGGTTACTCGTACTAAAGAAGCTACTACGCGACTTTATTATAAACTGCTAAAGGTAAAATCTTATAAGCGTTCCTTCGCTCGTCGCGATCTTACTATTCTTAAATTTTAAGATCCGGCGAAAGAGAAAATTAAAAGGGGTTCTACTCCTAGTATAGACCTTCTATTAACTAGACTATTACTATTTACATTCTTAACTAACTTAGACTAGTTATAGGATAATTATTCTTTTAACCTCTTTTCTTTTAATTATTACCTTTTCCTTAAGAATCTAGTTCTCGTTTCCTTAGACGTTTCTAGTAGTACTTACGTACTAGTAGCTTAAAGGTTATTAGGTTTTCTTTAGATTTCTAAGTATCATAGCTTTTAAGCCATTCTTATTACTTAACTAAGTACTTCTACTAACTACTAATTTTTATAGGTCCTTAATTTCCTTAATCTCGTATTTATTATTTTTAAGCTCTATTTCTATTACTAGCTTAGTATTTAGAGGTACTAGTTCTAGAAGTTTCTTATAAAAGATAAGGTAGATTTATATACCTTATAAGAGTTTTAACTTATAGTTTACTTTCTATATTTTCTTTAGAATTTTAAATAGTTATATTTAAAGGTTATCTAATTTTTTGTATAGTTATTTAGTTTTTAGGTTTTATCTTGATAGAAAAACTTTATCTACCTTCTTAAAGGTTAGACTCTTAATTCTTAGTTTATTCGCTACTTTAGATATTATAAGGTTCTATTAAGCTATATTCTTACTTAATTTTTTATATAGTTCCCGTATAAGCTTTACGTTATTATCTACTCTTACTATAATACTTTTAATATTCTTTAGATCTTAGAAAGTAGTTAGTTTATATTTATAGTTAGCGTAGTATAGCGAATACTTCGTTATTACTTATTTTATACTATTGTAAGCTAACTACGCTATTAGTAGTAGTTCTACTTAGTTATTCTATATTTTATTAGCGTACATTTGCAAGTACTATTCTAATATCTCGTTTTTTTATTCTATCTAGCTATCTATTTCTAGGTAAAAGCTTATTAAAAGCTTCTTCTTAATACTTAACTTTACTAGAGTTATACTCTAGTATTTAGACTTAAATAGTTTATTATTATTAGTAATAAACTTTTTAGGTATTCTATACTCTAATACTAGTACTCTAGTTCCTTTATATTCGTATTCCTCTACTATAATAGTTCTTTTTATAGATATAAATTTTGCTATCTTAGTTAATTAGTCTAGAATTACTAAGATTATATTATAAAATTAAGCTAATTCTAGATCTAATAATCTTAGGAGCTTTACTATAAAGCCTATTATTATACTTATCTATAGTCTAGAAAGTAGCTATAGAGGTTATAATTGGATATAGAGCTTATATCTCTTAAGCTTATTCTAGTAATATACTAAATAGTTACCTAGTATTTCCTATACTTTCGCTTGTAAGCGTGGTATCGCAAACACCTTAGCTAGTTATTTAACTATTTTTTTAATTCCTACGTGTCTATATTCTCAGAACTTATATAGTTCTTTAAAACTATTTCTTAGTACTCTCTTTCGTAATTTAATAGTTTATTAGAGCCTATTTCTTTCGGCTTAAACTAATAGCTAGCTACTAACTACTACTATTACTATTATAGCGTTTCTATCTACTCAGCTACCTTAGCTACCTTAGCTAGTTTTAGCTAGTTATACTTTAGACTACTACTAAGTATTATCTTAAGTAAAGCGTTATATAGTTCTTTATAGCCTTCTTTGCGTAAATTAGACTTTCTACTTAAAGCGTCTACTACTCTATTAATCATCTCTGCGCGGTACGTAATCTTAAAGTTAAACTAGGCTAGTATCTTTATCTATCGCACTTATTATTAGTTAAGTTTTTTTATTATTATAAAACTTATTAAGTTCTAGTAATTAGTAAAATCCTTAATCTATTTAGGGAGTTCTAATAGGTATACCTTCTATTATTTAAAGGTATCAACTACTCTAAGTAGTTTCTTATTATTAATATTATAGTAAAGTTCTGCTTTAGAGAACTTTTATAAATAGTAGAATTCTTGTCTCTATTTTCTATCTAGATACTACTATAATAATACAGCTCTAAGTGTATAGTTAGACGTATTAGTCTTAACTCTAGTAAGTTATTAAGAGCTATAGATCTTAAGTACTAGCGCCTCTAGGAATATCTACTTAATTTAATTAAAAGCCTCTTAATATTTCTATTTCTATTTAAACCCTATTTCTTTTTTTAATACTTCTATAAGGGGTACTTTAATCCTTAAGTAATCTTTAATAAACCTTTGATAGTAATTTATAAATCTTAAGTAGGATTAAATATTCTTAACTATTTTAGATATTAGCAATTCTTATATAGTCTATATCTTCTTCAGGTTTATTTTCACTCCTTTAGTTAATATAATAAATCTAAGAAATTCTATTTCCTATATGTAAAAATTATACTTTCCTAGTTAAAGGTATAGCTTATATCCCTTAAGCTTCTATACGACCTTCTTAATATACTTAATATATTTTTCGCGTGTACTACTAGAGTACCCTAGTATATTATCTAGATATACAGTAATAAAGATTCTAAGGTGTTTATAGAGTACGTTATTAATAGCTAATTAAAAGGTTACTAGTATATTCATTAATCTAAATAGTATAACTATATACTTAAAGAGTCTATACTTCGTTTTAAACGCTAATATCTACTTATAATCTTTTTAATTCTAATTTAGTAATATTCTTTCTAAATGTTAATCCTTAGAAATTACTTAGCTCTCTAGAGTTAATTTAGAAGCTCTATCATAAGTAGTAAGAGATATTAGTTCTTCTAAGTTATACTATTTAACCCTCTAAACTTAATATATAGTTACTAATTCCTATTAGATTTTCTTTATAAATAAGATTGATAAGGCTATTAGTCATAATCTTAGTTAGATAAATTCTTTTTTTTAAGTTCTTTTAGATATAATCCTATAGCTTAATATTATACTTAGACGCTATAGAGTATATTAGTTATAAACTTAACTTAGCTTCTTTATTTAAAATCATCTCGTAACCTTAATTCTAATAGTCTACTAGGTCTATTACCTTATTTCTTTAAAATAGTTCTCTAAACTTTTCTATTAAGTATTTTATTAGAATTATTAACTTTAGAACTAATTCTTTCTTTATAATTATAATCTACTATATCTAAATAACTTTTATACTTTAAAAATTCTTCTTATAGATTCTTACGATCTTATATAGTAAAGTTATATTTAATCTTCTATTCTAGGTTATACGCTAATTTACTAGGCGTATCTTATATTATTCTCTAGTAACCTTATATATAGGTTCTTAGCTAAGTAATATCTACTTTTCCCAATTAATAGCAGAGTTATGCTTTAATATCTAATTATAGCTAATTATTATCTTAGTCTTTCTAAGAACTATACTACTAATCTTTTCTTAGCTTTCTTAACTAGCTAGGCGTGACGTTACTACCTTAGTCTTAAGTTAGATCTAGCTGTTCCTATATATTATAGAACTATTATTAGCTAATACTACTTATATTAGTACTTTCTTATTGTAAAAAGGTATATTATTTCCTTCTACTACTTATAAAGATATAATAGTTTATACTACTATACTATCTATAAGCGCTAATACTTTATATCTATCTATAAGTACTATAGCTTTTAATTATAATTCTTTTACTTTTTCTTTCTATAATTATTTAAAGGTCGTTTTAAGACTATCTTTACTAGCGTAACTCTGCCCCTAGTAGTATCCTTATTTTTTAACTACCTACTTTCCTTCTTCTTTAGAAAGTAGCCTTTACTTATCTTAGTAGAATAGTATATTATATACTAGTTATTATAATAGAAGCTCTAATAAATACTCTTATAAGGTATCTCTTTTACGTAGTCATCATTTTTAATTCAAGCTTTATACTTTTATACATTAGGTAATCCTTTATATTATAAATATATAGTAGTAGAGAACTATAGTAGTAGGTATCTACCTATTAAGTATTCTTAAACTATTATTAGTATATAGCGTAACCTTTCCTGTAATACGTCCATAGGAGTTTACTATACTCTACTAATATTTTCTATACTTAGACTCTATATATTCTATAGTTCTTTACTATACATTCTTTTATAGAAATTATACTATAGTAGTAGTTATCTACTCTTCTAGCTTTCTATTACTATTTCTTATAGAATTAGTAATTAATTATATATTTTATTTAATACAGCTCCTTATAAGCTTTTTCTTCAGTAGGCTAGTATATATAGTAATATTATATACAACACTTATTATGCTGAAGATTAGTATAGTAGCATTTATTCTTATTATCCTTAGTCTTCTCTTACTACCGTAAGTAGTAGTTATACTATAATAGATAATTAACCTAACATAGGCGCTTATATAACTTTATTTATTTCTTAAACGTCTAAGAAATCTTCTTACTATAAGGTTCCTAAAACTTAGGTTATTCTTAGGTAGCTCTATAAATAATTTTATCTAATTAAAGTCTTAAGATTATAACTCGCCTATTAATATTATAATTATTAGCCTAGTATACATTAATATTTTATATCTAACACTATTAGTTTCTTAGGCAACGTAGTACTTCTACACCTTTAACCTACTAATCTATAAGTAGTAGTACGTTCTACTTAAAGTCTTAGAGTCCTATTACCTCTTATACTAGCTTAATAGCTTTATTAGTAGCTTATCTTCTTTATATAAGTCTAGGTCACTAAGGGTTTTATCTAGCTCCTTAGTTAGATATAGAATTAGTATCTAAATTGTTCTAATCTTAACCGCTCCTTATTTAACTTTGTTTCTTAAGTAATCTCTATCGAAGTATTCCACTTTACTATATCAGAGATATACTTTATTATTATTACGCTTTTAACATTCTACTATAGAGAGTCTATTATTATTCTATTTTTGGAGTTGCCTTTTCTTATCCTTAGAATCATCTAATACCTTACTAGTTGAAATATTATAACTTTTTCTATTAAACTAGCTACGCTGTTTTCTTATATTAGCTATGACTTATTAAAATTAATATCCTTTATTAGTTTCTTTTCTATAGACTATTATTAATGCGTATTACTAGCTTAAGTAGCGTATAGAGTGTATTTAGCTTATTATACTATATAAGTCTATCCCTAAAATTCTCCTTTAGGCCTACTTTAAATATTATTTAAATTACTGTGTCGTTCTAGTAGATTTATGCTTATAGTTACTTAAATTTAGCTATATATACTAAAACTAAACTAGTCTACTTTAGGCGAATTATTACTTTCTTTACTTAGTTCTAAGTATCTACTTCTCTAAAGATATATCCTATCTCTTTCTTAAATTTAGCCTAGCTAGCGAACAAGGTTCGCGTTTTATTCTTTATTCCTCTATTCTGAATATTAAAAAAGTAGTTATCTATAAATAGTTATATCTAGCTTAACTGTTAGCCTTTTAAATAGGTACTAGCTATAAGAATCTTTTCTTAGTCGTTAGAAACTTCGTTAAATTCATAATATATGTTAATACTAGTAAGAAATATCTGTAACTTAGTAAGACTTTCTTTATACTTTTCTAAGGTTACTATCTTTAGCTTCTTAAGTAGTTTCTCATTTATAGTAGCTATTAACTAACCTATAATTTAGTTAATTATATTCTATAACTTAGCTATCTACTATACTTAGGCTTAGCTCTCAAGTCTAAGATTAATAAGTTTATACTTAGGGCTCTCTACCGCTAGCTTATTATTTCCCTCTTAGTTACTACTAGTTACATTAACATCTCTCTTATACACTAAGTCTAGGATATAAATATATTCGCCTATATTTTTTAATATTGTTTAATCTGATTTAGACGCTGCTAGTTAATCGATCTTCTACTAGATCTATTAGTAGTTAAAGTATTATATAAGGTATAGGTCTATACTTCTCTATTCTAGTCCGCACTAAGGTAGGTGAGTATTACGTTAGTGTTCCGTAAGGCTTATCTAGTAATATAGTAGAGTTAGCGTACTTAAGGAGAGTTTTATAAGACTAATCTATTTAATAGACTAACTTATAATAATCTTAATAAGTAAGAATATAAGTAAGAATGTATAATTTAAGTAAACTAGAATAAGAGTAATAATGAAATATACTTATTCTTATATTCTTATCACTTTCTATCTTACTATCCCGTCTATCCTATCTTTTTACTCCTTAGTAGGATGTCTATAATAGTATGCTATCCCTAATCCCCTTACTATCCTATACTTAGCGGGATATCTTATCTTAGTAGAATAGTATATTACATAACTCTAGACCCCGCGATAATCTTTACCTTCTAACGTGGACGTCTACAAGCCTTTAGCTATCTCGTTATTTATTTAGAAGAGAATTCTTCTTATCAGTTATAACACGTAATAGGATATAGATAAGAGAATTCTATCGTTACTAAGACACTATTAGGCTGTAGTAGATGATAAGAGGTGGTATACTAAGTATTAGTGGCTAGCTATTACCTATATAGTCTAATAAATTGTCTAAAATTTATATATATATATATTCTCTACATCTACTAAGTACTATCCGGATATGTTATATATATATTATGTTTATATATATTATTTATATATTTTTAAGTCTATATATATAAAATCAAATGTGTAAATAAATCAATATAATAGCCAGAAAAATATTAATAAAGTTTATTAATTTTTTTTTCTAAATTCACGTCGATATTACTAACAATATCTACTAACTAAGTATACTATGAAAATACTTGAAAAAACTTCTCAGTATTCTCTGTAATATATTTTGTCTCACTACTATAGATTATCCCCCCGTCGATATGTAATATTTTAAAAATAATAACTTTTCAGATATATATTTTTTATCTCCTCTCTGTATTTATATCTTTTAATCTAAGGTTTGATATAAAGAATGAGATACTTTTTAATACACTAGGAATTTAAAAAGCTTATAGTTAATGTATTGTTTTAATTACTACAATATTAGATCTTACTCCTATTAAATTAGCAGCCTAAACTTAGATAGTAATATTGCGATCAATATCTGAATAAGTAATTAAGCTACGATAACTAGAATATTAGATCTCAAAAATAGATATTATAAGTAAGTATACAAGCTTATAAAAAAGAATATATACTTAATTTTATTCTTAGTAGAACTAAGCTTTGAGACTAACCTCTCAATCTTGTATTTATTTATACATTCTAATTAAAAACTATAACGACGTTTAATTCTATACTCTTCTAATAATAATATTACTATAAAATTGATATTTCAAAGCTCTATTAGCTAATTCTTAGTATAAGCTAGTCTGTTTTTAGCTGTAAAGATATATAAAATCTATTCTTTAGAATAGATATTAATAGTATAATCTTAATCATTAAGAGCCCATTACAACGATCTAAAAGATAAATATTAACTATTTTCTCTTTTTAGATAAATACTTCTTTTTCATCTTAGAATCTTAAATAATATCTCTATTAGTATCTCTTAAAGCTCTAGAAGATATCTTATAAATCTAGCCTTTACTAGCTCTTTCTTAGGTAAATTACCCTATTTTCTTATTTTTAAATTAGAATTAACCGTTATTAATAGTGGAGGTACTTGTATGGAATTATTCAATAATATTTATTAATAGTACTTTTATTTATAGGAACCTATTAAGTTATGATTATCAATATAATAATCTTAAGTAAATAAGAGAAGAAAATAGTGCTTAGATATAATTGGAGAAAAGATATAAATATATATACATATATTCCTAAATACTAAATAAATTAGAACTTACACAGGTGGGACCTAAGAATAAATTTTATTTATCTCTATCGATTAAATATATATACTATGAAAACTAAGATACTTTGATAATTACTAAGTAATTTTGTTTCTAAGATATATAAACTTAAATAAAAGAGGTTAAATTTGGAAGCGCAAAATTCAGAGCTGAAGTTAAAAGATCTTTTTACTCTTCGTTTAGAATGTTAAATAGTCTTTCTACCACTAACTAGGTACTAATATAACGCACCTATCTTAAATATAAAGAATTTCTCCATTCAACAATATATTTCTTATGAGATTAGCGCTAATACCCTTTAAGCAATGGATGTTTTAAACATATAACATTTTAGAGTTATTTTTCTGTTACCTCAGTATATTAAGACTTCTCTACTAGTTAAAAATCTTTTACGACTACTACTCTACTTACGATAAGTATTAAAAGATTTTGTAATATTACATAAACATTTCATATAGTTTAAATACATCACAGCTATACTATCTGATATAAATTATTTCAAAAAGCTTAGATTAGATTTAGTATCCACTTTAGTAGTATGAACAATTTCTTCGATAATAATACGAGTAGTACTTTCATTTATTATAATATTATAAATTTTACAGGGATTATAATAGGGAAAAATTTTCTCATATGTTGCTGAACTAATAATAATTTATGTAAATATATCATTTCTTCTGAATTTTATTACTTTTTACATCATATTAATATTCAAAGCTATTTTAGCTTTAATATTCTCATACCAATCAAAAAAGACCTAGTATTTTTTATACAATTACTAAGTCTGATTAATCTAACATTATATGCTAGAAAACTATTTATACCTCTCATTTTACTCATACGATAATATTAATAATATGAATTAAATATAAGATTATCTAGTAAGTTATTACTACTATCTAGTATTATATCTTATATAATAATAATTACTAACGTTTTTTACTATCGAGCAGGCTACTCTACTATATAGCCTACCTCTCCATACTATTACAACTTAATGATTCAATTGCCTAATACTACAATGATTTTTCTTATTAAATAGAACAAGGTATTATTCTCTAGGTACGTCGCTTTTCTCTATATTCTTTAATTCTACTTAATATATATAAGAATTATAACTAATTTAGCTGTAATGATCATAGTACTATTCACTACGTACTCTTTTTATAGGCATTGCACCCTTATTATAGCTACTACCCTCTAACTTAGCTATCTAGTTAGCTATTTAGCTAACTATCTAGAACCTTTTTAGCTGTACGTAGTGCCTCTTATAACTTTCTCACTTTATTACTTTACTAATTATAGCTTGAAGGTAATTAATTTTCGTATATATAAGTACTATATTAAAAGCTATCTACTAAGCTCTCTTACTTTATAATTACATCTACTCTTTAATAAAAGTTACAGAAGACCTTTTTAATAGATTCATAGATGGTTTTAAATAAGCGTAGCCTATACCTCTATTTCGCGCGTGATGTGCGGCGTTTTTAGCTCTTAGATAGTAGTCTCTTACGCTAGTATAGTTAGCGTACGTAGTATAACGTTAAGCTGTAATAAAATAATGTAATAATTATACAGTATAAGCTTATTACCTTAAAACTCTCTATAGATATTATCTTGTATAACAGCCTTATAATAGCCCTTTTTAAATACTAGTAGAAAGGTGTCTCTCCTAATATAGTAGATATAACTACGTACCAAGACTAAGATAGTTTTACTAGATACGCGCTTTAATAGCGAGAAGCAGCCTATATTAAGAGGCTATAAGAGATATAATAAGTAGGGAGATATATAAAGAAGGATTATCTTTATCTCTTTATAGAGATGTTAGAAAGCTACTAAGTTATAACTCTGATAGCCGTTGATAATAAGTAGCCTATACGTCTCTATAGACTGTATATAGGAATTAAAGTAACAAAGATAGTTAAGCGCTAGATTAATATTTATGTAGCTAGGAGGACTAACTTAGATTACTTAGTTACGTAGTGGATTCTCTATAAACTAACTAAAGATTAGAACCTTACTTATATAGATTAGAAATGCTAAGATACGAGCACTTATTACGCTAACACTATTTATTAGTATAATCTACTTATAATTACCCAGCTAGATCTTCTTTATTTCTTCTAGTTTATTTAAGCTTATAATAACTAACTATAAAATAGTCTTACCTATAATAACGCTAGTCTTATTAAAGTTATAATATATTCCACTACTAAGACGGCCACTCTACTAAGCCGGCCACTTTTTCTTAGTATTACGAACTTTATATATAAAAACTTAAACTACTCTACACTAGCTATAGATACTTCGTACGACTTACTTATATCTAAAAGAGAATCTTCTTCTATATCTTTCTAGCACGTATAAGAGTTATAGCCTGTCCTCCCATACGTTCTATAGTGCCGTTACCCTAGTAGAGCTCTTTCTTAACTACCCCCACCCCGTGCCTTCTTTAATATTATACGACTAGTAGAATTACTTGTAGCTACCTGTAATGCTCTTATACTAAACTCTAGTATTCTACCTATCTAAATTCGCTTTCTTTTACCCCCCTAGCGCTTTATTACTACTACTAATTACTCTTTAAGCTCTTATACGTGGGCCTTTACAAGCATATTCTTATATAGTATCATCTTAGCCTCTTTAATAAGCTTTAAAAAGCCTTCTTATACAGTAATTAGTAACTATACGAAAGAATCTCTTATAAGCTTTAACTATAATCTAAATGTATGCGAATTACTTAGTATTCTTAACGTCTAAGGTATTTCTAGCTAGTCTTACTATAGTAGGGTATAAAGACGTATATTAAGACGATTAATAACTCTCTACGTATTAATAGGGACTATTCCTACTACCTTAAAGGCCTTCTTATAGTTATTAGATGTAAACACGTTAAAAAACGTATCTTAAAAGGCTAGAAGGAAGCGCTCCTTATTAATATACTAGATATAGTAGCGTGCTAAGTCTTATACGCGTTAAGAGTACTTCTACTTAAGAGGCGAAAAGTAGACAACGTTAAGTAGCTAAAGTATATGTAATAAATAAGTAGGTATATAGAGAGTAAGGATTCTTCGTACGAGGCAGTAATCCTTAAATTCTTAGTTAAGGTAGCTCTTATAGCTATTAAGGATAAGCAGTCTATATAACCCTACCTAACGCGTCTTTATATGCTTATTAAAGTGCTTTAACTACGCTAGACTAAGCTTATTATTTATCTAGCCGTTCTCTAATACTAAAAGCTTTAAATCGTATAGTATATCTACTTCTTCGTACTAAGTAGAGATATAAATGCGTTCTTTATAGATAATAAATAGTAGGGTAGCGTATCCTATAGCGTAGATACTCTAAATAATAGTAACCTACTTATAATTACCTAGCTAAGCAAGAGTAAGTCTTATATAACGCTCTGCGCCTATAACTACCTTTATTAAGCTAATTACGCCTTTCTAAAAGCTAGTTTCATTAAAGTTATAGATATTATCTAAATAAACCCTATACTTCTTAATTATCTCTTATACGAGCTTAAACTACGCGTTAATTATCTCTAGATTCTCTTACTAAATTCTCTAACGATCCTTTACTTAATTAAAGGCTATTCTAAGCTTATCCGTACGCGAGACGAACTGCTCTAGCTAGTTCTTACCTAAAGGCTAGCTACCTTATACACGCAGTAGTTTCTCTACTATATCTACTACTTTATATAAATAGAGGGTAAATTCTTATAAGTCTAGGTTAAGAATATATCGTACGATAGTTTACTCTTTAGACTTAGTTAACTTCTAGCAATTTAGCTACGCTATAAGTTAAAAGGTAATTTTCTTTAGCTAATTAGAAAGGCGTTAATACTGTACGTTATAGGCTGCTATAGCGCGTTAAATACTCTTAAACTAGCCTATAAAATACGCTTAAATCGCAAGAGTAATTCTACCTTCTTACTAAGTTAATATCGCGTTCTATTATTAAAACATTGTCTTTTATACGTAAAGTTTATAATGCTAAGAAAAAGTGGCCGGCTCAGTAGGGTGGCCGTCTTAGTAGTAGAATACGTTGGATATCTTCATCTATAATACTATACTTTACTTCTATACTCTAAACCCGCGTAAACTAGCGCTTAATAAGCGCTAAATCTTTATAGAGAGCTCGCTAATAATTATATAAATAACTCTAGCGTATATATAGCTTAGAATTACGCTATATAAACTAATTAACTTAGTTCTTACTAACTTCTTCTCTACTACGCTCTTAGAGTAGTCTATTAGCTATATCTTATACATCGTCTCTCCTGTAGAGTTGTTCTTATTTAGCCTTAACTATTATATATTAAGTAATAGTATACTCTTCTAGTTATATTAGGCGCTTAGAGTTAGGCTTATAATTACCCTATAAGCATTATCTAGCCCGTCGTTGCTTAATTATTAATTCTAGGACTTTATAAGCTAAAGCAGCTTATTATTAAATCTAATTCTTCTTTAAATTATTATTAGAAATAGTAAAAAAAATATTTACTTTAGTATAGGCTTTAAGCCCATTACGTAGTTAGGATATTAAGCGTTATTGTTACAAAGATAGAATAGCGTGAGGAAGTAGCCTATTTGGTAGGGTAGCCCGCTTGGTAGTAAAATATGTTAAGTTTAGATTAGCTGTATTACCAATCTAGCTTATTAATCTTTTTCTATATATTACTATCTTTCTAAAAAAAACTCGATCTCTAAATCCTTAAGATAGCAACGCAATTCTTATGATTTAGATTAGAAGTAAAATTATTTATTAACTCTTATATCTCTACGAAAGATATAATTTATAAATCAAATTAACCTTCTAAGTTTATTTACGATGCTATGAGTCGAATTAGGAAAAAAAAGGTTAAGATATCGCTAGAAAAGGCGAGAAAAACTAATGCTTTAAAGATAACTTCTAGATTTCAAAGAGCGATTAATAGAGACTTAACTAAAATCCCTAAAATGAAAAATAGAAGATTATGAAATAAAAATAACTTATAAATGTCTATTAGAAGCTAACAAAGGCTTTTAAAAGAAAAAGGTTATGTTTTATATTCTAATAGAAGACAAAGTTTTAACTAATTTTAAGGATAGATATCGCCGAAAACCCACTAAAGAAAGATTTAACGAGCGAGAAAATATTAATTTTAGTAGAATTTGATTTTCTAATATGTTAGTAATACAACGTAGGTACAGTTCTAGAAAGGAATCCATAAGAACAAGGCAAAAATTCAAAATTAGAAAGAGATTGTTGAAATAATGGAGGTGCTACTTATTCTATAGCTAGGTCAGAGGTAGAGTCGTCTACTTGTCTAGCAATAGACTTAGAGGTAGCGAATCAATAGATTACGTTATATACACGTAATCTTTATCTATCTCTTACGCTACTAATACACTCGTTATATACTAGTAGTATAATAATATAGATCGCTAGGGTATAGCGATCTAGTAGATTAATAGATTAATCTTATCAGAGATTAGCTAAGTAGCTTAGATCTTTAATACGCCCCTTTAAGCTAGGCAGCTAAAATCTAAGATATATCTATTGGATTTGCTTATGATTAGAAAATCTCGAATCTTCTTAGCGTTTGTTACCTTCGTAAGATAATTAGCTAGTAGGCAGCTAGTATTTTAATATTATAGCTAGATTTGTTTAGCCTCTATCTTCTCACGCAAGAAATAATATTAAATATTAATATGTTTAGTTCTAGCGTAATAGGTGGGATTTCTAGATAGCTAGATCGCACTCTAGCTGTTAGAGTATGTCGTAACAGTTTTATTTAATAGTATATTAAATAGTCAATCAATCTCTTTAATAAATAAGATTAGATAGATACTCTATTTAGTTAATTTGCGATATGCTATAAATTTGGCTTCTACGCTTAATAGAGCTACTATAAGTTATAGCTTTAATAGCTAAAAAATTATATAGTAGTTCTTATTAAGTTAAAGCAAAATATATATCCTATCGTAGATCTTCGACTATTAAGATCGCCCCCCTAATCTGCATTCGTGGATCTAATCAGCTTAATCTAATCTAATCTAACTAATACAGATTAATCTAACTTAATAGATCTAGCTTAGAAGTTAGTATTAAGTTAATATAGTAGTCTAATCTGCTTTAATTAAGATAGATATCCCTAGGGGTAATTAAGACTACTAAAATACTCTAGACTTAGATTAGCTATAAATCTAGATAGAAGACTAACTACGTTAGTAATATCTAGCTAAGTAAAAGTAGATAGGTAGATTAGAGAGCTAATTTATTATTAAAATAGATTAGTATCTTTTGCTATCGCTATCTAATTATTTTTGCTAAGCTTTGTGCTATATATTAAAGAGGTATTTACCTTAGTTTAACGTTCTCTTTGTTAAAACAAATAGGTAGCCTTTAAAGATAACTCTCTTAGGTGATATAGATTAATTTATCCAATCTAATAATTTAGATACTAAGAAACTTAGATATATAACATAAATCTTTTATCTCTAGATCTAATATATTCAATAGATCGCATACCAGATTCTTAATCTTTTACTCTTTTTAGCTAAATATATGTAGATCGTCCATATAAGTAGCGTTTATAATCTTCTAATCGTAATTAATATATATAGCTATATTAATAGATAGAGATTAAAATTCTAGTCGACCTAGTAGGCTTACCAGTAGCTTCTACTATTATCTACTCGCTTATTTTAATCTATACAGTACCTTATTAAGTAGGCAGACGTGCTAAGGGTATTTTAGACCTATAAATCCTTCTATTTACTTAATAAATATTATAGTAATTTTACGAGTATTTAGGAAAGCTAATCTAATATCCTAGCTTTAAATAATCTAGTCTTAAGCTCTAGCTATCGCTGGTAGTAATCTAATAAGATTAGGCCCAGTAGTATTAGTGAACGTTTCTTAATAGTTAAGGCTATATTCTTATTAAAATCCTCTCGTTACCTGATAAGCTTTAAAGATATAGTTATTATTTTATTAGTATTTTTAGTTAAGTACCTAACGACCTTTAAAAACTAGAAAGCTAGTAGGCCTTAGTATAAGCGTCTAGGTATTATTCTTTAATAGTTAATCTAGCTTTTTCTGCATTACTAATAGATAGTAATTCCTATTAGCGTATTGAAGGACTTAAGCGTAGTTTTTTAGATTAGTAATATTCTTAGGGGGAAATAATATTTCCTCTAGAATAATATCCTCTATAGAAACTTTAGTAGATAGACCTAATATAGCTGTTCTAGCTCTACTCTTAATGAGAATAATTAGATTCTTTGTAACTATTCTCTATTAATTAGTAGATTAATTAGTAGATTAATAAATCTTCTAATTTATATTCAATGTCTTTATCTAATCTCTCATTAAATAGAGATTTTGATTAGTTTCTTTATTAGTTTCTCGATTAATTTTAAGTTGAGATTTATAATTGTGAGCTAAATTATTAAACACTTCTTTAAGTATTCTTATATCTCACGCAGTTACGATCTTATTTAACTTTGGATAAATTAATTAGTATAAATTACTACTCATATAGCTAGTAAGATCGTATAGCTAGACTTAAGAAGTCAGTTTACTAACAAATTCTTCTAGCTCTTTTTGATATGCTAGAGATCTCTAGATTTTGATATTGCTAATATTCACTTTATATCTAAAACTAGCTTTAATTTGTGTTTAAAAGCTAATAGAACTTTATAGCGTTCTATTAAATAGATATATTTCTAAGAGTAAAGCTTCTGCCTATAGCATTTTTTATATTTTAGATTTAAATAGTCGAGCTTTATTCTTATTAAATAGTATTTCATTAATCTATCAAGCTCTATCTTTGCCATCTAGATTAAATAGAGGGGTGAATTAGAGTTTAAAACCTTTTCTATTTAAGAGCTTCTGCAGATTCTTTATACTTAGCTTATTATCACATTAGATAAGCTTTATATACTTTAAATCCTGTATCTTAGCTTATTTAATAAAAGCTTTGACTAGTGTTATAAGCTCTAATCTAGATATAAGAAGATTGAATTCTAGATACTTAGTATAGTAGTTAAGAAAGGCTATATAGTATCTATAGCCCTTATTTATTTTTAGCTTAATAGGCCCTCTTAGATCGCAGTTGATAAGATCGTTAAAATCATTAACTGGAGTTGAGAATAGATCTCTACTTCTTTTACTAGTAAATCTGCTTTCTAAGCATCTCTCATAATTAATAAATAAGTTACTAGTCTTAATATTTAATTTAGTCCTATTAGTATTTTCACGAAGCTTATTTAAGCTTATTTTTCTAATAAAGCTGAAACGACAGTGTAGTAGAGATAGCTAATTTTTCCAATTAAGAGATTTCAATTAATTAAGCTGTTCTAATAGCTCTAATAGATCTAATCATCCAGATAGATTTAATATATTAGATGATAGATTAAGCTAATCTGATTAATCGATTAGTTATAATACATTATTAATCTCTATATAGATCTGACTAGTTTAACAAACATTGCTAATTATAGTAGAGATCGCGATCTTTCGAGCGTATTATCTTTTAGCTAGTATCTTACTAAAATAAGTAATTAGACTATAATTCTTAGCAAATAAGAACTCTGCTCCTGTTTAGACTACTTAATAGAGACTTAATAGATCAACACGAAAGTCTAGTATAAGGAGAACTTCTTTTAGCACTACTAATCTGCTAGTGCTAGTGAATATAATTAGTACTTCTCCTGTACCTATTACTAGTAGTAGTGTTTTTATATTACCCTATTTAATATAGATGTTGGATACACTAGTGAGATTCTAGAATAGAGTTTAACCGCAGCAGATATGCGCACTAGCTCCACTATCTAGTATCTACTTAATAGATTTCGTAGATTAGATAGATCTAGTAGTATTAATATAAGTAATATTCTAGTCTACTGATATAATCGTAGATAGAGCTTCCTCTAATTTAAATAAGCTTTGGCTAGTACGCTTTGATAGATCTTTTTGCTAACATTAATTACCTAGATGCCTATTTCTTCTATAGTAGCTATAGTGCTTCGAGCTTCTATTAGATTTCTTAGTTAACAAGAACATTTCTATATCCTTAGATTAATAAGATTAATCGAATCTATAATCAGATCGATGGCGTAGATTAGACTAATAGAGTAAATCGGATTAATAAGATTTAATATAGCTTCTTTAGAACGAGCTATTTAAGCTAGTAGAGCTGTTGTTCATAAATTAAAGACGTTCAGATGTGTCAATAATCTAGCTGCACATTATTTCAAGATTAATTCCTTTGTTTCATCTAAAGTCTTACGTAATCGCAGTAGTGAGATAATTAAATTCTTAACTTATATTATTAAGTATTAGCGCAGTAATAAATCGATCAGGGAGTTCAATTTAACGAGCTTTTAAGCTCAGAGTAAGCCATAATCGCTTTTAAAGATAGATTGTAACGTTATTTTAGTAGCTGACGAGTGTGGTATTAATTAGATCTTTGCAGATTAAGAAATTAGAGCTAAACTCTTTCTAAGAGTATAGAGTTTCGAGATTACTCTATAGCTCTACTAGGCTAGTGTACTCCTTCGTCTGAAGTAGTAGTCTATCTTCGAGACTTAGTCTAATCGTAGCTAGCGCCTTCGATTCCTTTTCTTTCAATTTGTTAAACGTATCTAGATATTAATCTAGTTAATGTAAGATTAGATAGATCTATATCCATCACATTAGCATAATCTTGCTGAATAAGAATAGATCGAATCCGCAGTATCTATATGTCAAAATCTAATCTCTCTTTAAGCTTTGGTACTTTAAAGATACTATTAGCTTTTTTAATCTATTAGATCGGCTAATAAGCTAATATATATACTAATACTATCACATTTACTATTCTTTCTATAAAGCACTCTAGCTACTAATGAATATAGATTAATATATTACAATTTACTAAATTAGCTTTCGATAAACTCATAACTTAGGTATTTTGCTTCTTAAGAGGCTTGGAGACTTTTTACTAATAGGCTTTTTACTAGTATCTAAAGTTTTTTAGCTTCTTTAGCCATAGTTTTCTCTTAACCCTTGTTATTACCCTAGCTCTTACTAAGAATCTAGCCTAAATAGTACTAGTTCTTACGTAAACGCGAAGCCTTTTATAGTAGATTTTACTAGAACCTTCGAATAAACGCGAAATCCGGGCTCATAACTTGTTAAAATAATAGAGTTGCTACTTGTTCTATAGCTAGCTTAGAGGTAGAGTCGTCTACTTGTCTAGTAATAGACTTAGAGGTAGCGAATCTATAGTTTCTAGGATAAAAAGAGAGAAATAATGCTAGGGGATAGAGATTAAAGAATTAGATTAATCCGATCTTCTCTTGTTGTCTGCACTAGTAGTCTGATCTATGCAATCCGCTCTGTGCAATCTTCTCTACTTTCTATCTAGTATTCCTATTACTAGTGTTTATTCTAGCTGGTAGCGATAGATTACGTTGTATACACGTAATCTTTATTTATCTCTTACGCTACTAATACACTCGTGATACACTAGTAGTATGATAGAATAGATCGCTAGAGTATAGCGATCTAGTCGAATGATAGATCGATCTTATCAGAGATTAGCTAAATAGCTTAGATCTCTAACAGATCTACTCTAAGCTCGTTTATACCTATTTTTAGATCCCTTTGAGATATTAGTTCGTTAGGTACTTAAACTAATATACTGCCCTCTCTCTTCTTTTTATAACTAGTTCTATCGATATTTAAAAATCTTTTATGTCTATTTATATATATATATATATATACTATATTATTACGTTAGCCTACTGAGGCGCTTCTAAAGGTATATTACCTTATATCTCTTCGCGTAGTTTATACGTTTATAAATAAAATCTATATTATAGACTACTATTTTAGTACTAAGAAGTCTAAGAAATATAATTATCATACTTAGTAGAAGAAGGAGTACTTTTTCGTAAGTTGGATATATTTTCTCTTAATTATAATACGTTACGAACTCTAATAAATTCTAGAGTATATTTAGACTAAGTTTACTAATTTTATTATAGTAATAGACTTAGTCGCTACTATCTACTATGATGATAAGCTAGATAATAACTAGTACGATACTAAGTAACTTATTTAGTCCACTATTCTAGATATAGCTTAGAAGGTCTAGATAATGAAGAGCTAAGGGAAAAAGTTATCAATAGTTAGACTTCTCTCAACTCCGTACTAAGTACTAGTAGAAATTTAAATAGTCTATACTATTTAGAAAACTATATAGTAGTAGTAGAAGAGATAGTAAAGGTAGATAAAACTTATATTCTAGACTCTATAAGCATTAGTTCTAAGATAAAATTAGAGAAGAAGAAGAAGTGGATAAAAAAGTCTAAGAGAGAGATAGAAAGGACTCTATTAGTAAACTAGCGTAGTCTTAAAGATAAGAAGAAGAAGAAGAAGTCTTTTATCTTTTCTATTAAGTAGATAGTTTAGAGTAGTAGATAACCAAATTAGCTCTAGTTAGATTTACTATAGAGATATCCTAGTTTTATTTTATTATACCTATTCTTAAAATGATTTTTCTCTTTTCTCTATATTCAATTATCTTATAGTAAAGCTATATTCTTTATACTCTACTTCTATACTTAAATTTACTCAAATATAGAATAGAGTAGTTCTAGTTTAGTAAGATCTTACTCATAGTGGATTTTAAGATTATTAAGAGGTCTTATAAAGTTTAAAGTATAGTTATTATATAGAGTATCTAAGATATAAGATATATAATTTCATAGCTAAAAATTTAACTTCTTACTCTTCTACCTTTTAAATAGAATTATCTAAAAGCTTAGAAGCTTTATATGCTAGTAAGAGAATTTGAAGATTTTTATATAGTAATTTTAAATTAAAAATCTTTTGAATTTATAGCTCTTATAGTAACTATAAATAATGTAAAGCACTACTAAGCCGGATACACCACCAAGCCGGACACTTTTTCTTAGCATCACGAACATTACTTATAGAGTAATATATCCCAACCACGTAAAGAGATATTAACTTAGAGAGAAGGTAGATTTACTCGTACTATTTAGGCCTATCATACGGGTTAGTTTAAGAGTATTCAACGCACTGCTGCTATCTATAACGTTCCTTTTTAGCGGCTTTCTAATCAGCTTAATAAAATCACTTTTTAGCCCTAGGTATCTCTAAACTACTATAAACTAACTATAATTAAGGAGCAAATAATTATATAATATATTCTTAATCTAGATCTATAAGAATTTGCTCTCTAACTATATAAGGTAGCAGATATAGTAGAGAAACTACTACGCGTATAAGATAGCTAACCTTTAAGTAAGAACTAGGTAGAGCGACTTGTATCGCGTTTAGACGAGCTTATAATAGCTTTTAATTAAGTAAAGGACTGCTAAAGAATATAGCAGGAAGATCTAGAGGTTATTAACGCGTAGTTTAGTCTCGTATAAGAGATAATTAAGAAGTATAGAGTATATTCTAATAATATCTATAACTTTAATAAGACTAGCTTTTAGATAAGTATAATTAGCTTAATAAAGGATATTATAGGCGCAGAGCGTTATATAAGGCCTACTCTTACGTAGTTAGGTAATTATAAGTAGGTTATAGTTATTTAGAGTATCTACGCTGCGGGGTATATTACTCTACTATTTATTATCTATAAAGAATACGTTT
Organism: Bipolaris sorokiniana ND90Pr; assembly: GCF_000338995.1. Lineage (NCBI taxonomy): Eukaryota > Fungi > Ascomycota > Dothideomycetes > Pleosporales > Pleosporaceae > Bipolaris > Bipolaris sorokiniana. The sequence continues at coordinate 255,694 of NW_006911900.1, read as the reverse complement.
ATATCTCTACTTAGTATAAAGAAGTAGATACACTATATAACTAGACGCTCTTAGTATTATAGAACGGCTAGACACATAATAAGCTTAGCCTTACGTAGTTAAAGCACTTTAATAAGTATATAAAGACGCGTTAGGTAGGGTTATATAGGCTACTTATTCTAACGTCTATAAGAGCTACCTAAACTAAGAATTTAAGGACTACTATTTTATAAAGAAGATTCTTACTCTTTATATGCCTGCTTATTTGTCGTATATACTCAAGCTACTTAACGTTGTCTACTTTTCGCCTCTTAAGCAGAAGTACTCTTAATGCGTACGAGACTTAGCACGCTACTACGTCTAGTATATTAATAAAGAACGCTTCCTACTAGCCTTTTAAGACGCGTTTTTTAACGTATTTACGTCTAATAACTATAAGAAAGACTTTAAAGTAGTAGGGCTAGTCCCTCTTAACGCGTAGAGAGTTATTAATCGCTTTAACGTACGCCTTTATACCCTACTATAAGAAGCTTAGCTAAAAACACCCTAGAAGTCTAAAACACCTAGTAATTTATATAAATTTAGATTATAGTTAAAGCTAGTAAGAGACTTCTTCGTACAATTACTAATTACTGTATAAGAAGACTTCTTAAAGCTTATTAAAGAAGCTAGGGAGAGACTATATAAGAATATGCTTATAAAGGCCCGCGTATAAGAGCTTAAAGAGTAATTAGTAGTAGTAATAAAGCGCTAGAGGCGCAAAAGAAAGCGAATTTAGATAGGTAGAATACTAAACTTTAGTATAGGAGTATTATAGGTAGCTGAAATTACTTCTACTAGTTATATAACATTAAAGAAGGCGCGTAGTAAGAGTAGTTAAGAAAGGTCTTAGCTAGGTTAACGGCACTATAGAACCTATAGAAAGATAGGTCATAACTCTTATACGTGCTAAAAGAATGTAGAAGAAGATTCTTTGTTAGATATAAGTAAGTCATACGACGCATCTATAGCTAGTATAGAGTAATTTAAGTTTTAATATATAAAGTTTAAGATGCTAAGAAAAATTGTCTGGCTCGGTAGTATGTCCGGCTCGGTAGTGCTTTACGTTAATAAATATTTTCTCTCTTTGAAATCATTTTAAAAGGCCTTTTCTATTTTTTTATGAGGTAATATCTAAGGTAAACTAGAGTAAAATTTATCGTTGAATAAAACTTCGTCTTTAATTTTCTAGTTATTAGAATAATAGTATTAGTTTAATATAGTTTATATTCAACTTTAGACTGTATTTGCTTACGCTTTAGTATCTTTGTAAGCTATATATATTTTAGTAACTACTATAAAAGAGTCCTTATAATTAAGTCTATGTATAATTAGTAAGTTACTCTTTCTTTAATTCTAGTTCTAGCTTTACTAAAGTTTAGTTCTATATACAATCTAGTATAGAGATATACTAATAAACAAGTAAACTAGAGAAGTTTTTACTTAATTGATTAGCGAAAATAACCTATTCTAATTATCTTAGTAGCAGACAATAGAAAAATATAGTCTCTAATAAATATAGTTATTTATAATCTTAATTTAGGTATAACTTCGTTTATAGTAGATAGTAGATAGTTTTACTTTAATATTTATAGTTTAATAAACTTTGAACTAGACATTAATTGTAAATTAAAGACCTTTACATAAAATAACAGTTTTAGGCGTATAACTGGAGTAATAAACCTACAAAATAAATATATTATTAAATATTAAAAGAAAAATACAAATAAATATTTACAATATATATATTAAACTTACATCTCTTTATTCTTGGTTTTATATAGGGTATTAGGCACCACCTAATATAGTGGTGAGAGCGATGAGAAATAGTAGATTTTAGTATTTTTATTACTACTATATCTGATCTTCCACCTATCTAAATTGCGGCCTAAACTTAGATAGTTATATCATAACCTAGAAATTACTTAGTAAGCTAGATATAGATAAGATATATATAAATAATTATTATATATATCTAGTAGATATATATTATATATATAGGAGTTTTTACAACGTACTAGTAGTTTTACAAGAAACTAGAGTTCTTCCACCTTTAAAATTACCGCGTTTTCTAGTATATTCTAAGCGAGATCCGTGCCCACGCTTAACTTCACACTCGTCTGAGAATATATTCTTTTTAAAATCAATATTAGAAAGCTCTTTTAGCTGTCTCATAGCGTAGGCTAGTCTTTCTCTAGCTCTAGACGCGTTTAACGTTGATTTTTTAGAGTAGATATTTACTGTCCAGCCTTCTACTCTAAGAACTCTTTGAAGAGCTCTAGTAGAAACTTCTAGATTATTCTCGCGGATTAATCTAGAATTTATCTTCTTTGGGCTCTTAGTTATATGCCTATTAATAGCTCTTCTAGTCCTAGTAGAAAGCTTTGAAACCCGGCCTCTACTAGCTCTTTCTTACTTAGTAATGTTTTTCTTTTTTTATTAATACGATAAATAGCGTTATAGATAGATCTTAGAGGCTTCTAAAAGAAGATAGAAATATTTTTAATAGCTATATTAGCGTTAATAAGCCGATTAACTTCAGCTTCAAATTTAGAAAGTTTCAGATCCATCTAGAGGAAATAAATGTAACGATGTTACAACTTCGCCATGTATCGGACCAATCCCAGAGCCGGATCGGAGGTAGTACTCGCCGCCCTCTTCATCAACCACTCGTTGTGAGGTCGGATCCGATTCGGATCCGACTAAGATAAGTATATAAGGAGACACTCCCTGTAGCTAGCTCTGTAGACTTTTGATATCCTTTCGTACAAGGCCTATAGGTGTCTATTCGAATTAAGGCTCGTTTGATGTCCCACGCACTCCCATATGCCTCTGAGTGACACTACCGCCGATACTGATCCGAGTAGTCTTGCCTGCGCCGTTACAATAAAGATCTAAGAGACTAAGAATTAAAAGAGTAATATATATATAATATTTTAACTAATTGCTAACTAATATACCGCTTATATAAGTATAGGCTAAGTACTAGATATATTAAGAATCTATTATATATATAGGCTAGAGTAGCTAAGACCATTATTACGTGATCTATATATCTACTACTACTATATATATAACTATTAGCTATATAGCTCTATCTACTCTAGATTTCTAAAAGTTCAAAATCTTTTAGAATTTTTCTAAGTATTTAAGTAATTATAGATCTACCTAATGCTGCAGTAGAATATCACGTAACACCTATGTAAAAGACTAGAAGATCTTAGCTTTAAAAGGCACTAACTTTTATATCTATAGCCACTATAGCTGCTGAGTAATTATGTTTTAAAAATAATAACTTTGTTTACTTCGTTTTTTTTTGTCACCCCACTGTAAGAAACTAAGTACTTATCAAGTTTAATAAAGAATGGTAATATCAATAAACATTAACTTAGGCTTAAGCTAATTTAAGCTTAAATTACTACTAACTAAAGGCCAAAAGGATAGTAAATTGAACTTCATTTTATATTTTCTAATTTAGTTCGAATCTGAAAAGAATCTTATTATAAGAAGTAATAGAGTAATATTTCTTCATAGATAATCTATAGAATAATATACCTACTTTAATTCTATTAGAGGCGTTAGTCTTTACTTTACAATTATACTTTAGTGAATAGTCATATAAAATAGAAATTTATTAAAAAACTAATTATAATGTATTAAGACCGTAATTATAGTCTGAATTTAATATAAAGAGTCTAGAGAGACTTTATTAAGTAAAACAAGGTTTGGTATATCATAAGTATTTTAAAATATAGTAAAATTAAATCTTTATGGATTTTGAAATTAACTTTTTACTAGTAATAGTTATAGCGGGTTTCTAGTCCTATAGAGTATTAATGTTTTCTAAGTTAACTAATAGACTTTAATTAGTAAAAATTTAGCTTAGATATTTGTCAGAGTAATGTAGGATTTACTTCTCTTAATATTAACTTGAAGTTTAGTAACTTATAGCTTATTTAGTATATTATAGATGTAATAGAGGTAGTTTAAACTAGATGTAAAGTCTACTAAAATAATATCTACATAAACTATATAGAAATTATCTCGATAATTGATTAGTAAATTGTTTATATTCTACCAACATATAGCTAGATAATTATACAGTATGGAAAGTATTACTTTGTAATTATATATATTCTATAGTAAGTATAAAATAATCTATAATCTTCAAAGCTGGAGTTTATTTAAACTTTATTAGACACTACCCGAGTATTCAGCTTTATAAATATCTAAACCTAATATATATAAACTAGTAGATTATTTATTAATATTATTAACTGAGTATTCCTTTAAGTAATAGCATTTAGATTATAGTAACTTATATAGATATGTAGGTCTCTATTAGGCTTTTAAATATATCAATTAAAGAAGGTAAATCGATAGTAACTTCAGTTAATATACTCTTTTTAGAGATTTTTTTAAATACAAACTTTTATAGCTTTTAGCTATTTAGGATTCTACTTATAAATAAGATTATATCAATTTAACATATGCTTTATAAGAATAGTCATAGAGTAATTATCATAATATTTTAGTAGCTCAATAGTCGCTATTCTACTAAGAATATATTAGTATATAGAGTAGTTGGAAACAAACTCAGCTGTCTATTAATTTAGGAATTTTAAAATTAGTTTGTTATAAATGTTGAATAAGATAGAATTTATCTTATAGATACTAGTTATATAAGAATTTATTCTTCCTCTATTTCATAGTATAAACAAACGTATTAGTAGAAACAACTACTATAGATGATAAGATATATTTTAAAGCTAGAGCCTAAATAGACTCTAAGTTAAACTGTAAAGATAGTTAAAAAAGGCATATTTAGAAAATTAAATAAAGTTTCAATATACTTGATTTTTTCCTAATATAGACTAATATATCTCTAGTACTTATCTTCATTTTGGAAGAGCATCTTTACGCGAAATATTTAGTTATGTATTCGTATTAGAATAGAGTAATTTTTTTAATATAGAAATAGGTAGGATGAAATTATAAGTTAAAAAGTATTAAGCTAGCTATATAAATTAATTTTAAGCAATATCAAACTTTGATTAAAATCATTATTTCTATTTAATTCTTGACATGTAATTATCAGATCATATGTCTAAAATCATAAAGAGGTAGTTAAAAGTCTTTTTTTAATACTATAGATATATAACAATATATACTTATTTATTTAAGTCTACACTTGGTTATCCAATTTACAAACTATAATTTTAAACAGTAGCCTTTACATAAGTACTAATAGAGCGCTAAATAAAGAAAGTGTAATAGTAGAATTTAAATTCTTTTTTTGCTCTAGTAAAAACTCGAGATTCCAAGCTAACTCTATAACGCTTTAAATGTAAAATAACGTGTGGGATTAGTGAGCTGGCCGCCCTACTAAACTTAATGTGATATTCTACACAATTGAGCCATAATAATAAGAGATAATATAATTATATTTTATTATAAGATAGTCTATTATAGTCTGTATTAAGTCCTTTTATAACCTTAGGTGTAGCACTTCGTGCACGTTAGCGGCGCGCGCTGGCGTCTCTTACCCGCCTAGCTCTGGCTAGTCTCTATAACTACCCTTTCTGCCTCTGTAGTAAGCTGCTAAGCCTGCTGTACCTAGAGAACTCTACTAGATGCTATATATTAACGCTACTAGCTCTGCTTCTATTATTAACGTTAATTTTCTATACGTAGCTTCTTATTCTTCTCTATAAGTATTATTGCTAATTGCATTATAAGTTAAGTGCTTTTCGCGAGCTAGCGTATCGCGATACTTATTAGGCTCTTTAGCTACTAGCGCAGCCGCTCTTAGAGATAGCGTAGCTACTGCTAAACCTCTACTACTATATATAGTGTCTCTATCTGCGCTACTGTCTATGCTGTAACGTTATTATCTATAGTAGTCTATAATAGAGATAGCGTTTAGATAACAGTTAGCGACGATAGAACGCGATCTAGATAAGAAGAGATAAAGCCTATCGCCTAAAAGCCTACCTAGATATTCTACTGCGTGAATATAGTCGGCCGGATCTATGTATAGGCTATAAGAAAGTGTATTTTATTAACATACTAGACGCTATAGTGGGTGAGCTTCTTTACCTCGCGTCTGTACGCGCGCTTAAGAGAGGAGTAGTAGCTTATGTCTGGAGGCTGTAGAAAGTGCGATATATAAGACGGTATATAGAGAGTAATAATCTTATTCTCTATATAGTACTAGTCGAACTCTAGTATAGCGTAGCTACTGTAGCCGTCTATAATAAGAAGCTAATAGACTCTAACTATACGAGCGGCTATATACTAGTTAAAGTGCTTCACCTACTCTATATCTAGCTCGTCTATTATCTAGCTATTGTCTAAGACGCTAATAGTCTAGTCTAGTAGGAGGTTATAATACTAAATATCTTAGTGGACCTTACTATATAGAATTATAAAGAGTAGAAGATACTAGCTAGATACATTAATATACTTAATAGCTGTTACCTACTTATAATTACCTAGCTATATAATAACTACGCGACTAACTCTATTAGCGCTAGTAACTACTTTTAACGTTGCAGTAACGCCTATCGCGAATCTAGTCTTATTAAAGTTATAGATATTCTAGTTAAGGACGCAGTACGTTTAGCGCGTCTCTTCTATTAGCTTAAACTAGGCTGTAATTATAATAGAATTCTCGCAGGAGGCACGCTAGCTATATCATCTTCTAGTCTACTTTATTTAAAGCTCTAGCTAGCTCTAGATAAAGCGTAATACCTATTTATTACCTATAGATTATAGAGGTAGATCTTAGCCACGCGCTGTAAGTAACGCGTCTGCTATCTATCGTACGTTAATAATATAGGGCGGAAAGCCTTATTAATTTAGCTCTAGAATCTACTAAATAAGAGACTACTCCTTACTAGGTAATAGCTTACGCCTAGTATACGGAACCTCTAATCGTAGCTAGATACCGCGGAGGCGTATCTAGAGTGTTAATTTTAGTATGTCGTACGCTTTCGCAAGAGAGTAGATAGATTATTTTAGATTATTACGATAAGACGCGATAGCAAGGCTTATTTTACCTTCACGAGAGGTCTATACAGAACGTTATTGTCGTAGCATAGTAGTTATTATATAAAGTGTTGCGTTAAGTTTAGTAGGGCGGCCAGCTTACTATTCCGGCCAGCTTACTAATCCCGCACGTTAGTAGAAGTACTTAAGTAATCACTTCTATATAAGTTTAATAGATCCATCTTTATAAAATTACCTTAATTATTTCTAGACTATAGTATTTTTTTAGCATTATAATTTTCTAACCAAGTGTGATCTACATAATATTTATAAGTATTCTTTTAAGCTTTTATCTCTACTTAAACTTCTCTATCCTATAGAACTAATAAGATACTAGCTTAGTAGCTAAACTTACTAGAGTAGCAGTAATTATAAAAAGTTATATTATCCAATATAAGACTTTTCAATAGTAGTTAAAGAATAGAGAAATAGGCGTAGTAGAGAATTTAAGCTAGGTCAAACTTAGTATCATAGTTAGAGAGTGAAAACTTCTAATTTAATTATAGATTTTATGTTATTAAGAGTTCTAAAGCTTTACTAGGTTAAGACTCTATGTACGTATATAATATTATATTTCTACTTTCTATTTTAAATGCTGCTAGATACTAAACTACTGTTTTTAAATATATCTCCCTATAAATAATCAAAATCTAGGTTTAATGCTTATAGCACTAGTATAATATTTTTTAAAAGATGGAAGAACTATCAAAGTCTTAATATAAGCTTTTTTTTATCTATACTAATACTGTAGTCTTCAAATTCTGTAAAGATCTTCTTCCTTTCTATTAATACATAGTACAAAGCTACACAACTCTCTACCTATCTATTTCTAAATACAAAATATAATTGAAGTAGTATGATTACATTTTGAATACTTAACAACTATTTTTACTCTACTTTAGTAAAGTATTATAGCTCTAGATATTCTTTTACTATACCTATTATATAACTCTATACTAATACTATTCGTAAACGTTTACTTTAATAGTAATCTAAGTTTATTATACGCTGATTATAAATACAAGCTTATTATAACTAAAAGATGAAGTCTACTATATTACTTAAGTAATTAATTAATAAGGTGTACTTACTTAGTTTAGTTTATTAAGAATTCAATATAAGTAATAGAAACCTTCTTAGTAGTTAGCTAAATTATCTAGTTATATTTAGAGAGGTTTTTAGTAGTAAAAACTAGTATATTTCAGTTGAAAGTATATTCTTATATTCATTATTTAACTAAGGTATTTAGTCTATTAGTTTCTACTAATAGAGTACTAGTATGATTCTTTTTTAATCCCACTTCTTCCTCTTTCTAAATAGTAGGCTATTCACTAGCTATCTTCTCCTATTAAAGTTTCTACGTTTTTTAGTCAGTGATCCTTTATATTAGGTCTATAAAATAGTTATAATTTAGTTAAATATAGCGATTAATTTCTAGATTAATAAGTTCTTAGTAGTCTCTTTATCTCCACCTTAGCGAACCTTATATAGCTTTTCTAATGTTAACTTGACTTATATAAGTATTAGAATTCTAAACTACAAGGCTTTAGTTAATAGAAAATTAATAAAATCTTATTTATAACAATATTAAATATAATAGTACAAAGTTCTAGATTCACGTTAAAAATACTTCGATTTAGACATAACCTTATTAGACAGCTATAATGATATTAAAAACTATTACTATTCGTATTAAAATCTTGAACATAATATAATAGCGTAGATAGGACTACTTAAATCTATATTAAAATAACCATCACTTAAAGGTATATAGAAGTGCGTAGAAAATTAAATCAGTCTTAATTTAAATAGATATTTATAAACCTTATATAAAAGAGTATTAAAAATCTTTTAAGCTACTATAGAAAATAAGTAAAGTTTTATATTAGTAGATCTACTGTAGACTAGTGCGTGCCTATATTTAGATCCATTTTAGATGTTCGTTTAGTAGGTACTTAAACGATTATAACTTTAGTCCGTATAGTGCTCTATTTAGTAGGCAGATTTACTATGAGTATTACAGATCTTAAAATCCTTCTGGTTACTTAAACAATATTATAGTGTTAATAAGAGTTTTTAGAAAAGCTTAATTAATATCCTTACTTTAAATAATCTAGTTTTCGGATGTAGTTGCTGCTAGTAGCATTTTAATAAGATTAGGCTTAGTAGTATTAGTAAATATTTATTACTAGTTAATGAACAATTCTTATAACAATCCTCTAATTACCTAATAAACTTCATAGATATAGCTATCATTTTATTAGTATTTTTAGTTTAGTACCTAATAATCTTTAAGAACCAGATAGCTAGTAAGCCTTAGTAAAAGCGTCTCAATGTTACTCTTCCATAGTTAATCTAGCTCTTTATATATTACTAATAGATATTAATTCTTATTAGCGTGTTTAAGAACTTCAACGTAGTTTTTTAGATTAGTAATATACTTAGAGGTAAATATGATCTCCCTTAGAATAATCTCCTCTATAGAAACTTTATTAGATAGAGTAACTATAGCTATTCTAGCTCTATTCTTAGTTAGAACGATTAGATACATTCTAACTATTCTCTATTAATATATTTTATAAGCGAGCGGGCTATATAAGTTAGTAGGCTACTTTACTAACTTTACCCATCTCTTTACGTATATAGCTCTACTATATCTAAATAAAATTCATATTTATAAAAATAGTCAATGAAGTACTATCTAAAGCATTTTTTTTATATATAAGTAAATTATAGCTACTCTCTCTATACCTACTATACCACGCTAGAGCCTTATAGCTAATACCTAATAACTCTTCTTCTTAAAGCTCTTCGTAAGTAATCTACCAATTAGCCTTATACTTAGTAAGTAGATCTTCTTTAGCTCTCTTCATTTAACTTCTTACTTTTCAATCTACTTCTTATTACGCTACCTGCGTTTTATTATAGCTTTATTTACCTTCTTACGGCTAACTATCTAATTACGTATAAGCTTAGCTAAGAGCATTATCATCTTAGCTACTTTCTTAAGCTATTTAATTACTATAATAAATAAGGTTATTAATAAGTTTAAATACCACTAAATATAATCACTTATTAACGTAGATTAAGCTTTAAGCTTACGTGTATTACAAGGCGTACAAGCCTACTAAAGAGCCTCTATAATAGCTAGTAGAGTAGGCGTATAGAGCTCTATATTAATTCTTAATAGAATTCTATCTAGGTAGCGATAAGTAAGGCCTATACTATTAAAGGTAGAGTACATATTAGCTATCGTAAAGAACTAATTAAATACTGCTTTAGACGCTAGTCGAAACTTAAGTTTAGTAATATAGGTTAATATAATAGTAGATTAGACTATCTACCTCGCGGCTATACGCGCGCTTTAATACTAAAAAGTGTTAGAATAAGGAGAGTGCTACTTGTTTTATAGCGAGCTCAGAGGTAGAGTCGTCTACTTAACTAGCGATAGACTTAGAGGTAGCGAATGAATAGGTCCTAGAGTGAAAAGAAAGAAATAATGTTAGGGGAGAGGGACTGAAGAATTAGATTGATCTGATTTTGTCTTATTGTCTGCACTAGTAGTCTGCTCTGTGCAATCCTCTCTTATTTCTATCTACTAGCTATTCTACTACTATATATATCAGTTATACTAGATTTTAGAAGAATCTATCTCGTAGTAGATTACGTAGTTATAGACGTAATAGATAGGTAAATCATATAGGGATTAGTTAACTAAAGAATCTAAGTATAGTGCTGAGCACCCGGATTATGTCAGAGATTACCTGATTAGCTTATATCTCTAACAAAACATATAACTTTTATTGTTTTTTCTAACATCACAGTGTAATAAGATTAAGATAAGACTTAATAATGTTGAACATATCCGTAGCATTAACCCTACTAGTGCGTAATGGTATTAAAAGCTAGATTCATTCGTGTTAATAGATAGAGCTTCGTATAGATGCGCGTAGTTACCTTTTTAATTATGTACTTTACTTATTAGTCTTAATAAAACTAAGATATCTATTTCTTAAACAAATATATCTAAGAAGACTAAAGCCCTAATAATTATAGGAGAGATTGGATGCAGTTTGTTATCGATAAGAGAGAGGCTTAGGTATATTTTTGCTTTGTGCAGATCTATGCGTTTTGATGTACATTATGGCGCCCGCATCCATGCATTCAGCGCTCGCGTTTGAACTACTAGCAACATGCTCAGTAAGTCCTTCAGAAATGAGATAGAATCGCAAACCATTTACTAACAGCCCTAGGTCACCCGGGCGCGCGCTGCGACGCTCCATCTCCCTCATGGGCCGGTGCCCCTCCCCATCTTCATGCCAGTTGCGACCCAGGCCTCGCTCAAGGGCCTTACTCCCGATCAATTAGAGGACCAAGGATGCTGTCTTTGCTTGAACAACACATATCATCTGTAAAGCAAATATGTCTCGTCGACTGTTCCTGAGACTGACGGGTAGGAGAGGTCTCAAGCCTGGACAGGCGACACTCGACTCAATAGGTGGCGCGCATAAGCTGCAGTCATGGCGCCATAACATTCTTACAGGTATCACCCACATGCCAGCTCAAACATGAAGAGTCAAAAGCGCTAACGGGTGCAGATAGTGGCGGGTAGGTGGATATGCCACCTTGATTGCAAAGAGAGCGTTAGGCTAACGCGATAACCAGCTTCCAAATGGTTTCTCTACTCAAACTTGCCAAAGTTACAGAGGAAGGCGTCCGGTTCCTGAGTCCTCACGATGGTTCGCCTATGTTACTAACGCCTGAACACTCGATATCCCTTCAAAACTCCATTGGTAGCGATATCATCATGCAACTCGATGACGTTATTGTCACCACATCTCCCGACCATGCGCGTATGAAGGAAGCCATGGAACGCTCGGTGCGCTGGCTTGACCGCTGTATCCAGGCCCACAAGTACCCAGAGAAGCAGAATCTGTTTTGCATCATACAAGGTGGATTGGATTTGGAAATGCGTAGGGAGTGCACTGTCCAGATGGTAGCACGGGATACTCCTGGAATTGCCATTGGAGGCCTTTCTGGTGGCGAGGAAAAAGAGTCCTACTGCAAAGTTGTCAAGACATGTACTGAGCTGCTTCCCCAGAAGAAACCTCGTTATGTTATGGGCGTAGTATGTCGCATTGTCCCGCTTGAGCGAAGCGCCTGCTGACCAGTTACAGGGTTACCCGGAAGACCTGGTAGTGTCAGTGGCTCTTGGTGCAGATATGTTTGACTGTGTGTGGCCAACACGAACCGCTGTATGTTATTTCTTGTTCCCCTTCACTCAAGTTATATCACTAAAAACAGTTAGCGCTTTGGCAACGCCATCACATCCCGCGGTTCATTGAACCTCCGTAATGCTATCTATTCGGAAGACTTCAGCCCTATTGAAGATGGTTGCAACTGTACTTGCTGTCGACCAACATCAGCAGGTGGTCTCGGTATTACTCGAGCCTATATCTACCACGTTACTGCAAAGGAGACAGCAGGTGCTCATCTTCTTACCATGCACAACGTTTACTATCAGCTGAACCTGATGAAGCTCGTCAGACAGGCTATCATTGAAGACCGATATCCGCAGTTTCTCAGAGAATTTTTCAACAAGCTCTACAACGGGCAGAAGGACAAATACCCTCGGTGGGCGGTTGACGCCTTGAGAGGTGTCAATGTTGACCTTCTCAGCAATGATGCTTAGTTTTCGGGAGATCAATCAGCTACAGATACCGAGCATCGCTAGTAACAAAAAGCTATACTATTCACACTGGCTGATCGACATTCTTTTCAGCATTTCCCATTCACATGTTCACACTTAATCATTCCAAAGAGTGAGCCATGATCTGGTAAAGTGATAGCATTACATTCTTCACTATCTACCAGGCAATGTTGAGTTCCTAGTAGGTAAACACGATGTTATGCCTGTTATGCTTATACAAGCAAGCAACACTTGGCTAGCGGGTTGACAAGGGCCAAGAAGTATGTTCTTGAACACTGTTTCTGTCTAAGCGCTACCCTATAGCCCAAAGGTATTATGCTTCATATTCAGGTGGAGTCCAGATTTTCGTGCCTCCAAATGCGGGTATCACGCGACCCAGCACACCACTGAAACTTTGGACAAAAGGATGTGAAAGTACGCCTGTGACGTTGTTGAAGATCTTGATACCCCATTCAGTTTGTGGATTTGCGATCTGAGGAGCACCCATTATAAGTCTTTGGGCCTTGTCGACATATTGCCTAGTGATACGTTCATAACTGGCCAGAGCAGTGGGAATATCGTTGGGCGTCTTTGATAATTCGCCTGCAAGAACATAGGCGCCCACTATTCCCGCACCTGTACCCTATGGAACTGTCAGCATGTTTGGTTCGAGAATAGGACGATCGAGCCTATGGGCAGGAGAAGGAGACAAGTCACATACCACACCAGAGATTGGACTCGGACAATACGCTGCATCTCCTACCAAAGTGACGTGTCCCTTCACCCACGTATCCATCTTAACCTGCGCAATCTGCTGCATGTAGAAATCATCTGCTTTCTTCATCTCTCGGATACAGCGTTCTGCCTGGAATCCAGCGTCTGAAAACTCTTTTTCAAACCACGCTTGCTGTTCTTCTCTTGATCCTTTCTTCAGCAGGCGATCAATCTCGTCAAAACGGGAGAGATTAGCATCGGTCACAGCAAGGTATGCTTTCGTCGTACCGTACTGGTCCGGTCGTAGGAGAAATAGGCGGCCGCGCGGTGCGTTATACCATTGTGCATACTGGGTGTCAGTTGGATCGCGCGGCATAGTGAACAAGGCGGAGTATTGCCCTAGGCGGTACAAGTAATCGTCGTTGTTGGGACCGTGACCGAAGACGAGGCGTCGGGTACGTGACATCTGACCATCTGCACCTACAACCAGATCATATCTTGTAGGAGCAGTCTTATTCTTGAAAGTGACGTCGACTTTTCCTTCCTCTTTCTCCTCAATCGCTGTGACCATTTCGTCAAAAATGAAGGTTATTTGGGGGTTGTCTTTCACAGCGTCGTAAACGATACGCGCCATGTCTCCACGGAGTATCTCGTACTCGCTCGTTGCTGCATTCAGTTAGCATACATTTACCACTTTCCCCTATCAGTGATTCGTCTCATTTATTAACATGACAAGGCTTTCATGGAGATTTGGACTCATGACGTACCACTCTGGCGCTCTTCTTCTCCTGTTGCCTCAAAAGTCGCTCTCGTTTTTCCATCACGGTATACAAACTGCATTCCGACCTCGGTTGTATTGTATTCTTTGACCTTGTCTAATAGGCCCATTTTCTTTACAATAGGCAGACATGATGAGCGAAGGTCGACTGCCTGGCCACCTAAGCGTGGTTCGGGGCTACGTTCAATGATGGTAATTTGTGAGGATGGAAGGAGGCGGTTTAGCCAGTAAGCAAAACATGGGCCTGCAATACCAGAACCAGATATCAAAACGTTGAGAGAGATGGCGGATGATGTAGGCATTTCTGCGGAGGAACCAGTAGTCTGAAAAAGGGTTAAATGGCTGAATAATTGAATTGGGGTCGAAAGTGTTGACAAAGAAGGCAGAGAGGATTCAGCTGAGCAATTTAAGGCTATCGAAACCCTTGGTCACGAGCAAATGGTTGCACACGCTATCCCATAGACTCTCTCTCGGGACATAAATCACTTTATCTCCGCACGAAACAGCAAAATTGATTTCAGGGACAAAGATCAGGTATTCCCTACTACGGATGTCTTGAATCATTTTCAACCAGATCGATGGCCGGAAGCTAATCTACTGGGTTGGAATGACGTCAGCTAAGGGTACCATACGCAGTATTTAGTGGGCACGATATATTGGCAGCAGGGTTGGATGGGCACTCTGAGTAGTTTTGCTTGGTTGTTAAGCAGCACCGCGCCTGTCACAGTGTCGTTGGGACGCCTGTTGCGGAAGTCCGTAGCCCAGCATCGGGGTGTCGGGGCATGGACAGGCACCGAGCACGGTTGTTGCCGAATTGGAGCACGCCAGTGGGGAGAGGAACTGGGGTGCTGGCGAAATCTGGCCGACGCTTCTGCGCCTGAGTTTGCCTGATGATCGAGTTACACATGTACCATCGGTGAATATAACCATCTATCGTCTCGGCAATCCTTCAAGATATCTGTGGCAGGGCGTATGAAAGACGCCTTTTCATAAGGATTTTTCAGTCCTGTGCGACATGAGCGCACCAAGCTCGTCATACCTGTTGCGCAGAGAGATGTTGCAGTGAACGTTATCAACAAGGCCGTTTGCGCAAGGCTGTAGTACGAACTGTGTCCTGAGACTGGGCTAGAGAAGGGGCAATAGGAAACCATTGGAATGCTGTATGAATGCATAAGTAATCAAGGGCTGGGCCTGGCTACAAATTGCTAGAGAAGTGTTCTTCATTCGTCAACGCCAGTATTGAAAACATTAAATAGCTAGATAAACATATGGTCCCCGTGGTACTTGACGTTATCTCTGTACACGGTTGACTTGGCAGCAACCTCAAGCTCGCGCTTAGGAAAGTCCTTGAAAGACTGGGCATAGGTCGCGACCGAATGAGCAATGAGCTACGGCGTGTAAGTAAATCGCTTGTTCGTGGTCACCGTGGGAGATGGAAAGAACTTACTTTTGTGTTGATGACCCAGGCTGTGATGTTGACATTGCCGACATCGTCACAAAGCTGGTGGTAACATGGGTCATACCAGTCCCCTGCCTTGCCGCCAAACATGCCAACCTCTTCCTTCGTCTTGATACCTTCAGCGCCAGTCGCAATACCACCGCCTGGAATGCCGTTGCGAATAAATCCGTCATAGTCACTGCGACCATCAAATGGAATAAAGGTATAGTTCAGGCCCTGATCCTCATACCACCTAATGTACAGATCGCGAAGCTCCTCCGATCCTCTCGGGTTCACGGCATTGGTGGCATTGTAGATTTGGTAAGCAAAGTTAGGACTGGCCATCATATCGTAATCCATGAACAGACGGATCTTTTGATTCTCCTGGTCGGAGAGCGAGGCAACATAGTAATCAGAACCGAGCAAACCTTCTTCTTCGCCGGCCCACCACGCAAATCGGACACAGTTGGAGACATTGAACTTGGTGAGCTGGGAAGCGACCTCGAGGAGAGATATTGTACCCGAGCCATCATCGTTGATACCGGGACCCTCAGTCACACTATCGCTGTGGGCGCCGAGCATGACGCAATTGTCGGAATCGCCTTCAGTGGTCTGAGCGACAATGTTGACAGTTTGGATTTCATTGACCTCGGCATCAATATAAGCGATGCCATCAACGTGCTTTCCCTGTTTGAGCTTCTTCAAGACTGGCTCTGCTTCCTCTCCAGAGAGACCAAAGGTAGCAATATGGTTGGGCGATGGTGTTCCCAAAGTGCCCGAAACAGGATCCTTTTCATAGTTGTATACGACAGCCGCCACAGCGCCTTTGCGACCAGCGTGCTCGGACTTTGTGCCAAATGGGCATACTCCGCGCTGGATAAAGGCAATGTTGCCCGCCACGGAGTCGGGGAAATCGGATGCCTCGCAGCCTTGGTTGTTAACGAGGATGATATCACCGTGTACGGGCTCCTTGTCCCTGGTTGCTGGGGTCAGACCCATGGGTGCTGCTGATTTGGGCACGCCATCGCCAATGACCAAGCGCGACTCGAAGACGTTGCCAGACACGGCAGGGAAGGACTGGTTGGAGATGGTGTAATAGTCTCCAAGCTCGAGCAGAGTCTCGTAGATATATGATAGGGTGCCGAGATGGCCTACAGGGGGGTCAGTCTCATCGTCTTGACATGGACACACACACCACGTGAAGACGCGTACCAGCGCTACCAATGACTCTGGTCGGATGGTTGTACTCGGCTTCACCAAGTTTGGCAATTTCATACAGCTTCTTCGCGCGCGTCATCAATCTATCGCCACTGATGAGCTCCTGAAGCTCTGTCGAGTTGACTAGCGGCTTAGTCTCTTGGGGGTGGCCGAGCAGCGCCTGGTTGCTCGACGACAGCAGTGGGATCTGAAGCGCAGTGGCGCTGGTTACGGCCGCGCACAGCGCAAAGCCGGACAGGAAGACCATGATGTGCAAGTGGAGAAGGGCAGCGATGGATGTAACAGGACGAGGGATGACAGTTGCAATCACGGTGTTTGTTTGACGGGCGGATCGTCTTGTTGCCGTGACGCTAACACGCGCCTGCCCATGACGCCTGTCCCCGTGCACCAGGCCAGGTCACGTCGCACAGGCAGGATTCCTTTTGCAGAGCATTGAGAGTGTCGTGTTGGAGGAGGCTGAGCTAGACGTAAGCAAGTGTCTAAATACACGCCATCACCCTAATTTCAAACACATGTTTGAGGATGTAGTTTGTTCGCCATGCACACAGTGAGCGCTAGCCCCCGAGGTCCAGGGCATGTCGATAATGTAAGCAAATAAGTCCGTAAGTAGTACGTATTCAAGGAAGTATGTAATTGCATGTCTCTGAGCTACGTATGTGCTAACATGATCGGTTGCAACGGGACAGCTACTTGTATGATGGTTGCCCATGTCCACATTTACTGGAGCATCGGAGCTAGAGGCAAAGCGTTCTCTGTAGTGTACTTACTAGTTACGGCGGGAGATGATCGTCTTTGCTGGGGGGGGGGGAATGTAAGCGAAGATATGGTGGCCATGGAGGCAGCCCGTCGCAGCCCGCTGCAAAGCATAGCATAGCGGCCACGAGGATGCCCATGCAAACATTCCGAGGGGCGTGGTTTCGGCGTCAGCACCAGGTAGAGTACTTAGTCCATGAAGGAAAACCGTGCGGTATTTACTCCTTCCTGCACAATAGTGGTAGGACATATTCCATGAGACGGCGAGAAACAGGGACAAGTCCGGCGCCCCTTGCGACGGTGGCTGGTAGGCTGGTAGGCTAAGGCGTGTCAAGCATCGCCAGGACACAGCGGGCGATGCTTGGTGACGTGTCTGCAGCAATCAAGGCCAGACGGGCAGTGAGAACGGGCTGGCCAGAGCCAATAGCCGGGCGCGGATGCGGGCGCGACGTTGCAGGTTGCAGAGTTTCGGTGTATATGTGGTGCAGCAAAGTCTGGCTGGCGGACCAAGCATCGAGGCTGTGCCCCAGCCCATGGAGCCATGTTGCGACGGCCCGCAACGGGCAAACAGGGAAACACCACAGCCATGGCCGCCCGAGATGACGCCGGCGCCCTTTACATGCACCAGCTCCCCATCATGTGCTTGGTGTTTCGTTCCTTTTTATCTCGTCTACTCCTACTCCTACTCCTATTGCCGCCCTCGCATGCCAAACACCTCGCACGCCCGCTCATCCTGAACCTGACGGCGTCAGTGGCCCCGAGCGCTGCAATCGACTACACTACACAATCGGCCCCAGCCAATCGCCATCGTCATAGTCATGGCCCACAGCTCCCGTCCCTCGCGCGACTACCCCCACGCCCACACCCACGGCCATGGCCATCGCTCCTCGCGCGACCGGGCATACAGTACCGACAAGCCTCGTAGTCGACGGCCCTCAGAAGACCATCGTGGCAGACGGCGCGAGTCGCTGCCGCAGTACAACCACAATGGCCACAAAGTCTCAAAGGGTATCCACCCCGAGGGCGAGAGTGGTAGGAGTGGCTTCCACCCCATCAAGTTCCTCGTCATCAGCGGCAAGAGCAGCAGTACCCCGTCCATGCTTGTCAACTTGCTATGGCCCATTGTCCCCATCGCCATTGCCCTGGTCAGTGAGCCTCATTGCATACACAAACCATTGCACCCAACCCACACACTATGCTGACCCCTCTCGTAGCACTTTGTAAAGCCGGAATGGCACCTTGCCGTCTTCATCACAAACTACATCGCCATGCTGCCTGCTGCCAACATGCTGGGCTTCGCCGGTCAGGAATTCTCCCGCAAGATGCCAAACAAATCGTTTGCCGTTGTGCTCGAGACGACCTTTGGCTCCATTGTCGAGATCATCCTCTTCATGGTTTTGCTCCGAACCTCAAAGGGCGACTCCAATGTTCAGGTCATCAAGGCTGCCATCCTGGGCTCCATTCTCGCCAATCTGTTGCTCTGCTTGGGTTCATGGTACGCCTCCAGTGCCCCTGTCCTTGTTTCCGCTGTCATCTAATGTCAAAATCTAGCTTCATTGCAGGTGGGCTCAAACACAACCAGCAGGAGTTCCACGAGGCCATTTCTGAAAACGGTTCTGGCCTCATGCTCGTTGCTGCCAGTAAGCTCATATCTGCATCCTACCGCATACTCAGATATGCTAATACCCCATAGTGGCTCTTGTCCTCCCTGCTGTCTTCTACTCTTACCTCAACCAAAATCCCGACTACGAAAGTAATGTCGACATTGCATACAATACCCGCCTCATCTCCCGTGGCGTAGCCATCATCTCCATCGTCGGCTACCTTATCTACATTGTATTCCAGACGGTTTCCCACGATGGTCTGCTCCATGAGATCTACGAAGAAGACGACGCAAAGGACAAGGACCGCCACAAGGAGCTCAAGAAGCCCAAGCTCACCTTGATCGAAGTCTTGGTAGCCCTTGTCATCTCCTTGGCTTGTGTGTCACTCGTCGCCATCGCCCTGGTTCAGGAAATCCCATACATTGTAGAGCGCGGAGTCAGCGACGCTTTTGTCGGCCTGATTCTGATTCCACTTGTTGAGAAGATTGCCGAGCATCTCCTTGCCATTGACGAAGCCTATGACAATCAGATCAACATGGCCCTCGCTCACGTTCTCGGCGCCTCGATCCAAACGGCTTTGCTCAACGCCCCTCTAGTTGTCCTGGTTGGCTGGGGTCTTGGTGTTGGCATGGACTACAACTTTTCCATCTTCGATGCCGTTGCACTAGTGCTTGCAGTACTCACTGTCGGTTCGTTCCTTCGTGACGGCAAGTCCAACTACCTCGAGGGTGTACTTTGCGTCATGACCTACATCATCATCGCTGTTTGCGCTTTTTACTTCCCAAATCCAGCCGGTCATGGTGCTTCAGCAGGCCATGGTGCTGCAGGCGGGGCTGAAGGCGGTGCTGAAGGTGGCCACTAAGCCTTCATTGTTGAGTGGTTTAAGCATACAGACCGCCGCAACATTTGCTTCGGTTTGGGAATTACATAGCCATGGGGTTGCGGAGTTGAGTCCAGAAGGCCTAAGCCTACGTTGTTTAGATTCTTGAAGTAAGCATCTTTGGTGCTCTTCCCTTGCAACTAGCTTTTCTTTCCATTTGTACACTCTACTTTGTTATTTCATACAGCGTACTTAGCGAGCGAATTATATCAATTATTTCTTTGCGCACACAAAACTGATATCGTCATTATTTTTGCCATTATGCACATGAAATACGAACAGCAAACCACAAGCCTTCGCTATGTACATACTGTACTGTGGGATGCGATACAGACCTGTCGGTGTGGGGGAGGGTAGCGCAGTCGTCATGCCACATCCGCACTAGATCGCCACGCACAGACCACCACGCACACACTTGCCGAAATATCGACCCAATTCTCCTAACTCTTTCTTCAGCGATAATCCCACTAACCCGACAGCCACCGCCCCTTCCCACGACAACCTCTTTTCCCAGCTCACACAAAAAGTCGCCAAAATGGGTCGCGTCCGAACCAAGACCGTCAAGAAGTCCGCCAAGGTCATCATTGAGCGTTACTACCCCAAGCTGTCTCTGGACTTCGAGACCAACAAGAGGATTTGCGATGAGATTGCCATTATCGCGTCCAAGAGGCTCAGGAACAAGATTGCCGGATACACCACTCATTTGTATGTGCAACTGCCCTGCTGAGGGTTTGCTGGGAGTAATTGGTGATTGAGATGCCGGACGGTTGAATGGCAGCCTTTCAGGACTCACGAAAACCAATGGCTCTCACCACAACCCCCACTACAGCGCGATCACCAACTTTATCTATCCAGTCACAAAGGCTAACAAGTTGTAGGATGAAGCGTATCCAGCGTGGTCCTGTCCGTGGTATCTCATTCAAGCTCCAAGAAGAGGAGCGTGAGCGAAAGGATCAATACGTCCCCGAGATCTCCGCTCTCGACTTCACTCAGAACAGCGAGTCTGGCTCGCTCGACGTCGACCAGGAGACCAAGGACCTGCTCAAGAGCATGGGTGTAAGCATTTACCTTGTGCTAGTCTTAATTCTAGGCAATCCACTAACTTGAGGAACAGTTCGACAGCATCCCCACCAACGTCGTCGCTGTCTCTCAGCAACAAGTCGTCGAGCGCCCCCGTCGCTTCAACGACCGTCCAGGCCGCTCGTAGATGCGAATGCGAATCCACGATCGCACGGTCTCCCTTCTTCCTCCCTTCTCGATTTTCTGAAAATATGGTGTCTGGGAAAGGGTTTCTTCTGCCACGATTATGGCAAGGTTTTACGGCTATATACGGCGGCATGATGATCAGGAGTCAATGAAACAAAAAGGTTCTCCCCCCACTAGGTGTCGCTGAGTTCTCGTGTTCTTCAGCACGAGAACGATGCTTGATTGCCATTTCCCCTCCCCTTGCCCTTATGCTTGACGTGATACTAGTGTGATGTTGTGGCAAGGTGCGTAGCTTTCTGACTGGAAGTGTCATTCTTGAGTGCGAACCCGGTTCTGTCAACCTGGAGACATATGTGGCTTATATTCTATCCATTGTTGACTACTATCGATTTTCTCCCCTCGTTCAATGTTTTTCTTTCCGAGAACAGGCATCTCTCTATTCTCATCTCTCGATGAGATAGCTCTCAAAAACAGAATTCTTGAAGACCTCGCTATTCCTTCTCAACTCCTAACACAATTTGCATACCCGAGGCTAGTGCCCGAGGCATGTCAAGGCCACGCACCAGTATAGTAGTCTGATTGTTTGTTCACATCTGATATAATCGAGACGCTCGGCTCATTTGACTTAGTTGCTTCCTCACCACCTCCAATTTGAATGTCTCTTCAACCAACATCCAACACGGCCTGATGTAAGCTACTTGGCCTGCTCTTCAACGCATCTTCTGGTCCTCGCTTGATCTCCATGGTCCTTGCGGCCGCCAAAGTGGTTGCACCTGTCGACACTGGTTCTGTCATCGTGTTTGGCACAGGTGCTCCTTCATCAGCACCCACAGTAGCCCTGGCAGAAGGCATAGTGAGATTGTTACAAGTATCAAGCGAACCGATAGCAGGCAGATTACTTGTGTCCTTGAGGCTCTGGAAATCGCTCCGCATAGAACTCCAACCCTTCTTGACTACAGTTGGTCCGGGACCTTTTTCCAAGCTCGGATATCGGCCATGATAGTCTTGCGTACGCTTCGTAGGGTCAGTAATGAATGCCGATGAACTGAGCATCTGAAGGCGTGAAGTATTGGGTGAAGAATGAGCAATAGTCTTTGCACGGAAGCTGATTTTGTTGCGAATCTGATGTCGTCGACGATTGATGTATATAACAGTCCCGAGACCGGCAATCAAGACAGTGAAGACAGCGGTCGTGATTCCTGCTATGGCAGATACTGAGAGAATCATATCGCTCCAAAATGACCGATCGAATTCATAAAGAATGGTTTGTCGGAAGAACATGAGGGTGGAACAAAATCGTTGCGAAATTGAGCATAAACAGCCACTGACTCTACACATCAACAAGGTGTGTCACAGAATCAACAAGAAGTTTTTTGAGAATAGGCTGCTTACTCAATGTGGTCCTGGTAAAAACGATAAGCCATGTGTGACATTGTAGCCGACGGGAGGCAGTATATGGCGCAGACATCCGATTCGTATGACAATGTCAAAAAAGGATGTAAACCCATCACCAATGCCACATCCGAGAAATATTACAAGTCCACAAGTGGCACCTTCAAAAAATGTTACTTTATATTGAGGTAGGTTCGGTTCGAAGATGGAGACAATATTGTTTCAATTACTTCCCTTGACAATGCATGATATCACTCCAATCTTCAAGAACCAATCCTGCAGAACTTATCTATTACCCGTTTCTACGGTAAATGGAGCTTTGTTCCTCAGAAACTCTGCCCCCAATCAAGCGGTTACCGTTAACGCACGTTTTTGTTTGGTTTTGCAAACGGAAGCTAAACGGTATATAGATGTACACGGTAAATGTGATGAGGTTGTTTGAAACAGTTATAATGGATAGAAGATCATTGTAAAACATTAGGAATGAGCTGAAATGATATATACAGCTAGGATTGATTGGATGTACTTGCTGAGTAGTGACATGGGGCTGACTTGGGCGAATAACACTGCCCACCTAGTCGTTTAGTCAGCTGGTCACCCGCTACATCCCTGTTTCCTTGGATGTCCTTACTGTAAACGGCTCTATGTGTCGTACCGTTGTATTAACGGGAAGTAATCGTAGCAGGTAAATTGAAAGTGTGCCGGATCTTCCCTATCTTGAGTTCTAGACAGCATATCCCAATGTCAAAAATCAGACGCTCTAATCATATGATGCTCACAAACGAATCTTGTGAGTTGCTTTTGATATAGACTTCTGAAAGACGTAAATCCGTGCCACAGGATGCGGGACGTTCTAAACACCTAGAGTTGTCTTTTATGTCATTCTGTGTTTGAATCCCAACAAATGTCGTGGTCTTGCCTCTATGGTTGCAACAGTATGAACAGTTGATGAAAGAAATGGAATATCGATCGCCGTGTGTGATAAGTATATCAAGTCAGGCGAACCTGGCCAAGATACTGCTCACGGGCTCATCCATTCAAGTACTTTCTGTGTGAAAACATGTTTTGGTGGTTGGTGAAGTGAAACGACATCAGCGAAAACACACCAAAGCATACGATGAAGTTGTCTGTGATACTGAGCCTGACAAGGTACTAAAGAGAGGAAACCTCCTTCTGGCGTGTCGTGGTGCATGCGCCAAAACTTTGCCCTAGGCCGTTTACAACCATGTCGTTTGGACCACAATTTGGCTGGGGTGACGGCACGTCACGTGCAGCTCCAATGCTCTGCCAAGCAGTCCCCTAGCAGCGCTAGCTACGCGAGCGTGAATGTTTTCACCTACACTCTTGTTCTGACAACCCCAACCACCCCGCAGCACTCGGCCTCAACCACGAACGTCTATCTCAACCGTGGCCGGCTCATTTCTGGACCTTTCTTCTCTGTAATTACATACTGACTTGCAAGTGTTCAAGTTACCCCATTCGGTATATCAGGTCATCTGTCGCGCTTGGATCAACATGTCACCTGCTCCAATCGACCAGACTGTTAGTACCTTGCCCTCGTCGCCACCACAGCAGCACCCCACTCCCAACTGTGAGTCAATGCCTATTCGAGATATGTCCTATTAAGATCTAACGCCATGTACAGCGACACCTATTCCTGCTTCCAAACACTTTGATGATATATTCCATGCCAAGTTCATGAACATTATTCAGGAATGGAAAAATGACCCCTCTCGTGGCCAACTTACCCAAAAGGATCGCAAGACTTTCATCGAGACTGCGTTTTCCGAAACTGACGAGCTCTACTTTGGCCAACGCGTAATGTCCGACAATGACATTAAGCTTCGCGCTCTTACCAAAGTCTTCTACAAGGTATTAGCCGAAGAGCCCTGGTCTGAAGACTGGATACGCGCTCCGGATGTTGAGCGCAAGCTTTCCAAGTTTGAGATGCACGAGGACTCGGTTGCACTTGCAAAGAGATACGGCTTTACCACTCCACGCGAGGCGGTCAAGGCTGCACGTGAAGCCAGTGTCAAGAATGCCGATATTCTCAAGGAGGCGCAAAAAGAAGGAAAGATAGTCAAAGATCTCAAGCTCGACCGTGGCCCGTTTGACGACATTGAGATTGTGTATATTGCCGGCACAGTCTCATCATCAGCGACAAGCAAGATTGATCGCAATAGCATCTACCCTGTCTCAGTATCCTCGGTCGCCAATGTTCTCCAGAACCATATTTGTCGGGACATGGTGCGGCCCTACTCGATGGCTGAGCGCTTTGTCAACTGCACTGACACAAGGGATCTTGAGGAAATGCGACGATTTGCTTGCAACGTGTGCGACTTTTGTCCCCATCTCCTTGATAACGATAATGTCAGTTTGCTGGTAGTGCTCCTCATCCTTTCGCGGTCCGATTGTTGTCGCCGTTTTGAGGCCAATGGCATCCGTATTGAGGGCTCGACCATCAGTCATCGTAAGGCCGAGTGTATGAAAAACAAGATGGGATGGAGGACAAGCGAGGACAAGAAGCCCTACGACAATTTTGCTCAGGAATTCCAGACACGCGTCAAGAATGCCTGCTTCCCAGCTCCTCGAGCTCAGCGAATTGGCGGCCGGAAGCCTGCGCGCACTTCTTCCACTCCTACAACCACTCCCATCTACCTTCACAGTCCAGTCGGCTACATGGCAGCTCCTCACGCCTATCAACACCACGCCAACGCCGGCATCAATATTCCTGCCCCGCCACCCTACAATGGATTATCGCAGACAGCACCCAACACGATGAAGATGCAGCAGCCTTTTGCATCGCCTGGTGGCAGTAATGCAGAGCCCATGGATCTTTCTTAGATGCATCAGTGTCTATTGCATAGAGGCGCTACCCCTTCTCCTTGGACTGTCTTAATGCATCGATATGGCGTCTTCCTGGTAGTTTGTAGCTTCTTCAAAAGGGATATTCAAATGGCGTTTGGTAGTTGAAGGGCGGTTGAGCATTCGTAGCGGTGGCATTATGCGAGCTCCGGTTTGACTTGAGCCACTTTGATGTACAATAGCCGAATTTTCGCCTTTCATGGCTATGTAATGTAAATCTATTAAGCAGCTTGGCCTCGTTATAAGTGCATGGCAGCGTGGTGGTCTAATTGTGATTGCTATGTCCATGTCGCGAACCATGGCAGAGCGTGAACCCAGTCAAGAAGGTCCAGGTGTACTAAGAAGATCAGCCCTAGTGCCCATCAACCGAGCTCTAGGCATCATGTGTGCTTTTTGGCGTATCGTTTGGCCCTACTCCAGTCGTTGACCAAGTTCGGTTGCCAAGCCAAGGGGTCGTTGGTGCTCGACGCAGAATGATAATGTGTTGATCGGCCCCTCACTCACCGAGTCCGTAAGCAAGTAGACTGCAATCATGGAGCTCACCGGCTTTGACCTCTTTGCCTTGTTTCTTTGCTCAAGCATTTTCGGCTTGCTCGTTTCCGTATGGTCCAAGGCATGTCACTCACAACATGTTGACTTTTATGTTTGCACACTGACACTCTCAGTCTGAGCTCATCAGTGGGCGCGAGATGACGCTTGTCATGGCGGTGTTTGTGGCGGTCGTGGCAATGTTGTTCACGCAGTTTTCCACAAGCAAAGCGCTGGCTGACTTCCTGTCCGAGGACGTTAGCAGCATTCACAAGAAGCAGCTCGAGGACCTTGCAGAAGCCTTTGGCCGCCACACGGTTGGACTGAAAAGCGAGCATTACAGCGCACATGTGCGGCTACTGAATAAGATCAACGATGCAAACGTACGGTTCGATCGGATTTACAACGAGTATGAGCAAATGTCGACAAGGTATCAAGAGCAGATGCGCAACATGCAAGAGAAAGAGGATCGCATTCAGTATCTTGAAACAAAGCTTGGGGAATTTGGGCAGAGCAGGACTAGTATTGCTCGCGTTCCCTTGTCTGCTCCGGCGACGCAAATCAGCTTTGTGAAGCCACCACGTCGCCAAAGATTCAATGAGGGGAACCGATGGCCTCCTTCCACAGGCCTGCTCCCCAGGGTTGTCGAAGCTGAGAACGAGTAGTTGCTGCTGTGCATAGTGACGAGGAATAAACAGGGGTTAGGATAGACCGACTGGAGCAGGTGACAAAGGCATAGCAGGGCCGTGACTTCCGTTTTGGGCAGTTTTGGGCTTGTTGTTCAATGTGCAGGCGCGACGGGCACATGCACTTGGATCGTGGCTTCCTCATCAGTGCAATACGTGAGGTGTAGTGGATACATGCTGCCATAAGTACATAGTTAGATGCTTACTGGCCGTCTGCTTTACCTGTGCCAGGGCTTGAAACGCGTTGCTTTCTTTGAGCGAACACTGAGTGCTGTTGTGATCAAAGTCATTCTACTAAGCATCTTTCTTGTGGATGCTGCATTGCAGCACCAGGGATCCCATGTCCAAGTCTACACATATACTTGGCTTAAAGTGAGTTAAACCATTGCCGCCCCATGTTCGCACCCGCCATCGCTTGCAGGCAGGTTGACGGGTGGATTGCAGCCGGCATCTTCAAGGCCACACACTGGAATGATTTCCACCAACCCCTGATACAGGCTCGTAGACGTCATGGCGTGTCTCTGGGACCATGCAGGAACAGATGCTCGGGGTTCGCTCGCTCGCTTACTAGGCGCAGGCGGGACTTGGTCTGGCCTGGGTTGCAGGGAGGGCGACGCGACCTTGTTCTTCCGTCATAGCGCCCGTTGCTTCTTCCACACCACCAGACGTTTGCCAGAGAGACGGGCCTCGACGACGCCAACGGGGCAATCCGGGTCCTGCGACACGGCCTCCCAGTGCCAGGATGCAGAGCCAACGACAGTCAAGCCCCGCTGCAGCGCCATCCCCGCCGCGGCCAGCCAGGCAAACGACAACAAATAATGACACGAACCTCCTTTCACACCCGCTGAAGCGCCGCTCCCTGCAAACAGCCACCACCAACATGCCGCTCCCCCAGCCGCAGCCGCAGCCTCAGCCGCACTCGTCTGCCGTCCTCAACCCCACCCCACCCCGCCGTGCGCCCTCGACGCCCAACTTCAAGGCTACCCCCTCGATCCAACGCAGCCCCAGCGTAGCCAGCTTCCGCTCCTCGACGCCGGGCCTCACCCGAAAATCGTCCACTTCATCTCTACGCGGCGACGCCCCTCGGGCTTCTGTCTCGCGCCGCGCGTCCTTCAACCCCATGATGCAGTCGCCAATGCCAAAGAGCCCACTGGCTACCTCGTGTCACCAAGACAAGCCGCCGCTGCGCGCCTGTGATGTTGCCCTCGACTTCTTCAAAAAGGAATTGGCCCGCCACGAGGGCATCACCGGCGCCGTCAACGCGGGCACCGTCGTCATTGTGCACGACCAATGCTACGGCCACCGCTTCTCCAGGCCCAAGACGGCCAAGAGCACCCTCAGCCTCATCATGGAGCGGCCAGAGAGGATCTTGGCCAGTGTCTTGGGTATATCGACAGCCTATGTCCGGCTGGGAGAGCGACACGCAGACGGCAGCCACCCGCCCCATCCACACCACAACCCCCCGGACCGCGTCCCATTTAAGATCCGCAAGACCTCACGCGCTGTCGACATCACATCGCCTGTCGTTACCAACGTACACGGTACAAAGTGGATGAATGAGCTCAAGTCCTTGTGCGACGACGCCGAGAGGAAGCTGGCCTCGACAGGCAAGGAGCTAGCTCGGGATTCGCCTGCGGTTTTAGGACAGGCGTCGAAGGAGCTGCATGCTGGAGACCTTTACCTATGTCCCGAGTCCTTGGATGCCTTTCAGGGTGCGCTCGGGGGTGTCCTGGATGCCGTTGATGCCGTCTTCCAGGGTACAAGCTCAGGCGAGGGGCCTTCACGGGCTTTTGTCTGTATTCGTCCTCCAGGTCACCATTGCTCCGACGACTTCCCCTCTGGTTTCTGCTGGATCAACAATGTACATGTCGGCATTGAGCACGCCATCATGACGTACAACCTCACCCACGCCGCCATCATCGACTTTGACCTACACCATGGAGACGGGTCGCAGGCAATTACCTGGGCCCGAAACAAAAGGGTACACAACATGTCCAAGAATACACCCAACTGGAAGAAGACATCGATTGGCTACTTTAGCTTGCATGATATCAACTCATATCCCTGCGAAGACGGTGATGACGACAAGGTCCAGGCCGCCAGCTTGTGTATCGACAACGCGCACGGCCAGTCCATCTGGAATGTGCATTTGCAGCCCTGGAAGACTGTGGAACAATTCTGGGCCATCTACGAAGAAAAGTACATGGTACTACTCGAGAAGACACGGCAATATCTCAAGCATCACACCAACCGTCTGCGAACTTCACCGAACCATCCGGCACCCAAGGCTGCCATCTTCCTATCTGCCGGGTTCGACGCAAGCGAATGGGAGACTGCAGGTATGCAGCGTCATTCTGTCAACGTACCTACCGAATTCTACGCCCGCTTCACTCGTGATGTTATTCGTCTGGCTGAGGAGGAGGGCACATCTGTCCAAGGTCGCGTCATCTCCGTTCTTGAAGGTGGTTATAGCGACCGAGCGCTCACTAGTGGAGTCATGAGCCATCTCAGTGGTCTTGTAGATGGCCAAGTGTGGACCGATGCCAAGCTCGCAACAGGCCTTGCGTCCTCTGTGCGCGATCGACTTAGTGCCCTCAGTGTCGACGATCAGCAAGTCTTGACGCAGTCTGTAGAGACGGAAGCTACGCCTCTAGGGTATGATCCTTTTTGGTGGCACTCGACCCATCTAACAGAACTCGAAAATCTTGTCAATCCTGCTCCCTTGACTGCTCCAAAGAAGCCGCCCCCTGGACCTAATGCTCACTTCTCATCGCCTACGCAGTCATTCGTTGCCAAAGTCGTTGATCCCTCCAAGCTTACCCGTAACCTCTCTGCCAAATATGCCTCCAGCCCCTCGAGAGCGCCCACACCTCCTCCACCAGAGGTTGATTGGGCCACTGCTGCCCAAGCTCTCAGCAGTCTGTTGATTCCTACTGATCGACAGACGCGTAGCCACAAGCCAGAAGATCTGATGGAAGTAAAAGCAAAGAAAGAGAAACCGGCTCCGCCAGCACTGACGTCTGTACATGTGGACAAGTCAGGGCGGCAGTTGCGTGGCCGCAAAGCTGTGCCTTCATACGCTGAGCGTAGCTCGGGAGACGAGAAGTCGCATCACAAGGAGTCTCGAGCCAGTAGGAGGCAAACCATTGCTGACTTTGCTCCAGCCAGCTCCGAGGTTCCGCCGGTGCCTTCTGCCTCACGTCGCATGAGTATTGCCTCAAGTGTGTCTTCAATAGGAGACCGTAGAAGTTCGAGTCGTGAGCCCAATGTAGCAACGAGTAGAAGAGCTGTGGCTTCCTCAGCAGCACCTGTCAATGAGGTTGGCCTGAAGAAAGTACGGGGCCAGACAGCAGCGGCTGCAGCTCGCGCTGCTCAGCGTCCTTCTGCACCACGCGCGCAATCAAACTACTCCAGCACGAATATCGCACTCAAGGGTAGGGAGAACGATGACGTCGAAGCACTGACCTCTGGCCTGAAACGCATTACATTGAAAATGCCCTCAAAGGAGGAGCATGACGCTCGTGAAAAAGAGAGAGAAGAAAAGCTCAAAGTTGCAGAAGCTCCGAAGAAGAGCGGGACACGAAAAACGCCAGCGGCCCGCGCAGCTCCTGCCAAGCCCGCAGCGAAAGCGATGGGCACTGCTAAAAAAGGCACGGGACGGGCAGTAAAATCATCCAAGGTTACCTCTCCACAGGAATCAAAGGCACCTACACCTGTACCTGAGGATCCCTACGTGCAAGCTACTGCTGCCGCGACTCTGCGGCAGCCTCAGCCGGTTTCATCTCAGTATGCATCGGGACTGGTGCAAAATGGGACCCTACAGTCTCCTGATGGAACCGAAGTTCCAGATGAGAGCTTGAGAGTCGACCGACGGATTTCTGGTGGAATCGTGCAGCCACCGACAGAGCTACACGACATGGCCATAACCCCAGAGCAGATCCGTGAGCACCTGCCAATGCCATCGTTTGTTACCGTGACGGAACCATTGACAAACGCTTCCCCACCTCCTCGCGCCGACACACCACCGCCTCCACCGCCAACGAGCATGCCTCAGTTTGTCAATTACACGACTGAGAGTTTTGGTACCGCGCCGAGTTTTGCAGCGCCATCGAATGTGTCTGACCCGCAAGCGTCGGCAACTTTGCAGTGGGTGGCCAACACACACGCCGAGACTACGGACATGGCTGCGATAGCACCCATGTCACCTCCGAGCAAGCGGAGTGATCTTCCTGTCTTCACGGCGAATGGCGCAATACCTTTTGCGTCGAGCTCTGATGTACTAGGGCAAACAGCTACGGGCACAGGGGCCAAGAATGGATAGGGTGTCAGATAGGTGCATTCACCAAAGCACTTGTCGATTTGATGGATGAGTTGCCTTTGTTTTGTTATGTATTTGTGTTGAAGATTAGAGCGATTGTAATTTAGAGGGGTTATTGCCTGGCTACGCATGTCAGATATTTTTTTTTCTGTCTGACAATGTCTGGCTGGGGTGTTTGCTGGCGAATAGCGGGGGATCCTTTTTGTTCCCTTCTGTAATGCGCAAGCGAATCGGGTCAAGAGCCGTGAGGTGGATCTGAGGGTCCAAGGGCTGATGAGTCGGGCCTTCTTTGGATTTAAGCCTCGGGGTAGCGATTGCTTAGCGTGGGATTTTAGTAGAGTAGTATTTTAGGTGTAGAGTTGGTGGTGGTTTGTCGTGGTTGCCCAGGCTTGTGCGCACGTAGAAGATACCCCCAGATCTGACCATTGGGCAGTGGTCAGCGCCTATGGTGCAATTTTGTCCAATGGGAACATTCTATTATTCATGTCATGGCTGTGTATGTGGTCGAGTTATATTAATGTGTTGGATCACAAGACGAATTTTCCGTCCTCTCGTCTACTGATGATTGGCGATGTGTGTGTAGCATTGGCCTACCGCGGTACACGCTCGTATGTATGTCGGAAAGCATTCCGGACTATCTTGGCTAAGCGCCCAGGTGCCCATTCCGTACTCATGCGGTACTCGTGCAGTATTCGTATTACGCGGGCAGTGAGTGACCTGACGGCAATGGCTGCAGTCCCCGCATTCAAAAGGTTGCAAGGGCTGTATGTGGGTGGGTGGCCCGTCTGCCAATCATGGCTGCGAATTACCCTTCTAAGAGACAGGGATGGTACGGTACGCCTGGGCCGAGGGGCCTTTTGGGCAGACCAACGCGCGACATGCGGCCTGCATGGCTCCGTTAGCGTACGTGTGTGACGTACGTTTGGGTTTTGGCCACTAGTCTCCCATGCCCATGCCTATGGTGACCATGTGCACGAGACGAGATGAAGACAAGGCGTGAGGGGGAGAGGGGAACGCTGCTTGTTCGTCTTTCTTTTTTCTCTTTTCCCCCTCTCGACTTTCCCATCACTGCTGAAGTTCGTCGATTTGTTATTTTCGTTTTGTTTCCTGCTTGGCCGTGCTGCCGTGGGTTGACGGCTGACGTGCTTTGGGTGCAAGGCAAGGGCAAAAGGGTAAAGCGGGTACTCTTTTGTTTCGAAGGAACGAAGCAAGCGAGCGTGGCGTAGACGTGCCTATGCGTTTCGTCCCAGGCAGGTACATTCCGTGTCTTTATCTACTAGCTCTTCTTAACTTCTGCTGTCTATTTCTTCTCCCCTCTCTTCCCCTCCTCCTACCTCTTCGCCCCCCTCGTGTCACCCCTCCTCTTCCGCACTCTGCCATTGGTGATATAGCACAGTCAGGTCTGCCTCGAGTCTCCGTTTATTTGCAATAAACGTCGACATCCCCCCCCACCATCAGCTGTCATGGCGTCATCCGCGCCCCCAAGCAATGGCTCAAGCCGCAGCAGCCTGAATCCCTTTGCAAAGCGCGATGAACATTCCTCCCAGGCTATACTCCTTTACAAAATCACTACATCGCTCAGCTACCTCCTCCTCGTCATAACAACCTTCTACTACACGTTCCATGCCCCCAGTGGCCACGGCGCCCACCGCTTCTGGCAGAACAATATCCCCACGCCATTTGCACAGAGTAGCCTCTTCACGTCAATATACTGGCTGATTCTGTTTGCCGTGCAGCTCGTGTATGCTTACGCCCTGTACATGAGCGACACGGTGTACGTGACCGCAGCAGCAAACATTGGCTCTCATTTTATTGCAAACAACCTGCTACTCTTTGGATTTGTCAATCTCTTTGTCCGCAGCCACTTCTGGCTCGCAGAGGTGCTGCTCGTCATCAATTTTTTCAATCTGGCCTTTGCCTACTTTCGACACAGCACCACGCCCCGCGCCATCCACATTGGCATCGTCAGCGGCCCGCTTGCATGGAACTTTGTCGCCCTCGACTGGTGCGGTGCCATTGCCCTGCACACAAATCATGAGGCTTTCCGCATTGTTTGCAATCTCTTCATCTGGGGCTGGCTTGCCTTTGGCCTGTTCTTCCTTGTAGCCTACAAGGACTACACCATGGGATTTGCCCTATCGCTTCTGGCGTTTTGTACGTTTTTTTTTTCGTTCTTTCCTTCCCTCGTCCTGCATAAAAACACATAGAAAAAAGAACTATCCGCTAACATTGTCCCAATCTAGCAACGGGAGTGGGTCAGTTTCTCACTCGCCCACATATTCTGCAATTGCAGTGGATCTTTGCTTTTACTATTGGTGGTCTCTTGTTCGTGCTCAGTCTTGCTGTCGGCGTGCCGGGTCTGCTGGGTCGTGATCCTTTCCCACGCGGCCACGTGGTCAGCGAGGATAGGGAGAGGGCACCACTACTGGCTGATGACTGAGGAGCAGACAAAGGCGGGGTTCATGGCTGTTGAGCATGATAATGATAGCCTTGGGTGTGCTTCCTTTCAGATAAGGTGTACGTTTGAGGCGGTGGTTTGAGTCATACTACATTAGTGTGCAGTTCTTTTGATAGCTTGTTGTTTTACCTAGCCTATAGTTCAAGCATACCCTTCTGGTACGTCGTGGACCTGATGGAAATAGTGAGTCATGTCTGACTTGTAGGTGTATTATTACTTTATGTACACACTCCGCTCTGCAAATTGCTCAAAGTAGCAAGTCTTGATTTCCATCATTGACCCCTGGACTAATCACCATATGCTGCGGCTCATTTTGATTAACTACCCATCCCCCTCCAATCCCCCCAACTGGATCCGCAGTGATTGGGCTTCCGCCAAATGAGCTCTGTCGGCCCACACTTGCAAAATACATGTCAGCATCATTCACAGCACCCGCCATGCCGTTGCCGTTGCTGGGGCTGAGACTGCTATTGCCATTCGTCGTCACGTCCAGCTTAGTCCGCTCGGCCGCAGAGCGCTCCCGGGCTTGTTGAGCTGCCTTGAAGGTTGGCAGCTCTTCCTTTTGCAAAGCGGGCGAATCCTGTAGTTTTCGCGGCCGTGCGCTGCGGAACACTTGGTTGACTGGCTTGAGGTAGACGGTTGCCAGTGTACCCACATTAAGACACATTTCCTCCAAAGTGCCGGGGTCCAGTTTCTCAGACTCTTCAGCTGTAATCGGAGGCTTCTCCCCCATGACCACCTTTTTCGCTTCTTCGGGTGCCGAAGAAAGAAGACGCCAATACATGTAGCCTCGATCCCGTAAGTCGGGATTGTCAGTTTCTTCCGTTGCCCATTTGAGCACCTTGGGTACGATGGCCGACCCTCGAGTAGGTCTCTGGATGAACAGCTTGACTGTGGCTGTGAGAAGAGCCAACTGCACCTCGTGTGTTTCTTCTTGGAATGTGTCCAAGAAATCCTCAAGAAGAACATCAGAGTCTTCTATTCGGTCTGCATACTCACCAATCACCCAGATCATGGCGGCTTTTGCTTCGGGTTCATCAAGCGAGTCGAGGTTCTCGCATAGTGTCGAGATGATGGATTCATATTGGTTGGGATATTTGCGGAAGATGTTCCGGATGACGACTGTCGCTTCTTGCACAATATAAGATACCTTTGTACTGACAAGTGAGAGAAGGGTGCTGATGCAGAGCTGGGCTGCTGGAGCGATCTTGATGGCGAGCTTGCCAATGGCACGGACGGATTTTCGGACAAAATCAACGTCAATCTCAGTGGCATATCTACTTGTTGTTAGTTGAGTGGGTCAAGGAAAGTTGAAGGGTAAACTCACTCTGCCAGCTCAGTCAGCACCTCCTTGATATTGCGCTCAGTGGCCAGCATGAAGATAAGTTCGAGCTTGGTGACCTTGACATAAATGGGGTCATTGTATTTACAGAAGAAAACGCGGATATCGTTGCGCAAAACCTCAGGTCGGCGCTGTAGGATAAGAAGTGCATTGCGAAGGGCCAGGTACTGAATCTCGGGGCCTTTGGAAAGAAGGGTGACGAGCGGTGGGGAAAGCTTGTTACATAAAGAAGTGATGACCTTTTGGTCGGATATATAGTTCATTAGGTAAAGGATAACGCGGATGCAGGTAAGAACGACAGCGGAATTCGAATGTGAAAGGCGAGGAGATATGCGTTCGGCGAGGATAGCGGCTTCGCTGTTGTCTTGAGGAACATAGTTCATCATGGCTTCGAGAATATATGTCTGGCCCCATTCGGAGCAGTCTGGCAAAATGGAGACAATCTTGGAGGCGCTGGCATAGTCGATGGTGAGCTTGATGTTCTCGCTTCGTTCCCAAATGTCCATGAGGCTGGCGAGTGCACTGGACACTACGGTAGGGTTCTCGTCTCTTAGCATGCCATTGAGCCTATCGATGAGGTCCGACTGTTCGACCAGATGTCGGTCGTGGTCGTAGAGTTTAGCGACGCAAAAGGCGGCGGTTTTTCGCACATAAGGGTCGGCGTCTTTGAGAAGATTCTTGAGGTGGGGAACAGTGGCTTCGACAAATTCGCGGACATGCACGTAGGACATTGTACGTAGGGCAAGGGCGCGCACGAGGGGATTATTGTCGTTCATGTCCTCCTGTATGATGGGTAGTGCCTTGAGGGCAATGTCAGGTTTTATCCTGGCATAATTGACCAAGTACAGAAAGCACCTGCGTCTTCGTCAGCAGGGCACATGCAGCAAAATCAAAGGGTTACGCACATCTTCTTGATCTCCAGGCTGGGTATGTGCATGCAGCCAACAATGTCCGGGAAGAGGGCGACCATGTCGTTGTTGCTCATGGTCATGTTTGCGACAATCTTCTTGAGGGCCGTCTTCTTTGCAGAGAAGTTCTTGTCCTTCTTGCCGCCGCTGTTGAGCTCGAGGCGGAGTTCGGCGACCTTGCCCTGTGGAGCGGGCGATGGGTGTAAGCGTGGGCTGTCGAGAGCGTAGGGGAGAAACATGGTGGATGGATGGACAGCAGACGTACCCTCGCGAAGAGCTTCGCATCCTGGCCGCCCTGGCTCATGGTGGGCTAGTTGTCCTGATATCTGCCTGGCCGTCGCGCAATCAACAAATGGACCCTTGCCCAGCTGGCACCCCTCTCTGTTGGCGGGTGCGGGTGGTGGCGATGCGGGGTCTTGGAAGAGTAGCTTATTCGCTCGTGTGTCGGGCGTGGATGGCGTGGCGCATGTCGTAGGGAGGGTGGTAGAGGGATTGGGGCGGGCGTCCGGGGGATTGGGAGACGGGGGTTCAGACGAGTGGTGACTTTTATGGATGGAGACACGCCCGGCGGCGGTCAACACGGAGGAGGGGACGTGCATCCCTGCCAAGCACTCCCGCACTCCGTCTCCACCTACGGCGCGCTCCGCACCACCGCAGCCGCAACACCATCACCACCACCGCCACCATCCGCGTCTTGAAGCCACAGCCACAGCTAGGCACACATCTACGCCCATAACAGCCATCCACCTCTCGATCACAAATGGCTGCTGCCCCGCCTCCGCCTCCGCAATGGGTCGTCGACCTCAACTCGACGCCCGCATCCAAGCCCAAGAATCCCGCGCTCATCGACCCGCCTGGCTACACAGCCTCGCTGACCAAGAAGGAGCGTTCCCAGGCCTCCAAGAACCAGCGCGTGTCTCCGACCGCAGACGAGATGGACACGCTCAAGATGAAAAAGGCCTGGGAGGTTGCCATTGCCCCCGCTAAGCAGCTGCCCATGAATGCCTTTGGTACTTATTCCCGCCTTCCATCACACCTCCACCTTCACTAACTAGGCAACCAGGCATGTACATGACCGGAAACACGCTCCAAATCTTCTCCGTCTTCATGGTCTTTACCCTCTTCAAGACGCCCGTCCTCGCTGTCCTTGGTCTCCAACGCACCTTTGCCCCATACCAAACACCCGGCACCGCCGGCCGTCTGCTCGGAGTCAAACTCGTCTACATTGCCTGCAATTTGCTCATGTTAGCGCTCGGAATCTGGAAGGTCAATGCAATGGGTCTGCTGCCTACGACTCGGTCAGATTGGCTGGCATGGGAAAGCGAAAGAACATGGTCAGAAAGAGCTGTGCCCCAGGAATGGCTGTAGCCTTTTGTCATCCATTTTGAATAGACAAATTGAACATATGAAGCCCTCTGTGTCCATGGCCTCTACAAAATAGTCTTCTGTCAATCCGTTCCTTTCCCCTTGATTTTGACTGTCTCTTTGCTTTTTTTCGCAAGCGCCTAATCCCTAGTCTTCGTCTCCACATTTTCCACGCCAACCATAGCAACTGGCCTATCTTCCCCAACGGCCTTTGTCGTTTGCTTCTTACTCCTCACTTTGAGAACTAAAGGGTTCCGTACTGCGCACTCGAGTTCTGCCGCTGTCGTCAAATCTGCATGGAACAATCTCACAATGTCTCTCGGTATCGTTTCGGGACCAACATGTCGCATATCTTGCGCTATGCCCACCAGTGACATTCGCAAGCCCTGACTGTCCATGCCTCCTTCGTAATCAGCCGCAGTCATGCTCCTGATCTGAGCTAGAAGAGGGTTTTGGTCGCCCTGTTTCTTTCGGGTCCGACCACGAACATCTCGTTTGGAACGCCCAGAAGGGGCTGCGTCATTCTGCTTGACCATAGTTTCTTCCATGACCGTCAGCACGCCTCTCACATCCAGGGCCGTATCTTTTGCCGCCGCTGACGCACAATCTGGAAAATCAATCAGTTGCATATCCGGGTACCCACGATACCGATGATGCATGTACACGGGGTACAAGCTCAACATGACATTGGACGCCTCGATCTTGCTATGCACCATACCATGCTCATGCAAGAACTCGACTGCCTCGATCAGACCGATACATATGTGCGCCATCAGCCAGTCTGGAATGCTTCCGCTCCTACCACTGCTACTCCTTTCACTAAATTGCTCAAGCGTGGGCCCAAAGATAGGGCGCAAAACCATGTACGACGTCCCTGGCGCCTCTGTGTACTGAGATCCCAGTATACATGACCCTATATGCAGCGTAGTCACTTCCCCAGCCATTCTATGAATCTCTTCCACTACCTCGACTTCTCTCCGCACCTTCTCTTTCTCCGTAGACATCTTGACCACTACGAGCTGCGGCAGCATCTCGATCTGCCCTGGACGCAGTAACGATGTCCGGTTTTCCTGCATATTTTGGTATAATACATCTCCTAGCCTCTTAAACTCGAGCAGACCAAGTTGCTGCTGTAGGCGTGCGTTCCCAGTCATCTTCCCAAACGCTACTAAGATTGGTGCGCATCGGTTCGAAAGATCTTCGTCAATGTCCATTGTGGGCTCAGAAGAAGGAAGATTGCGCGGAAGACAGAGATATACAGCTGTACTTGAAGAGCTTATTGAAAGAGTCTTCACCACACGAAACAGGACGCCTGGCGGTCGCGCCACGGTACGAGTCGGTTCCGACATGACTTTTGTGGTATTGGAAATCTTCACGGTGTGGAGTCAGGATTGTGAAGTTGGCAAGCGGGGTATAAGTGAGAAGAGAATTGCATATTATACAATTTGCAGTGATGGTAAAGTTGGTTTGCGCGGTGAAGAGGGAATGAGGTGAGACCCTAGTGATGGTGAATGGGGAACATTTGACCAATTGTTATGAGTTAGGGTCCGTAACATAATGTCTATAGTCTGTTTGCTCCAAGTATCCGCTACATGCAGCCTGCTTCAAATGTCTCTCAGACCTAGTTAACCAGAAGATGACCTCGTGTGGCCATACTCCTTCAACGACTTCTCTATCCTCTCAAATAAACCTTCACGCCAACCTCCAGCTCCATCTTCCTTATGACCGACGCCGTAGTCAAACTGCCATGCCAATATACTCTCTGCCCTCGCTCCGTCCTTTGCCTCAAGGGTGCCCACTGCTACATCAACGAAGCGCGGTCGCGTGCTCACGGTATAGAAGATGGTCGTAGAGCACGTATTGCAAAAATATCGATGCACGCCAGGCGAAGATTCGTAATAAACCAGAGAACCAATTCGTGCATCCTTGCTATCAACCAAAGCAGCCAAGTCTTGCATGTTTGATGGAAACCCATTCTCATCCGAGGAGATGGGGAAAGAGATGTGCCGCAGATCTGCAAATGTCCAATAGAAGACGTCGTTTCCAGTATGCAATCGACAGCTATCGCAGCTGCAGAGCTCGGCCTTCAACTTTCTACTAGTTGGATCCACGTTCCAGGGCAAGTGCTCAGTGGCGACATGATCGTAGTTGCCGCGGTTCAGGACGAGGTCTACGCCTCGGCATTTACACCGGATGGGTATGGCGTCTTGTTGCTCTGTAGTTGTGTCTGGTGATTCCAACTGCAATTGCCAATCATCTGCCAGTTCTTCCACACCGTCGCCTCTGGTTTCGGTCTTGAAACACTTCAAAGGTGGACCGGAAGCATTGATATACTTCATCCATACGCTTGCGCCTCCATCTCTTGTATCGCCTATGAATCCCATGTGCGACCATTTCACCACTTCCACATCGCACGCAAAGTTGTTTAGTGCGCCCGTCACCATAAGCAGTGGCTTCGTCTCATCTTTGAAAGCGCCAATCATAGGGGTAGAACATGTTGCGCAGAACAAAAGGTCGAATGCTGGGCTGAAGTTGAAGAACTTGTAGCCTGAGAGGTCAACTGTAGAGCGTGGCGAGGGCCAAAACGCTAGCGAACTGTATAGAGAGCCCGACACATGACGACAAGTGTCACAGTGGCAGATGTGCGCTTTCAGAGGGAGGCTGAACTTGGGGATAGTGGTGGTATGAACGTGCGCCTTGCAAAGACAGGATGCTGTCAAGGTGATTGTATCGTCGGTCATGTCGGCGGTGAAGATGTTTGGAACTGTGGAACTGAATAAAGTTGGAGATAGAGTAGCAAGCCATGGTATCGAAGATTGTAAATGCTATGCTTGATTGTAATCAGGCACCATCGTATTTTCTTGAATACGGGACAACGTCATAGGGTTGAGAGATATTGGTCAGCATTGCGGGGCTGACAAACTGGCGTCTCGTACCTCGCATTCATGCACAAAGACACAAAGATATGTGACCAGCCATTTTATGGTAAGATTTTGCAAGCCCAGTATGCATTGCTACATCTTCACAACCCGCATGACGTCGAACAAGCCGACTTTCTGCTTTTCTGACAGGCCATCTTTCAACGCGCCAGTAACGTGCTCGCCGACTCTTCCACGCTGGTTGCTAACAACTGTCGTCTGCCCTTTCTTGAACTCGCATGTTCGACCTGTCGCTCCTGAGATCCACATCTTGACAGCACTGAATGATGGGTTGTCCAGAAGGTTTGTTCCGTATGAGGAGGCCCATGGAGCGTCGACTTGCCATGGCTCTAGGCATCCACGAAGATCTGCTGCAAACGCTGTGACGACGATAAGCTGCCGTTGTTGCCTGGATGCAGAAGTATCAGGGGCTAAGCTGCTCTCGCCTGCGCTTGGATTCTTTAGTTCGTCGACTAACCACTGGAGGTCTCGCTCATGTTCCGCGTTGTGCTTCTCCACGCTCCAGTCCTGAATCCCATCTACCTCGTCAAACTCTGGCATCTTGCGCAGAGCAGCGCTTGCGTCCGACTTTGGTATCTGACTCCACAGGGTGCATCCTAACAGTGTAATGTTCGTTCCCGGTACATCACTTCTCGTCTCGTAGAGTATCTCCAGTCTGCCTTGCGTTGCTGGCTCTTTTTCCAGCTGGTGCGCTAATTGTAGTCCTTCCATCCATCCAACTCCATGGAATTCGAGTGCTCCAAGAACTAGGTAGACTTTTTCATAAAGGTTACATCGCCGTATGAGAAAGGCGAGATATTGTTCATAGTCAAGCAGGCGACCAATATTTCCGGCGAGAATTAAATACGGCGCTGCTACCGGTATGTGAAAGGTGAGGTACTGTGATTCGTGGTCCAGGTGAAGATCCGAGAGAACTTGGAATGAAGTCTTGGGTCCGGAGAAGAGGCCTGACAGCCGCCGCATCTTGGAAATTTGCATCTCAGTCTTGTTGTGGATTGTTGCGTAATCCAGGGCCAACCAATAAGGTGAGACTATCGCAACTGCGATGGGGATCGTGGAAAGGTGTGTAGGGGTATGAGCCAAACAAGAAGGAAGAGAAGAGCTGAGAAAAGCGGGAATTATACTAGTCTATTACGCATAAACGAACAGGATTGCGTAGCTCCGTCTGATGCGCAGCAGCTGAGAAAGGCTGAGCCTTAGAAAGCTGACAATGCAGCACCGAAGCCTACCGCATCTTCTCGCACATCATAATGCAGAGGCCTACACCGCACA
Source organism: Bipolaris sorokiniana ND90Pr (assembly GCF_000338995.1). Lineage (NCBI taxonomy): Eukaryota > Fungi > Ascomycota > Dothideomycetes > Pleosporales > Pleosporaceae > Bipolaris > Bipolaris sorokiniana. The sequence goes on along the minus strand of NW_006911900.1, from coordinate 214,273 downwards.
ACAGCAATAACAACATCCACTGTCATCAAACCTGCTGTGTCCGAAATTAGATGCAAATCTCCTCTTATGTTGCGTTGTCAGTGTTGAGAGGCGGTGGCTGTGAGAGAAGAAGGATCCCGCGAGCGACTGAATTAGAATCCGCCTAAGCTGAGTTGAGATGGCGGCCTTTGTCAGCCCCACCATCTCCGCTCACCTTGCTTGTTAGTCCTACTTGCTACGCTAACAGTAATGCATGCCATTGTCAACTCATTCGCAACAGTCCTGTCGTGTTGGGATTTTTGATTGTCTGACTCTCGTTCCGCCCGCCAAGCAAAGCCTTCCGTCATACAAGTATCAAGCCTGCCCGTTCAGTCGTGGATAGCTAGCGAATCTGGCTTTGATAAGCCCTGGTGGTGGATATTCTTTGTTTTTGTGTTTCGGTATAGAGTTATACGCTCATGCGATATCCCGTCTCCTCTCTTAGTTTCCATCTAGCTGATTCATCTTGTGCGTCAAAAAACGCTTGGATCACGAACATACTGCAATCCATATCCACAAATTGGGAGTACCAAACTTCCCCTCGAAAGTACGAGTCACGTGATATATACTCTTCGCTTTGACTTAGTATTCCCCTCTGCCTCGGTCCCGGGAACACAAAGTAGTCGGTTTTCGAGCAACCGAGAGTATTAAGCGCAGACACAAGACGCGGAACATTTATCTGGTTCCGCGATATTGGCTTGGGAGTCAAGAGCTGAACGTACGTTATCCGGTTAAATGTATGCTGTATTTGCACATCCCCTGCCATGCAGCTTAGCGGCTGGTTCCTAGTATCCTCGCAATGACACCGATCTTTGATCCTATGAACATTTCCATGTTTGGCATCCTTGGTTGATTTGCTCAGATCAATTGTGTCTAACCTATCACCAATATCATCTACACTTTTGGAAAGGGTTTGGTAAGACTCCAAAGCTACTTCAATGGTGAGGCTGAAATCCTAATGTATCTAGCGTCTCACCATGGACGGGTCGAGATTGCATCTGCGCGATCTAGCAACCTTGGACCTGGAACCACTCAGCCAGTAATGGCTAAGAATAGTCTCGCTGTATGCACGCCAAGTATGAGTTCCAGGTACTCGTTCAATATATCACTGCATCTGCTTGAAAGGCGGTACCGGCCCTTTTGACCGTCGGGACAATGTTTGCCAGGTGACTTATGTTTGCACTGGAATACAAGTCAATTCCACACAGTTAATTCGAGGACAGTTGGTTGTGGTATGCGCTGGCATGGAGCGTGTCACAAATTCAATTACCTAGCGCATGGGAAAGCTGACGAGAAGGGCGCAAATCAAGTTCGCCATGTAACAATTACTTAGACTACGCTGGAAATTTGTATGACACACTAGACTCAAAAAGCATGTGTAATATAATTCACGTATTACGGCAGCTTTTTGCAACTAGTTTCGCCTCCCGTATCTGAGATCCGCCATCCAGGCACAAGTTACCTTCCTCTTTGCTCATCTGACCAATGATTTAGGCTGTATATCCCGCTCCACTGTCAGCTACCATGCGACTGGAAAGTATGTTTCTTCCTCGACCGTGTGGTCGAACACCATGCAACTAAAGTGCGGCAAAATCGATAGATCAACGCCACGAGGGCCCTACAGCATTCATCAGACTAGGACCAAAGCCGAGGGTCTTCGTATTCATCTATTCCGAGTATCTAGAGCTCATGGTGGCTTTGATAGTCGAATTTCAATCTAGGCTGTCTAGCAAATCATCTTCGACTCTGGGATGCATAGGCTGACTTTGCTTTTAGACTTGTAACCTGGCATGGAAAAAGATCTTGATATAAAAGCTGCTGTAATCACAGCACTGTATCAATCCAGAGTCGCCATCGCCTTTTATCCATTCGTTTCAATACCACAACCTACAATGAAGGCTCTCTCCTACCTCAGTTATGCCCTTCTGGCATACATCCCCCTGGCCGAAGCTCACCCCGGCATGGGCGATACAATGGCCGAAATGCGCTACCTAGCCGCTCGCGAGAAGCGCCAGACTTCTAAAGAACTCATTGGTGATCTCAAGACCCTCGCAGATTCTAAGCTTACAGCTATTGGCAAAGACATCAAAGCCATTATCCTGGACCAGAAGTCTGCCGAGTCAACAGTCATAGACAAATCGATTCCAGTTGGCAACATCGGAAGTGCAGCCTGCAAAGCTGATTTGTGTTGCCACTGGAAGTGGCTCGCATATGAGATGACAGCCAAGTTCAACGGCACCTCCGGCCGTTGCAACAAATTTGCCCGTCAAGCTGTGCGTCTGGGCTTCCACGATGCAGGTGTCTGGTCGAAGAGCAGCGGCTACGGTGGTGCAGACGGCAGTATTCTTCTTAGTGATGAAATGACGAGAACAGACAATAATGGTCTTGCAGCCATCGCTGACCAGACAAAGAAGTGGTACACTAAATACAACCAGTATGGAATGAGCATGGCAGACATCATCCAGTTCGGCGCCAATGTCGCGACTGTCGTTTGCCCGCTCGGCCCCCGTCTCCGCACCTTCGTTGGCCGCAAAGACAACAGCAAAGCGGGCCCCACTGGACTTTTGCCTGGGGAGAAGGACTCAGCAGATAAGCTCATCAAGATGTTTCAAGATAAGACCATCGATGCCCATGACCTCGTAGCCCTGGTAGGCGCACACACCACGTCGCAGCAGCACTTTGTCGACACCAGTCGCGACGGCGACCCACAAGACTCGACACCCGGTGTATGGGATATGGCCTTCTACCCCCAGACAACCAACAACGCACCGCCTCGTGTCCTCAAGTTCCAAAGCGATATCAACTTGAGCAAGGACTCGAGAACAAGTACATCCTGGGCGCAGTTCAGCGACAGGGCTACTGCACAAGGAAGGTGGAATGCGGCAAGTATTTCCAATCATTCTGTTCGAGAATTCAAACTGACAAAAGGATCAGGACTATGCCAAAGCTTACACGCGTCTGTCGTTGCTCGGTGTCAACAACATCAATGATCTCAAGGAATGCACTGGTGTCCTGCCTGCTGAGCGCACATCATTCGTCAACCAAGACCAAATTGTGCTGGATAGGTGGCTACAAGGAGAGTTTGATCAGCTCAATAACCTGGTGGATGACGCTATTCAGTTGACTGGTGTCATCTCGGGTAGGGATGCGGAACCGTAGAGTGCTCGCATCGTATCATTTCGTATGAGAAATTGGTGGTCATGATATGTTTCAAGTAGAATACGCACTGTGCATAACCCAGCTAGAAAGCTTTGTAGCTCATTTGCACTCTCGACTCTTGAACTGTCAATCTGCATTGTTTGTTCATCGAACTCTTTTGTTTTAGCAGTCCATGAACTGTGCAGCGGCTACTCATGTCCAGGACCAGTAAGAGGAACCGTTGAGATTATACTTGCTCCTGAATTCTCACGTCAAATTGATCGGACAGAGACTGTACGAAGAAAGTCAAAGGCCGCGTGAGAAAGACGCGAAGAATGTGTGTGTGTGGGGAAAAGGGGTTTAGCAATTTCAGGGTCGTAGTAAGACTAAGTCTAGGAGGAACAAAGACTTTCTTTGTTGACATCGCGTTCGTGAATCTGTAATGTTACCTCCGCAACCATCTTTACCCCTAATGTGATCATCTCTCTTGAACACCTGAGAGAATCGGTCCTATGGTTCACGCGTATTCTTCGTGAAAGCTGTCGTATCCTGTTCCTACAGTTGGTGTAGCGCGGGCTATCAGAGTCAATTGCAGCAACGTGTCTCGCACACTCCCGAATAGCCGCATGCACACAATCGCACCAAGTCCAGGCTTCACCCGAGAGGGATTAACAATGCTTCCGAGTACAAAGAAGCGTTTGACGTTTTCTTGTGAGTCTGCTGCGTCCTCCCCACGCTACTAATAATGTCGACGCTGGTCCTTGATCGCTCCGCAAAGGTTACCCCAACCACAATCCCAAGATAATGTCTTTCTCCCTGTAATTAAACTGTCGAGCCTGAGGATTTCAGTCGTACACACGATATGCAGCCCCTTGAACAGAGCAGAGACTATCGAATGCCTGGTCGTGTCGTTGAGCTGCTCGAGGGGAATCTGGCGCACGGACCGGCGTGGAGTTGGTTGCTCACAATCTTGCCTGCCCCTCATGATCATACCCCCCTCAGCTCACCTAATCCAGCGACATTGGCATTAGACGAAGTCTTTTACTTCTCTTGTGGGAGTAGCTGTCGTCCTTCAGAAGACGAATCTGCTTCAGACTAATGCACGCCGCTGACAAGGAAAGGGACCGAGAGCTGCGCCGAAGACACCGAGTCAACAACAGAAACTCTCCCCTCAGCGATCACCAGAGACACCACAAGAAGCCACCCATATTCTTCATCTATTGGAGCAGCCGTAAATGACTTTCCCACATCCGGAAAGTTAATTGCAGGCAGGCTTTGACGCAGCTTAATAATCTCGCATTAGCGATCACCCGCGAACCCCCACCACACTAAGGGCTGTCTGCATAGTGGTTAGCATACCCGGATAACAACATACCTTGTCCACAGAACCAGAGAATAACCGGAACATGGCATCGGCTTTCGGCCCTTGGAGAATGCTTGATAGACAGATGGTCACGATCCTTCGCATCTAGGTGTCATCGGGTCCTTGATGAACTCACATAGCTGTTTGCCAAGGGACTTCCTCTTTGGTCACTGTAATCCGACTCACCTACAAGCAGATCAGTATTGTGGCCAAGTATGACTTTCTATGTCTCTCAAAATCACCACACGAGCACTCTGTCTTACAAATTTGACACAATCCGTCAGTACGCTGTCTCATCTCCTTCCGTCGCTCAATCTTAGCCATCTGCAGGCCATGTGTCGAGACGTTCTTCCTATCAACCTGAATAGGGAACGGAGACGCGCATATGTGGATGCGATGGTAGCAGTATCATTTTCTCTCAATATCGGGATGACAGGCGGCTGCAGGAAGACACATACACATCAGGCGCGTACACTTCGCCGCACCATTGCGAGAATCCGTATGCCGGGGGACACGCCGACCAATTACCAAAACCCAAAGCTGGCAAGGCGAGCTTTCGATAGACTGGACAGTTGCATGTATCGCTTCGGGATGTTTCTTGTTGCTGACAGTGACGAAGTCATACGCAGGTCGTCACCCATCTACCATCCACGAATCGCATGATCGTACCACAGAGTCACGACTTTGGGAACAGCTGCACTTCTCATGCCTCTTTGATGTCCACCACTGGGAGCCGAATTGAATAATAGGAGCGAAAAAGCGGTTATTCGCCATGACGGTCCGATCTTCTCCAATTTCCTTGTTTCCTGGCTCTGCTCCATGGTTCGCCATTGCGAAAGAAGCACACTCAATCCCAATCTCAGGCAGCCCTTGTACGCGTTATTTATCAAGTATCAAAATACTAAGAACAAAAGAAGCTATTGGGTTCTCCGGTCTATGAGATCTGAGCTAAGGCATATGTCGAGAGCGCCTTGTGGTATGGATACTGTCACTGAACATCCTTGGGCGAATAAGGCTCAATTAGCCATGGAAGGTTGATCCTTGGATTGTTTAGCCAGTATTTGAGTATTCACAACCACATTCATCCACTTCATTGCTCTTGACTAGATTTTTGGGGGTCTTTTTCAGCAGCTAACCTAGGAATCACATCGCTGCATTAGTCTGCTTGAGCGACTGCTCTACCGGAATGGCCTTGGAGTCTACTGCTCCTGTCGGGTGGCATGTCGTTGTGATTGGCCATGGATATGGGAATCAAAGAGTAGGAAAAAGGAATATTGGAATCCCATAAGACATACGCATGTCTCTAGTAAGAGTTTGCGGCTTTTTGGCCGTTTGAGACGACAATGCTCAGTCATGGGTATCCCAATTTCGACGACTCCATGGTTACTGGCGACATCGGAATCAACCTTGGGCTTCTGTTCCCAATGTTAGAAAAAGGCAAGCTGAAGTAGAGGCATCTCGCACAATGCCAGCGAGATAGCGGTCTAGGAAATGAGGCCTGCTGCAACCGAGTATGCTGTTCTTGACGACAAGTCGACACCAAGGCCATTCTCTGAACCTCGGAATAGGAGACTGAACCTCACAAACTGCATGGCATCGGATCAGTGGCCTGTTCTATGGGTCTTCCGGCATATAGATGCAGCTGTTGGTTTCAGGATCGTGTCAATAGGCCAGGCAATGAGATCATAGGCGAATTGTCCAGAGGGTGCCAGGAATGCTTGCTACGACAGATGGAGATTGCATACCCATTATGCCACGTTCGGCATTGTCATTAGATCCCCAAACACCTTCTTTTTGTAAAAAGGAATTTTTCATCTACCTCTTGACATATCCCTGCGTCTCGCTGACGTTTGGTCTTCGCCTCGTCTTGCAAGCAACCATATCTTTGTCGATGATGCTGGAAGAATGGTTTTCCACAGTCTGGATATTATGACTCCGCCTCACAGCCGAACGGAGATACCACCATACTAGATACGTGTCTATACGAAAGTGAATCCATCAATCGCGAGGCATGAACGGTATCAGCGGTTTGTTGTGGGAACACCTGGCCATACGCGTAAGCTTTACTGAGGTTTGAGTTTCATGTCGGCTCTGACTGTCGTCGCAGGGGTACGAGTAGACTCATGGTTGACCTCATGCTGAGAATAGCCATATGCATACCATGCTGTGTTCCCTGGGCGTACTGCTTCAGATGACATTGGAGGTGCAACCACTCATCGCCTCCGCTCTTCTGTCGCAGGGATCGTAGAACAGATGTTTGAGCATGCCGGCTGGCCCGAATCACCTGATTACGGGCTCTTCTTTGTCTGGTTTTCTTTCCATTCCATTTATGGCGTCCAGTCGGAAGCAAGCAACTCGGCTGATGCTGAGCCAGCGCACAATGCAGGGTTCTGTGTGTGACAATGGCAAGCATATCGGCTATGTTCTCGTCTCGCGTCAGCGTCTGGTCTTTATGTCGCCTCGCACCTTCATACCTGTCGCCCGTACCGTTCTATGGTCTTATTTTAGGATCTTGCCTTTCATGCTATTCATTCGGCAGACGGTCTCTGTGCGGAGACATTTCTGTGAGTGTTGGGACTCATCATGTTGGGCATTCGCATTTCGAAAGAAATCGTGTAGTCTGCTGCAACCATACCGCGCCCGCACTAGAACCCGTCTCCCACGTTGCATAAAATGCCGCTCGGGTTCGACAGGGTCGATCGGGATTGCTATGGATTTGTGTCAGTCAATCTTTCTCTGATATGTGAGCGAAGGTCTACGCATGGCTTATCTAGTGAGCTTTGTCACATCTGTGGATCACAGCAGCATTCTCCGATTCGGCCAGGTTCACATAGCATTTGCATGCTCCTTCGAACTCCTCGGTTGGGTTGCCGCCAATGCAGGTTCGCGTGAGGGTGTAAACACGTTGTCAGTCGTGCGCTCCTAGCCAGAAATGGCTATGGGTGTCCTGATCATCCGCTACGAACCTTCTGCCGTGCATTCATTGGTGTCAAAAGTGTTCCGGCACCTTTGTTACCTCGAATCGCTGTCGTTTTTACGGTTGCTTTGAAGCTATGGGAATTGAGTGCGTTGGCGGGGCTCCTGCGGAGAAAAAGCACGCGATCACGACAAGCGCTGATGTTCTCAGGACGTGAAGCTGCTACTGTCGCTAAACTGCAGAAGGTTCCCTCAGCTTCTGGAAGTCTGATAGGACTCTCAGTTGGCGATGGCTACTGTCGGACAGTCTATCGGAGTCGGGCCACTGAATGGTGTTTCTGCCAACCACTCTCGTGGATACAGACCTGGTCGAAGAGCTCTATGCCCAGAGAGTTTGGCTTACCAAATGCCATGCCAGATGCTTCGATGAGGCGCTGTGAAGGCTATGTCGGGGTCGAACAGAGATAGTTTGTTGTCCAGCCTGCTCGCCGAGGGGCTCTATCGGAGCCGCCACCTACAATGCTGATTACGAAGGAAAAGAGATGGACCCCAGTCGCCCATAGAGGCCTTCTACACCTCCGGGAGCCCTCTGCATTCTGTTTTGTCGATCGGTTGACCGCCCCGAAAATGTTGGTGGGATAGCGGTGGAGTCGCGGACGAGACTCAGGTGAAGCCGGGGTACTGGCGCTATAACCAACAACCATCAGCGTCAGAACACGCATGATGCAAAGGTCAGAGAAGACGGTATTCCGCTTTTTATGGCTGTCAACATGAGTGCGGTATCGTGCTTCCTGTCAGCAGTCCAGTAAGGGGTCAGCTTGTCGAGCGTAACAAAGAATATCGTTGCTCAAGGTTCAGCGACAGGATGAGCAAACATATCCCGCAAGCACCTCTTGGCTGCACTTCATCAAAGCCTAGAGATTATACGTGGAGAGTGGCCATATGCAGATCGAATTTGTTCATGTCACCAGAATAGGAAGCGTTCCGTTGCAGAATTGAGAGTTTGTTTTGCAATAAGCTACACATCTTCACCTGCACCGCAGGATACCTCAACCTGCGTACAGCAATTGAGACTACGGAACCACAACAACTTAGCGTTGATGAAAATTTGCTCCTACATCACGTCTACATGCAATGATACCGGTAGATGGCAAGCATCTCTCTAGGATAGAAAGCTTCGTACTCAAACGATGACGGAAATAGTCCTACCAAGATGTTGATAGCATCTGGCACCAAACAACAAACTTGGTTGCTTGCATAAGGCAGAGTATAGTCCTCGCCATTAATGATATTCATTGGTGCATACTCAAGTGAAGCCAGGGGATGCCGCTCTACCGTTTGCAATCTCTAGTACATTGCTGTTGCCCTGTCAGCCACTCACTCATCACCTCAGACCGGAGACTAAGGTCTTTTAGCTGCTATATAGGTTTAAAAAACCGTCACTATTTCCTAGGAACATGGCTAACGAAAAGATAGGAAAGGACGTAGGACTCCCTGGTCCGAACCTTTTTGCTCTAGTATATGGCTGTTTACAGAGTGAGGCTACTGCTTTCGACTCTTCTGAAAGCAAGGAGTTGGTCCTCTTTTTGCCCCTGATTTTCTACAAGTGGCCAGTAACCATGACTGTCACCACAGCCGTATTGCCTCGAAAACGGCGAATAAGGCTGCCTCTATGTTGATATTTGCTTACCCGTGTTTTTCATAATTAAACAAACTTTTTAGCAGGGAAACATAACGGAAATACCTTGGGAAGATGATTCGTAGACCCGTCAGGGAATTGATATGAACAGCTCACAAGGAAGTGCAGAACTGTGCAACTGAGAGTTTAACATTGCTTTGTTGATCAGAAATTCAAGAAAAAAACACCACAAAGGGATAGATTATGGATCTTCTGATGACCAAGGGCCACGAAAATGGTCAACAAGTGCCTGAGACCTGGCTTATAGTTTGTTTGTGAACATGTCATACTCCTACAACTTGATGGTAGTTGCAGCAGCGATGCATGCAGGAATATCATTTAGACCGGAAACGATGAAGGCAATATTTCTAGCCACTTTACGTCAGTGGGCAGGAGATATTGAGGCTGGTGCTTGTGCTGGAATGGTTTGGCGCTCACATGATGTCTCGCTTTTGCGTCAGATACATCCTGTCAGTACCAACTGTCACAGCAAGATTGCAGACAATAGAAGATGGAGTAGCTATTGATTCTGCTTTGTCAAAAATCCTTTGGATTTCACCGACTTGGATATTTGATCAATTTCCCACGTACGACTTTTCGATACTGCAATCATGTTTATTACCAAGAGAAGGACTAAGTAGATTATTCGACTTTCAATTAGCAAGACACTAAGATAATATCATCAAACTCAAATGCCACTTCTAGGAGATCGCAGAATGAGTAAAAGGGGGCAATATACAGATGTTGGTTTGTCGCGAACCTTATGGGAAACACTTATAGAGTCACAGGGTTATTATGATAGTTCACCAGCTATGCATTTTTGTTTTTATCCTACGTGGAGGCACTCTGCATCATTTTTTGCAGATAGGGTCAGTTTCTCAAGGATGGTCAAAAAGACAAAGGGGAGAAACAGGGTATAGAGGGGGATCGTTTGAAAATTGACTAGAGGTGAGGCAATCGCATAATTGGAAAATGCTTCAACTTGAGTAACTCAACGTTCCAATGCCCACGAAACAAAAGGTCTGTATTGACCTCTACAACTCCTAGATACTTTACACACTGTTGGAAATGCATCAGAAAGCATGGTGTTTGTTCAACCTCGATAATATAAGATGTGAAAATGTAAGGAAATCCAACGAGGGTGATGTTGTGGACTGCATAAAACTATGGTTGTGCTAGGTATCATCTCTTGCTATATACAATCTACAGTTTGTGATTATGGGAGGAGTATCTCTTTTGCTTCTACGCGACAAGTAAAATAAGGACGTCTATTCGCTACTATGCTTCAACGCCACCCATACAAAAGCACACCAAAACCTCATTTCCACTAGGCCGTCGGTGCCCACTTACTCTTCGCTCTGATCCTCGCACCGTAAACATAGAATAGTATCGGTACAGGGATAAACGCAACACAGATAAAAGCCAAGAGACTGGTCGCCCAGGGCACGCCCAAGTTATGATACATGGCATGTGTGAAGAGGGGGAAGAAAGCACCAGCAAACGATCTGATAAACGTATTGACCGCAATAGCGCTGTTGGAGTAGAACCCATAGCAGTCGATAAGGTAACTCATACCCTGCCAAAACGGGACCATACAGCCGAATCCGAGCAAAGCGACAGAAAGGACCTGCGGCACCCATGTAATGTTGGGGTTGCTCGTCCAAGCGAACCAGAAGAGACCAGCAGGAAGAGCAATAGCTCCGATAATCATGGGTGGGAGACGCTCCTCGGGAATTATCTTGCCGTGCTTGCGGTATGCGCGAGTGAAGTTTGTAGCGGAGCTGTATGCGATGCAGGCTGCGCCCATGAGGATCCCGACTATAAAGGCACCGAAGGGCAGCTGAGAAACGCCGAGGGACCAGCCGCGTTCTTCATAGAAGGACACGGGAAACTGTGGGTGGAATTTGAGTTTCATGTAAAATATGGGGTATCAGGTATGGGGACTTACGGCTTCGAAGAGGAGGTAGACTATGCCGTAGAGAAAACTCATGTAGGCTGTAACGAGTGCCAAGATAGGTTCTTGGGCGAACATGATAAAAGGTCGTAAAAGGTAAACATTCACGACTCGATCGAGAGTCAACTTGTTTGCGTCTGCAGCAGCATGGTATTGCTCGTTGCCTGTTTCTTCGCGTAGTCGCGCAGCACGTATCTGTAGAATCCTGGCCGCTGACGTCTCAGGGATAACAAAGAAGCCAACGAGACCAAAGAGGCCGGCCATGATAAGCGTGATCCAAGATGTCCATCTCCAACCAAGATGCGATTCAGCAATGAAGCCTCCGGCTATAGGGCCTGCTACGGGTCCTGCAAAGCCGCCAGCAGCAAAAACACAAATGGCATAAGAGCGTGGGATGGGATCCCACAGGTCGGCGAGCGCTCCACCCACGACTGCCAGCGGTGCCGAAGCAAAGAAACCCCCGAGGAAGCGGCCAACGCATACCGTCGTGATATTTTGTGCTAGAGCGACAGGAATCTGGAAGATGGCGAAGAGCGCAAAGCCAAACATGAGCGGAGTCTTGCGCCCAAGGACTTCAGACATAGGTCCGAATGCAATTGGCCCGAATACAAATCCCTAGAATGAAATCAGCTACGGGTAAATGCAGGTGAAATGGTTGGACACACAAGAACGAAAAGCGCTACACCTAACGTAGCAGTGACGATCTTGACGTTGAATTTTTGTTGTACAACGCCCAGGTTTACGCTGAAGATTGAACTGGCAAATGTGACTGTAAACACCATGAGACCCATTGCAATCGTTATTGCCCATCTTCGTTTCGGAGTCCAGTTTTTAGGATTGTCGGGATCATTGGGACCATCGAACTCGACGAAGAACTGGTCTTTCTTTTCTGATGTCGTGGGCGCAATGTCTGTTGGTCCTTTCTCGGGGTCTGTAGAGGCGTCATTTTGGCTCTTTTCCCAGTCCCTGTCCCCTGATGGTATTTCTTTGTTATCGAGTAGCAGACCAGGCGGTGCCACAGGCGCTGGTACAGGCTCCGTAGTCGTGGTGTGATCAACCATCGCAAGGGAAGGAAGCAAGGACGTCGTAAGGAGGTTCAACTGCACTGCTTTGGAAGCGGTAATGAGCCGCCCAGGATACTTATAGCCGCATCACATGTCGTTTGATGTATCTCGTTATTCCCGGACTTTGAGTGGACTTACGCCCTTCTTCCACGACGATCCCTGCCACCGCTCTCAGACCTGCATCCAAACGCCGGACCTCGCTCCCTTGCTTTACCGAGCCAATTATTCAGCACTACACCTGTCGTAAATTAACGGAACTAAGAGCTATAGGCGTTTGACGAAGCAGTACTAAACATTGAAGGTGTTTACCTTATGTGGTCAAAGCATGCAAAGGACGTCATCGTCTTATCCGCGTGGCGCCCCTGCAGCTGATTAGCGTAAGAAAGTATAGTAGAGCTGCTACAACTCCGAGAAATCCCCAAGAACTCCGTTGTGTAACATCTTTCCCATGCCTTTGTCTTCTGTAATGTTGAAAGAGTGCTTATTAGTACAGGTTCGTCGACCGATGACATTGTAGCATGATGCTCCTGTTGTTGACCTTGTAGAACTTGGTCCTGGAGATTGATACGAAGCAAGCCTCTTGCGTCTTCGACAAAGGAAGTTTGCTGTTTCCTGCAGAAAACGGTAAAAGAGATATATGTAGTCATCATCGATATCTCAAATGCACGTGCTTCATTGTCAGAAAGGATATATCTTTACATTTTCTACTTAGGGCTTGCGGCTGTAGCTACAAGGTCTCAGGACCTGCATAGAAACATGGAATACATCAGCTTTTTAAAACCATTGCCATAGACTGTTCAAGACTATTGCATGATGCACTCTAAAGCACTCGTTGACTACTAATTACATTCCATCAAGCAGCTAACACCAACTCACACTACACTCCTACTTAGTTCCACCCAATCCAACTCTTACTCATGACACGCCAAACTCGTACCTCACCAGACCTCAAATCCCCCATCCTGAAGCTCTCAGGCTTGACTTTCTTGTGCTCACGTCCTTGTTCCCACGCTCGCACCTTTTTCTTACTGCCATCCCATTCCAACACCACACCCACGTGATCGGGCTTACCAACATCCATGCTGTATTTGCCATGCATAGGTCCAACCTTGCCTTGGAACTTAGCGTTACGGAAGCTGATAATATCACCAGGGCGTATCTCGTCAAACGATAGCGTTGATGCATTAGCCAGGTTGGCATAAACCAGCGCACCGTATGAGCGGGTCGAGACGGGTGGAAGGGCGTCACCAAAAGGCTTGAGCAGTTCTTCAACAAGAACATAAGGTGAACCATTCCCGACGACTGTGTTTTGCTTGGATTCGATAGCCTTGGCAATCTGTCGGCCAAACTGTTCGTAAGCATTCTCCAACTGATCCGGACGCAGACGGGGAGGTGGTGGTTCCTTGTGCTGTTCGAGTTCAACGTCAGAGACGTTGTTGGCCTCGAAGCGGGCAGAGATGATTGTTTGTGAGTAGTCAAGGTAAAGCACCTTGATCAACCTCTCCACAGTGTTGCCAGACTGCGACTCTTTCCGATCTATCATTACATCCTTACGGCCCTGTAGCGATGGAGGAAGTAGGTTAGGTTGAGTCCACCAATGGGAAGTAGCTCCAAGGTCGAGTTCTTCGGCGATAAAGTCCTGATGTTGCATTGGACCCGAACGAAGCTGATCCATAGACTGTCGTGTAGCCATCATATGACTCGCGTCAAACGACTTCCGATTTGGTAATGGTCGAGACTGTGCGTCCATAGGCGCCATCTGTGGAGATTGGAACTCTTTTGGCTGAGGAGGCGGCGGGGGCGGGGCAGCTCTTTCTTGAGGCGGAAAAGGCGGTGCTTGTTGCTGGGGAAGAGGTGGAGGAGCATGCTGGTGCGGTGGAGCATGGGGTGGTGGAGGTGGTGGCCGATCATGAGATTTTCGAGGTTGAGGTGAAGAGTACAGATCGTCTTCTTCCTCAGACTCAGCTGTTTGATTAGGCATAGAAGGAGGAACAGATGGCGGCAGGGGTGGTGGAGGACGACTCTGTGGAGGGAATGGTTGACTTGGTGGAGGTGGCGGCGGAACTCCTCTAGGTGCAGGCGATGCAGTGAGTGAGGGAGGGCCGTTGTACTTGAAGGGGTCATATTCATCCTCCTCCTCCACTGGTTGGGTGTTACGATTCGGCGGCGGTCCAGGTGGTAGCAGGGGAGCGCGAGGCGCGTCTAATGATGATCGAGGCGGCTGTTGGGGCGGAGGGGGCGGCACCGTACGATTGACAGGAGGTACAGGTGGCATACCCTGAGGTATTAATGGCGATCGTCCTGGTGTAGGCTCATCTGATATAATGTCCTCTTCGACACTTGAGCTTTTAGCATGTGACTTCAAAGCATCTTTGTGCGTTGCCTCGGGGGCCATGTCTGTATCGTAATCTCCCTCATAGTCTGTCTCTCCCTCAGTACGATCGATCTTTCTTTGGAGGGGATCCCCATGGCGGGAGGGGGGCGCTGAAGTTGGCGGCGGTGGCGGCGGTGGCCGGCTTGCTATTGAGGGCGGAGGGCCTGTTGGAGGAAGTGGCGGTGCACGCCTTTCGGACGAATCGCTCTGCTGCTCGCCAGTTGCAAAGTAGGAGACACGCTTTGAAGATGGCGACTGGACAGAAGCAGATGGCGTGTTAGCTGCATCTGTCAACTCGTCGCCAGACTCAGAGCCAGGTCCTGGGGACATGACCTGTGGCGGCGGCGGTGGGATAGGGCGGGCTACAGATTGTTAGAATGAGTCTAGATTTGGTAGTGGTATGGCTTACATGCTGATGGAACTGGCGGAGGAGCAGGTCGTTCTACAGGGGGTTAGACTTGCAGCAGAGGGGTTGGTATAGATACAGAGCTCAATGTACACACATACTAGACACGCATACAGTCATGACATATTCCGAAAAACCGTCACAAGTGACATACGTCTTTGACAGTGTCTCGGAAAACGGCAGCTGAAGGTAGTCTTGGCTATGGTGCACGAAGGCCGGAATCGGTTTGCGAGGAATCAACAACTTACTGTCTGATGGAACAGGCGGGGGTTGATCGCCTGTAGGTGTGGGCTGGGAAACGACATCTTCGACGTCAGGTACCTCATCTGGTGCATGAGAGCTCGTGACTGTCTGTGGAGCCTCTTCTTCCTTTTCTACTGAAAGCGAGCGGTCATCCTGTTCCTTACTCTGGCCCTGTGGCAATGGGGGAATGCGGAACATGGGCACCGGCTGCTGGGGCGACGTGTATCCCTCTGATTCCTCTGCCTTTTTTTCCATGATTGGCTTCTTTTTGGCAGGTTTGGGGGGCTTTGGAGGAAGAGCTCCCATGGGCATACCGCCAAACATACCGGGCATGCCCATGCCACCACTCATCTTGGCCATACGCTGGCGTAGCTCCAACTTTCGTCTTGTTTCAGCATCCAACTCATCTTCCTCTTCCTCCTCATCTTCTTCGATAGCGTCTTGCTCGTCGCCAACATCGGGCTGTTGCGCCGGCGCATCAGCAGCTCTGGGCGCTGGTGGAGGTGCTTGCCTGCTCTTCGGTCGGTCCTCGTCGTCTTCGACACTCGTAGACTCAGCCCCAGCATCCTCCGTATCACCAGCGCCTGATTGATCGGCGTCATTCTCACTGACAAGCTCGCGATTGCGAGCCTGTGCATCGGGCGACTTGACGTCTTGTGATGTGCGAGGACGGGCCTGGTCTACGGAGACCCGAGGCTTAGAGGTTCCGCTTCCGACCCGTTCCAAGCCAGTGTCTTCGCTATCATCAGCCTGGGACTCTTGGGGCTCGGTTCTCTTCGCGACCGGTGGCCGCTTAGGCTTCTCCTTGAGCATTGCAGCAGCCCTTTCCGCCTGTTCTTGCTGTTGTTTCTGGAGAAGGGCAATCCTTTCCTTCAAGCTGACCTTGGGCTGTTGCTCTTCCTCACCCTCGTTTGAATTTGGAGCATTGTGGCCAACAAGCCCAGCACGCTCGGCATCTTCGCGGTCCCGTGCCTGGCGCTCTGCGATTTCTGGATCTTCTTCACGGCGGTACGTCTTGATTGGCGGGGCTTCGCGAGCAGGAGGAACATATGCATTACGACTCGGCGGAGGAGCGACAAAAGGCTTCTTAATGAAGTTGGTGGGTGCACCGCCAGATGGCTTGAATGGCTGAATTGGGGCAGCAGCTGGAGCATTGAAGGCAGCGATGCGGTCCCGGAAGGCATTGGACTTTGCCGCAATGGGCGGCGGGGGCTTTTTGGCGGGAGCAGCAGGTTTCGACGTTTCAGGCTGCGATTGAGGAAGCTCTGGAGCTTTTGCACTGGATACAGAGGGAGGCGACATGGGCGACATTGGCAGAGGAGTGTTTTTGGCGATAGCGGGGACCTCTACTGGAGGCAGCTGAGGCTTGGGCGGCTCAGGCTCAGGCTCCTCGGGTTGAGCTGGCTCAGGCTCCTGCTGAGGCAGCTGGGGCATGCGGGGAGCTTCCTGTGCGGCTGGTGGCTCCAATGGCTTGTAACGTGAGGCCCGGTTGGGGCGTGGCGGCGGCTCTGGCTCGTAGCGCTCGACGAAATTGCGAGGGAAGAGGCCATCGTGCTTAGTGCCGCCATTGTCTGTGTACTCGCCGACATACCAGTCGGCGCCCTCCTCCTCGGTAACAGTGATGACCTGGCCGACCTTGAAGTCGAGGTCGTCCTCGTGGGGAGACGAGTAGTCGTACACGGCCTTGACCTTGTACATGGCGGCAAGCTGTGGTGGAGCAGCAGCAGCAGCTGATGGAAGAGCTCGGGCAGTTGTAGGAGGGCTCGCTAGGCTACTGTGATAGCTGCGGACCCTGCCACGGGGAGAGACGAGAAAAAAAGAGCTTCAGCTGGATTGGGAGGAGGAGGAGCAGAAGCAGGAGGGAGGAGGTCTAGGGCGAGTGCACGGGGCGGGTCGTCTTGGTGTAGCTACAATGGCGCGGTGTCAGGCAGCGAAGGACAGCGGGAGGCGCGGAAGAACAAGGGCAGCGTACCATTCGGCGTGGGTAGCCATACAGCAGTGAGGCGAGAGGCGAGAGGGAGAGCGAGGGGGGCAATGAATGGGGGCAACGATGGGGGCGGCGGCCGGCAAGAGCCTCGTGGGGACAGACGGACAGTGTGGTGACGAAGCTCAAAACAGCCCCGCGCGCTGCCCGACGCCCAGCTTGGCGGTTGGCCGCGACGCTCCACTTGGACTGATGTATCTCCTAACACCCGCCGATCCTACGTACCATCACCGCTCTGACTGCTGCTGTTACTTCTGCTTCTGCCATCACCACCGAGTGGACTGGACTGGACATGCCCCCCAAGTCCATCCTCAAGAAGACGCCGACTGTGGCTGCCAATGCCCCTCCCACAACCGCCGCCGCCGCCAAAACAGTCAACCCGCGCCATCTCGCAGTCGCCCGCCACCATGCCTCCGTGCTCGAGGACCGCAAGCGCGTCGAGGCAGAGGTCCTGCAGGCCGTCATGACGCTGATGGATTTCCCCTCGTCGCCAGACGCCGATGCAAAGCGGCCCACGCCCGCGGACGCCCGCTTCTTCCAGACGGCAGTCATCTCCTTCCAGCCCGCCGACTACGACGCCCTGATCGAGGAGCGCAACATTGCCGACAAGTGCGGCTATGCCCTGTGCCCCCGCCCCAAGAGCAAGGCTCGCTCAACCGCCAAGAAGCAGTTTGTCGACACAGAGGACGGCGTGCAGATTGTCGACCGCAAGGTGCTCGAGGTGTGGTGCTCCGATGACTGCGCGCGCCGGGCCCTCTATGTCAAAGTCCAGCTGAGCGAGGAGCCCGCCTGGCTGCGGCACGGCGGGTACGGCGACAAGATTGAACTCATGGTGGAAAACGAAGAGGAGCACCGTGTTGCCCTGCCCCTACGGCCGAAGCAGCCAGTCGCCTCCACCAAGGATCAGGATGAAGCCGACGACGTGGATGCAGCCTGGGCCGCCCGTGAAAATGCCATGGCCGACCTGGCTCTCGAGCGAGGAGAAAAGCCGGGCCAGGTTACCAAGGCGAACAGCGACCTCGTCCAAGACCAGATCCTCGAGCGGCCTCTGAACAATGCGCCCCCACAACCGCCCTCGCTTCCCACGCAGACATCTGACCACACCATGGCCATTGAAGGCCACGTTCCGCGCATCAACAGAAAAGACAAAGATGACGATAAAGATGAAGATGAAGATGACCCACAGGACTGGGAAAAGCACCTACCAGGATGATTGAACGACCTAATCGCCTGGTGTTTTTTTTCTCGCCCCCAGCCATAAACAAACTAGTACTAGGCTTCAATGCCAGTGCTACAGCCCCGTGCTTGATCTTTGCCTCTAGCCATTGACCCACAACACAGCATACCATGGATCTATATTTCATCACTGCCCATGACGGTAAAAATTGTGAATCTGCATGCTGCTTAGAAGCACACCACATCTTAGAGACTGCGTGGTAACGACAGGCTTGTCACTTCGATATAATTATAACATGACCTTGCTAGCAGTACAAGTCGCACAAGGCTTTATCGGGGAGAAATTCAAGTAGTATGGTAGATGATTTTCATCTGAGAATCACCAAATAATAATAGTTAGAAATAGCACACCGTATAACTCTCATCTGTGCGAGCAGTGAACGCGAAGCCTTTGTCAGTTCGGCAATGCACACAAACCCAGCAGAAGCCGCGGAGGTGCGCACGGACCGCATCACCGCAAATCTAACTCAACATTTGCTCGCAACCACCAATGACACCACTTCGGCCGCCATTGAACGCCAACCCGTGGCTGTCGCATCGCCAATATGGCTCTAAGTCGCCAGTCCCTCTCGCCAACCTCCCATCTGCTGCGCAATTCCCGACTCTTCTCCCTGCCCAACCCTCTCCCACGCCCACCCGTTAGCGAGACCTTTGGCGCGGGCATCACAAAGGCATCGGACACGGCAACCCTACCATATCCAACACACCAGGCCATTGCTACCACAAAAGCCTCCCTTGCACGCGGTGATTGGGGTCTGAAACGAGCAATTCCCTCACGGAGTCACCTTGTCCAAGTCAGTGACCCGGTCCTGAGAGTGACGCAGCTGGATACCATTGAGCATGTCACCGACTTTGACTCGGCGGCCGACCATGTGCGAACAAGGCAAAAGTGGGAAGAGATGGGAATTCCCATGATGAAGGGCATGACGCAGATGCGTGACCATGACTTGAGCGTAGCGCCGCCTGCGGGAGCCTTTGAGGTCCGCGATGACACTACCAATTACGACACTGACATGGGATTGGATGAGGCGGGTCTATATCTGAAGGCGCTCAAGAAGAGCATGCCCGCAGAGAGAGCAAAGGCCGAATGGGAAGCTTTCAATGCTGCCTGGGAAGAGAAGTGGGAACTGCAACAAGCACTCTGGAAGGCTCGTGGTTGGGACACCGAACTTGCCAGCTTTGAGGCTTTCCAGCAAGAAGCAAACAAGGCAAGGAAGCAGGCTCGAACATCACGAAAACGGGCATTTGAAGCAGAACTCAAGGCCTTCCGCGAGCCTCTGAGTGCCAAGTGGGCAGCAAAGAAGGCGGAATGGCAATCGCGCGGCCTCACCGACTCCGAGCGAGCAGCTGAGGCCAAGGTTCTGGTCGAGGAGACTCGTGCAGCCAAAGCCGAATTCCGACAGAAATGGGACAAGAAGAAGGCCTCTCTCGCTGCTGCCAAAGCCCCGGCTTCTATGCCCTGGCTGGACGAGTTCACAGAATTTGAACAAGAGCAACAAAAGGCAAAGAAGTCACTTAGACAAAAATTGGCGGGATCGGAAAAATCTGGATCCAGGCCCTTTATTCCCTTTACTCCACCTCCTGTAGACCCCATCGTACACAATACCAAGCGGTGGAAGCATGACGGTCCGTGGCTACCAGGCATGGGAGCTGACGACTTTGTCGCCTATATTAGTAAGGAAATCACTTCTCGCAAAAAAGAATTCAACAGCTATCTGGTTGAATTTGTGAAGAACGAAATCTACACGTCCCGCCGTCTCGCCGCCACAAAGTCGAAAGAACAGCCCCCAATGGATATCAAGGAAGCCGAACAATGGCAAGAGCGACAAGAAAAAGCCTGGCGTCACATTACACGCAACGACATTGACACTGGCATCAAGACTCTCCGTAAAGAAACGGCCAACAACCCGTTGGGAAGCAAGCTGGTCAGCAAGCTCATCCTCCCCTTCCTGAAGCTGCCGGCCATCAAGTTCAAGCCCAAGGCGTGGGCATCGGACGCATCGAGCCGTGACATTGACCAATACTCGTTTGATCAAGAGACGGCACCGCTCTCGACGCATCCCAGCGCCGGTCTCGGCTACCTTCGCACAAAATCCTACATGGCCAACCACCCAATCCTCGGCCCGCAAGCCAGCCATGCACCGGTGCCTGCGCGCGTCGTGCAGGCCCGACGCACAGGAACCAAGAATGAGACGTACGCGCGCCTGGGTGTCGGCGGCTTCGTAGCAAACGACCAGTTCAAGAGCGCAGAGACCATGTCGGCGTCACGCGCCAACATCATGGGCGCAAAGGACGTCGAAACAATCGACATTGATACGCCTGGCGGCCGTAAAATTCCCGTGCAACCCCTCTTTGGCAGCGTCACCAACGATGGGCGAATCCACATCAAGCTCAAGCGGTCCATAGGGCCCGAAGTCGCCGTCGCGAGGGGCGAACTCGACGATCGCCCCCCAGTGCGCGACCATGTTGACGAGGATCCGCTGCGGAGCCTAGGAGCGGGCATGGGCAAGAGCGGAATTAAAGAGCTGGATGAGCAGAGTGGCGAGGCGCAGAGGTTCAGCCAATTTCTCGAGAGCATGACACCACAGGGCAAGGCGAGTCCCCCGCCGGGTTTTCCGGGCGTGGCAGATGCGCTGAGGAGCGACTAAGAAAAGACACCTTTTGGGCATGCATGTGAATTGGAGTCTTTTTTTTGTTTGCTGGAAACACATCATCTGTAACAGTATCTTGTATTCATGACATGACTTTGTTCCTTTTTCCCTGTCATTCTTGTCATCGTTATCACCCAATGGTTGTCGGCCCGGATTTCGTACATGCCTGGCCGTGCATGGTTCCCATTCTTTTCGCTCCCCACTCAGTGGAATTTTTGATGTCGGCATCTACTAGCAGGTGGGAATACACACACACCTTCTCATGCAAAGTCTGGGGTGGCACGTGAACCATGGCCAATATTTCCTGCCGGGTGTCTTCAGACGACCAACACATGACCTTTACAACCCGCATGCGACCAGTCAGATCAAAATCAAGCCACCAACCACGACTTGGACAATCAAACCATGCATGCCATGAGTAATGTTTGCATGCAGTGTGTTGCCTACAATCTAAGACATTTGCTAGGCATCACTATTGGTTTGAGGACATTTTGAACAAGAACGTGATGCAAGGATGCAGCCCACGGTCGGAGGCCGATGGGGGGGGCCAAGAGCAATGACACTTGCAGTGAGGAATGGTGAGCAGTAGTGACAAGGCTACAAGTGTGCTTGCCTTGACCTGAGGCAGTATCGTGGTGATCGCTGGTCCAAGGGACAGGTAAACTGTTAGTAGGTTCGTATAGAGATAAACCATGAGACGCTTGTGGGGTAAATCGACCACACCAAGTAACATTTTAGACGCGGCTTGTTGGGCCGAGGAAGCCCCGCGAGGCAACCATGTCTCGGACGACTGTGAAGGTGGCTGTTTGGGAAGCCATGCTAGTCGTACCGATTAGTACACACACCAAGTGTAGAAGTACAGGTTGGTTGCGACGCCGACTTTGGGCAAACAAGAACCAATCCCTTGATCAAGTAAAACATTTCAGCTACAATGGTGCCCCTGTTGCAAAGCTTGTTGCTCCTGCCTCAGGTCGTAGGTCAATATCACTGGCGGTTGGGCCCATATCTGGTCGGGAAGCTGACTTTGCTTACGAGTTGGAAGAGGCGAGACGAGGACGGAAGAGAACGGGAATGCTGGGTATACTTCCATCTGACGGCAGAATGGGCTGGACTAGGGCGCGCGCCCAAGCACAGGTTGGGTAGCGACATGTGCGCATTGTGGTATCTGGGCGATTGAGCACACCTCGAGTGACTACTTACTAGTCTTTGCCGCGTGGATGCGGGTTGAGATGCTGAATGGGGTGCATTTACCGTCGGCAGCGCTGCGAACACCATTCCCGAACGCCAGGGAGATGGTGCATTGTTAGTGATGCAAGTGCGTTTTTTTTTTCATTGTGTCAAAAGGCTGAAACTAGCACCCTGCAGCGGTAGTACTGGTTCATGAGCCAAAATGGCCCGTTTTCCTGACGTCGACGAGGGTTGGTGATGCCCAACCGTATGGATATTGTAGGCGAGCGGCCTTGGCACCACTGTCTAAGTACATGGTTTTGGTGGAAGAAAAAAACGAGCGTCCGTCTTTTGATGCGAACTCTGATCTGGGCAGGCAGCCGCGGGGCGGAGCAAATGTAACGGGTATAGCATGTGCGGGAAGAGGAGTGGCACGGCACGGCACGCCTGAGATGTGCTACAGGGTGATTTGTTGAGAGAGGCTGTGGCTGAGTTGTGTGCAAAACTGGACAGAAGCTGGTGAAGATGACGGAGATGAGGGATGGATGTGATGATAGCATGGTGGAGAAGACGACGGGCTAGTGTTTGCATGTCCAATATTTTTTTTGTGGTGTTGTGGTCATGTGGGGTAGTGTGCAAGTGCGCATTTGGGGAGGTGCGTCCCCGGCTGCGGGAGCAGGGAGGGAGGTGCGTCCCGAATGCAGGAGGAGGGGCACACACACACACACATGGCAAAAAAAAACAAGCGCAAACCATGTCTCTATCACCATATGCTGACGGGTTGTCTAAGCGCGGCGTCGAGCATTGCCATCATGACAATCATCAGCGTCGTCGTCATCTGCTATTTCCGATTGTAGCGCATATGTGCATTTTGTCAGGGTCTGCAGACGGATGGCTGGTGCTGGTGCTGGTGCTGGTGCTGGTGCTGCTTACCGCTGTGGCTGCTTAGCATTGTGGCGGTGCGCACTCAACTTGGGAGCTCGTCCATGGCAAATTTGGTGTGTGGGAGCGGGAGTAGCGGTGTCGCAGTAGATTGCAAGCAGGTTTGGTTCACGCGCTAGAGAGACGGCCGTATCAGAGAGCGTGAAGCGGGAGGGTCTCGCCACCAGGGTGGTGATGCTGATCCAGGCAAGTCGGGGGTGGAAGGCTGTGGATGGCTGCAATATTGCTAACACAGTGCGCGAAAGCGCGAGGGCGAGGGCGAGAGCGACGCAGGGTTGACCAGAGCGCGTCCAGTTTGTCACTCTCATTCACACTCACATGGCCAGCCAATTTGCCTCTCAGCTCTCCAACATGGACACGGCCACCGCTCATCAACACCATTGCCATGGTCATCCACTCGCGTGCGCAGCGTGGCAAGGAGGGTGCTGCAATCGTCGAGCTGCGTCATCAACACCACTGGACCAGTGCAAATTGCTCGCCGGCAGCAAATGGCAGCCTTCTGGTGCCTGGCGTCGCGCCCATGCTGGCCGGCGATACGGGAATGACTGCATAGCCTCCACCTGCATCCGCCAATTTTGCAGCTGACGGCGCGCCATCCGCATGTTGCCATGGACACTCGACCTTCCAAGTGCAATTCTGCCCCAGGGTGAATCCAATCAAGCAGAGCCCAAAGCGGTGCGCCCGTCCGGGGTAGAGGCCGCTGCACCGTCGGCTGCTGCTGATGCTGCCGCTTGCTGCTTGCCATTGATGCCCATCCAGCCCGCAACAAACTCCGCCATCCCGGCCACACCCTCTCTCTCCGGTTCGCGCGCTCGACCGTCTTCACCACTTTTTTTCCTTCCTACTCTCGCCGGCCTCCCTCAGACACGCGACACCGCGCGACACACGACTCGACACCGGCCGCGCCCAGGGTCTACACCTATGGGGGGCCGAGTCTAGGATTGCTCGCAGGCTGTGCAATTCACCGCTGCGCAGCAGCAGCAGCGACAGGAAA
The DNA here is from genome assembly GCF_000338995.1 of Bipolaris sorokiniana ND90Pr. Classification (NCBI taxonomy): domain Eukaryota; kingdom Fungi; phylum Ascomycota; class Dothideomycetes; order Pleosporales; family Pleosporaceae; genus Bipolaris; species Bipolaris sorokiniana. The sequence continues at coordinate 190,145 of NW_006911900.1, read as the reverse complement.
CAAAAAATGGCCCCAGGGCGCCCGGATCATGTTCATGCAACCATCCATCCTGCCCGTCGCTGCAGCCTGGCTCTGGTACTTGTTGCTGAGGCTCATCCCATGTCACATCCACTCACACTGCCCTTGTTCAGGCTACAATCAAAGCCGCCTAATACCACTTCCACTTAAAGCCAACCAGGCCGGCACTTTAATTCCTCTCAAGCTGCTGCATGGTACCCACTCCGTCTCATCTGCACTGATTTCCTCGCATTTATTATTACCCATCTGCTTCTCTGACTCCTGCGCTTTCGGGCCTACGCCTCCTTGGACTGCCTGCCTGCCTGCCTGCACTCATCCTGTCCGGCGCTTGTCTCAGCCCGGCCATCATCTGCGCCCTTTAAATACACTCGCCGCCCACCACCATCCAAATACCAAGACCAACCTACTTGTTTGACTCATAGCTGTCCTCCTTATTGTACCTGCGCCAGTCCGCCCTCTGGCCTTGGTGCCATCTGCGTCTGTCCTGGTCAAGCATTCCCTCTAGTTATTAACTAGAGTCCCTTGGCCTGGCAACACAATCCAACACTTGACGCACACTCACCAACCGGACTTGCCACTCTCTCCTATCCTGGTAGTATTACATTTCCTGTCGCCACCATGTGTCGGATCGAAGGTGACTGCACCTACTTGTGCGACCAAGCGCGCAGTGGGAGAACCTGCCGCGACTTGCGGAGAGTTCCTGTTGCCTACACTCACCAGAAAGGCTCCGCCTCACGCGATGACACCCCTTCTCCGGTAAACCCACCAACTCCCACAAGCTCTGGTACCTATTTCACTCAGCGTCGCCGCCCATCCAACAGTGGTAGCCGTCCTTCCACTCGCGATGGACAGCGCCTCAACCCTGAGATCATCATCGAAATTGGCTCCAAGAAAGGAAAGGGAAGCAAGTATCCGTCAGTCTCCATTTCAACAAAAGGCCACAAGCGACAATCCTTCGGCTCCATCGGATCCAATGACGCCGCCATCGACTCAGGAGAATCGGAGGCTTCCTATGCTGTGCGGACTGGCTTTCCAGATGCCCCTTTACCCCCTCCGGCTGCCTTCGACCAACCCAACACCTTCCTTCCCACGCCCCTTGCATCTCATGGATATTACCACCGACAGACGCCTTCTGCCTCTTCCAGCCAGACGCCATCGCTGACTGTGCTGTCCGAGCCAGACTTTGATCGATCCACCGGTCGGCGAAACACCCGCCCGTCTGCCACTGTCATCCACAACTCAACTCCCACCCCTGCATCTCCTACTCGGCCACAGCATGGGTTCTCTTCCGGGCCCTACAAGACCAAGAGCATCGTACCAAGGGATCCTCTCCAAGTCGCTCAAACACCCACCAGCATCAATCCGCTTGATTACGACCAGTATGCTGATTATTCTGGCTCTTCTCGTGCCAGTTCTGGCATAGCTGAAACCACACGGCCTACCAAGAACAGTGGCCAACGGCGAAAGAAACCAAGTGAGGATCTTCGCTATCAGGAAGACGTTGACCAAAAGAAGAAGGAAGACTTGGAGAACGACAAGCACGTTCGCTTCGAGCTTGACCGTTACGAAGCTCGCGAAAAGGAGCGGGCTGAGAGAGCAAAGGCTGAGAAGGAGAGGGACCGCGCCGCACTCAGAGAAGAGGCTCGCGAAAGGGACCGCGCCGCAAGAGCACAGGCTGAGAAGGAGAGGGAGCGTGCCGCACTCAAGGAAGAAGAGCGCAAGCGCAAGAAGCTCGAGCGTCTGGAACAAGAAAAGAAGGAACTTGAAAAGAAGGAGCTCGAAGAGAAGCGAGCAAAGGAACGCAAGAAGGAAAGGTCAAAGCCTCCGACAACCGATTACCCCACACGGCCGACCAACACGCGAAGGATGTCTTCGTTGATGACTCCCCAAGAGCAAGCTGAGCAAAAGCGTCTTGTCGAAGCCGATAGTCTCATCATGCATACAGAAAAGCAAGCGGCAGAAGCTCGCGAGCGTGAAGAAAGGAGGGCAGCTGCTCGACAGCAACAAGACTCATCAACATACTATGACCCTCGGGCCGGTGACCGGTCCCTATCAAACGCCAATGCCCCTAGCAAGCCGCGTCGTGATAGCGTTGCCTCTACAATGCGTCCTTCCGGACTTACTAGGACCTCTAGTAAGCGTCGCCCGAGCATCTCGCAACCCAACCCGCCCACCGTCAGCGCTCAACCACCTACGGACTTCTCGACTCGATCCTCAAACCCGAGAGCACATGCACCACCCCCAGTCTCCTTTCCAAAGACCTTCAACCAAGACTACGGTCGCCCACCATCAGCTCGCCGTCCCTCCCTCACGCCAGACAACCCTTTTTCGCCTAGCTCTGTAAAGTCGCCAGCGGCTGACCCATGGGACCTGCGCAACATGGAGCCTGCGCTTCCATCTGCTCGCTCTTCGGATAGCCGCCAGAATCACGGTATGCAGCCGCGTGGTGATCCAATCATCCATGGCCCTACCCGTCCTGTCCGACGTGCACCCGAATACATCAGTGCATTCGACGATGATGACGATGGCATGGAGGATTATCCCCCTCGATTTGCTTCACGCACGGGGCTGAGCCGAAGTGATTCGAGGCGGAAGCATTGATTTCCGTTACCCGTTGTATTTTAGTGTTGCTTTATGATTTTGTACTGTTTCGTATGGCGCCCCATCTGCTTTTGTTGTTTGGTCTTGCTCTTGATACCCCCTTCACCTGCCGCGTACACTTAGACTACCCTGCGAATGTTATGATGAGCGTATACCATGTTGTCTTTGTCTTTCTCCAGTGTGTATTCTAGCCTGTGCATTGTTGTTATTATTGTTGTTGTTGTTTTTTTCGGCAAAAAGCTTTCAACGTTTGTGCCCTTGTGCTTGGACCTCGCTAGATAGTAATGTACTGCGTTGCCTCTGCGGCGAGAGTGTGGGTGTTGCGACACTGCGTACATGGCTGGTGCCTCGTCCTTATCACTTACTACGTTACTCTAAATCCTAGCGCCGGCATGAATGAACTAGGCTTGTAGACCCTTAGATGAGCTAGGAACGGTCCAGACAGTGCTCTGACACGTAGTTAGGCTCCGACACGTGAAGAGTGACGCGGGGTACACTAGTACTACCCCTACCTTCCCCTCTTATTTTAGACACATTCTACCAACTGCATCCACCTCACCACCTATAGCACCGAACAATCAAACGTGACGTGTATTGTGATCAGCACACGGCAATGCAGGGACCGCAAGGGCTCAGGGCTTTCTCGTGTCGAGAGCCCTGTCAACATGGCCATATCGAAAACGCAATCTAGCTCGGCCGCATGGCGTCTTTCGAGATAAAGCTATCGACCGATCTTCTTCAGGGATTAACACAAGTAGGCTTTCGGAACTTTCTTGCCCGGCTTCTGCAAAATCAGGCTATGCAGGGCCTAAAGAAGGTGGGGGTAAGCAACTGGCGCCTAGCCGCATGATTCTAAGACAAGGTACCACCGGTGCAAAAGTATAAAGTTTTGATTGTGCCTGTAGCAATTGTAGATTCATGTGCTGGTCAGATACCTGGTAGTAGTCGTTACTCAAGTAGCTGCAGTCACCGTCGCACAGTTTCACATCCGATTGGACACGCGCGTGTCCGAGGTAGGCTCGAACATTTGCTTGAGCATGTTTGCTATAGTACTTACAAGTTAATACAGACAAGCATCCACCATGCGGTTTCCCGCCGTCTCGCTCTTCTCAGCTATTGCGCTCACAGCGCTTGCAGAAACGACGCCTGATCCTTCCGGTTCAAATAGCTCCCAAGCCATAGTTTCCGATGGTATAGAAGGAGACGATGCAGCAAAGTTATTGCAGTCGATCCAAGCAAATTCCACCGACTCTTGCCAAGCAGCAGTAAGCTTTCCTCTCATCTACCCTAAAATCTTTTACAGATATTCAGTATGATACTGGAATCTATACAGCGTACTAATCTTCTTCCTTCAATTGCTAGTGCGCTTCGCTCCTGGGAGAATTCGGCGCTGCTAAAGTTGCGGGCAGCGAAGACCCGGACTATAAAGCCGCGATTGACGGCTTCTGGTCCCAGCAGCAGCGAGAGCCCGTACCACGCTGCATATTCCGGCCCGAGACGGCGCAAGAAGTTGCGAATGTAGTGCGTGTGTCCCAGGCGAACAAGTGTCGGTTTGCATTTCGGAGTGGAGGCCATGCCCAATTTGCAGGTGCATCCAACGCAGATGGAGGCATAACTGTACTTTTTGAACGCATGGCAGGCATTACGTTGTCTGAAGACAAAAAGATTGCTTCAATTGGACCCGGGGCCCTCTGGATGGACATTTACACCAACCTGGCTGAACACAACCTCGCGGTCGTGGGTGGCCGTGTCGCTGACGTTGGTATTGGAGGACTTATGACAGGCGGTGGCATTTCCTACTTTTCCAACCAGTATGGGTGGGCATGCGACAACGTTGCGTCGTATGAAGTCGTCCTTGCAGACGGACGCATTGTGACTGCCACACCTGATTCAGAATACTCCGATCTCTTCTGGGCATTGCGCGGCGGTGGCAACAACGTTGGCATCGTGACCCAATTCAATCTCGAGACTTTTGCTCACGGCCCCCTCATGTATGGTGGAAACCGAGTATTCATCAACGAAAGTTTCTCAGCCGCCATCGATGCCTTTGTCGACCTAGCCAAGAATGTAGAGAAAGACCCCAAGGCCACGCAGTTCCTGTCCTTTGCCCTCGACACAAGGAACAACATGCGACTTGCAGTTGCCGATCTCCAATACGCAGACCCAAAGGCGGACGCACCCATTTTCGACACGTGGAACAAAGTCCCTGCGATTGTCGACAACACCAAAATCGACAGCCTGGTTAACTTAAGCTTGGCTCTGGCGGCACCCAGCCCAAGTGGTATGCGACAATCCTACTGGACCGCGTCTGTGAAACTCAAAGACCGTGAAATCATCGACCGCCTCGTCGACATCACCTTTGACGTTTTCGACAAGCTCGCACACGTACCGGGTATCGGGCCCGCACAAACCTTCCAAGTCGTCACCGAGCCACAGCTCAAGAACATGGAGAAAAACGGCGGCAACGCCCTTGGTCTCTCCGTCTCCGACGGCCCTTTTCTCCTGCTCCTCCAGTCGTTCGCGTGGGTCAACTCCGAGGACGACGAGCTCGTGCTCAAGACTGCCGCGGACATGGTTGCACAAATCAAAAAGGTGAGCAAGGACCTGGGCGTAGATCACGACTACCTGTACATGAACTACGCGAGCCAATTCCAGGACGTGATTACGAGTTATGGCGAGAGCGCGAAGAAGCTAAAGGATATTGCGCGCAAGTACGACCCCGAGGGCGTTTTCCAGACGCTGCAGCCGGGATACCACAAGCTGAACGGGCCGAAGAGCCAGGACTTGCCTGTTTGGGATCGCATCAAATCTTTTTTCAATGAGAAGTTCTCGTAAAGAGAGAAGAGTCATCGCGATACCAGAGTCGACACTCGAATCTGACACGCGAGGGAAATGAATGAATGATGTGAGACGAAACTGTCCAACAGTTACATGTACCTAGCTTTTTAGAGCAGAGAAACCATGCTGTGAAAATGTCAATGGCTGTCAAAAGCATAGTTAAAGGAAACGATGTGTTGTTCTAAAATTAGTGTCAAACATCAAGGGTCACTGACGTCATCTGAGCATCGAGAAATCACTAAACACAAATTCATTGGCAATGCGAACAAGAAACACAGCAAACAACAACTAACGTTTTTGATCACCACGCTGAGTGTGCTTTCTTTCTGGCGCCGCTGCTCTAGCGGACCATATTTTCTTCTAAGAAGTTACGTGACGAAACATGATCGCATAGTCCGTTTTGCCTACATATTACGCCAGGACACAAGGCAAAAGAAAAAAGGAAATTCTTTTGGCACAACAGAAAGAAACAACATGGCGCCAGGCCATCCAAGTTATAAGCAGCACTTGCTACAACCGTCAGTGAAGGGTATTATCCAAAGAACACAAACATAATGCAGCGCCTTCAATACCAATGCCGTCAAAGATCAACATCAACGAGATAGTTAGACGTTACCATGAGAAAGAAAGAGAAGCAGTATCAATCGCCAGGATGGTAGGAGATAGGAGATAGGAGATAGGAAATAAGAGATAGGAAATAGGAGATAGGGAACAAAGCAACAGGAACCGATGACTATGAAAGAGATGTCAATTGTGCGTCACGCAGCAGCTATTGCTGTGGGTGCTGCCTTCTTTTGTGCCTCTGGAGGTTGTCCTTGCGCGAGAAGCCATCGAGGTTGGTGCAGTCGGGATGTTCACAGCGAAAGGTGTCCATGATGGACAAAGGGTCTCTGTGTTGAGGCTTGTGTCTGCGAAGGTCCTTCGGGTACATGAAGCCCTTGCCGCAAGTCGGGCACACGTGAGGCCGCTCATTGCGGTGGGATGTCTTTTGGTGACGGCTAGTGACGACGGTCAGTTACGCTGACTTGCATACTCTCGAGACTAGACTCACTTGAGGTCGCACTGACGATTGAATACTTCAGTGCATCCCGGCTCGTTGCAGACAAAACCACCTTCGCGAGGAGGTTGCCGCCTGCTTGAGCGCTTCCCAGACTTGGTCTGGCGCGGCGACGAACGGTCGCCGGGAGTGTATATATCGTCGATGTACGCCTGCACAGTAATAGGCTGCACAGTTGTCTCGTTCGCATCAATGCGCTGGATGTACTCGTTCAGAACTGGCCTACGGTCGCCGGTGACGTAGTCCCAAACTGGTGTCAAGTTCACTTCCGTCTCGTGTGTATCCGGCGGCGGCATGGACATGGGAGCGTGGTGTTCGGGCGCTGCTACGTAATTGTAAGGCATCTGCGGCTAGTATCGTTAGGAAGGAGTTATACACAGACGGGTGGAAGTCTTACTAGGGCCATAATGCACTGGCAGAACTCCAACTGCATGCTGGCGCAAAAGTGGCATACGAAGAGCCCATCTACTGGGTATGTCAAGTCCAATGGACTGATAGGTGGTGTTAGATCCATGATTGGGCCTGAAGCTGCCGCTGGCGGGAGTAGAACAGTGAGCAGCACTGTAAATAGTAGCAATGTGTACATGCTCTGGTGTGGATGTGGATGCCTAAGGAAGAGACTTGGTTATGGTGGAGTGTGCGAGGATGGCAGAGGCAGTGAAGAGGACAATGAGGGTTGCAAGACTGTATGGTCAGAGAATACCAACAACGGAGAGAAAAGTGTAGGAGGAGAGGAAGAACTGCCCAGACAAAAAAGGGCGTGAGATCTGGGATCGCGGGTGCATGCCAGTGGCAGAGGACTGGGGGAGGCCGGCTGCCTGAGGAGCCACAGGTCACGGGGAGCTGTGGCTATGTTGATGATGTAGGTGCCGACCATTTTAGCGACTTTGAGAGCTCTGCAGCTGTAGTTTTGTCAGTTGGACATGTTAGCAGTGATGAAAGTGCAACTTTGATGCAGTAAAGTGTGCGATTGTGGTGGTTGCGTGTCGAAGGGAAATGCGGCGGCACCGCGCAGCGATCAGGGATGCGCAACCCTCCACTGTCTTGACACCATGCCACTTCGAGATCTGGAGAGGGGTTATGCGGCTCAACTCGGCACGTGACTTGCCTACATTGGCAGTGTCTGAGAATCTTTTTGATCTCCTTTCCTATTATGTGTCTCGTCCAGTGTTGCGTAATCTAGGTGCCTTCAAGAAATAGTTGCTTGGTACTTGGCGAAGAAATGGTCTTGCCATCTCTTCTCACGTGCCAACGCGTCCGGAAACTTTCACCCTGCCCTTGTTATCTTTTCATCGCGAGCCCCCACGCTTTTACGATATAAGTAGGCTTCGTCATCGCGATTGCGTGTCTAATTCTCTTGAGCTCGTATGTCGATGATGCTGCACTGAGTTTTGTTGATTTGCAGACGAGGTTTCTGGTGCAAAAGTACGCAGTCTAGACAAATAGTCTCATATATGTAATGACAACTGCCATGGATATAAAATTTTCCACTTTCTTCACGTTCAGGCTGGGAATTTGTGCTGGATATATATTGCAACTTCTTTACAGGCCGCCTATGGCACACCAGCGTCACGAGCCATCCTTACATTGAGGCAACCGCTTCAGCCGTACCATTCAGGTCGATGCTTTATGAGGCAAACCTCACGCTTGTTGTTTTTTGGCTTCGATAGCGAGCATTTCAGGTTTGAGTCACAACTCCAGTGCACTGGCTCGTCAGGACGTCTCAGGACTTACGTTGCGAGCGGCCTCCTAGGCATCCACGAACAAGGGTACCAACCAAGCTCCACCTTGCGCCACTTTCCGCCCACTCTGACTTGCCAGCGCCTAATTTCGATAGATACTAGAACTAATAACTTCAGTGTGCTAGGTCAAGATGGCAAGGATCACGCTGTATGTCAGAAATCTGGCTGTGGACGGAGTCTGCCCCGCATTGACTTGCGTACGTAGCCTAAAGTCCTTGACCAAACCGCAGCCTTAGCAATCAGCAAACAAACCACTAACAACGCATCGTAGAAGCCATGTTATCAGCCCGGGGGCGTCAGTATGCAGCCTTGGATTTGGCGGCTGGTTATACCAAAGTTCGTGGCCCTTTGTACAACAAAGACACGCATCCAGATGGCCTAGTTTCTTTTAAAAACGCCGAAAATGTCAGTGAGAGTCATGTCGAATACTACCAAGTCATGTATGAGAGAGAGAGTGCTGATGCATGCAACAGTTTCTCATGCATGATGAAGCGCTTGACTATATCAAGACAAAGGTCAGCCTTCACAGACACAATGGTGTATGGTACCTAAAGGATAATTTAGTGCATACCATCTCTCGAGCCAGAATCTTTGACGTATCATGATGGCCCATTCGGTTCTAAGCGTCTGAGGGCCGCCATGGCTTCCTTTATCAACAAGCGCTTTTCACCGGCCTCAACCGTAGCCATTGAGCATGTTTCATTTGTCAGTGGTGTGACGGCATTGAATGACATACTGTCACTGTGCATGACCGATGGGGAGAATGATGCTTTGCTCCTAGGCATGCCGATCTATGGATCCTTCGTTCCCGATCTGCAGAGCATGTCAAGGTGCGTTAGGTTCCTCTTGGAATAAGACTTGGGACGGCATGACTAACACTGCTCACAGTTGCAAGCTGGTTTATGCCTCGTTTGGAGATGTGGATCAGTTCGGTGTCAATTCAGTCGAGTGTTATGAGCGTACTCTGCTACAAGCCGAGCAGAGTGGTATCAAAGTGCGAGCGCTTGTTTTGGCCAACCCGCACAATCCTCTTGGTGTGTGTGCGGTCGTTTTGTCTTAAAGCATGAGAAGCTAACGGTGCAGGGCAATGTTATTCCCTAGATGCGTTGAAGGCAATCTTGAGCTTCTGTAACAAGTACAAGATACACCTTATTAGTGATGAGATCTACGCCTACTCTGTATATCACACAGATGCCTCGAGCCCAGGCTTCACATCTATACTCTCGCTAGACACGGCCGGTTTCATCGACAATGACCTCGTTCACGTAATGTACGGAATGGCAAAGGTAGGTTTTCGACATGTGATTTTGCATCACTGGCCCCTGACAAACCATTGACAGGACTTTGCTGCTGCCGGCCTGAGATTGGGATGCTTGATCACCAGGAACACTGAGCTAGGACAGGCTTTACAGTCTCTATCGTAGGTTACTATCATTCTCAGCGAGCGATGACTGACCATTGGCAGACGATTTCACGGCGCATCACCAATGGCCGACGCGATCGCTACATGCATACTCGAGGATGAGGAGTGGCATCTGCAATTCTTCAACAAGAGTGCGCATATTTTGCGAGAACACCGAAAAATTGCTGCAGAAGCATTTGATAGTGCTGGTATTCCATATGAGAGGAAAGCGTAAGTGTTGGGCGTTTTATGGCCTTTCCTTGTCTAGAGTTGACAGCTTGGATAGAAATGCCGGGTTCTTCCTTTGGATCGATCTATCGGCGTGCCTACGCAGCCCGACATGGGAGGCTGAAGACGACCTCAAGGATAGGCTCTACGATTTTGGTATGGAAATGGCAGCTGCGCGCGGATATCACGGGGAAATGCCAGGGCACTTTAGATTCCTATTTTCAGTGGATAAAGATACCGTAGAAGAAGCAGCAAGGAGGATTGTCGAGTTCTACAAGAATAATAAAGTGGGCCGTACGTAACCCATCGGGTGCGTAGCATATAATGAAGTCATGGCGCAATAGACCTAGCTTTCCTCCCAAACCTTATTCTTTGTTTTCTAGAAAAAGGCGTGAGGCTGATCTTCTCGGATACATGCCGACAGAACGCTCGTGACCACGCGACAGGGCGGTACGCGACGGGCGGATCCCTGTGCTCGATCGTTCCGTGCGATCGGAAATCAACAGGGGCCGGCCTTGCGTCATGATTCCTGCCACGGCACTTTCACCTTTGCAAACAAACAACACAACACTTTAATCCTGATATCGCGATAGTTTGATATCTGCAGGCATAGACATGCCGCCCATACTTGCGCGAAAGCGCTTGCACTCTACCTCGCCCGTCCCAGAATCGCCACCAAAACGTGCCCGTACTACCCGCAAACCCTCAGCGCCCGCTCGCACAGGCAAAGTGTCCGTCTTCCAGACTTTGGATGCGCCACCAAAGACCAAGCGCACACTTTTGCAAACTAAGGCTCTATTGGAAGAAGAAGAAGAAGAAGAAGACGGCGACGGTGAATCATCGGAGCCAGAGAGCACCGAAGATGAATTTGAGGATGTACCGTTGAATGGGGCAACCAAGGACAAAGGCAAGCCTAAGGCACGGCCAGATGAAGACAGCGACGAAAGTGAAGATGGTGACTGGGAAGATGCGCTTGGTACGCATCATCACACAAAGCCAGACCATGGGCCTGCGCCCGTCATCACTGGAGATATTGCGTTGACGCTGTCTGCAGCGCCTAAAACCGTATTCGAAACCAAGCCAGATGGGAAAAAGGGCCCCTCAAAGGTTCAGAGACAGATACGGACCGTGACTCATTGTATGCATGTACAATTCTTGATGTTTCACAACCTGATAAGAAACGCATGGATCCAGGACAAGGAGGTTCAAAAGACTCTGGTTCAAGCCATGTCCCCTGGGTGTTGGCGTGAACTAGAGAAGTACTGGAACGACGCAGGAATTCGAGATGGATCCAGCCGGGTAGTGGTGCAGAAACCACCCAGTCCAAAAAAGAAAGAGCCAAAAGCTTCCAAAGGAAAATGGAAAGAGAGTGGCAAGGCGGGTGTCAAGGTGTACGAGAGCCCGCAAAAGCGAATAGATGTTCGCAATAAAGCTAAGGGCAAGGGAGAGAAGCCTTCCGAACGTGACAAGAAGACACGCGACTGGGGCGCAGCAGCCGAACCTCTCGAGCCTAACTCTCCGAACCTGTCCGCTGGTGACCCTTTGATCAGGCTTCTCAAATATCTCTCAGCCTACTGGAAGTCCAAGTTCCAAATCACTGCCCCAAGCTTGCGAAAGCGTGGCTACCTATCGCCATCAGTATTGGAGGCCGAGATCAAAGCTTGGAAAGATGATCCTAATCACCCCGACACTTTTGGCGAACGCGTGGAAGACATTGCTGCTTTCCGGGAATGCGCAAAAAAGTGCCAAGGCAGTAGAGATATTGGAGAACAGCTTTTTACGGCCCTAATCCGAGGATTAGGTATTGAGGCCCGAATGGTGGTCAGCCTGCAGCCGGTTGGTTTTGGGTGGAGTCAGAATGAAGAAGGTAAACCAAAGAACCTTAAGAAGTTGAACAACTCGAAGTCCGCCGATAATCAAAATACGGAAAAAGAAACTCCAACTAGCAGCAAAGCTAAGAAACCCGCTACTGCAAAGAAGACGGATGGATCAGTCGATGTCAGCATGGATGGCAGTAGCGACTTGAGTAGTGTCATATCTATATCCTCAGACTCCGAAGATAACAGACCACCAAAGAGATCACCGAGAGCACGCAATTACGGTGAAGAGCTGCCATACCCTACCTACTGGACAGAAGCCATTTCACATTTGACCCACACGCCTATATCAGTATCTCCACTTCCTCGTACCATTATTGCAAGTGCTGCTTCTCCAGATAAGCTTGTGGATTTCTATGCTCGTGGCGCAGCGGTTGACAAGGCGAAACAAATCTTGGCCTATTTGATCGCTTTCTCTTCCGACGGCAGTGCAAAGGATGTCACTACACGCTACCTACCCAAGCATCAATGGCCTGGTAGAACGAAGGGTTTCCGCATGCCTGTGGAGAAGGTACCGATCCATAACAAACATGGGAAAGTCAAGCGATGGGAAGAGTGGGATTGGTGTAAATCGTTGATGCGACCTTACACACGAGCTCACGATAAACGCCAACCTTGGGACGAAGTGGAAGACGAGTGTGACCTCGTACCTGCACAAGCAGAAAGAAAGAAAGGCATGGACGAAGAAGGTGGCAAGGAGACGCTACAGGGGTACAAGAACTCCACCGAATATGTACTGGAGCGTCATCTACGACGAGAGGAAGCTCTCAGACGCGGTGCGAAGATTGTCAGGTTCTTTATCACTGGCAAGGGAGACAATGAAAAGTCGGAACCGGTCTATCGCCGCAAAGATGTTGTATTGTGCAAGACACAAGAATCGTGGCACAAAGAGGGACGGGAAGTGCTGGAAGGTCAGCAACCGCTCAAGCTCGTGCCTATGCGCGCCGTCACCGTTACTCGAAAACGTGAGATTGAGGAGCGTGAACGCATCGAAGGCGGCAAAGTGAAACAGGGTCTGTACTCCAAGGAACAGACCGATTGGATCATTCCCGACCCCATTGTCGATGGCAAGATTCCACGTAACGCATTTGGGAATATCGATGTATACGTTCCAACAATGGTTCCCAAAGGGGCTGTTCACGTGCCTCTCAAGGGTACCGCACGAATATGCCGTAAGCTCAACATCGACTACGCAGAAGCGTGTACAGGTTTTGAGTTTGGTAAACAACGCGCTGTACCGGTAATCACAGGTGTGGTGGTTGCAGCAGAGCACGAAGACATGCTTATAGATGCTTGGGAAGCCGAAGAGGTGGAGAAGCAAAGAAAAGAAAGGGAGAAGAGGGAGAAGTTTCTGCTAGGACTTTGGAGGAGATTTGCGTCCGGACTGAGGATAGTAGATAGAATGAGGGAGGAGTATGGGGAGGATATGGAGTTGCCTGTCAAAGAAGAGGTATTGCCATCGAAGGATGAAGAGGAAAAACCCAAGACCGGACAGTCACAGTGGGAAGTGTTTGAGGCTCAGACTGATTTTGAGGGGGGCTTTGTGCGAGAAGATGTGGAACTCTCTGGTGGTGGCGGTTTTGTGCCGGACAAGGCACATCAGACAGCCGGGCGTGACCTGGACATGGCAGGCAGTTTCCTGCCCGCGAGCCAGGAAGAGGATGTAGAGCTGACAATCGATCACGGAGAAAAGAAAGACGTGCGGGCGCCCGTCGTGGAGACTGCATATCGCACGCCCATCTCACTTACTCAAGCGTTACAACGACCCCCGAGCGAGCCAAGCGAAAACCCGGATGCCAATGAAGCAACGAGTATCGACCAAGACACAGAAGACGAGGGAAAACGGAATGACGAGGATGAAGAATACGAGCATTCAAAACTTGAATCGGATCATCGAAAGTCGACAACTGCCACATCAGGTGGTCGTGGTCGTGGCCGTCCTAGAGGACGTGGCACCAAGGCCCCGGCTCGCTTAACTCGTAAACCTAATTCAACGGGAGATGAATTGTCCAATGGAGCACTTTCCGATGCGCCCTCAAACCCGCAATCACCTCCACCCTCTAGGCGGTCAGCGCCAAGGCGCAAAGCGGCCAGAAAAAGCGATGCGCACGTCAGGAGCCACTTTTTTGCAGAGGCAAGCGAAGACGAGACAGATTTGACAGACATGACGGATCGAACCTCGCCAAAGAAGAAGTCGACGAGAGGGCGCGGAACGGGAAGGGGTAGAGGCAGGGGCAGAGGCAAAGCGGGGAAAGCCAAGTAAATATCGTATCAGATGTATTTTCGAAATGCATTTGCACGCTCGACAGCACCAGGCGAGCTGGGCAAGGCCCTTGCTACTGACCAATAGTGCACCGTGGTGGGGGATACTATTATGATGCTATTATGATACTAGAGACAAAAAGAAACTTATCGATTCTAATCCGGACAGGAATGAGACGAGAGAGCCTCCCACCGTTCTCCACATGTCACAAACAGCCCCCCTTCGGTGTAGTCGGCACCGCCCTATGAGTAGGTATCCCAAGCCCATGTGGAGCCGCACAACCGAGGCCAGCCTGCCAGGCACCGTCACGAGTCGGGCGTGTCTATTTGTAGGACGGCCCAGTCTCCCAAGGCTTCTTGGCAAGCCTTCCGATTTACTTGGCATGGCAGGGCGCCCGTTTTCCCCTTATCATTACATGAGCCGACAGCGAACGGCGCGGTTGACGGCGGCGTGGGTAGCCTTGTTGGTTCTAACGTGTGCGCGCCTTTGTTGACGGGGCGTGCGCGCTGTTGGGTTAAGAGTACAAGAAGCAAGACGCTGGCTTGGGGCGGAACATGGCACGACGGCGCATGGCTGGAGAATTTCCGCCCCTGTGATTGGAAACTCCACTAACGAATCCTGCTATCAAGTGGAGAGCAAATGGCCCGGCGGCTTTTGAATCTCCCGCATGTTTTCGCTGGGGGCGCCGCATCGTATTCGTTCCTTCGCGGTGTTCTTGGCTCAATACATGCATGGCGGATCTCCGACCTAGCTCGCGCTCGTTAGCTTCCTAAATCGTCATGCCTCCCCGTCCCACAGCAGGACTGTTGATACCCCCATGTTATAAGTATTTGCTGCCGTCGGTGCCTTTTATTTTCCCACACGCTTTCGCTACTCGTCATCTGGTTTGCCATTCTTTGTCTTGGCAGACTGTCCATTCGCTTTTCTAATCATCTCTATCGCTTAATCTACTTAGTACTATAATATCTCCTAGCATCATGCGCTTCTCCGACGTTGCTACCGCCGCCTTGGTGGCTCCTCTTGTCGCCGCTCATGGAGGAGTTCCAGGTGCCCCCAAGCTTTTTGGTCTTCCTCGCCACCTCCAGGACGATTTCAAGGCCCCTGTTGCTGCCCGCACTCTTCGACACTCTTCTGAGCCCCGACATGGGCTTTTGGAGACCCGTCAAGGCGGCCAGAACGGTCGCTGCGGACCCGGCTTTGGAAACGCAAAGTGTGCTGCCGGCTACTGCTGCTCTGGTGCTGTATGTCGTCGTCGACAAGGAAATCATGCCAAGGAGCGATCATACTGACAATTTCAAGGGATATTGTGGAACCAGCAAGGACCATTGCTCAGCACCTGATTGCTTGATTGATTTCGGCCCGGCTTGCGATGCCAACAAGACTCCTGGTGGCGCCTCTACCCGCAACGATGCTCGTCCTCAGAAGGGCAATGTCCCTTACGGCGGCGAGGGCATCTATGTTTGCCAGAAGCCAGGAACTGTCGCCATTACTTATGACGATGGGTAAGTAATTATCCGAGGAACCTCCAAGCATTCGTGTCAGCAAATTGACCCGTCTAGCCCTTACATCTACACGGACCGTGTCCTAGACCAATTTAACAAATACGGTTTCAAGGCCACCTTCTTCGTTACCGGTATCAACATCGGAAAGGGAGCTATTGACACTACCGCTCAGTGGGCCAACGTCATCAAGCGCATGGTCGCTGAGGGCCACCAAGTCGCATCTCACACTTGGTCGCACCAAGATCTTAGCGTCATCACTGAGGAGCAGCGCTATGATCAGATGGTCAAGAACGAAATGGCCATCAGGAACATCATCGGAAAGTACCCCACGTACATGCGCCCCCCTTACTCATCCTGCAATGCCGCCTGCCAGGGTGTGATGAAGAAGCTCGGATACGTCGTCAGCTACTTTGACTTGGACACCGTACGTGAAACCATATTATTTTTTCCTTTTTCTTGTATGAGCTTCACATACTAACACGTCTCAAAGGATGACTACAACCAACTCAAGAACATTCAAGTCGCAAAGGACAACTTCAAGCGCATCCTCGACTCCACTGCCGGCGGCCCAGCCACTGGTGACCGTCTGGCCATTGCCCACGACATCCACGAGCAGACCGCACTCAACCTCACTGGCTACATGCTCGAGTACCTCAAGTCCAAAGGCTACCGTGGTGTCACCATGGGCGAGTGCATGGGCGAGCCCGAAGCAAACTGGTACCGCAAGAGTGGCGAGGTCGTCAACCCCCCTTCCAACGGCGGCGGCAACGGCGGCACCCCCGTCTCCACCGACGGCCAATGCGGCTCTGGTAAGGGAACCTGTGCCGGCTCTCCCTTTGGCAACTGCTGCTCTTCCTTCGGATGGTGCGGTAGCACCGAAGGCCACTGCAAGGCTGGCTGCAACTCTGCCTTTGGCACTTGCACTGGCGGCAGCACCTCCCCCTCCAAGCCCATCTCTACCGATGGCCAGTGCGGAGCAAAGGCTTCCGGCGCTACCTGCCAAGGCTCGCCTTTCGGTAACTGCTGCTCACAGTTTGGATGGTGCGGTAGCTCGCAGGGCCACTGTGGTGCCGGCTGTGACAAGACATCTGGTACTTGCAGTTAAAGTCGGGATATGAATTCGGATATATATGTCTGTCATTTGTCCCTGCTTTATTTTTTGTAAATACCACGATCTACGTATGAGCCCCGTTGCTGTAATTGTTGCGTTATATCAAGAATCAAAAGTATGCTTATCTTACTCTCTCTTTCTCACTGTGTGTGTCTGTATCTTGATCTTTGTTGTTGTTGAGTGGTCATATTGCTTTCTGGCTGTGATGCACGAGCCTTTTCTTCATCGCTATTGTTGATGCTGAATGTATGGCAGCCTCGTTTGTTGATGCAAAGTAAGTCCGTGTGAGATGGTCAGAACGTACTGGCTTGTTGGAGGAAATTTCAAGTGCGAAGAATGAACCACTAGCCTAGTCTATATATACACTTTTGTCGTTCTCGGTCCTCGATTTTACTACTGTTTTTGTTTTTGGCAGCTCGACGTTACATGCTTCTGCCTCACTCAACTTTCCCAAGGGGTGTGGTAATCGGCATACTTTTGATCGTCTCCTTTTGAGATGTATGCTATCCCCAATCTGGCATACTTGTGGCACAGCATGATCCACGTGCTTCTACGTATCTTGTCAGTAGCAGCGGGGTTACTGACAATCGTGTCTCACATTACTCGAATTACACGATTCCCTCTCTCAACGTAGTAAGTCCTCGCGCAAACATTCAGATTATGAGTCATACGTACTTAGAATGCCTCAACCCGAACAGCAGGCATGAGTGCAAACGAGTCCAAGAATCAAGCCAGTGGCACGACACTATCTAGTCACTCCAGGCCAAACCATCGGAAGGTCATTGAGGAGTTTCTTGACGTTGTGCGAAAGCAACAAGCCATCATGGAACATCTTTCCAGAGACCTGACCTTTACCCGCTCCCAATTCGAGACAAGCTTAGAATACGATAATGGCAATGGAAACTATCTAGCTGACGTGGGAGATGAAACAATCGACTACAAGGCTGGAGGTATGGATGTTGGAAACGGGATAATCAGTGCAGACACAGCAAGAGATTATATGGGATACAAGGTTGCTATGGATAACTATGAAGCAGGACTTAAGAAGACGAAGGACCAACTTGAAAAGATATGGGATGCGGTCCGTATGGTCCAACGTGATGATGAGTTTATTCAGAAAAGTTCATTGACGCTCCCTGACTGGCTTGCAGATGGTTTAGAGAAGGGTCGAAAGGCTGCGGCACAAGAGTAACCATGAGTAGTCTATAATCCATCTTTGGTTCTACATATGTATTCGCGCTAAGTACTCGGTGTCTCTTCGAATTTGGGGCAATACTACCCGCCTTGAAATACGCTCCGCATATGCCCAGCACAGGGGAAGTTGGTTCTGAGTCAAAACCTTCTTTCTAAGTGCTATTTAGTCACCAGGCTTCTCCCAAGAAGCAAGCTCGAGTGCTACAAATGAAGCGAATGGTGCATCACGTGACTATCTAAGCGTCATGCCGCTATTAACGGGCCGTCAGCGGTGTATTTCCGTCCTGTCGCTTCCCTGGCGCACTGCTTACTGTCAAGTAACGACTCAGTTGCAATGGCGGTGAAAATGGTACACGGCTGTCTTTTCAAAATGGAAGGTGGGCCCGAGCGAACTTTGTAGTACGTGGACTTTCCCAAACTGGAATGCCCTTGCGTGACCCGGCATGGCCTACGGGTATCATTATGTTACTCCCTTTGGCTCTCGGAAGCCACATGGCTATTCGCACCGTCTTTGGTAACATTTTGCCGTTTCCCGTGTTTGATTGGTGATGAAGGCACGGAATGGACAGCTAATCGTTACACATTGGACTAAAACTCCGACAGCAACCGAACCATGAGTTGAGTTTTAAGGCCAATTTCTAAGATAAATTTAAAATTTATAGTCTTTCAATGTGGCCAGTTGACGATTTTAGGAACGTCTTAGTTGGTGATGGAGAAACACCTGGAACGTTTCGGAATTGACGCAAATTGCATCGTGATAATTTGTGATTCAATTGCTATTGCAACATGTTGGGTAATCACTAGTACATGCTGATGAAAAAGTGTAAATGAGCTATCAAACCCCTGATCAAAAGGACCCAGAAACACATCTATCTATCAATCACGTAATATCCAACTCTTCATTTCTACTCCAGCCGCCAGCAACTCCATCTAACGGGCCGGCTCCGGATACTGTTCTACAGAAGCCACAAGCAGTCTCTGAAGATTACATTCAGGCGCTGTACTCTGCGAGTAGCTAGCACTTGCAAATCCAGCTTGATGCATGAACTTCACCCACACTTTTAGTGGTTGAATGGCATGATCGGCATCGTTCGCCAGCCACCAGCCGTCTAGCAGTCCAAAGACGACCTTATGCCAATCTATCTTGGTGGTGATTTCTGAAAGCACCAAAACACCATTGGAGTTTAGCATTTCTTTGATACGACGGCAGGTATCGGCCCTATTGGTTGTCGCGTGGACGCAGTTTGTACTAATTACGATGTCGAATTTGCCAATTAGATCTGTGGGAGGTGGAGTCTCTCGGTTGGGCAATCTGAATTGCATGCCGGGGTGATTGAACTTCTTGGATGCGTTTCGGACAGATGTTGAGGAGATGTCAGTGAAGAAATACTCAATAGGGTAGTTGAGGTTGCTCAGACTCAATAGGGTAGTTGAGGTTGCTCAGTGCTTCGATGACCCGCTTTGTAGTGCCTCCTGTGCCCGCTCCGACTTCAAGGATGCTAATAGGCGCGTGGGCGTTTTTGGCCAGACGAAGCAAGAAATCAACAAGGAGCTCGGTCAGAGTGGCGAACATGGTCGCTTTGGCGTAGAAGTTCTCGATGATTTCTTGTGCCTTTGGGTTACCAAAGAGGAGTTTGATGGGGTCTTCAGTGCCCGTTAAGCACTCTGCTACCTTCGATCCGGTGAGAGACATGAGTTCTGCCTCGCAGCTGTATTGGGGGAAATCGGCTAAGAATTTGCCCCAGAGCCGAGACGAAGGCGCAAACTTACATGAGGTAGATGATCGAACGCAGTCTGGGCCTTTCTTCTCGATGACTTTGTGCTTTTGGAGAATCTCGTAATACCTTTGTACTACCCTGGAGTGTTTCGGTTGATACGAGAAGCTAGGAATCTTTTGGCCGATTCTAAGAGCTTTGAGATCAACTCCCAACTTTTGGAGCTCTTCTGTCATATATGCAAGGAGAAGTTCATCTTGACGAGCAGCGGCTTCAGTCAAATACCCTGTATATTGGCAATTTGTCGCGTATACGGGAAGGGAGCTCTCGGCTGCCACGAGAGACTTGAACGGATCCGTAACACCTGCAGCCCTCCCACAACTGCTTGTTGGTACACTTTTCACAGTCGAAACTGGTGGTTTTGAAAGCCTGGGTTTTTGCTTTGATGAAAAGATACCAGCCAATTGCATAAGGTCGATAACGGAACAATCGGGGAGCACATTGGTGCTTTCAAGATTGACGTTCAACTCATCAGAAAAACTTGATCCCAGTTCTGTAGTAGAAAGGGAATCGAATCCGAGATCTGCAAGAGATTGGCTCTCTTGTATGAGACTTACATCCACACCATAGAGCTCGGAAATGAGTCTGAACAGGTTGACTTGTCGTTCATCACTTTCAGGCTCTTCAGCGGCCAAGTTGAGCGTTGAAATAGTATAGACATTCCATTCCTTAACGGAGCCGAAGTCGCAGAGTTTGGACATGGTGACGCTTTCGAGTCCCGAAGTTATGAACACTTGATCTCTAGAACAGGCCGAGCTGCTATTGATGAGTAGGCCGGAGACCTCAAGGAACATGTCGATAGAAACAGTGTCGCAGTGCTTCTTTACCGCGCTTTCGCCGCTTCCGATATGACTATCTGGTATGCGGATTGTAGCTAGCGCCTCATTCTTGTTGATGGTGATGCTTTCAATTCCTTGTGAGGATTCAGCGTAATGAACAACCTTGGAAAAGAGCTGATAAGCTCGTCCACACATTATCTTCTCGGAAGTGGGACTTGATCGAATCGAATCGATGCGTTCCGCAAGGAGGAGTTTGTATGTGGAGAACCTAGGCTGTTTAGTCAAGTGTAGTTTGCCTATTCCATGAACGGTTGCGCGATCTGGGCTATCTACAGAACCAAGAGAGCTGGGAATAGTGGCCGACCTCTGATTGAATGATCGCTTATTAGCTTACAGAAACGGGTTGCCGAACTGTTGACGACAAATTTCTACGTATTACCAGTAGACCCAACATGGCGTAGTAGATGCATAGGAATAGCTGCCGGAGATAGGAAAGACCAAGGAGTAATATTATGCCCTTCCTTCCAAAGACCGATAGTGATTTTGGAAAGTGACTCAGTAGGCCGCTCAATACCAGCTGTCTTAATGGCATGGAATGAGTGCCTATCCGAGTTGGCAGCAGCACGCTTGATCATTGAGACTATAGGTGAATCAAATCCTGCCTCGAACCAGATACAATCTCTAAAACGCTCTTCGATCCGCCTAACCGCGTCAATGAAGTAGACTGGTTTCCGGAGGTGCAACAGAACGCGTTCATCAGTAATTGAATCGGTCTGCTGCTGTGTGCAGGTCTCGATGGGAATGGATGCCTTCTTGAAAGATACTGATTGCAAGGACTCGGAAAGTTCTGTGAGGAGGGGCTCAGTGAACAAAATGAAATCCATGGGTAACATCGACCCTTTAACTCCTAACTCCCTTGAACGAGGGATTAGTCGCCAAACCCTTTTCCACATCGGCCACTGCCATCTCGTTTCCGACGACAAACTGACTGTTTAGAGCGTTGAAGCAAGCAATCTCGATAGTCTTATTACCAGCGGCTTCAATGATGTTTTCAACAACAGAGATTGGCGCGAAGATGGCAAGCATGGTGCCTTTATCTGGACCCCACTTGGTCACCATAAGCTGGGCGCGAACGGCAACAAGCTTGAATGATTGATGTATATCCAAGTTCTTTCAGGATACCATCACACTTATTCATGTATTGTAGCCTGGGATTGGACTCTTATAGAGTTTCTGATGAGCCAATGACCTGCTTGCTTTGACCAGCAAACGCAAGAACCATTTTTTTGGATGCCCGAGGGATCTCGCAGGGTGAGATGTCCGTAGAAAGCTGATGAATTAGGCCGTCAATGTAGGAAGCTGTTGTCATCCATGCGATAGGTTGTCTCTTTCGCCGTTCGGAGAGGGTAAAAGCAAGATTTGCTAGGTCGATATTCGTTCGACTGATGTGAGACTTCAATGACTTTACACAAGCCAGAAGACTCTCTTGTATGAAGGCAGAGAGAATGATAGGATATACGGTGCTTATATGTGAAAGGGTTCGCCTAGGTATACATGTTAGTCCAGGCAGTCTTGGACCTAAGAGCAACTTACGCTTTACCAACATCCTTCCGAGGTCCTTCGCAAACAACGACTGCTGCATTACTTCCAGCAGCTCCATAGTTGTTCACTAAGGCTACTCTGAAAGGAGTGTTCCATGATTCTAGATTCCTTGCTATAGTGATCTTATCTGGGCCCAAAGAAGGTATCTTCGGGTTCAACGTATTGAATGACACATGAGGCGGAATCGATTTCTTCTTCAACATGGCAATGACTTTGACAAGCCCTGCAACGCCTGCTGCCGATTCTGCGTGACCGGTTTTGCCTTTGATCGAACCAAGATACACCTTGTTTGGTCGATCCGATGCACCAAACACCTCTCTGATGCTGCTGACCTCCAATGGATCACCCTGAGACGTGCAAGTGCCATGTGCTTCTATGTATGAAACATGGCGTGGGCTCATCTTGGCGCCCTTAAGAACTGACTTATACAAGTCCACTTGGGCTGGTGGATGTGTCAGTGTCAGATTCTCGGACAGCCCTCCTTGGTTAGTGGATGATCCTGATATGACAGCCAACACTTGGTCGCCATCTGCCAAAGCCTGTTTCAGGGGTTTTAATACTGCAATTCCAGCTCCCTCACCTCTGCAGTATTCATCAGCTGACTCGTCAAATGGCTTACACTGACTCGTCGGGCTCAGGAAACCAGCCTTTTCAAGATTTAAGTAATTGTGAACACTGGATATGATGTTCACTCCGCCAGCAATAGTCATTGGGCATTCACCAGACTGAATGGAACGGCAAACTCTGTTGATGGCGACAAGAGAGGACGAGCATGCAGTGTCGATGACTTCGGCTGGCCCGGTCCAACCATAGCAATGACTTAGTTTTCCACACAGAAATGCCCGAATGGTACCGACTGTTGAGTATGCAGTGGGTGGGTAGGCGTTTGTGTTATCCGCATACTCGACATAACTTGCTCCGATAAAGCAACCGACTTTATCGCCGTTTTCACGGCGATGTCTGCGGAGATACCCTGCAGAATCTAGAGCTTCATACGTCAGCTCTAGTAAGGTGCGCTGTTGTGGGTCCATATTGGCCGCTGTTTTGACGTTCGAGCGGAAAAAATTCCAGTCGAATTCGTCTGCTCCATCAATGAAGTTGCCGAACCATTTCGGTTTCATTTTTCATTCTGCATTGCGCGAAAACTTTCGTGCATAGGTACTCTGTCGAGGCGAATTTCTTCGTAAGTCGATATCCCGGCGGAAAGAAGGTTCCATAACTCCTCAAGATCGTTTGCCTTTGGCAGTCGATATGCAGCTCCAGTGACGGCGATGGCGCTTTCGAGACTGGCGTCGATTATTAGCATTATGTTGATTTGGGCAAACATAAGGTCACAGCGCGCTCGTGTTCTTGGAGTTATTTACTACTCGTACTCATCTAATGCGGCATTTTGAATGGTGGTGTAAGCTTCCACTTTCGTTATGTGTAAACGAGCATTGTGGAACGGCAACAGAGAAACAACATCTCCAAAGCCAAATAACACGAATTTGTGAGATTCGTTATTGATGCCTGCTAGATCTCGTGATGCTTCCTTCAATAATTGATACCACTTGCAGTGGGAAGCAAGGGTGGCGTTTATCGCCTCGTAGGTCAGTGAGCAGTCTCGTACTAGCTTGCCATTCAAATTCGATCGCACAGAGACTCACAGTTTCCTGGTATCGGACAGGCTCATTTCATCATGTTTCTGACATATGTCAAACAGCACCTTAACTAAAGGTGCGTTCTCTGGATTGTGTACTTTGCCGCGGATATGGATATCAGAGACCGTTAGGCCCTGATCACGTGCCCTGTCGGCCACTTTCTTGAGCTCGAGCACTGGACCTACGATACTGATATTTCTCGGCTCTGTTACAGCCGAAATATAACACTAGTCACTGTGAGCATGTAGTCATTGCGCAACAAGGAGATCGGATGACGAAGTGACAGGCATCTCTCGACCGGAATACGGCCGGAGCGAATGAGACCATAGGTAAGACGGGAAGTTACGCAGGGACCGATGAAAATGACTTACTCCAGGAACATCTCTGATTAGCTCGGTTCCTTGCTGAGAAGATTTCAGCCGCACCGCGATTGTTGCCGCTCTAGGAACTGATTCACTGTCGCCAAGTTGGCCAAATGCTCCTATTGCAAGGTCCAAGCGGATAGCTTTACTGGTAATGCGAACGACGCTTTATTCGTCTTCAGCGCAAGCGATGGTGAATGCTGTAGGAAGACCTCCACAATATCCCTGCGCACCGCCACCACTTTCCAGACTTTGTAGCACTTCGGCGTGCGTGAGGTTGTGAATGTCCAGCCATTGGAAGTATTGGCAGATATGAATGACGACGAGCAAAGGTAAATAAAGAATCCTAGACATCGATTTGGACACAGGTCCAGATATGCCTTCGGTAACCAATCGTTCTAGATTGAGGACATGTTGCGGGCCTGTTGTGACTTTGGCAATGTCCGCATACTCATTGCAGAGTGTGGTCCATGTGTCCTTCAGTCATGTAATTGCCTCTAAAAGAGGCTATAGGCGAGGGTTCTGGGTGAGGTATTTTTGTAATTATGTGAGGTAGGCCTCTGTTGGAGCCTTGCTCTGTGAGCAAAAGAACGCTACCGAAGGTGCAGACTCGTTGAATTGGCTCTGCATCGCGGCAAATTTCAAGTTTGGAAAAATCTCTGGGTGAGATAAGATATGTGAGGAATGGCAGCTGAGTTCTTGACTCTCACTTTCATGATCATCCACTTCGCTATTTGTACATCTATGATGGTCTCCACGTACGAGCAGCCCCACTATGGGCTAAGTTTGTATCTTGCTCACCTCGTGTATGGGGTCTTTATCATATTCGTTAAGGTTTCCGGACATAGAAACTACTGGTGACTGATTTTTGTTGTTGTTTCTTCATGAAGGCTAGGTTGCGAACTTCGCTGTCAAAAGACACCGAGTGACTTACCGTGCAAAGGGCCAGGTAGCAGAGAACCACCGAACCCGGATGAAGAGCCGTGCATGAATCAACTGGGCCGTCCCTCCCGTGTGCCCGTCAATTAAGGGTCATAATAAGTCCGTTTTTAACCCCGCAAATGCTCAGCGTTGATCGTGTGGGCAACTCCACTGGGTCCACTTGTTGATCTTATTGCCAACAATCTATCTTCTGAAGCATGCTGGCACGATAAAGATGAATTGAATATCATTTTGCACATTGTACTTGTCCCTTCTCCCCAGCATTGGACGTGTAACAATGATAAAGGTTGTCTAGCATAACTGAGCTCGTTCAGATTGCCTTCATGGTTGGATGGCTTATTGACAACGTCATCTTTGACCCACCTGGAAGATATCCGGTTCCGCTACTCGAAAGAGTCTCTCTTGTATCCCATGTTCTCAATAGATGAAGAAATAAGATGATATTGGATGCGCACTACTTGCGCTAGCACTAAGGTCCGGTTGCATGGCTGAAACTTCAAGAGACCAGGCTATTTATACGAATAGCGCGCTATCACAGATTAAGCCTTCATCTCGAAGCCTACTGTTGAACGTGTTCAATTTTTCTAGCCTTTTGAAGTAGTAGGCTACCTAACTTTCACTGCATCCCTTGGTTCACTGAAATTGTCAACACATAACGGTTGAATCCGCTCTTTCTTCCTAGTTCGATAATAACAAAACAAGGCGCTCTCATCAAGTCGGCTGAAGACATGGTAAGGGAAAGATTGGACGAAAAGAGAGCTGATCGAGGCCTCTTGGAACCAATCACTAGTGATCGAAGGGGAAAGCGCACGTCTCTTGTGGGGCCAGGTAGCCGGTAAAGCCGTTGTATTTATACATCGTAGTGGATACGGAGATGACAATCACCATGCTCCCAGAAGTGTTGTGTCTACTCCTCGCGTATCCCCGATACTAAGTGAGGTTGAGGCAAGAGATTTGTGACAGCTTCCGTGGCGGATACGTTGCCTAGGCTGCTGTGTTGTTCATTTTTATTCAACAACTTTGCATCTTGGGCGATGCTTGGATGAAATTTTGAGCAGTCAAACTTGTCCGTGCGGAGAAACGGTCACAGGAAGGTGTTCATATTGAGTTCGAAGACGATGACACAAAGGCTTGCAGTTCATTTATGGTTGGTCTGTGCGGTTGCCTTTGAGCTAGTAGTACTTCGTAGTCCGCTATGTACCCCAGCGATCTTTGACCCTTGATCCAGTTGCTCGGGGCATCTTTAAGCTTTGGTCCAACCACCCCTTACATGATAACAAGCTATGATACAAAGCTCGTTTTGAGCCCTTCATTGTAGGTGTTCGAATTCGATCTTGATGAAAAACGCATATATTGGATGAACCAACAGACACGCACTTTTTTGCTGAAGTCATCGAAAGCAGTCTCGGTTCACAGTGCAAGCTACAAGCATCAGCTTTCCATTCCTACATAAAGCAAAGATAGGGCCAAGAGCAACCGGTGAACATATTGATGGATCTCGGCATTTCTGGGTACAACTGTACTGTTCGCGTAACTTCCTTCCCCACGCAAGTGTAGCGTATCACTTTCGGCAATTTAGGGATTAATATTCCTATTCCACCGAGGACGCGTGGGCTCGCGCATATCCACTGATGGCTCTTACTACTTATATCCTAGTGCCAGCACTGCCCTATACGTAGATTGCTTGGCTCTTTACATAAATCCGCCTTGCTGACGGAAATCTTGTAGCCAACTTGGATGGTCAGCTAAAGTCTGGTTCCATCCATCATCTCCGTCTTGATAGAAGAGCCTTCGTGACTCTCGTTGAAACATCTCGTCCGTAGGAATGATGCCCAAAAGCATCTGCTGTCTCGCGAAGCGGCTGAGATGGCGGGTAAGAACTGTAGCAAAATCATAGTTGTTGTGTAGAGACGGCGTTGTTCGAAGCGCAGCCAGAGAGTCGCTCAAGTCCTGCTGGTCCTGAAATGGTGCATCCTCCGTGGTAAGTGCGGACGCTGCTTCCTCTAATTGGAGATGCGAGAAAAACTGCTTGGTATGGTCAATTGAGCCTGGATTCGTCGCCGAGAAAGGGACCACTGTTTTTGCTTGATCTGCAATAAGATAAGGCGGGAATGCATTAAGGACGCGAGCAGATACAGCAGGCTCAAAGCCATGTTCTCCTGTCCAGTCGTCCATCGTCTTTCCTTCGCGGAAGTGCGCTGTCAAGTGGTCTGCCCTTTCATCCCAGCTTCTCAAGACGGCATCGCAAATGCCGCAGCGAGACGTTATGGGACCTGACTCGAGTTTCCAATCGTCAATAAGCGGAAGCGTATCTAGCCCATGGACGAGGCGGAGGTGTTGAACAAGGTGATCCTTTCGGCGAAATATACGAGGCGTAGATTGGCCGTCACCACAAACCTCGTGGTTATGCTGCTGCAAGTGGGTAGGGGTTGGGTCAAGCGCACTGCAGTATGCACAATGAACTCTGCCAGTCAAAGGCAGCACGACAGAAGCCCCATGTGGCGTACACACCCACTCCTCCATATTCAGATGTAGTGACTTCTCATGCCGTGTCCAATCATACTTGGTTTTGAATGTATCGCAACAGAAGGTACATTTAAAAATACGGTTTGAGTCGTCTGCATTCTTGATCTTGGCCTTGCCCTTTTTACGTGTTCTACTAGCTTGACTGCGGCGTCTAGTTTGCGATGTAGCAGAATGACTTGAATTGGCTGATCGCAACGAAGATTCACTCGCTGCACTGTCCAGACTGGTTGTCGATGATGGGCCTCGGTACTTTCGGAAAGCACTTTGATTTGAAGAACAACTGATCCTCGGTGCTATACCTACGGGCCGGCCATCGAGAGCGTCGCATATAGCGGTGAAAGATGCTGCTTCATCTTCAGGTGGCGAATTGCGCCATCGCTGCATCGTCAAAGATTGCTCTTGTTCGTTTTCATATTGGGAGCTGATTGGAATGGCAATGGGACTAGATGTTCCTATTGATGTCCGGATCATGTACTTGCTGCGACGACGAGGAAGCGTGTGCTGTCGTAGTACAGGTATTTGTCGGTAGCCTTCGACTGCTTGATTGGGAGTAGCATCCATTAGGTAGCTTACCGAACAGGTATTGCTTGACGATCCGGGTTTGCTCCCTGCATAAAGGTCCTGGTAGTTCGTGTTACTCGTCCGAGTGTTGATGCCGAATGTGTCGGGCGGCATGGATGTGGCAAGGGTCTCATCTTGGGTTACATCTGTAGCGAGGAATTCCTCGAAGTAGGATGCATCTATTTCTTGTTCACTCCAAAGCGGAAATTGCCAATCATCCAGTTGCTGCTGCTGGTCCATGGTGGGAGAGAGGGAGCGGGGGAGAGGCAACAATGAAGGGATCAGACCGAGACCGGCACGACAAGGCAATGAGAGAATTCAGGCTGGAATAGCACTTGTGTGCAAGAAGGTTCAGCGATATAAAGCAATAGGCCGGCTGCATCATCTCACGTGTGTTTTCCATGAGGCATGCATACTATCTTCTCGCAAGGCGTAGGGCGTGAGGAAAGTGGGGGTAGCGGGGTGAAGGATTCGCGGTAGTTGCCCAGTGCGCTGGACGCTGGAAGCAGTTCCTTCTTTCATCGCTTTGGAGCCCCAACTCCTACTGACCGCAGCTTGTCTTTCATCATGGACAGCGAGGGTGAGAAAGTCCTGGAAGGTATCTTCGGTGCGTCTTCTTGTTCCTTGTTGCTTCTCCATCCTGATAATTGAGCAGCTGTTGCCAAGCCAGCAAACGTCTCGTCTGCAGATGTTCTCCTCAAATTGCAGGAAACTTTTGCGCCATCAGCCACATTTGCGCCACTGCTCAGGACGCAACCCAAGCGTACCAGCAAATCGTCTAATCAGGTGTTTCGTCTCGGACACGGCGGGACTCTGGATCCCTTGGCTGCTGGAGTTCTTATTGTGGGCATCGGCCGTGGCACTAAACAACTCTCTAATTATCTATCTTGCAGAAAGACTTATGAGACAGTTGTGCTGTTCGGCGCAAGCACGGATACTTACGACTGTACTGGCTCCGTAACCCAGGAAGCGGGATACTCGCACGTGACAAAAGAATTGGTTGATGAGAAGCTTGGGGGTTTCAGAGGAACAATACAGCAACTGCCCCCTCTGTACTCGGCATTGAAGATCAATGGTATCAAGGCTTGCGAGTACGCGCGTCAGAGGAGGGACCTGCCACGAGAGCTGGAGAGCCGAGAAATGCATGTTGACGAGTGTACGCTGCTGGAATGGTACGAGCCGGGCCAGCATGACTTTGCATGGCCGGGCAAGGTCGAGCCCGCTTCAGCACCTGCCGCGAAAATACGACTGACGGTATGCTCGGGCTTTTACGTTCGCAGTTTTGCACACGACCTCGGCGGTTCATGTGATACATGCTCGCACATGGTATCTTTACTTCGAACAAGACAAGCTGATTTCACCACATCAAACCCACCTGAGCCGTCAAGTTTGACAAGCACGCTAACATATGCGGATCTGGAAGCTGGCGAACACGCCTGGGGGCCGAAGCTTAGACCACAACTTGATCGCTGGGTCACTGCCCATCCGGTCGTCCAAGGGCATGTCAATGGAAGGGATGCAAGTGTGAAGCGCAAGACCGAAGAGCAGCAAGCAAGACCGAGGCAACGGTTCCGTGGAGAGTGGGTGGCAAGCACAAAGAAAGAGAGGATTAAACAGCAAGGAGGCAAATTCAAGGGCAAATGGGGAAGAAAGCTTGCGACCGACAGGGAGGCAAATGACAACACCAGTAACCAGTCGATAGTGCCTGTGATTAACGATCAAAAGCCATGAAGATACCAATATTTGCAAACAAGCCGGAGCATCGGAAGATCGAAATTAGCAGTGCGCAAACCCGAACGACGAGGCTCCACAAAACGATTGCGCCGTCAATTTCCCACGTGCGAGGCTACCGGCACCAATCCACTATGGTAGCCTCGGTTTTATAACTCCAAAAGCCACCATGCCGGTCCTGACGCAATAACGGAGTCTTTCAGCTCGACTGGCTGCGACTCCCGATTCATGTTCCGCACTTGGGCATGGCGAGTCCGAAGTCTTTGCCTACTGTTTTGTGCTAGCACTACACAGCATACGTACATAGTGGCGGGACAGCGGGCGTAGGGTCCCATGGCTGGGACGCCGACCGGCCGGACCTCATGCCACTGTGTCCCAAACTACATCGGAAACAGAAATATCAAGCGATTGCGTACCGCTGGACACACGGTTCGATCGTTGCATTGCGGGCATTACCATATGCAGATGTTCCCACATTCACATTTGTTCTGGGGCTGAGTGGACGCCTTTTGGTGATAAAAGGTTAATCGGACTTAGCAGCGTTGTGCTCGTGCAATACCCGTCGCACGACGGCAAGCACAAAGTATCCATGGTGTCTGGCTGTCCATTCATGTTGCCGGCGGGTGGCTGCTTAGTGAAAGCTTGGTAGAACGAAGGATATGTTTACAGTGCCTAGTCCAGAGACAAGTATGTACTCCTAGAGTAGGTGGTAACAAGACAGGAGGAAACATAGGGCGATGCAGGGCATAACCTTGTTGTTCATTGGGAGTTTTGCTAATCTCATGCCGTTGCGCGTACACACTAAGGCACTGGCCGAGAAGTTGATCGGCGGGAGCGAAAATTGACCTGATGTTTGGGATCTAGCGTGACGAATAGTGGGTCGCCTGGATTTGATCGCCGGCCAACCCCGCGGACCCGCCAAGTCCCCAACACTCTACGCGGCGAGTCAAGCAGTTAATGTCAGCCCTTCTCGAACAGATTCCATCTCCATCAGTGCCAATGAATGCACTGCAAACAATGCCTCCGAAGCCCGCTTAAAACGGTTTCTTTAGCACGTGGAACTATCTGCCGAGTGCCAGGTTTTTTCACCTCCTTTGATGACGACTCACCCTCACCCAAGATTGCGCTATCGGCCATTGAAGCTAGCTCAAAGTTTAAAGTTTGGTACCCCAAAGGTTGATATCAGCAGCCGGGCGTTTCTAGAGTTGCCCTCTTCCAAGCTATTCGGATGCTGGTTGTTTTGCATTCCACACTACCCGACTGCCGCTCAAAGGGTCCGAAAGTAACTGGTTTGCCGCCTGGGCATGCATTAGACATGCCGTCTGATGTGATTTGAACGAGTTACGAAGATCAAATCCCATGCCAATAGTGTTTCATCGCTCTTCCAAAAGACGAATCATCGCCTGGTCGTCTTCTCACCCGCAACAGCATGCGTCACTAACGTCAGTGTAAACTGGGGCCACCGAATGGGATTTGCAACAACACCCTGTCATTGTTTCTATTAGACGGCAAATTTCTCTAGCCTTGGATAACCATCAAGTATCTTGGCCGCAAGGGTCAACGCTAATGGCGATCTGGGACGCCGTGGATCATGTCCCCGATGCGAGATATGGACGGCCCGAGTAACATTCCTCGGACGTGTGACTCGCGGCAGTGGAATACCTTTCGCCTGTGATTAGCTTTTCAC
This sequence comes from Bipolaris sorokiniana ND90Pr, assembly GCF_000338995.1. Taxonomy (NCBI): domain Eukaryota; kingdom Fungi; phylum Ascomycota; class Dothideomycetes; order Pleosporales; family Pleosporaceae; genus Bipolaris; species Bipolaris sorokiniana. Next base: position 158,707 of record NW_006911900.1, on the reverse strand, counting down.
ACTCGCTCCAACTACTATATGCAGCTGTGGAAACGTCAAACATGCGACAGACGCTTATTCTTGCCTTCCCCTCTTCTCCTTCTATATCCAGCCGGACCCCATGTATTTCCACTAAGTATACCGACGTGTGGTTACTCGTATCGTAATGGAGATCGTGACATCCATTGTAAGCTCCCATGTCTGCTTTCAAAAAAGCGGCCTACTTACCCACTACAGGCGATCCAGGCACTCTTGCTTGGCCTAGCATTTGGTGTCACTTGTATGCGATGTTGGATCCGCGTTCGCCTCGAGCAACGAGGGTTGACACTGGTCGACTGGCTCGTGTGGGGAGGATGGTTGTGCGCACTAGGATGGTTCAGTTGCTCAACTAAAGCGCTATACATTCTCATCGATCATCCACTGGATGAAGAGACGCGAAGCGATTCAGTTGATTATCTCAAGGTTCGTGCAAACTACCAGGCAAAATATAAAGCAAATAGAGGCGACAAAAACTGATTAGAGTGTGATTAGACCGTCTTCGCGTCCGTGTACTTCTTCGATACTGGGCTTTACTTTCCCAAAGCGTCCCTTGTGGCCTTCTACTGGTGGTTAATCCCATCCGGCTTTCGACGCCTTCGAATTGCAACCTACGTTACCGCTGGTGCTGTGGCTTGTGCGTTTCTCGCAAGCATATTGACGGATACCCTGATTGCCCCCAAGATCTCTGACAACTGGTATGATATGACCACTGCGATACTCAGAGATGCATATTTCTAAACAGAAATGACAGGTCAATTGAAAACCAGCTCTATTCGACATGGAACACATATGCCAACTTGGTGATTAATTGGGCCCTCAACTTTTCCACTGACCTGCTGCGTATGTGTGCTTCTGGACACCCATTGCTGAATTCTTTTGGCTAACGAGCAATTAAATACAGTGTTCATTCTCCCTTTCTTCATTGTAAACTGTCTCAAACTACGAAAACGACAGAGGATCGGTTTGGTTGGAGTTTTCTCGCTCGGCGCTATCACAATGGCAATTAGTCTGGCCCGCTTCATCGTCTACAACATGGACTACAACGTTAGCGATGCAGATGGAAGTGAGTCTACCACTAAACAAAAAAGCCATCTTATTGAAGGTATTATTTGCTGACAAGTACTACTAGATCTCTGGTGTACCGCCGAAATGTGCACAGCCATCATCGTTGTCTCGCTCCCCTTTTTCAAAACACTCATCATCCGGTCCAGTAATCCCACCACGACAAGCCGCAGCAACACCGGCTATATTTCCGGGCCATCCAACAGAGTCCACGTATCTGGCGACGACACTTACTCATCGCATGTGCAGGGCGGCCCATCTGACGACGAGGTGGAACTTACTTTTCAGGACCGAAAGCGAAGTCTTACACCCCCTGGAATGGTCGATGAGGTTCGAACGCAAGATGGAAAAGATAATGTGATGATTACGACAAATTGGACGGTTACGAGGGATATGTTGTAAAAACACGCGTACGCATTTACGGGTTGGGACAAAAGTGGATAGGAAATAGATGGGCTGTATATATTTGTGGCATTCGACGCAGACTAAGGAGACAAGGAGAAACACGCTTGAACTATTCACCCTATGTATATTATTATTTTTCAATTACTAATGATACCTTTCAGGGGCGAGAACCCTCAAACTATTCATGTTTACCCTGCTCTCATGGCTCTCACCACGGTATGTATCAAATCGTCGTTGCTCGCTTTCCCAACCGCTTTGCATACGTACATACGTACATATCCAAATATACATACCATTCCACCCTGGACCACTTGGGACCCAGTACCACCATCCCACGCAGGGCCCACCCACCCCGAGAATACGAGAGCAATTCCACGTGTGCGGCTCACCCGTCTTCCCCCATAATTAGCCCTTTCGACAAGATGAAAACTAGCGTTTTGCTATGCGCAACCTTAATTTTGACTTTGGGGCCGCTGCCAAGAGAAATTGCGCCATGGTGGATGTGCTGGCGCGGTGGGGGGAAAAGGTTTGTGCCAAGGTGGTGTGGGATGCCTTTTTGCTTTAGGTGGTACAGGAGAGGGCAGAGGGCAATGTATGGTATGAAGCTGGCCGTTTAGTGTAGTATTTTTGGTACTAGAGGTCGGGCGGGTATGAGATATACTTGTATTAGGGATGGTTTGACATATGCAGGGGTTTCAGGGACTGGGTCGATGAGGTAACGGATGCGTGGGTACTGATATTTCCTGGTGGGGGGGGGGTGGGTAGGTAGGTAACGGTAATCCTTTTTGTGCGTTGTGAGAGGGGTGGCTTGATGGTGACAACTGTACAGTCGCTAGTGTTGTAGCTGCGCGGTGGTCTTGGTGCTGGATCCAATTCTTGTGTACATCTTATTCCTACGCATTTGGATCTACGGTTTTATTCCCACACATTTACGTTTCGGGGGATGAGAATGGAAGGAAAGATGGGTGGGTGGAAGAGTTTGATTGTAGTTGGATTCATGTGAGATAATTGTGCAAATTTATTGTTTCTTGTTTTGATTAGGGTACCGGGTCTATTCTGATCTATATTTGTTTGATTTCCACACTAAGTCGTTCACACTAGGAAAACAAAATTTCGGATGGATGGATGGACAACTAAGACAGACTTGTAGCTCTAGGGGTAGTAGTAAGAGGTGCTACCGGAATTAATAGGAATTAAACATAAGACTGTCTTAACTGCTACAACCGAGATTCTTGCTAACTGACTCAGCACGTACCACAATCTACTGGTAAAAGACAGTTAGGGTGGGAGCCAATGGATTGGCAGCTAGCAAGGACAGTGGAAGTTAGGAGGACTAGCGCCGTGATACTGAAAGTCTTCATTTTGAAGAGAGAGAGAGAGGGTTACATCAAGGGACACAAGGTTTTTAAGAGAGAAATGGAACTGTATATACCTTGGCCAATGACCCTGAAACCATGAAATGGATCTTGTATTTATAATTGGCATGTTGGGTTAGATGATACGATGCAATATATAAGGTTCCTTGGTCTTCTCCACCGAAGCACAAAACCAACACGTTTTCAAGGACTTCGAATAAAGGAAATCTCTTTCAGAATGACATAAGACCTTTTGCTGTAAGAGTTCTTACTTCTTGACGCCGCATTGATATTCAGGTTAGAGGGTTTTGCTGGCTTAGAAGACATGGCCCTCGTGTATCAGAGCTGGCCAGTGCTAGATGGCCATCACCTGCTGTCATTTTTGTTTCATGTCTCACCTCATGTGGAAAGATAAAAGGCTTTTTGTACCCACTATATATGTATGTTCGCAACTATCCAAGACAAATGGTGGATGAGGTTGATGGTTGTCAGCCTTAGATCTGCCCCCAATCTGGGACGCTAGAGTGGGGCGGTGCAGTGTGCAGGTAGCCAATCGGGGCTCGTGGCAACGCATCCCCGATGCAACCAGCACAGCAAGCGCCGTCATGGCCGACTGCAGTTCTCTCCTGCTGACCCACGCACGCACGCCAACATCGCCGCCTGACGCCTCTCTTCACGCCGTTCCTGCGCATCGCACATCGTCTTACCCTGCACCGCCACAAACCCCTGTGAACACCCAACCTCGCCCTCTGTTGTCGCGGTTCTGCATGCCGCTGTTGTGATGATGATGATGATGATGCTGCCCGCCACCCGCCTTGGTCCCCTGCCAACTCTGCTGCTGGTATGGGTGGCCTCCGTCGCCGCCAGCGACACAATCACCTCGGGCAAGATCAAGGTCCAGCTGTTTGCTGCGCCTTCGTTCCTAAGCGAAGTCAGCGTCGACGCGTACAACAACCAGTGTCTCTCACTCGATAACAACCTGTACGTACCCATGCAAGATCTACGCTCCCCTCACATCAGTCCCCTACTGACACCGGGTCAGCATCGACGGGCGCGTGCAGAGCATATTAGTCGGCGGCCACGACGTCGCGAGCGTACTGCAACGCGATGACTTCTGGAACTGTAGATTTTATAAGTGAGTTCGCGACGAGGCTGAGGGTGGCTGACGAGCTAGCATTGGCTGACAAGAGAACAGCAATTACGACTGCAAAGGCGACATGGACATGGATTCGTACCTCACTGTTCCCGACGGCGTAAACAACCTTGGTAGCATCGACTGGGGCACCAAGATCCACAGCCTCAAGTGCCGCAATTTCGCGTCCACCGACGATTGAAGCGCATGCGACAGAGAATTCGCGAAACGCGTAAAACGAGTCAAACACAGTACCAACTGTACAACAAACACATCACGGACGACCGTCAATGCGGCGCTTGGGCAAGACCCATTCCACCGTCGAAATACGATACCATCGCCGCGGATAATACCCACGTCACGCGGAAGAGCCTGTGAATACCCTCACGATTGGGAGATGTCTGGAAGCGTAATGTCTTGTAGAGCATTCAATTCAAGGAGAAACATTGGTTCGGAGATGGCAGGGCCCTTGTGTAAATAGGGTAATAGGGCCATGAGCGGACGATGAAGCATGAATATAAAGGAAGATAGCATGTATGGCCTGCTGGCGATCGAAGTGCTCGATGCCCTAGCTATTTGTAGATACTGTAAATAGTCGTAGTAAAGCATGAATCATAATATAAATATGAAAGATTAACTAAAATCAAAGGCACTGACTATTGGCACTTGGTGATGGGTTCCAGAGGAAGTTGCGACCCAGATGTTGCCCTTGGTACAGGTGATTTGATAATGGTGGATTCCAAACAAAGAGAATAATGTCAGGGCCAAAGCAATCAGCCAGCTCTTTCTTTCCTCCCTTCCTGTTGACTCAATCCATGTCTAACTTGCACAATTCGCTCTACTCAGCCATAATATCGTGAGAAGTAACCCCGGGTATCTCCAGCGCGAAATTCCAATCACCAAACGCCATACTATTATAACAAGTCCCCTTCTTTCCAATAACTCGTTATAAATCAATTAGATCCGGCGCCTCACCCGACCCTACGCCACGCAGCAGAACAATCATGTTCCCGCTCTGACACGCTTCCCCAAGCTTCTCGTTGAACTTGAGTAACCTCCCGCCCTCGACATGAAAGACGCGCAGCTTCTCCTCTTCGCCGCCACCCCGGTTGTTCACGTTCTGGACTTGCAGCGCTTTGGCTGCCATATCGAGCACGCGACCAACTGTCCATTCCTTGTTGTAGAAGAATTTGCCCGTCGGATACTTCGCTTTCGTGGTATCGGCCGAGGCTTCGACATGCAGATATATCCGTTTCTCCTGAGGAACACTAGCCTCGCCTTTTGCCGTGCGCTTCAGCGCGTTGAGTTCGGCTTGGGCTGATGATGCCGCCGATGTCTTGCCTAGACCCAGGAATCCCGTTTTCTTGGGCGCGGCTCTCCGCTTCTCGTCTTCCTTCTTCTTGTTCTCGGCCCAGGCTTTGAGCTTCGAGAGCGCGGTTTGCGTGCGTACTTGGACGGAGTTTTGTGGGCGCGCGCCGAGCGGTGTCAGATTCTTGCAGTCGTGATCTTCTTCGAAACGGTGCTTGAGACAGTAGCGGCGATTGCAGCGGGTGCACTGTACGCCTTGAGTGCGAGCGGTATCGATGAGCGTTTTGCACGAGACACTGGCACACTGTCGTTCGTGGTTGAGTAGTGTGGGCTTTGGCGCCAGATCTTCAGAGCTGCTCTCAACTTTGCTCCGTGCCCACTGGCCCTGCTTTGGGCATTTATGTGCGCTCTCGGTACGGTGGTCGAGACAGAATGTCCTAGGTTGTATATCAGCGTAATTCGATGACTTCAAGTGGTAGTTGTATCCCATACCCTTTACAGCTCTCACAGGGGAACGGCAGGAAGTCGAGGACATTGCAATACTCCATCTGGCAATGCGCCCCGATAGCTTCTACTTCGCCCTTCATCTTCGTGTTTGAATCGTTCGCAGATGACATGATGGTAGCGCCAGTATCAAGGTTAAGTATGCTAATGTGAGGGAGATTACAAAAAACACCGTCGTTGAGCGAGATGTTTAGAAATATAGTAAGAAGACGCAGGAAGCGTCGAGAAGGTCGCAAGCCCAGGCAACTGAGCTGACGATTGCTAATAAGTCGGAATGCTTGGGATAGTTCCGAAGGTGGCACGCTAGTACTAGTGTCAGGGTCCGAGGCTACGCACGGCTTCAGCCACTGCCTGCGGCTGATAATTACGCTCCAAAGGTTGGAATTCCAAATTACTAAAACCAACCCTGGACACTACAAAATCAAAACTATTAAAATAAAGACTCTAACTACTCCAGAAGGTAAGAGAAGAATTCCAGCTACTTTGGCTGTACTAGATGCCCACTGAACTGGCTGGAGCAGCTAAACATACTCTAACACCTTTCGTAAGAGCAATAGTCTAGCTTCTGGCATGTTGGGATTTTATTTTCTAAATTCTTTTTGGTTTTAGAGATGTTGAATTCCGACCTTTGAGGGATAATGGTCACATATGGATCGACTCGGCGGTTCCTCGCGACAAATGCTACTAATAATCCTACGCGACGACAACTATGGTGTCATTGGCTCTTCAACCCGGTTAAGAACCATACCCATTTTCCTGCAGCCGCGCAGCTATTGGCGCGCAGGGTTTCAGGAGCGTGTCTACAGCCGAGCGAATACCGATGCCTCTGTTGCCGCCTGGCATGGCAAGACTGATCTATTCAGAGTAACTTTTCATGCGAAGTAGCCTTGAGTCTTTTTAGGTAAGAATCACAGCGCTACTGTGGCTGGATATAATGAAGACGACTCTTGATCTGGTCGCTGTTGTCCGGAAATTTTACATATTACCCTTAACTCATTTTATGTTGACTGGTTCAATCATGAAACCTCTATTTCGAGAGAATTTGGACCCAAAGGCTCCGAATACGACAGCCGCACACGATCGCTTGCAGAGATCGGTGAGGCCTAGCTATGAATACAAGACTTTGTCCGAAGGCCATATACGCCTCCTCGTCTTGCTACCAGGACCCCGAGAGGCCGCGATTTGCTGTTCCCTTAAACCCGTTGCCCTGGCCGATTTTGAAGACAGATATACTGTAAACTCGAAATTGGAACTTGGGACGTATGAAGCCCTTTCGTATTGCTGGGGAAAATCGGAGGAAACTAAGATAATTGACTGCGATGGTCAGTCACTCGAGATCAGGGCCAATCTGGAAAGCATACTCCGCTATTTTCGATATGAAGACAAAACCCGAGTCATGTGGGTGGATGGTATGTGTATCAACCAGAAAGACAATACAGAAAAGTCACAGCAAGTTTCTCTCATGGGCGTAATTTACTGGAAAGCCACTAGAGTACTCGTATGGCTTGGTGAAGAAGACAAGAGCGCGAAGCAAGTCAGTGCTGCGAAAGCGTTTGAATTCATACGCAGATGCAGTGATTTTAAAGAGGCTGCGGCAAATAATAGACGTGGTCATCCAACTGCGATGCCAGAAAAAATAGAGGATATTCAGGGGAGTAAAGAAGCTGTCTCATGGGAGTCAGTTCGACGGTTGTTCACTCGAGATTGGTTCACGCGAGTGTGGGTAGTTCAAGAGCTTGGTTTGGCAAGAAATGCGACGTTCTACTGTGGAGACGCCTCAATCGATTTCTGGGACCTCGATCGCTTTTGTGAATTCCTCTTGTTCCACGCTCCGTTGAACCAAACTCATTACAGACTCAATTTGCAAACACTTAATCTGGCTCTTAAATACCAAGAGAGCACACGCGGTAACCACCGGTTGGAGTTTGGCAGCGATCCCCATCTTGCGGAAGATCTATGCGACGTTCTGGCGTCGGCAAGGGGCTTGGAGTGTACTGATCCAAGGGACTCCGTATACGCCTTCTTGGGTCATCCCTCAGCATTCAAACAACAACTACTGGATCCAGAGCCTTATATGTGGTACCCGCGGAACTTTTACAATAACAGGCCAACCGTTATTCAGCCCGACTACAACAAAGACACGACCGCCATGAATGTATACTTCAGATTTGCATTTACAATGATCGAACAACATGGACTAGGGATGAAACTTTTGCGGTACATTCAGCACAATGAAATATCAATCGAAGGAGATACCCTGTCAATCGAAGAAGATGCCGCATCAATCGAAGAAGATATCCCATCCTGGGTACCTAGATGGAATATTTGTGAAGCCTCGCCATTTACGAGAGCTGTAAACTTTTACACTGCTGCTACGCGCTTGCCGTCCACTTCATTTGAAGTTTCACTTGGTACTGCGGTTGACCCCATCACTCTCAATATCAAAGCCCATTGCATGGGGCCAGTGTACTGCTCAATGTTGATCCCATATGAGCAATATACAAAGCACTCACCAGATATCGAAACAGAAACTGCACAACCCCCCGCCGCAAAAGAGGACTACTACAATCCTCTAGAAAGCATAATCGAGACACTGGACGTGCTCAAGAATGATTTCGCAACCCAAGAATACTGCGACTTGAGAAGCCTTTCTGCCACCTTGACAGGAGGGTTGACATGCAATGAAGAAGGCTTACGCGAGGTTATCAATGAGAAGAATGCAACACAGCACTACTACGATTTCTGTGCGTACCGCCACGCCAAATCTGAAGATACCAGAAACCCTGGAACAACAGAGGCTGAATCCTCGACTCTTTCTCTCTCTCAGGACTACAAAAAGGGCGACAACAAGCGGTACACTGCCGCATACCTTGCCGAAAGTACCCGCTGCTTCCTAACTCGCGACGGACGGTTAGGACTGGGGCCGAGAATCACTGCAGGCGGAGATCAGATTTGGCTTCCTATGGGCGCCGATACACCGTTCGTGCTGAGACCTCTTCACGATGGCAACTTCAAGATTCTTGGACAGGCTTACTTGCATGGCGTTATGCATGGAGAGGCGGTTGCGCATTTGACCGAGGGTGATTTCGAGGTCGTGAAGCTGGTTTGAGTGGTGAGAGGTACTTGATAATGGGGAGATCTAGAACATTCTTCTAAGCTAAAGTGTTTTTTTCTTGGATGTGTCATATAAACGAACTTAGTGGTGCTATTGTAGTTCAAGTGTCTTCGTAGGTTCGAGATTCTTCTTCTCATATCTGTACCCCTATGAACTTGCAAAAATGTATGGATTCAATTGAGCATAAGTACGCCCCTTGAAGTTCACATGTTTTCCAAATTTCACAATGTTCTCTGCAAAACAGTCAAAAGGTATATTCCACTCACTCCTCATGACCAAATGCTCCCCCTTCTAAAGTCCCATATACCCAGGCCAGTCCGGCAGCAAAGAAGAAGCAAAAACATGCATCTCCATTGCTGCACCCTCTTAAAACGCCCATACCAATCCATATCGAAATGCTTCCATACACCCAAAACACCAATATCTAATACGCCCCTCAGTAAACCCCTAACCTCAAAAAACACTCCCAAATCACACCTCAACTTCCGCATCAACATCTGCCACCCTCTGCACAAGCCCCCTAATCTTCGGCCACAACTCCGGAATCCGAAACGGCTTCGAAATCGCATCATCCATCCCCGACGCGAGCGCCTGCTCGACCTGCTCCATGCGCGCATTCGCACTAACCGCCAAAATAGGGAGGCGCAGAAACTGGCGGTGGGCAGGGTTATTATTACTCCCAATGGACGAAGTGGAATAACGGTGTTTTGCCAGCGATATGGAAAAAGGGTCGTTATGGTTTGAGGATTGGATTGGGGAGACGGAGACGGCGGAGAGGCGGCGGAGCTGCGAGAAGGATGGGGAGGGAGGCGCGAGGAGGCCTTGGTGTTCGTAGTCGCGGATTAGGCGGGCGCAGGTGAGGCCGTCCATGATAGGCATTTCGATGTCCATAAGGATGATGTCGAGCTCGTGTTTGGTGGATTCTGCTTGGGTGGGGCTACTATCGGATTCGGGTTGCCAGTATATGGTGTTTTTGAGCCATTCGAGGGCTTCTTGGCCGTTTCCGGCGACGCTGACGTTCCATTTGAATTTCTCAAGTTGTTTTCGCAGGACTTTTTGGTTGACGAGGTTGTCTTCTACGATGAGGACGTTCAGTTTGATCGTGCGCATGGCTTCTTCGCCGGATATTGTGCGGTCGAGAATGGGCCGGGTTTGTGATGCTCGTCCAACGATCTGGTCGACTGGCGGATATGCCAACCGGGTGCTGATGTAGAATGCAAATGTTGACCCTTCCCCTTTTGCGGAGCTCACACCAATTGATCCGCCTTGTAGTTTGGTGAGCGATTTGGAGATGAAAAGTCCAAGGCCCGATCCGCCATACTTGACGTGTGTTCGAGGTGTTGTTTGTGAGAAGCGGGCGAAGAGTTTCTTCTGCTCCTCCATGGTCATGCCGCATCCAGAGTCTTGTACTTTGAGCCACAGGAACGCTTTGCGGCCATGTCCCCATTCCGGTTTATCCGTTATATTGAGGTTATCGCGTTCATCATCGGTAAATGTGATTTCCTGCCAGCATTTAGGTGGCCTGGTCCATGACGCACCGATCGTAACAGCAATTGTCTTCCGAGTGCAGTCCTTGGTGAATTTGATAGCATTAGTCCTAGGTCTGTTAGCAGATGTTGTAAAGGATTGTTTAGTCAAACTAACAGCAGGTTGATGAGAACTTGTAATAGGCGTGAAGGGTCTAGCATCGCCCACTCTACACCTTTGAATGTCTCGTCCATACGGAAGGTAAGTTTGATATCTGACTGGCTACATTCGACCTCGAACATTTTTACAGCATCCGAGACTACTACCGCGGGCTGTACACGCACCGGCGTAATCAAGATCAGATCAGAGTCGAGCTTTGATAGTGTAAGAACGTCGTCAATCACGCGTTTCTGGTGCATAGAACATGATACAATGATCAGCAATGACTCGATACAGCTTCGAATCTCTGCCGAAACTTTTGCAGCATTCAAACTCTGGCCAGGCGCTGTAAGTTCTCGAGATAGCAACTGCTGCAGTGAAGCAATGACTGAATCAGCACATTGTATGACGGCGGAAAGGGGATTACGTAATTCGTGGGAAGTCATATCGATAAAACTGCGACAGTCAGTAAGTTCCCAAGGCACTTTCAGAGGCATCGCTATACTTTTCTTGTTGCCGTTTCGCCTCCCATGCTTCCTCTATCCGGCGACGTTGAACATCTTCGGCCCATTTGAATTGCGAGATATCGAACAACGTTCCCATGATGCCTACCGCTATCAGCAAGAGGATCTAGAGATTTATGGGACTTTTACTCACTAATAACTTTACCACTTTCGTCGAGCTCTGGGTAGCTTGAGCTTTGCACCCAGATGTTCGAGCGCATTCCGTCCTGATTGACCCAAGTCTTTTTCAACCGAAACTGCACTCCGTTGGACTTTCCACCTTTGAGCATATTTTCCCAGTCATTCTTGACTCTGGATACATCTTCCTCAGAGATGAGATCAAACCATTCGAATTGGTTCACCGGTGCATGAGCGTGGCCAGTCAATTCAAAGAATTGATCGTTTACAAAGTTCATGCCTATTGCAAGATTAGTGATAGTCAAATTCTGGATAGATATAACATACCGTTTTCTGGAACGTAAATGTATATTGCTACCGGAGATACCTGGGCAAAACGAGCGAATTTCATCTCTGCCATTCGTGCTTGCTCAAGAGCCTCCACTTGTGCCTGTGCTGCTGCCTGTGACTTTTTCTGGGCGTTGATGTCGATTGTATTGCCAGCAATACTTATCAGTTTTCCTTCTTCGTCGAGAACAGGCACACAGGCTGACAGCACCCACTGGGCAGTATCCGTTGATCCGGGGCGCGGTTTCCAACGCATCTCAAAAGTGACAGCTTTGCCAAGAGCCAGTCTATTCCACATGGACATGACTAACGCCTGATCTTCAGGATAAACGAGGTCCATAAAAGAGAACTCTGAATGCTCGAGTACCCCAGGGTGAGAGCTGAAGGAAGTCAGTCACGTGATTCCACAGATGCTGATGCTGCCGTTGCACATACCTGAGCCTATACCAGGCCTCATTTGCATGCATCAGTTTTCCTGAAGAGTTATATTCAAATACCCCCACATCGCTCATCTCCATCATCGTCTGGATGCTTTCCCATCTGGCATTGAGGTCGGTCGTGGGCAGGTTCTTGAGAGACTTTGGTTTCTCGGGTTTGACTTGCTTGACGAGATCCGTCCTTGAGCGTGAGGAAACCAGGCCTCGATTATTATTAGATTGGAAATTTCCATCTGCCTTTTCGTCTAATAAATTTTGATCTTTTTCCGGGGGTTCGGAGCTGATTGCTCTTATTATCTTCCAGCTGCCAGACCGGCCCGCGTACTCTACAGTCCATCTTCTGCTGGAAAATTCGTATTCTGGTTTGAAATCACCCAAAGCCTGTGTCCACGATCGGAAGAGGAGCGCTTCTCTGCCTTGAGCTAAGATAGGACTGCGCAGATCAAGTGCCCGGAACGGTTGGTTGCAAAAAGCAATATCATATTCCGGTGTAATCTCACCAATCTTGATGACAAACAGCGGGGTTTTTTCCGACTCGAGGTCTTCTAGATCCAAGAGGCGAGGGTGGGAAGGATCGGCTGATGGCATCCCGATCCGATTCCGGCAATGCTCAACCGGACATGCGTATGGAAGGGTCTCTGCAAATGGCTGCGAGTGTATGATATCCAAACATATAAACAGCCTGGCTGAAGAGTAGGGTAGGATGTAGGTGTAGGAATGGATGAATGCCTTGGCGCTCCGCGGAATGTCGTGGCGAAGTTGCCGTTCAATATCGTTCCACCGCTAGGGCAGTCGGGAGCCGAGTCTTTGAGCTGGAGTTGTCGCCACAAGCATTCACATAAATTCCGGACACGCGACGACTGCACAAGGATAAAAGTGAGGATTTCTATGTAGTGGCGAAAGCAGATTGGCCAGCTCTAGACTGATTACCCAAGCGGTGTTGTTGGCAAAGCAACACCGGCGAACAGCTCCAGGCGAGGAGGCATGGGAGATGCTGGCTGTAGAACTCGACCGATCGTAGATCGACTGGCTGCCTGAGATGTAGAAAACTTGACGGAGAAGCAGACGCGTGGCGCCATTGGGCCTCGAGCTGATGGTACGAGTCTGACACGCACGCTAGTTGCATCTCGACCGCCATTGTAGAGTGCCCACCCTACGGCGAGGCTTGCAGGTACCAAGGTTATCTCCAAGGCGGCTCATCTACGACAGCCCTGCCTCCCATCACGATCGATCCTTGCTCCTGTTATAGTGTAGTCTTGTCACGTGGCACCGTATTTTTTACGCTGCCCAAAATGAACTCAATCGTTGCACATGTACTGACAGTAACCTGTGTACTTAGGTCGGTTGACAGGAGGGGAAAGTTGGCGGAATTAGTCCGAGTAGAAGAAGCATTTCTTGGTGTGATGTAATGCCTGTTTCAACATCACTGAGACCCGCCGGAAGCAATTCCCAGTATTGCGTTGTGTGTCCAGCAGGTAAACCTGATAGTCCATGTAAGTACATCAGCCCAATGGTCGTCATTTTTGCCTCATTCGGTGAGTCGATTCGGTAGAGTTCTGGAAGACTTCGCCGTGGACGAACCCATTGGGCATCCCCAGTCACGTGCCGTCGCGTTTCCGATCTAGCGCGAGACTTCCTGAACACTACTGAGTCGTGTTCTTCTTCTTCACTTCAGCTACGATCTTTGGTATTTTGACTACGTTCCAAAACTGCTAAGCTCTTGTCACACGTGTCTCTCAGTATGAGTGATGACGAATTTGGGTGGTCGTCTGAGGACGATGAATACCTCGCTGCCACTGCCGCTCTCGACGCCCCTGGTGCAAAAAGGAAGCTCAATGATGACAACTTTAATAGAGTGCCATCGCCCAAGCGATCCAGATCTGAGTTGAAAACTGATGCAACTCCTTCTCCCAGTACTGCACTTGCGAATAAGATTCTTAGGGAACGCTTTGGTCTGAACAGCTTTCGCCTTGAACAGGAGAAGGCGATCACACGAATTCTCGATGGGGGCAGCGCAGTAGTCGTATTTCCCACTGGAGGCGGAAAAAGTCTCTGCTATCAGGTGAGTTCGAATGTCTGGTTTCGAGACGCTTGGTTAATATCTCAAGGTACCTGCAGTTGCCTTTAGGTACCAAGATGAGGAGCTCAAACAGCGCGCTGCTGGACACAGCGGTGTCACTCTAGTCATCTCTCCACTGATTGCTTTGATGAAAGATCAAGTTGATGCTCTCCTGCGTCGTGGTATAAAGGCTGCAGTATTGAACTCTTCCATTTCACGCGATCAATTCCTGGCTGCACAAGATGATCTCCGGAATGGACGTCTGGATCTCATCTACTGTGCCCCGGAACGGCTCAACAGCGAGGGATTCATTGCCTCACTCAAAAATATACCTGGCGGTATTCGATTGCTCGCAGTCGACGAAGCCCATTGTATTTCAGAGTGGGGTCATTCTTTCCGCCCAGACTACCTCAAGATAGCTCGATTTGCTAAGGAAGCTCAAGTAGAAAGGGTCATATGTTTGACAGCGACTGCAACCCCAAAAGTCGCCAAGGACATCCAGAGTGCCTTTGACATTCCCGAAGAAGGCCTGTTCAGAACGACAATGTATCGTCCCAATCTCCATTTACTAGCTGAAGCAAACACCAAAGATGCTGATTACGTAGCCAAGCTCGTCGCCCATCTCAGAAAGCATCACGGTGCGACTATTGTATACGTGACGATTCAGAAAGGCACCGAAACACTAGCTGCAGAATTGCAAGTACAAGGGTTCAACGCCAAAGCATACCATGCGGGTATGCCCGCTGCAGTACGGTCAAAGACGCAGGATGAGTTTCTGTCTAGTCCCGACATGATTGTAGTCGCCACCATAGCCTTTGGCATGGGTATCGACAAGCCTGATATCCGCAACATTGTGCACTTTGACATACCCGATAGTATCGAGTCTTACAGTCAACAAATCGGAAGGGCAGGTCGAGACGGAAAACCAAGTGTTTGCATGTTCTACCTATCCACAAAAGACTTTTACTTACGCAACATCTTCACATATGGCGATCGACCCTCCCTGCGCTCTTTGAAGCTCCTGATGCAAGACATCTGCTCTCCAGCTCATGCACACCTTAAAGCCGGAGACACCTTCACACTCTCTCTCTACACGCAAAGCCAAGAAACAGACATCAAACCCATCGTCCTCGGCATCCTCTACGCCCAGCTAGAACTCCAATTCAACCTCTTCCGCGCCGCCGGCTCCCTCTACACGAAATACATGTATATAACCAAAGACGCCGCCACCCTCCTCAATGATACCTCCCCCGCAGCATCCGCAATCCGCAAAGCTGCTACCAAAGCCAGCAAATGGACACACGTAGCTCTGGACGACCTAGCAGCTTCAACTAGCATCCAGCGTGCCGATCTCGTCCGCAAAATCGACGAATGGAACGAACGCGGCGCAATCGAACTCAAGAAAGAAGGGGTACAAAATGTATACCGTCTCGAGCGCCCCCTACCCCAATCTCCTACAGAAATCAATGATATCGTACAAAAGCTTGACAAGAGCATGCAAGAAACCGAGACCCAGAATCTCGCTCGGACCCGCGCGCTAATCGACCTCATAACGGCAAAACGCTGTTTCGCAAATAATATGGCAGAATACTTTGGCGACGCGGAGCGCGGCAAGAAAGAATGCGGAAATTGTACATGGTGCGAGACGCATGTGCAGGTTGTGCTTCCTGATGAGCCGGCGCAGCCGCCTGACCCGGTCAAGGTAAAGAGGGTGCTGGATGCGGTGGGGATTCGCGATGATGCGAGGATGTTGGCTAAGCTTGCGTTTGGGATCAAGAGTCCGCGGATGGGTGCGCTCAAGTTGTATTCATTGGATGTGTTTGAGTCGATGAATGTGTGTGAGTTTCCCGAGTTGCTGAAGGTGTTTACGGAGGCTTGTGAGAGGGATGGGGGAGTAGGGGAGTAGGGGAGTAAGAGGGAGGATTTTGTTGTCTCCATACGTTGGTTCCATCGTTGTTTGATAGTGATACCCTGGATGTACAAATTTCGTAGAGTATTATATGTATAGATTGAGCGGATCGTATACTTTATGGGTATCGTATTTACAGATAGACGAAGAGGAATATCTCGGCATGATTCTCAAGTCACTTTAAAGTTCCTTCTTCAGTTTGTTCGCCTCGGTCTCCTCTTTCCTCAGCTCCTTTGCTCCAATCACTGGCCTCCCCTCGACAGCCTTTTCGCCTCCAAACGTCTTGAATGCATTGTAGAAGATCCATTCAGTTGCGTGCTCGACAGGCTCATCGAACATATAGGGTAAGAAAGGAACGGCCGCAAGACCCAGCTATTGTGTGTCAGTACTCTCTCAACCGCATATACTGAACGATTTAACACGACTTACTCCAATCGGAGCCCAAGTCCTTAGCGTCTTGTTCTTTACATCCTTGAGCGCACGCCCAGAATACCTGACAATGCTATGAATAGTAAAAGCTGGTAGTCCCATCGAAGCCACAGCCTGGAAGACCGCCCGCTGCGCCATGACAGCTCTGTAATCCTCAATGGCCGGTATACGTCCTGGAACAACCTCTCCACCCGTCAGTGGACTAGCAGCACCACCATACTTGACGCCCTCAGCATTCGTCGCATTCTTCGCCAGATCCTTTACCTTATCAAAGATACCCGAGCCAAACGACTTCCCCGTCGCCACCATATCCTTGTCTTTCTGTTCTCCAAGCGACTTGTCTGCGGCCTCATCGATGAATTTCTCAGGGTGCAGCGTACGCTGGTTGCGGCAGTAGGCCTTGTAGCCTTCGTGGGCGACGTCGCCGGTGAGATAAAGCCAGGAGATGCCGTAGGCGCCTTTGACCAGGTAGGGGTGGGCGATGGGACGGAAGGACTCGCCAATATCGGAGGTGTAGGCTACATAACGATGCGCCGAGAGCATAATGGTGCGGATGCGCGAGGCGTAGGCTGCATAGCGGAGAGATGTGTCCGTTGTGTCGTCGCCTCTGTCGTGGTATGTTAGCTATCGTGAGGAGCAGTAGGCAGAAGGCATCTGCGCATTGCGATGGTGTATGCGATTTGGCAATGAGAGGGTGGGTTAAGGTAACATACTCGCCATCATACAAGACCTCCCACAGCTTCTCCTCATCATTGAGCGTATCCTGAAGCTCCTTAGGAAGCTGTTTCCTCGGCGGTAGAACCGAAAAGTCAGGACGCGC
This sequence comes from Bipolaris sorokiniana ND90Pr, assembly GCF_000338995.1. NCBI lineage: Eukaryota > Fungi > Ascomycota > Dothideomycetes > Pleosporales > Pleosporaceae > Bipolaris > Bipolaris sorokiniana. The sequence continues at coordinate 141,560 of NW_006911900.1, read as the reverse complement.
TCCCCCTCGCTCTACCGGCACACCATCCACCTCTTCGACCTTCTTATTTGCATCTTTAGCCATTCCGACACAATCGCAAGTTTTCAATCCGAAATCTTGTCTACCAAAGGGTAAAGAGAGTTAGTAAGAAAGGAAGACTCCACACGCAAGTTTTATCATCGTACCACTGTCAACCTCGGGACACCCCAGCCAGCAACCAACCCACCACCTCAGCCTCACATCATAATCCCCCGCCCCCATCCCTGTCGCGCAGCCACACCAGCCACATTTTATCAGCCACATTTTTCGTCTGCCAAGCCACGCACCTCGTTCTTCCGAAGCAGACCAGCAAGCTCCGAACTGCAACGAACCGTTCTCTACCCGCCCGCCCGCCATCCATTGACGCATCCGCATCTCATATACTCCCTGCGCTTCCCCCCCGGAACGGATCACACAGCTTTCACTACCGCAAAGATGGTTGCCATGTATACGATTTTCGGCCGCCAGGTCGGATCGCACGTTGTATGTCCTCTTTTTCCTCCATCCCCGGAGCGGGTTGAGTTGCAGGGAAAAGTTTGGGACGACATCAATTGAGAGGTTGCAATGCCGGCAATTGATTTCTCGGCAATCTCTCCTCGCGTTGCTCTTTTGGGGGGTCATCAAGGGTGGAATGGACGAGCAGATGAAGAAGATGGCTAACAAGAGATGTATAGCTTGCGATTGCCACGCTCGCCACCACATTCACCGGTGCTGCGCTCTCGATGGGCGGAAAGAAGGCCGAGGACCCGACTACGCCTCCTATCAATGCGAAGAGCAGTGAGGAGGAGAACTTTGTCAAGTGCGTTTTATCCCCACTATACATCTTTCCTACCGATAGCCTCGGTGCCATTGCAGTGGATAGAGAACTAACACATCTTGCGTCTACAGGGAGTACGTCAAGAAAGCCGCAGACAAGGTTCAGGGAAAGCAATAAGTGCACGCTTCGACCGCGAGAGAAGATATGGGAGTTGGTATAACCGTTATACGGTGGACGTACTACCCAGCATACCACGGTTTCGAAGGGGAAGGGGGTTTTTTTTCTCTGCAATGTTAGACGGAGCAAGAGAAAAAAAAAGTTGTGTAGATAAAGAATGAAGCCGATTTGGGGATCGAATGACCAACAAAAAACGAAACCTATCATTGTATACATATGTTCCATGGCTAAACCTGCGTAGATGTGCGTTGTAGACGATTCGAAACCGATCATACACCTCAAATAAAATAGAAGAAGAAAGGCATGGAATTGAAGGGAAGGGGGGTATCATTCGATACTACAACGCAAGCAAACAAGCCAAAAACTCATCCATATGCTCAAAAAGGACGTCGACAACGCCGTCTCATCATGCACCCATACCCAAAACGCTTCCTGCCCCTACAATCACTGACTCATTCACTCACTCCCCTCCATCCTCACTCTCGTCCTCCTCCTCAAGCACAACCTTCTTATTCATACTATCCAGCACCTTGCAATAAAACTTGACGGCCTGCGCACTGGGGAAGCAAATCTCTTCGGTGAGATAATCCGGTAGGATATCCAGGAGCTCTTTGTCGCGCTGTTCGTCGAGCAAAGGTTGGTATATGAATTCTGTTTCTTCGGATGGGGAGGAGCCTGGGGCGACGGTAAGGTGGAAGTGGAGGGCTTTGTAAAACGTTAGTTTTCGGATGAGGTAGGTTGGATGGGGGTAGAGGGGGGGAAAGGGAAAGGGAAGGAGGAGGAGGAGAACTTACTACGTCCCCGGCCCGTCTGAAGACAATCGTATACATCATCTCCTTCGTCTGATTTCTTGACGCTCAAAACGACGAGGTTAGTCAAGTCGCTGTACAGATCGACTTTTTGGCGTGCGAGGGTTGCTTCTTTTGCGGCTTCGACGGTGCCGGGGAGGACGACGCCTGTGGTTCGGGGTTTCACGGCGCTGCCTGGCACGGTCTTGACGTCTGGTTGTATTGTCGACGAGGATCGAGCTGCTGCAAGTTTGGACGAAAGCGTTTTGTTTTCATTTTGTGTGGCTGTGAGGGACTCGGCAAGTTTCTTGTTTTCAGCGGCGAGACGTGCGGATTCTTTGGAGGCGGCGGCTAGTTCTTTCTTGAGGGAGGCGAGGTCTGCAGTGCGGGATTGCGTGTCCGAGACTTGCTGTTTAAGAGATTTTATGACGGCGTCTTGGTCTTTGGCGATCTGGTCGGTCCGCTTCTTTAGTTGGTCAAAGTTGGACTCTTTCCCTGATGATGCTGCTTCCTTGAGAGCTTCGTACTTGGCTGTCATGGCGTCCAGCTTCTTCGTGAGCTCTCCTAGTTTCCGGCGCATGATGGGGTCTCGCTCAGAGTCTGATACGCTTCCTGTCCTCCTTACTCCAGCAGACGTCCGTCGCGCCCTACTGTTCGGTTGTGCATGTGCTCGGCGCGCAGAAGGCCGCACCGGTGGTGGCATGCTCTCTGGTATCTCCTCTATTTCTATCGACTCTGAAATATCCATGGTTTCTGTGTCTAGCTCTGGCTGTGTCTCTGGGATGGTCATCTGCTCCGGCTCAGGTTCGGATTCGAGCGCGCGCTTTGTGCCTCTTGACTTTGCGGTTGTCTTGGATTTGGTCTCCTTCTCCAATCCCTCCTTGACTACGGCTTTGCGCCCTCTCTTTGCCGGCGCTGGTACTGATTCCTCCTCGCGCTTCTCTTCTTCTTGCACTTTCTTTGCTGGCCTGCCTCTCTTAGTCGGCTTGGCCTGTGGCGCTGGCTCCTCTTCCTCAACGTCAGCCGCTTCCTCGCTATCGCTTCCGTTCGCATCATCCTCCTCTACCAGCGCCTTGCGCCCAGCTTTTGTAGTCGCTTTCTTTACTGCTCCATTACTCTTCTTCGCAACTGTCGCACTAGTCCCGTTTGTCGCGCGCGCCGCAGACCGTCCTTTAGCAGGCGCCTTAGTCGTAGAAGCGCCCGCCTTTGATTGCGCAGCGCTTCCACGCGCTTTGCGACCTGTCGCCTTGGTGTCGCCGTTGGATTCGGGTTTTTGGACTGCATTGAGCTCGTCTACCGTCATTTCGTCTTCCGAGGCGGATTCGACGGTGAAGGAGATGTTTGCAACTTTGCTGCGGGGCGCCATCTTGTTGTGGCTTTGGAAATGTTGTGTGTGGTGGGCAAGTCCGTGGCACTGCTTGGGTGTTTGGCGGGATGATGGTGGAGTGGCATGCATGTAAACATGGTCCGAGCGTCGTTCCTAGGCATAGCGCGTTGCTTTGAGCTTTCTGCATGTGACTATGACGGGACTATTGGAAACAACAGTCACATCATGTCATTCATCTTACAAACTATAAAAAAGGCTTTCATTTAATTGACGAGCGTTACTCATCGTCATTATTAGAAACTATATACATATACGCGACATAACCATTCGCATCTCCAGGTCCAGGTATCATTCCAATAATTCATCTCCATAAAACAAAAAACGCCCACAAAAACAGCTTACTCGTAAAATTCGTAAACCTTGTACTCACTTTTCACATTACCTACCGTGAGAATCAAAGCAGGACCCGTCTAGCGTCCAACGCTGCTGCCACCCCAGTTGCTAGGCGTCATGCTACTAAGCTTGCTTGAGATTGTACTGCCCGAAAACCAGCTGGATGACACGCCGCCACCGAAACCAAACTTCCACCACTTGTTCCTGCCATACTTCCTGCCACCACCAAGACCGGTTCTATTGCTCTTCTTGTCGTCAATCTTGTCCTGCCACTTGAGCTTCGTCTCCATGATGGCATGGATCGAGTTGATGATGAGGAAAGTGGTGGATCCAATGGCACGGAAGATGGCGAGAGCAGCGACAGCCCACAAGATGAACGTGAGGTAGAAGTTGTTGGTGACCTTGCGGTTGCCGTAGGCTTCGCTGATGGACATGGCGAGAATGGCGTTGGAGATGAGCCAGATGACGACCATGTATGTACGCACGGCGCGGTAGTAATCTTCCTGCTGCTGCGATTCCGAAATCGGGGGCTCGGGTACTTCGACACGGTCACGCAGGTTACGAAGCGCTTCATCGTAGCCACTGTCAATGTCGAGTTGCTCGGATGGCATCTCGAGTTCGACCACGTTCTTTGTCTTTGCGCGGGCGTCTCCAAGATCCGTCTTTGCCACGTTGTCACCCTTGGTTCCCCATGTAATGTCGTGCGTGTTGCAGAAAGCGTACACTTGGAGCGTTGCAATGTACGAAGGCAGGAGAGCAAAGTATTGCGCGCTCGAAGTAAACATGTGCCAGGGATCCAGATACATGAACGACATGAGAAAGTAGAGTCCAGTAGTGGTTGCCGTTGAGATGATGAGATTGGTAAAAGTGTTTGAGCCTATCGTCTTCTCGGCTTTCGGGTCTTTCAGCTGAACAATGACGATGTAAAAGGAAGCAAAGGTCGTGTATGCCATGATGATGCCATACATGACCATACTCCAGAAGAACATCTTCTTTGCACCCTGAGGTCGGTTACCCATAGACAGGATAAACTGCATGCAGATGAGTAGCGTGCATGTATATCGCAAGATGTAGAAGATGTATTTGCCAACGTTGTGTCCGAATGGGTCCATTTCCGGGTCAGCGAGGGAGCCAGCGACGAAGTAGAAGGTAAGGTAGAAGTTGGCCAGGGAGAAGAAGGTGAATAGCAGTTGAACGAACTGATAGACAAACTCGATGTGGAGGAGGATCTTGCGCCAGATAGTGTGGTCAGTGGCCCACACCTGCTTCCAGTGAAGCAGCGAGTACACAGCAGCAAAGAAGGCACCATTCAGCCAGCGACGACGCTGGGAAATGAACTCGGGAACCGCGTCTGCAAACACATTAGTAAATGGTCCTACAAGAGCAATGAGTAATCATCTTACCTGGCACATCCGTCTCTCCAGTGGCCGCCTTGACGTACTTCAGAACCCATTGCTCGCTTCGCTTTGCCACAAGCTCCCAACACAGAATACGATCCTCAGCCAAGTACATGTTGGCCGTGAACACGTCTGCATCTTGGCCATGAAGTGTTTCTCCCTTGAAGTACTGGCTGAGGGGTCCATGTCCAGTGTGGTCGTTCTGCAACGCGTGATAGCGATATGCTGACAGTGCACCTGGCAACACAGTAATGTAGCCAAAGACCGACTCCAATGGCTTGTCAAGAATGTTGGACATCTTGTACTCGAAGTTTTGCGATGCAACCAGCGGATTGAGAAGACCGAGCCAGGCTTTGCCCTTGCCAGCTTTGATCTCACCAGCTGCTCCGGCGACCGAAGAGTCGGTGTCAAAGGCCTTCCATAAGTGGTACAGCGCTTTGGGACCTGGCTTGGTTCCGACATCGAGCAAAATGCAAATATTGGGGTTGAGCGCGCGCCCAAAGGCATTGAAGAACCAGCGATGCGAGTTCAGTTTCTTGGAATTTCGTTCCTTCAAGCAAAAGATCATTTGACATGGCACAATACCCTTCTCAGCACCCTTGAACTTGAGATCAGAATCCAGAGAGACTTGGGTCGTGTATTCGTAGACGTGGGCTGTGACTTCCTTCTGGTTGACGTGGTTCTTCGCAATACCCTCCTGGAAGCAGCCCATGGCAGCAATGGCGTCCAGCGTTCGAGGGTGAACCTTTCCACGACCATCCGCAATGATGCACACGACAATCTTCTGCCATCCGTCCTTGCCCCAAGTTCTGGATTTCATGCGAGAACAGAAGTGGCTAATGTTCTGCATGACACCGTGCATGGTACGGGTAAAGTCGATTTCGTTCTCGTTGTACATAGTAATGGCGATGAAGACCTCTGTCTCACGCGGGTTGCCAATGTTCTGGCGTAGTTTGTAGCCACGGTCCACAAAGTCGTCGGGGTCACAAGTAACGGCTGTATATCGCATGTGCGTAAACTCAATGTCGTCTCGTCGCGGAAGGAAACTGTAGAGAATGGTGGGGATCTTGCACTCGAGAATGAGTTCACCGTTGATCAGGCGAACTTCCTTCTTCGTCATGACTGCATCTCGCGCACCACGTCGGGCCTGCGCACCATCTGGAGCGGGTCCGTAATGCTCCGCCTTCTCGTCTACTTCAGTGTAGACATCTGTATACGTGTCGTCGGTCAAATAAGAGTCTCGCGAGCGCAACTCTGGCCGGTCATCGCCCATCTCGGTGAATGGGTCATCGTCGTCATACATGGGTATCGAGCGCATATCGCTCATATCCATGGTGCGCTCCGAATCGCGGGAACCAGGCCTTCCGCCAGCAGTGAACAGGGGCTGGGGTGGCAATGGCCGCTGAGGACTGCCTGGTCGCGGACTGCCATGGAGGTCGTATGGCTCGTAGGAATTTACTGAAGCAGGCGGTCGCGAGTAGTCGACTGATGTGCGCGTGGGTGAATACGGTCGATCTGGCGATATTGACCGTCGGTAGGGGACGTAGTCGTCGTCAACTGGAGGGGGCATGTTCGGGGCATTGTCCATTAGTGATGGTGTCCTCGACAGGCTAGATACTGAAGATGGTGATGGGTGGTACATGCGCGATGTTGGCTGGGGTTGTCTGTGAGAATGATGCATCGGTAAGTCTGGGTCTTGCAATGGTGTTGTTTTTGAAGGCGACATCCAGCCGATGGCTTGTTGTCTGAATGATTTTCTGCTTGCTGAGTTGGTTTGCGCTGACGCCGCACTCCCAGTTGCATTGAGCGCATTGCCAGCCTCACGCAAGAAGTCGTGGATTTCGGCCTCGGCCTCCCTCTGCTTGCCCGCCTCAGAGGGCGTCATGCGTGCGCCCAGGGCGGCAGCGGTGCTATTTGCGGACGACATGTTTGAAGTGTCCTCGAAGGAGCGTCTTCTGGTACAGGAATGAGATTGAGTCCACAAACGTGGGACGCAAGTGAGGGTGAAAGTGAAGAAACAAAGAAAACTAATACTCACGACACATAGCTCTGGCTATCGTCTACGTTTGTCAACAAACGCATGGTTGGGCCTCCTTGGAGCTGAGGGGAGCCGTCTTCATCGTCATATGCAGGTGGCCGTCCATAGTGTGCACCACCTGGGGTGGTGGGTCCGTTCATGATATGTCGGTGAGTCGTGAAAAAAGGAAAAGAGAGCCCAAATGTGGTAGAAGCGTCGTGCTCTCTCTCTAGTGTCACTCAAAGAGCGATTGCGACGTCGGGAATGCTAAATTAATGTTTCTGGGGAATCGATGCAGTCGCTGGTCTCTAGAGTTAATGCGAGGCGGCACATCCGGCGGTGTTGTTTCTTCCACGGTTGTCGTGCCAACACTCCGCCCAGCCCTAGAGCCGCCAGGTACGGCCCCCAGACTCGACCCACTTCAGGCTTTAGACCGTTCCACACCAGCATAGCAACCACTATTCGTCCGGAGCCGCGTGGGACGGTGCACGCTGTCGTGGTCAATTGGCTGGGGATTGCCGTCCGTTACACGTTTAGTGGGTGTGTGGTTGTCCTGGGAGACGCCCGATCCGTCACACCGTGTACAATTTAGGGCTGAAGCACGTCATACCGGTCCATGCATATGTGAACAGGGCGTTTGCAGGATACTGCGGCGCTGTTGAGAGACAGTGTGCATTAACGTGCAGAAATCTAGATTTGCTTCTGTCTATGTCCTGAGAATTCCTGCAAAATATGCTTCCACCCCCTCGAAGCCCGCTTCGTCGAGCGTGTCAATGTATCCTACGTACTGGTCTGGTCTAGCGACTACGACACATCCCTTTTCTCTATTCACGCCGTATTTCTTGTATGCATCTGCAAACGCTTCGTAGTAGTTGCCATCATCCACGTACACCGAGTCATAGTCCCATCCAGTCTTGGGATCAAAGGGATGCAGAACATCGGGGAAGTCTCTTAGCAGCTCGACGTCGAGGCGCTTGGATGAGTGCAGGGTGAGCACATCAATGTCCTTGATGAGCCGCGGAGCCAGGAGGGGTGATGATGAGAGGCGCTGGCAGAAGCCCTTGAGGCGAGTACTCTGCTCTTGGTTGACGACATTGCCGGCAAAAACGATGATGCGGAATCGTCCATCGCTCTTTAACTTTTGCTGAAACTCCCATGCCCGACCGTCTGACTGGTTGAGGACCTGGTGGCTCGGGAAACGCATACCTATCTTCGTCTCCGAGGCGAGTTCTTGTTTGCCAATGGCCTGCGTCTTGGACGATACATCTGTTCCATCGCCCTGTTCCGCGGCGTTGCCTGGTTTGCCTACTAACATGCTCGTACCATAATCGACCGAAAGGCCAGAGGCGAATAGACCGCCTGAGTCACATCAGCATATTTTGCGGTTTAGAGATTCGGCACTTACCCTTCAGGAATGCCTGCTTGAACTCGTCCATGCTTACACCCTCCTGATCCATAACATCCTTAGCCGGTCGGCCAGAGAAGAGTCTCGAAAACTTGTGGTCAAATGCGATGAGATCCTGGGCAATTCGTCTCCGCTCAGACTGGTATGTTTTGAGTATACTTGGTTGAGCCACGCCTTTGACTACCAGTCCCAATTTCCAGCCCAGATTGTAGGCGTCTTGCATGGATACGTTCATACCCTGTCCAGCCTTTGGGGAATGCGTGTGAACAGCATCGCCGGCCAGGAAAATGCGGCTGTCACGATCAAAGCTCTTGCCCACTCGTTGGCCAATTTGGTATGCGGTCCACCAGTCGCAGTATTCATATGTCAACTTGTAGGGCGCAATGATTCTTTGTGCCGCTTTGATGATGGTATCGGGTGTTATTTTTGACCTGTCTGCCCGTCCACTGGCATCTGGTTTGATCTCCGTGAGCTGGATGTACAGTCTGGTAAGTTTTTTCTCCCGTGGAATGATCATCATTGAGCCTGAAGATGCGCTGTGTATGGCGCAGCGTTTTCGAACATCGGGAAAGTCTGTGATGGGAATGATATCGAGTACGCCCCAGATATGATCTGTCGGCTCTCCTTCAAGCTCGAAGCCCAGCTGCTTTCGGGTCCAACTGTGTGCGCCGTCACACCCTACAACGTATTTTGCCCTCACAGTCTCCGTGCTACCATCTTTCCGTCTGCTGTTTGCGATTAAATCTTGGGTATCATCCTCTGCCAGGTTGCTCCGGAACAGGCCGTCATTGATGTTGGAGCCCTTGCTCTGAGCGGGCATGGCCTCCTCTTCAGTCAGATACCGCAGCTGCACCGTGATGGGGTAGTTGTCCGGTGAGTGATCATTTACTTGGTCTTGGTCGATATGGAGCGATTCAGGAAGTACTCCACGCTCTACACATAGGGTATCTTTTGAATGTTTCTTGATGTGATCTAGGAAAAATCGTTCGATACGACCCTGGTGGAGGACAATCTCCTTGAATCGGGAGACTCCAGGAACGACATCTGGGACTTGGTCGGAACGACGTATGACACCGTCTTCGCCAGGGTTCTGTATGTGTTAGGGAAGATCGAAAGAAGTGGGTCTGCAAACTTGCCCACATACAAAACTGGGAGGTGGTTAGTCAAGCCAAGTCAAGCCAAGTTGGTGAACGAGTATACCTCTATCAAATGGTTGGCCTCCTTCCACGCTCTGTCGGCGAAACCAAAACTATCAAAGATTTCCAGACTACGCAGCTGCAGCCCATCTGCCTGTCCAGAGTAAATCTTGGTGCCTCGCTTGTCGACTATGCGAGCATTGATGCCACATCTTGCCATCCAGGTAGCAAGCATCATACTAAACAAGGTCAATCACTCACATATGGCAGTTTAAGAGTTAAGTACGTACCCTGCTGGACCAGCACCGATAATTAGACTTGAAAGTTGTTAGCTGTGTTTGAAGATGCACTGAATTCACAGACTGACACATCGCATTTTGACTCTGGTACATCCGAAACTGCCATGGTGAAAGATGACTTTTGTTGATGTGCCTTTGGGTATCTCTGTATTGGTGCAATCAGGTGAGGGATGTTGTGTCGTGTTACCCCGCTCTACTAGTGTATGATGCGCATAAGATTCGACAACGAACAGACTTCAGGGTCACATTCTTAAATAGGTACCCTCGCAAGTTTTTTAATAACCGGGTAGGCACACGGCAGTGGATACCAAGTATATCGGTAGTTTTCACATTCTAAGGACCTGATCGCGACAGGTGCGCGACTACCCCACATGACCCCAAATTTCAACGGAGGCAGAACAGGGCGGATGGCCTATGGAGACTGCTGGAAATTCTGATTCGCATTTTGGTCGTGGAAGTGCGGGTCTGTGACATGGTGCAGGGCCGTATTTGAGGGTTTGTCAAAGCTTTGTCAGGTGTAAATAATAGACCGGTGTGACCAAGGCTGACGACAATCTTACAAACCACCATGAGTATGCTACATATTTGATTTATGTCTGCCCCTCAGAATACAAGTATAATGTGAGAGAAAGGCATGTGCAGTCAGAACACTGGCATTACTTGCCTCTCTTGCTTATGTGCAGAGAAGGTCTATGCTAGCAAGGGAGGATTAACTATCTTATTTGCTATCTTAGTCATCTCATATACGGCCGTACGAAGAGGGAAACCCAATCCGACCTCAGTTTCCTCCGTAGGCATGTCTAAACTTTGGTTCACCGAGAAAAGGTTGAGCCGGAAATTGCACATAACGTAAGCAATGCATGAGGCTGGTGTGATGAAAATTCGTAATTGTAGGTTCAGCTCAATAACTGGACTTGATAAGCTCCAAAGTCATACGAGGTTCAAGCCCTGCTGAGTGACATGCTTCGCAAGCTTGCGTGACCTCAAACGTGTTATCCTCTCATAAGAACAAGACGTGCTACATCCAGGTTGTCGTCCAGATCCTTGTACCGGATGAGGCCATGCACTAGGGTCCAGGAATCTAATAAGCACTCTCAAGAGAGTGCAAAAATGATGTACATATGTAAGTATCGAATCATTTGAGAGCAAGGCAATATGCTAGAGTTAGTGACTGATCAAGTGAAGTTTAAAAGCAACAGGTCCTTCTGTTGAAGTTTGTGTCCTCAAGTGCGAATTTGCCACGAGCATGGCTCACAGAGTGGCTACAAGTCTCTTTGTCCGCATCACAGTCAGAGTGGCGCTTGGCCTCGCAGTAGGTCACATCCAACATACGTTTATCATAATCATTTCCATGAGGAACTGGGGTATCATGCAAAAAGAGAAGGGGAAGAAAGAAAAGTGAGCAGCGCGCAGGACCCGATTCGATATCTGTGTGGCTACAGATATGGATCACAGGTGGAAAGAAACTAGTAGTCGTCGTCGAACTGGGGGGGTTGCAACTTGTCCAAGTACTTGGTCACTTGGGTGAGTCTCAGGTTGATGCTAGAAAGAAGTGGAGTCTGCACTTTAGCGCCGTTTGCTGCAGCCCGCTCGAAGCAAGCATGGGCTTCCTTGAGCTCTCTGCGGGCATTGGAAAAACGCTGGATCTGGGTTGAAATGGGGATGCTGCTGTTTGAGCTGATTCGTGCAGAACATTCAGCATCCCAGTCTTCGTCGATGTCGAGTGTCCCGAGTGCAAGGTCGCTGATCCACAGGGCAATGTTGGCACGTAGTTGGAGAAGACTTGCCTGTCTGTCAAAGGGTGGCGATGCGATGACTTGGTCAAGACGCTCGGCAATCTCGGTGGCCTGGGCCAGCTCGTCTGCACGGATTGCCTCTTCATTTGCGCTAGAGTCATCCGGTCTTATGGAAGTAGCACTGTCAATTGACATGCTCCTCGACGTTACGGATCGGTTTGCAAGTTCGTCCTGCAGCTGCATCTTTGCACGCTTGCTCTTGTCGCGCACCTCGTAGATCCACAGCGAGAACATGGGTGGATAGAAGATGCGCTCGTCGACGGCGTGTGGCTGGGTTTTCCGGGTTGGGTGCTGGACAATGAGACGCTCGTAGTAATTCCGAGCCAGTTCGAAACCCTCTGGGGAGAAGAGGCTAGTTTGACCAGCAGGCTGAGGTCCGTCATGGGAGTCGGAGCGTGACGTTTGCGGGCTGCGTCGAAGAAGAATCTCGGCGCCGACACCCCAGCGGCCATGGTTGCGAGGGTCGACGTGGGTTCCGCCAGCAATTTGAGTGCGTAAGATCATGCCCCAGGCCCGGCTGGCGCGGTCATAGTCTCCCTTGAGCAGACACGAATGCATTAGTGTGGAGAGGTTGTCAAGATGAGACCTTTTGAGGTTGTCGTGGGGGTCGTGGGTCAGAGGGTGTGTGGGAGCGGGGTCTACAGCGTACAGGTGGACAGGTGGGCTGGCCATTTGCTGTTGGATTCTAGTGGACCCATGGGGCTTTTTGAAAGTGCTGGCAGGCGCATGTGGGAAGGGTGGTGGAGGCACGTCGTGTGCGCGGTCGGGCAATAGGCCTGCGACACGCAGTTGGGCTTTTTCCGGGGCGGGCGAGGCGGCGGCGGACGATTGGCCTGGGGTGCGTGGATATGCTTGCGGGGAGGGTGCTGGTGCGGATGGTGCTTCTTCGTCCTGGTCGTGAAAAAGGTCGGAATCAGAGTCGGAGCTGGCGTGGGCGGATGAGTCGGCGGGGTTCCTTTTGGAGGATGCTTTTGCGGGCCTTTGGCAGTGGGCAGCGCGCAGAGAGGCGGGCGCGGTGTGCTGGTCGCGCAGGTGGGTGGTGAAGTACATATTGCATGGGTGTCTGTGGTGGTGGTGGTGTTTGTGTGGCGGTGGTGGTGCCGGGCGGGCGGCGACTGAGGCGGCGGGCGTAGGCGCGGACCCCCTGCGCGGCGACACTGCAGCCAGGTGTAGCACTCTACTAGCAGCAGTCGGGTGCGTGGACGCGGACGAGGCGGTGAGGGTGCGAGCAGGATACGACAGGACAGGATGCGACGGGATAGGACGAGAGGGATGGCAGGCCCAGGAGATTGTCGTTTCTTAGCAGCGTCAAGCTGTCGCGACCTGTTTCATGGCTGGCCCGCCCGAGCAGAGGCAGGCCTGGCGGTTGTGCGCTAAGCCGCTTCGGGAATAGCCGGTCCTGGTGCTGCGCCATACGACGGTGGCCGGTGGCCGTGGCCGGCCTGGCTGGACTGTCCGTCGGTCGGCGTGTCTATCCGTCTGTCCGTCTGTCCGTCTGTCTGTCTGATCATCGTGACGGTCTATCTGCCTCTCCGTCTGTCTGCTGTCTGCGAAGGCCACCCTTCCCATCTCTCCCTCGCCCGATGCCCTCGTACAATGGGCCAGGCACACTCCAGAGGCGCGACTGACGCCCCAACCCGGCCCAGGCGACGCCCGCGCTCGTGGGCGCCTGGCCTGCTTGCCTCGTCCTCGCCCTCGTTGCCGCCCGTCACCGACTTGGACACGACCACCACCCGCCCCGACAACCTCTCCAGAGCCCCCTCACCACCACCCCCGCCAGCTTCCTCCCATGCACGCTTCTCCCGCCGCCTGTCCTCCCACCTGGGCTGGCTTGATGCCCGCAACGAGCCCCCGCCAACGCACCGCGAGCCCCCGCCCTCCCGCTCGCGCTCGCGCTTGCATAGGGCGCGCTCCTCGCTCAGCTCCATGACGGGCCTGCTGCATGCCCGCCCTTCACTGCGCACACGTGACACCGAGCCTACTTTGCCCTCGATGACCCCAGACGCTCCTTCGCGCTCCTCGCCCACCCGTTCAGCCCTCCCGCACGCCGCCACCGATCGAGGACTGGTCCTTCCACGTGTACAGGTCCCGGACCTGGGCTTGGACTTTGACCAGCTGCTCCGCTCAAACTCGCCCATCGACCACCCAGATGCTCACCGTCAGCGCCCGCTGGCTCCTTTGAGTCCGTTGCGGCGCGACGGACGCACCCTAGGCATCATTCCCTCGCAGCGCCGCATACGCAATATGATCGGCCACCAGCGCAGGAGACGCTCGCTGTGGCAGGAGGGCGAGACTATGGACAATGCCCAGCAGTTGCGCCAGGGTGAGGATCAGGCCGATGTGCTATCCAGACTGCTTTCCCTCGCTGCAGCCGCCACCGCAGCCTCGCTCGTGGGTGACGACAACCAGGCTGCCACTCGAGACGGCACTTTTGATACGTTTCTACAGTCGCTTCAAAATGGTAGCATAGCATCGGCATTGCGAGGTAATGAGGATGGTGCTGCCGGTGATACTCCTGGCGCGGGACAGGCGCCGCTCAATTTCTTCCGCATGTTTCGCTTTGGCACGGCTACCGACAGCACACGGAGTGACAACGACGGAAGCCACGGCAGCAGTTCCGCAAACGGTGCTTTGGAAGGCGAAGAAGAAGGTGAAGGCAGGATGGTACCCATAATTATTGTAGGCATCAGGTCTATACAGCCAGGCAGTGGGACAGGACAAGATGACGCCAGCATACCGCCCTTTCTCGATGCCCTTTCCAGCTTTCCCACCCCTCCTACCTCTCCCGGCGACGCAAACATCCTACAGCCACCACAAAACGGCACTCGCTTCAGCCACCGCCGCCGGGCCTCCATGGGCGGCTTCAACTTTTCCTCAAATCACGACGGTCAAAGACACCACCGTGGAAATGCCCAAGAGCGCCCTCGTCCTTGGTCATCACTCACAGACTCGCCCCCGGGACCTCAACCCCCTCCATCGACACCAGCTACCACCATGAATCTGTCGGCCGGCCCCTCGGGTGCCACCACACCAAATACGTCTACCTCGCCTCCATCGCCCATCCTCCAGTCAGCCACGCCCTCTCGGCGAAACAGCTTTGTTCCAAGAGGCGCCGGATCCACTCTAGAGCCGACCGAAGAAGAACCGCAAACACAGCCGCGCAATGCACGACCCCGTCGCCTGAGCGAATCCGACTTTACACGATACGGATCTGGAGCGCCGCGGAGAAGAGGAGTGGTGGAGCCGGACAATAACCCCGGCGAAGGGTCACGGAGTTGGATCATCTATGTGCTGGGCGGCAGCTACCCGGAAAACCACCCCATCCTAACGACGCCCAGCCTCTTTACCGACTCTCCGACGTACGAGGATATGATGCTTCTCTCGTCAATATTAGGACCGGCAAAACCGCCTGTTGCAAGTGAGGAGGACGTGGCTTCGGCACCCGGGTTGCTCAGGATCCGGGCGAATGGCAGTGTGCTAGTAGCCGAGGCAGTCGAGGGCGAGGAGACGATTGTTCTCGTGCCTGGAGCGCGCTGCCTAGTTTGCCTATGTGACTTTGAAGCGGATGAAGAGGCACGCAAGCTCATCAAGTGCGAACACATGTTTCACAAGATATGCATTGACCAGGTATGTTGACACGGATATATCCCTTTGATGTGTGGGAATACAAGATGACTAATGTGTTGTATAGTGGCTGACTACAGGACGCAACTCGTGCCCTCTATGCCGCGGCGAGGGAGTCCACGAGACGGGCAAGGAGGGTGATGTCGAGCCCAGTGCTACTCCTTCATCTTCTTCATCATCATCATCATCATCATCTTCTCCTCCCTCTCCTCCACCGTCGTTACCGCAAGCAGCTGTATGATGGGCCAAAAGATTCGTTCGTCTAGAGTATAACTTGCCCGAAATTGTGCTCCTTCTTTCTCTTCCTCATGATACACACACACAGAGAGAGAGAGTGCATGATTGCTCAGATTCTTGATATATACCCCCTTTTTTCCATTTTCCTCCTCTCCTTTCCTCATCTCTCTGTCTCTATCTATCACCATCTGTTTCTTCCCTTTTCTATTAAACGGGGCCTTGTCTCTATTTTGTCCAACATCTATGTTTCGTCACAGTTGTGGGGGTTGGATGGGATGTGAGACATGAAATTTCTTTTTTTTTCTCCTCCACTTGCAAATTTTTCCTGTCAGGGTTTCATATACGTTGGAGTGTCATCTCTTTCTGTTCTTTTCTCTTTTCTCTCCTCGTCATCCTGACATATACGGGCGAAAAGCAATGAATGGAGTCTCTCTACCATTTTTTCTTTTTTTGCATGCGAATTTTTTTCCGGAAAAATCTTGATTCTTGTTGTTCGGCATTTTCTGGCATCATGGATGGGCGTAGCATCTAACCGTATAGTCAAAGGGGAAATATATGGCGTGTGTGTATGTAACTTTTTTGTCATCTCTCTTTTTTTGGATTGTCTTTTCAGGGAAATACGCAGCGAGGTGTGGTGGTGGGAGGAAAGAGGAGAGAAGAAAGAGAGAACAGTGTGCGTGTGTACGGTGAGACATTTTCAAGCATGTGAAACGAATTTCCTTGCAAAGTTTCTGATTTGCAACCTTGACGTAGCAACGGCCGGTGGGAGTGCGAGTAGCGAAGAAATATCGGAAAAGTCCAGCACAAAAGGATTCGAAAGGAGCGAGTGGTGGGGAGTTGATGTGTTGTTGTTTTTCCCATAGTTAATGACTAGACTTGCCTATTGTTTTGTGCCATTTTACATGCCCTCTACCTTTCTCTCTCTCTCTCTCTCTCTCTTTCTCTCTCTATTTACTATTTATTACTCCGACATTGAAATTTGACAGCACACCCTTTCAAAGGTACTAACAACGACATGTCACTCCCTTGAACTCAAACCCACCTTAGTCCTCACAAGTGCCTCGACCACGGGACAAACGGACTACACATTCATCCGTTCGTTTATTCCTCTTTTTTTTCGTCCCTCTTCCTCATTAAAAACACAACCGTTAGTTCGACCCTTTCTCAATCTCCTTCTCCGTTTCTGTCCCCGCGGAGCAAATTAGCACACACACACACGTGATCTATATTGTGATTTTGTAATTTGAAATATTCCGCTACAGAAACCAGGGGGGGGGGGGTTAAGGCATGAAAAGGGTTAAAGATGGCAAGTAATGTCAAATAGTTAGGTATCAGGTTGGGATATGAAAGGGAAATGGTACGATGGTGATGGTGACGATGATGATGCTGACAATCGAGGTATAGTATGCATGTGGTTGCAGGGGACGGGGGGCATGACGTGGGGGTTTTTTTTGGTGGGGTTGGGTTGGGTTGGCGGAGGGAGGGTTTGCTGGTGATCGGGACAAGGACAGGGCAGGGTTGGAATTCTGCGTTAGTCGGTGACTCGCTGGTTTTTTTTGCACCAACCAAGACGCGGCTGCGTGTAGATTGGACTAGGAGGCATAACTATCGGTATGTAGTGTGTAGTGTTTGATATTAAAGCTGATGGTATAGAAATTACCCTAGGCAGCGAAGATCTTTTTGATTTCGCTTGGCTTGCGCGCACCAAGTGTGCAGCTGAATGGGCTTTGCTTGCACTTGCTTGCTTGACCTGCCCTGACCTGTCCTGTCTGTCGTGCGTGCGTGCGTGCCTGATAATGTATAGTAGTGATTATATTACAATATCAGAGCCGTCATTCGCTGGCCGGGTTTACTTGCGGCTTTTTTGGACAATTGTTTTTCCCTGGTTTCTTGGCAAAAGAGACAGGCCTGTGTGTCGATATAGCAAAAGATACGTATACGAGTACGGTTTACTTGATTCAGGGCTAGTGAGAGGGTTGAAGTTTAATCTCCACTTTTTGTGATAACATGGACATATCATTCTATAAATATAAGTAGTATAACTAGTATATTCACATTCCATATGTATATCATTATCTATCTGTACTACAAAGGCACGGTCAGGACATATTTGGGCCGTGTCGGAAATTGCAAAAGGCTGGTTTGGGAATCAAGGACGTCAACAGAGAGAGGGGGGCGATCCCATTGTCAATAGCAAAGGATTTTATGGCGAGGTTCCAGGAGTGTGCGCTCTGGATTGCAAGCAGCAGCAGGAAAAAAAGGCCTGGCCAAAGAGAGCCGCCATGTGGACATTTTGTCGGGGCTCTAGCCAGTTAGTCTATTCGCAGAGACGGTCCGCGGACGGCGACTTGGGTGAGTGAGACAAAGTGGAGAAGGGTCGATAGTGGCCATGGCACGGCAGATGGAGTATGACGTTTGGTGCCCTGGGCAGCAGACATGTGACGGGCAAGTCTTGGAGTGCAGGACAACAGAAGGGGTCCTGCATGTGTCCCCAAACGTCGCACGATGTTGTTTTTTCTCGGTGGTGGCTTTGCTTGTTTGTGAACCGGTGTAGGGAAGAATGTGTGTGATGTTGTGAGTAATGCAGGTCCAAGCGCTTGGAGAGAGGAAGGCACGGAGGGCAAGAAGGGCTGACCCTGTCGACGACACGTGGGGCTGACTGTGCCGTAGCCGCGGAATTGGACTGTTCCGACTTGTAACTAACTAACTATTCCATCACACACCATTCATTTCATTCACACTACTACTTTCTCACACACACACACACACACCGACAGTGACGCGCTTTATGTGGCGAAGCCATGCGCCCGCCTCATGTGCCGTAGCAACAGCACCAGCAGGCTTCCAAGCTGGACCGGCCGGCCGCTCGGTCGCTGGGGTCATGCAAGATGGGCACCATCAGCACAGGGTGCTTGTCGAGCCCGTCAGACGCTGCACACTGACTGCATGCTGCAAATGACAATGCCGTGTCCATGATGCGTGGCGCACGGCACTCGACCACTCAGGGGGCAGCCGGAGCAGCCATTGCAGCATCCGCTGCTCGCCCGCATCCGGCCTAGCGCTAAAACGTGACATAGACGTCTGCTCTCTCTTTCTGCCTATCTGCCTGTCGCTCTTTGTCCCTTGTTGGTAATCAGCCAGACCAGGCCCATGACGATATCTCACCCTAGCCTCCCCATGGTCTGACGACACTAACTAAGTATACTCTACGACCGATATACTCTATTCACGCTGCTCTGCTCCAGAGAATCTACTCGACTCGGCGCTGGCCTGCCGTGCAAATTGCACTAGGCGCACCAGAGTGGGCAACTCGGAATCCTCTTCATCATGCCACTTGGTTCCCGCCGCATGCCTACATACACGTACATATGTACATACTACGGCTCTTCTACACAAGTACACACATACCAAGTATCCCACCCGCACCAGTTTCCAGTCTGACGGCCGTCACGGGACTGGGTTCCGGACTAGAGTTTACGTCCATGTAACCATGTATGTAATCATCATGTACGTACAGTATGTGATAGTAGAAGCGTTGCGAGTGGCTAGAAGTTGGCAATGCTGTCACCTTCTCGAAGCAGCCCTCCTTCTCCCGCGCGCGCGCGCCCTGGTTGAGTCAGGCAGGCCCGGTGGCTCCAATATCCACCCGTCTTTTTATAACCACGCACATTGATGAGGCTTGAAAGTCTAAAGGCCGTCCGTCGGGCAATTGCTCTGCACTGCATCGGCCCAATCCCCACTTCAGGCTAGCAGTGGGGGGGTCCACGCCAAAAAGAAAGGGCCCATGGCATGCATCCTTAGTAACCACTTACTTACCTCCATGTACCATGCCTGTCCATACCTAACCACAGCCTTACCTACTAGTATACATACGGTTTATACGTACTTACATATGTACATGTCTGCATCTCGACTTACATACATACCCAGTCCATGTCCATCCATCCACACGCACGCACTGTGACGACAACTTCGACCTGCAGCACGCGTCGCAATCGCCGCGACGCCACTCACCCACGGCTGACTTGGGCAACGGATGTGGGAGGGAGCAGCTGGTAGAGGGAGCCCTTTTGGTGCAGGCCCCACCATGCCGCCCTCACCACCCTGATGGTGGATTTGGAACTTGGGGCTGGCGCATATCATGTCCGCCTTGGTGCTGTGTCGTACCCTTGGCACGATCCGTCTGCTGCAAAGGCGATCCTCGACCCTCTTAGATTTGCAATTGCTCCATAGCTCCTCGCTCCATGGCTCCATGGCTTGATTACCCACCGCCCCGCCCATAGTACTCTAGCAGCAGCCAGCAGCCGTCACAGCAGCCGTAGCAACAGCGGCGCGCTGCACGCCTAACAAAAATGCCCTGCTCTAGCCGTAGTCCATAGGCTGACAGGCGGGGATCACCATCGGGGATGTGTCAAAATGGGCCGTATCTGATGAACTGCACTTAGATACTCGCTCGTACATGGGCCTACTTTATTGCTCGGAGCGGGCAGACCCCTTGGCTGCTCCGTTGGCGGTTGCCCTGCTCTTCCTTGCCCTCCCCTGCCCCCCCTCTCCCCAGACTTGAGGTGGCTGCTGTCGGTGGGTGGACCTGTTCGCACGGCCTGGGAGTGGCCCAGAGCGATCAGTCCTGGGATTCCAGCGCTGCGCGGAAAGCGGAAGCGTTTGCGTGCACGGCCCATAGCGGCCTGGAGACAGCGCAGTGGGCTTAGGGCTTGCTTTTTCCCCTTCACTGCACCCCGGCTTCTTAGATGCGGACGTTTGATGAACCTCAGACTATCCCTTCCTGGACATACACCATTGCTTCTTCCCAGGACTAGGCACACGCCTCTGCTCTCGCTCGGGCCGGCTCTCTGGTCTGCCTGTCTCTCTGTCCACCGACCTCGCCCTCTTCGCTCTAGCTCCGACCTCTCTGTCTCTTTTTTCCCCAATCTCTCATACCATCTTTCTCGGTTTATCGCTCTTGCACAACCTTGAACCTGCGCCCCCTGCTGTGCTTCCTCTCTACCAACACTCATCACTTCCTCCCCCTGTTTCTTCCTCCCACCCTCCCCTCGCCGGCCCCCCCCCCTTTTTTCTGGTTCTAGATCGGTGCTGCATATGCCTCCGTCGCCAGCTTTCTCTGGTGTCGCGCAGTCTACCTGGTCCCGTGTGTGGCCATCACTCAGGGTTACCGGAGACGTAGTTGAACCGCCTGTCCTAGCTGCTAGCTGGGGGCCTGCACCCGCGCGCCCAAACCAGCCTGCATTAGACTAACCCACGGCTCCGGCAAGCCTGCTCCTACTTCTATATCCTTTCACTTTCCCGTACCTGACGCCCGAGCCATTGTCACACCCGTTAACACGGCGATCGACCTCGGACCCTTGCACCTGAATGACGTGGGTCCTCTTCCTGCAACCACTATCCTCACCAGTCTTCCATCATTGCCACCACTTTCTCTTGCCCTCTCCCTGACTGCGCGGTCTCTCCCCCCTCGTCCCTCACAAGACATGTCTGGATACTACCCCCCGCCAGGCCACAGCATCCCGCCCCAATACTACAACATCGACCAAAACTCGATCCCCAACAATAACAACAACGGTAATAGCAACAACAATAACATTCAGCATGCCCCGCAGACGGTGATCGGACATGGCTCCTATCCCATGGCCATGCCAGACAACCCCTTCCAGCCAGGAGCTTCCGGTCCTTTCATGCAATACGAAAACATTGGCCAGCCCAGTTATCCTGATCAATATGATGATGCATCTGGCCCCATCGGCTCAGTCCATGCCGCCAACAGTCGCGCGCGTCGCCGACCGGCGCCTGGCGAGCAAGTAAAGCACCGCAGAACACGGAGCGGATGCTTTACCTGCAGGCAGCGGAGAGTCAAGGTATGTGGCTTTCTCTCTACTTGCACCAAATGGCCAGCGCGATTAACATGTAGCAGTGTGACGAAAACCATCCCGTCTGCGAGAGTGAGTGCTTGCTTCTGCCTCTGACTCGTTGAAACAGGGCTTGATTTCTGACAGTGTTCACCAGGGTGTCACAAGGGAGGTCGCGAATGCATCTATCCCGACTCACAATCCAGTCAGAAATCTACCCGCAGCGGCTCCAAATCTGCAAAGTCTTCCTCTGCCGACAACATCTCGTCACCCGAGGACCGTGAAGAAGATGCCAAAGAACGTCTGCCTTCCATAAGGGATGAAGATGAGGAAGAAGACTACGTCGACTATGACGACGACGATACGTCAAGAAGCCAAGACAACCGCGACTCGTCTTACACCCCTGGCTCGAACCTCGACCAGAGTGTCTCCCCATCGACCGAGGCCTCATCTACTGTCCCGCCCATTGTACGGCCATCACTGTCCCGGAAAGGAAGTGCGCAACCCGCGAAGCCCGCCCAGGGCTCGACCCAAGACCTCCAGTTCTATCTCAACTACTTCCGCAACCACATGAGTGTCCATCACTACTCGCTCAAGCGCGACACACGTGGCTGGCTCAAAGGCGATTTTATGCATTGGGTTATGAGATTTGAGCCTCTCAAATATGCCGTTGCGGGATATGCTGCATATTTCCATACCCTATCCCAGCCTGACGGTCGCATATCGACGTTCCTTCAGTTCTATAATGAGTCGGTCTCGCGCTTGCGCATGGCAATTGAGAAGAACAAGAAGCAGGGTCTTGCTACTTTCTTGACCATATTGCAGCTGGCAAGCATAGAGGTAAGGCCAGCATCTTCGGACTGATGTTACTCTTCTAATAGGATACTAGGAAATGCTTGGTGACTGGGTCAATCTCATGGGCCACCAGAAAGCTGCATTTGACATGCTCACACGCCTCTTTACACCACAGAGCATCACAAAGTCGGATTTCCTGTCCAAGGTACTTCTTTGGTACATTCGATTCGATCTATTCGTTGGCTTCCAATCGGGCGGAGAGGCAACATTAGGCCGGGAATGGTACGAGGCTGCCCACGAATCATACGTTCAAAAAGTCAAAGAAAGCCCAGACGACCTGGGGATGCAATACGAAGAGCGCTTTGCGTATTCCCGGCTGGTAGCAAAGGACTCGAACGATCTTTTCGCAAGGACCAGTAAAGGACTGGTCAGTCCTCAAGAATTCATGGCTCAATTGCCCGCGCTTCAAGAAAGAATGGAATCCTTGCCGAAAAGCATTCCCCAGGTTTTGCTAGATCCAAGTCACAAGGTTCATAGCATCCCTGGAACCCCAGATTCCGACGACATCACCAATCCTTACGAACCAGACATCATTTGGGGTGGGCCATTGTGGACGACAAATTTCTTATTCATGGACATATGGGGCCTCCAGTTCATGTACGCCATATCGTCGTCGATGGCGTTGAAGCAGCCCATAGATCCCGAGTACAATAAATTGGCGTATCAGGCAGTACAGATGTTTGAGGCCATGTGCGCCTATCCAGACGCTCCTCCAGGCGCCCTACTAGAGGCTCAAGTCAGCTTTGCAATTGCCGTCTTGTTTCTGCCCAAGGACCAAAAGACCATGCAGTGGATTCGTCGGGCGTTTACCAAGATTGAAGCATCAGGGTAAGCACAACCTGCCCCTCGAGAGGTCAGGACTTGTTGGTTCCTGCAAGGTAGTCTGGGTGCGTGATTCATTATGCTTACATGGCTCTAGATACATCTACTCTGACGTTCTCCGTAACCGTATGCTTGAATCCATGGGGGCCCCGCCATCAGATTGGTGGCTCCCTGACGACGAAGGGTGCCCCCCTATCATTCGCTCAATCAAGGACTTTATCAAGGACCGCACACAGGCGCCAAAAGATCAAGTCTCCGAGGACTTGCGCGAGATGCGCGGCATTTTCAATTCGCTCACCATATCCGACTCGCCGACGTCTGACAACATGACGGTCACGAGTACCGACGGCTTGGGCTCTGCATACGGTTCTCCAGATTGGCATTCGGGCTACGGAAGTGATCGGAAGTCGTCCATCGCGGAGAGTTACTCGCCTGTTGTACCAAGGCAATACTCTGTACAGTAACGTGGCTTACTCGCATGAAGCTACCTGCGCTATGAAGACGCTTGCAATGAAGTAATTGGGAGGCGCATGTTTTGTTGGTACCAAAAGACGCTTATCGGTCTGCCCATGTCTCTTGATGCAGCGCCTGTGTATATCGCAATAAAGGACATGTTCTACCTGAAACACTCTACTCTTCTGGTCTTTCCGGAGTTGTACCGCCGGTGATGTCTCCCGAGAGGCGTCCTGTCACACACTGACTGGCAAGTGCAACTGGGCTGACGTGGGCGAGACGCAATGGCTTGCCTTGGTATCACATCTCAGGGCCACGATCCCCCGGGGAGCTCACTACAGAAAAGAAAGAATGGAGCGAAAGCGGGGTCCACTTATGCGGTGTGACTGCTGCAGGTCATGCTGGGGCGCACGTTAGTTTTAACATCGGACGGCGATCGGGTGTTGGAGGTTCCCTACCTACTAGATTGCGAGTACGGAGAGGCCAAGCACCATGTACATGCATGGGCATGAGCATAGAAAGTTCATTCATAGGCATGAGGAGGATAATTCGCGCGGTGGATGGCAGTGTGCGCAGAATCCGGTTGCAAGGCTTAAGATACCTCCACATGTGGTCGCCGTTTATGGAACACGAAGGGTTGTGAGGCATTTGCACGGCATCAGTAACCGTGAACAATCAAAAGTGTATTGACAAAGGATTCAAAGTCACAAGCTTGCACGTGATAGTTACTAATGACCCATGGCTTTGTGTTTCTAGTAATCAAGGACATTGTTCATGGCGCAATTTCTCCTCCCTCTTACATGGCACCGCATCCAGCTGCAGAGTGTTGATTGGAACTGCTTTTGGTCAGCAATGCAGTTTCAGACATTTGCATGCAGTCTACATGACTCCTGTATCACTCCCTGCTATAGGGTAGTGGTGGTGAGACAACCAGTGGGGCCAAATATGTACACGTTTCCCCTGTGGCGTGCTGATCTTTTATCGATGTGTCTTTTTTTTGAACAAGGCATCTTTTAGCGGAACTCACAATAGCATCCCATGCTGAGTAGGGGATGGAGTTTTTTTTTAATGAATCATATACTTACAGCACGATAGCCGAGTATTACTTTTGTGAGAATTGTACCAAGACGAGAATGAATACTTTTCCAGATTCTCTGTCTGAAATTGTACGCATCTCAACCCATGTATCGAGCAAAAACACCTGCATTGTATAATACTTGTCCAGGCAAAGGGTTGATATAGTCCCAAACAGGACTAGTGCAATGCAGGGCTCATGCGCCGCCCTGACAGCAACGGCGGCGGAGAACACATGAAAGTCGTAAGAGCACGACAACAGCCACGCCCCGCCCTCGACAACAACCACGAGCAGAGTCTTGATACACCGTAACCCCGCTACACCGCAATGGAAAACCTTGGCAAGATTTCGGCGTTCGGAAAGAACATTTCGTACGTACAGCCCCGCGCCCCCCTCGCCGCTTACTTGCACCCCGGCACCAGATAGGAACACTTGGACTGACACGGTTGCTACAGCGCTACCTTTACCCCCTGGGCTGCCCGAACACAGCAATATGTCAAGGAGCAGGTTGGCAATGTCGAGGACAAGGTGCGCAGCCTCCCGATTGAGTCCCTGTGCTATCTCACGAGGGCATCCACGCCGTTAGCAAGTGCACCATTAACACGGTTCATGACAGACTCAACTGCCTCCGGACTACATTGAGCTCGAGAAGCGAGTCGATGCGCTAAAAAAGGTCCACACGACTATGCTCCAGGTTACGTACGACGCTCCGTATCCCGCCTAAAAATCATATCCTGACTGCCTAGTTCACAATACGCAAACGAAGCCTATGACTACCCAGCCAACATCCGCGAGTCCTTCAACGACCTCGGCCGAACCGTCGCAGAGAAGGTCAATCTACTCTCGAGCGCCACCTCCCCCGCCGAAGCCCAGGCGGCTCTTACTGCCCCTCCCTCCGCAAAGCCCCAGCCCAAGACTTTCAGCCATGCTGTTGCCCGCGCCGCCCTGAATGCCTCGCACATGCTCACCTCTGAGCAAACATCTTCAGGCGAGGACCCGCTCGCTACTGCCCTTGAGAAGTACGCCATTGCCAGCGAAAAGGTTGGCGAGGCACGTCTGGCGCAGGACGCTCAGATTCAGAGCCGCTTCTTGGCTGGGTGGAGTACCACGCTCAACACCAACATTCAGTTTGCCACACGCGCTCGCAAGGCTGTCGAAAACTCGCGATTGACACTTGATGCGACCAAGGCCAATGCCAGGGGACCTGCTTTTACGCTCCCTGGTCAACCCGCCAAGAAGGACAACCTAGATGACGACTTGACTGAGGAGGCAAGAGCAAAGATTGAGCAGGCCGAGGACGAGTTTGTTGGCCAGACTGAGGAGGCTGTTGGTGTCATGAAAAACGTACGTTGTGAATCATTTTGGTCTAAGATACTTATGCTGACTTTTCTCTCTTTCTTCTACAAGGTCCTCGATACCCCAGAACCACTCCGCAACCTTGCTGACCTCATTGCTGCCCAACTCGAGTACCACAAGAAGGCATACGAGATTCTGTCTGAGCTGGCACCTGTTGTTGAGCAACTGCAGGTTGAACAGGAGGTGCGTAGACACCAGTCGTCTGACTTTTAGGTCCCCCTAGCTGATGCGTTGTGGTGATTAGGCCAGCTACCGTCGGGCTCGTGAGGAGTTGTAAAGTGGTGTTGATGTAGGGGGTGTTGGTGAGATTAGGGAGGGTATGGAAATGGGAGAATGGATAGATACAGTGTCATGAAGGGAGATTGTCTCGGTATTGGCTTTTGTCCAGAGCAGGATCTCCTTACCAAACAGAGTATAGTCTAGTCTAGTCTTGGGATGAACGAGCAGTTCGTATTATGACTTGAAAAGTTTTATCCTCTTCGATTTTTACTAATTTTTTTTTTACGTCGTGCCTCTACTCAATAACCCCACTCTCATCCCTAAACTCAGCAGCCTGCCTCTTAGCATACTCGCCCATCACCCCTTCCTCCTTTCCCCCATCATCCTCCGGAATAAACCCCCTCATAACCCCGCTAACATACTCCTCCGGCACCCCACACGCAACCGCATCTTCTATCCCCCGATTCATCCTATACACGTACTCCTCCCTCGGTCTCCCCGGCGTAACTCTTTTCCGATCGATATACACGAGTACACGCTTATCGGTCTCGCTGGGTGGGGTAGTAATGTCGATTTTCGAGGCGGGCGAAGTAGCGGACCAGAATGTGGCGGGCAGGTATTCCTTGGTGTAGGCGAGGGGCACGCCTTCGTTTTTGTCAAGGTGACGTTCGTCGTGGGTGGTGAGGTGGAAGAGGAGGCCGTAGACGTGTGGGGTGGTGTCTGGGGTGGAGGAGGAGGAGGAGGAGGAGCGGGAAGTAGGAGCGGGAGAGGGAGTGGTTTGGGTCTGGGTAGTAGATGAGGAAGGGGAGACTTTGACGATGTTGGCGTAGCCCCGTTCGTTGATGATCCATTTGTAATTGTCCAAGCGGGCGATTCCCTGGTAGGTGGAGGAGGGACAGCGTGTGGACATTTGGTGCAGCCAGAGGTTGGAGCCGTAGCCGAAGTAGAAGGTTGGGGGCGTGGATGAAGACATCTTTCTGGGTGGAGATATTGGGTTGGAGATGGTGATAATCTTTTCTAGTTTAGAAGGTGTTTGAGATACGGAGGTGTTGTTTACTCTTTTTTTTCCCTTGAATTCTCTATTCAAGGATTTTTGGAGTTGTGAGGGGTTGTTTTGTTTAATTGCCTTTTCTTCTCCTTCTTCTATATGAATACTTGATGTTTGTTGAACTCCTGCGATTCGAATGGTTGATGATCGCCACAGTCCCAGGAAACGTGAATGCCTTTTTCTAATAGCAATTGAGATTCCTACACACGAATCCTAGTATGTTCTTATTCTTTGGTAGACTAGATATGACGGCTGTAGTGTATCCTCCGGCTCCAGGACGGATTTCACCAAGCACGCGGGGTGATCTAGCAGAGTCTGATTATGATTAGCCATGGATACGTAGTGCTGGCTCGCAACCTTCTCGTGTACCTTGTAACTTTGAGATTGACTTGTAGTATTTGTACAACTATATTCCGGATACAACACGGTCACGATACATGAATTGATGTGGCGCGGTAGTCAGATACCTCGGGGCGATATCAACCCACATGCCGAACGAAACTGACGAATCGGCGTTGAAGGATTACACCACGCTCCTCTTCGCGACGACCACCACATTCGGGAAGAGACGCGAGACATGGCTAGCAAGTACGCGGCCATTCTGTAAAATACCTATATCATGTCGTCTCTGTCACGTTGAATCATGTTGCGCAGTCTTTAGTCCGGTGGCGTTGATAGGAGAACGCGTCTTGACGCAGCGTCGTCGAGTCACATTACATTTTCCCAACCTAGAAGCTCAACCGCGACACAAACCCAAACATGCCATACTCACATCATAGCCACTCTGGCCAGTTCTGTGGCCATGCAAAGGACACGCTTGAACAGGTCATCCAGGCAGCCATAGCCAAAGGCTTCCATACCTTTGCGCTAACAGAGCATATACCCCGGCCAATCGAAGACTTCTACCCCGGAGAAGCTGAGTCGCACACGGTTGAGAGCCTTGCCAAGCTATTCGACGACTTCATTGTCGAAGCCAACCGGCTGAGGGATAAATACTCGAGCCAGATACAGATCCTGATTGGCTTTGAATCAGAATGGATTCGCCCGTCGACCCTGGAGCTGATTCAGAGCGTCCGCGAAAAATATCCGTTTGACTTTTTCATGGGCTCTGTCCACCATGTCCATACGATACCCATCGACTACGACCGCAAGATGTACGAGCAGGCGAGGGACAAGGCGGGCGGGACAGACGAGAGGTTGTTTGAAGACTATTTCGATTCTCAATTGGAGATGCTGCAGGCGCTGCGACCCCCAGTCGTCGGGCACCTGGACCTCATCCGTCTGCTGAGCGATCACCGCGACGATGGGTTCAAAGGTATGGCTGGTGTTTGGCAAAAGATTGAGCGAAACCTGGAATTCATTGCTTCATATGGCGGTCTGCTCGAACTCAACTCTGCCGGGTTGCGCAAAGGTCTGGCCGAGCCGTATCCGTGCTTGCCAATATGTCAGGTCAGTCACACCGCCATCTGCCCGAGCTCGGCGGCGAGCTGAACTTGAACTGACTTGGGGTCGTTTATAGATGTTCCTTCGCATGCGAGGCGGTTTCGTCATGTCTGACGACAGCCATGGAATCGATCATATTGGCACAAACTATGCGTGGCTTCTTGCCTTCATCCAGACTGTAGGCACTGACCGCATACACTATGTCGAGCGGGCCGAGCAAGGTAAAGGCACTCGCTTCGCCAGCATTGCTCTGACCGACCTGGTGCAGTTGCCATTTTGGGAGAAACCAAACTGAGGTTGGCTTCGTCATGGCCCGACTTTTGGTGCGCCGCTGACGAGGGTTCGCTCTTGTGCTGAACGTTGCGGGTCTTACGACCGGAGCAATAGCCTTGTGGAATATTGTGCAACGGTGGTTTTAGGGTACCTACATTACAAGCAATGCGCAACCTTTTCATTGGACATGTTGGAGATGACAATCGTCGACTCGTATTCTTGCCTGGCTGCAAGTGGTTTAGCACCTGTGCTGTAGCTTGAGTTTGGCCACGTGCTTAATGTTCACGATGCTGCACTCCATATGCGTGGGGGTGATCACTTCTCCACGACTCAGCCGCCACTGCAAGCGCACCTCGTCTAGCCAATATAAAGAGTGGATTGCTCCCGGACCGTATCGTTGGGCTCCCGACTCAGCGCACAGGGCTAAAGATCGTCTTGTCCGAAGGTTACAAGGCGGGCTGAAGAAGGCCATGGCAAAGGCACGGTCAGAAAGACCACGTGTAATGGCTATGGCATTTGCTCTTCAGCCCCACGCCACCCGTGCCTCGTTTTTTTCCTTCAGGGATGTGAATTTCGCGTTTGCCGCGAGAAGCACGATAGGCCGCTGCTCCGCATTTGGCTGTTTTACAACGCCAGACGCTACAAACATGATTGTTCCCCGGGTGGGTCTAGCACCGCACGGCAATCGGCAGTGCTGCCGCTTCTACTGTGATTGGCAAATCTCCAGAGACATGCCACCCGCGAGATGATTAGGGTTTGTTGGGCCCCTTGGCTTCACGGTTTCGACAAAGGGATTTTGGGGCGGCACATGGGGGTAATGCGAACAATGACGATGAGCCATTGTGTTCGCCACTCCAGCCTGCGAGACATGAACGCTGGATTCATGAGGCCATGGGGGGGTTGCATACTTATTGAACTAATCTAGTATACGTAAGTAATACGGCAAGTCGCCCCGTGAAATGGACCGAACATTGCTTTTTAGCAAACGGTCCTGCATTTCCCTAAATCCATGTTAGCCTTGTTCACTCTGAATCTACTAAAATACTACAAGACCGCCAGCTGCCTTCTCGGGCCTCGAGTAGTCAGGGGGACTCGCGCTGGTGCGGGCTCGGCTGCCGAATCACATTCTATACAACTTGCGGTAGTAGCTTATTCGTCAACGACTTAGCCCTACGGCATTTATAGGCGCTTTTCCTTTGCTCAGGTCGTGCGACTTTCTGGAGAGGTACAGTGTCGGCCTTTTTTTTGCGCACATCCCGCCGTTCCTCCATGCGGGATTAAGGTTTTAGAGTCGTGCCGTGCATTCTTTGTGACGAAGGGCGTCTTCGTGGTGACAGTCATCGCACGTCGCGGCCTTTGATAATTGTAGCCTTGCACCCCCACTAAGGTACCCTTTGTCCCCACTCTTACTTCCTTTTGCTCACACCATCCTAATTGGTCACGTTCTCAAGACCATTCCTTATCCCACCACGGCCCAAAAATAATTTTGAATGTCTTGTTTTTTTTCCTTCCGCATGGATGCAGGGTCAGCCGCCGCGTCGCAGGGCAAACAGCGGTGTTGGAAAGTTGTCATGCTGCTCGGTAGTCGCGGGAATTGAGGAACGGGTACAACCATCGACCATGTTAGATGTGGAGCCCACATCGCGTGTCAGCTAGGATGTTGCAGATGACGAACGCATTCAAAGGGCTAGACCAACCTTACAAACTTCTGACATCCAAAACGGCTCGAGCGTCGGGTAGGATTCCCCGGGAGACAGTCAGGTTCTGATGGCGGCTGTGGTTCGTAGCCCACAATTACCTTCGAGCCGAAGCTGTGGAACGGATGCGTATGCGAGGGGGGCTAAAGGAGATGCTGGACGGATCGGAGCAGGCCAATCTATCCCATAGCTGTGCTGCAAACCCCCGGACTGCTTTTTTTCTTGTCAAAGCAAAGACCATTCATTAAGCCTAAGCTTTTTTGCCAAAGCATACACGGAGCATCTTCCTTAAAGCACCACCACACCTTGCGCCTGCTATTAAATCTTCGTCTTGTCCACTTCCTCACGCACTTCTTGTTTTCTACACTCCTCTAGCTCCTTTTTCTATCATATCTAAACTTGACCAACGTTCGACTTTTCGTCCACGCTAGCATCCCGCCCGTTACAACATACTTGCGCCTCCAACGCCACACACGAGCATAGCACATTCTTTCTACACTATGGGTGTCGAGAAGGTTGTTGCCAAACCAGGCAATGGAACAGACTTCCCCAAGAAGCACGACGAGATTTGCGTTGAATACACCGGTATTGCTGCTAGCATTCACAAGTCATTGCCAAAATCTGACCAGGATTGCAGGATGGTTGTACGATGAAGAGGCACCAGACAACAAGGGAACACAGTAAGTAGACTGGCAACGTGTACGCCTTCACATGGACTTGGGGCATCTTGCTAACCAAAATGCTAGATTCGACACATCAGTAGGTCGAGGCGATCTCACGACTCTAATCGGCGCAGGCCGAGTCATCCGAGGTATGCGCCTTGCAATCCTGACCAGCCCGGTCCACACATGCCAAATGGCAAATTGAGGTGTGCACGTCAACTGACTCTAACATGCAGGCTGGGACGAGGGTATCTTGGGGTCCGAGGATATTCCCCCCATGTCGTTGGGTGAGGTAGCAATCCTCAAAATCACATCGTAAGTAGCTTTTGCGGGTACACCACTTGTATATATTTTTACTAACACCATGTGTAATATAGTGATTATGCTTATGGCGCTCGGTAAGTCCGTTTTGTAAACTTCATACTTGATGAGCCCGACCGCGGGATCAAACCGAACGACCGGCCTCCCACGGCCGCTTCTGCGGCCGACACATGTAACGAGGCTCGGAGTCCGGACAAAACTTCAACACTTCGTTTTCTGTGTACCCCAAAATGAACATACCGCTGTAGCCGCCAGCCTGGCATGACTAGGATATCAGTAGCCTCCAATTTCTTGTCTCGGAGCAATATCGCTAACTGTCCTGATCATAGTGGTTTTCCTGGACACATCCCCGCAGATGCAAAATTGATCTTGTAAGCACCTAGTCTTTTTCTTTATCATCTCCAGAAGAGTCTCCGCGCCCCAAACACCTATCTTCGTGGTGTCTGCAACTTGCGTTGTTCGCTTGACCAACGCACAGCTCACCTTCCGTCCCTCTACCCATGTCAACTATTACGGCAGAATTGCTGGGGCACCGAATCAGAAAGACTGACGAAATGACAGTGAAGTTGAACTCAAGTCCATCAACAAGAAAGGGGAATAGATCGCTGGTCTCCTTTCCCCGATACAACGTTTTTACGCCGCCCTTCTTCACACTCTGTTCGACATATACCCCATTACTACCCGACCCATTTTTTCAGCCTATCATTCCTCACCATTGTAACCTTCTGGAACGACTCTAGCGCCTCCCCCATGAGCCCAGTCCTCTTACATCATGTGCTTCGTGGGGGGAAAGAAAAGGAGCTTTTGCGCGCTTTATGCGGCAATCACGGCCAAAGGTTTACTATCTATTTTTTTGTACACGACTATTTACGCAAATATGCCTGATTTCTTGGCCCCCGCTAGGAGTTTGGCGATTGGATAAAAGCAAAGCTCGCCTCGTTCGGCAGGTGTAATGCTAAGCATCCATTGTAGATGGAGGGCTATGCATGCAAACATGGGTTGCCTGCATGTATAGATTTGTTTCCAAGAGCAGCCTAGCGTTCTAGTTCTTGAGCCTGATGAGTTTGTGCATTTACTCACTGCGTAAGGGCCCAACTTTTGCTTCTCATCCTGTATTCTGTTCCTTGCAATATCTTTGGTCGGAATTCTCCTTCTTTGCTTCATTCTAGTATTAGCGCACATGTATAGAGCACGATATATGCGGATGGTTTCCGCTCATAGTCCCATTTCCCCCCCAAAATACCTGTAATCTAATAATGCTAGTACTGTCTCAGACTGTTACTCTCTCTAACCGAAGTCCCTAGTACCCAAAGGCTTACAGCCGGGCCGTGTAGGGAAAAGGACTCAAGGGAACCCGCCCGCCTGGTATGCATGTAGTGTAGGCTACGCCTGACGTCGAAATCTGACAGACGCTGATTCTCGGCTGAAACCAAGGCACCCGATATAATCCCATTACTATAGTGCACACCGACACTCCGTCATCTCGAACCCTCACTGGTCGGGTGCTGCCGAATCTAACCATACAGTCTTACATCGGCATACCGAAGCTTGGCTGAAGGACTCGGGAGCTCACGGGATCCTGTTGGGTGGCGGTAGAGGCGGCTTGCGCATAATCCGGCGGTTGTCCTGTTGTGTAACCGAAGTATTCAACCTTGGCTCAAAATATTATACTCGACTAACGCGGTATTCCCGCAACTTGAAGGGCCGTTCGCCTAGTACCCGTCTGGGCCCCAGAGGTCTAAAGTAGGCTGCCTATTTCATTGTGGCTTGCAGCAAAGCCGCCAGACGAAGAATGCTCCTATTTGCTACTTTTTGCCTGTTGCTGTGCATATTGGGCTCAAGGATAAAGTTTGCTTTTTCTTGGATGACGCTATTTACTTGTGCATCGCGATATCTCATGGAGGATCTGGCATATGTGCCTCTGAGTATCAGCGTCATCATCATCAGTGTTGTTGAATGTGACGCTCGTCTAGACCAACATATGACCCAGATGCATGAAGGAGCTGATGGGGCAGCAAGTAACAATTGGTCCGTTTCAAAAGTGCATTATCAGAGTACTCATTTGCTCACCGGCTGCGGGCCGTTGCCGTTCCATACACCCACATACACACACACTCTCTCTCTATCTTATGACTTTTCCCGTCAGCATCGGGAACGGGGACGGCTCT
The DNA here is from genome assembly GCF_000338995.1 of Bipolaris sorokiniana ND90Pr. Taxonomy (NCBI): domain Eukaryota; kingdom Fungi; phylum Ascomycota; class Dothideomycetes; order Pleosporales; family Pleosporaceae; genus Bipolaris; species Bipolaris sorokiniana. The sequence continues at coordinate 107,936 of NW_006911900.1, read as the reverse complement.
CTAGTTCTTACATGACTTGCAAAGAAAGGGAACAAGCTCCGACGACAAAAAGTGGAACATGTTACGATATTCCGTTCTATTGCGGACACAACTGCATAGACCACAAGCCTAGAACGTTTCCATTATGCTCGAGTCGACTGGTCTCCGCGCGGGAAGGATCTCCACTGGGGCCAGAAAGTGGGTGAACAGGAGCGTACTGTTACGTAGTCATCCTTGGCCGTCTTGGAAATTTTTGTACCCCATTTGCGAAAATAACCCACCCGCCTAGCACTTTTTTTCAAAAAGGATTGCCAGGCGGTCGATTCGAAATATAAAAAAAAGATTGGGTCAACCTGTTGCTTCTTGCCCGAGTTCTGGACCGAAAAATGTTACTAAAACCGGTGGTATTGGCCCACGCAAGGTGGAGCAAATGCAATGTGACATGCAATTGCGTGCATAGGAAAATACGCACATGGGATAGTAATGGAATAAAAAGAACCCATGTCGATGGCTTTTCCTCGCGCGTCCCCAAGCCAAACTTGAGTTCCACCAGGATGTAGCCACACGTGGTAGGATGGGTCAGGGAAACAAAGTTACAAGGTTACTCTGTGGGAACTTTAATGGTTTGTTCAAAAGAGTGACGTTGGGGCGAGGGTTCGTGCTTTAGTCGAGCCAGGGCAACTTGCATCACACGTCTTGCATGGGTCCTGTACGCATACGCATGCCCCTAGCCCTTCGGGACTTTTATTTTCTGACCTTCTCAATCATGCCGCACTAAGATCTATCTTCTGATCATGCGACTCGATCCCCATCCGCGGCCAAACAAAGGCAAAGCCCACTCCTCCTGTATATACGCCGAAGCTCGTAGATTTTTTCTGGTGGTCACGGCCCAACCTCGTTTATCGATTTTGAAGTAGCGTCGGTCGCATTTCTAACATTACTGGCCGTCGTTGGCCAGTGAGTGTCTACTTGTCTACATGCAGTGGCGCGTATTTGTACCGTTTAATGCGCCGCCACGTACCTGGAGCTGTTCTGCTGGACTAACTATGCGGCCTTGTGGATGGTACAAGAAAAGTAGGAGGTGCTAGATATGGTAGGTCGGTAAGCGCGGTAACAGCCCTCGAGTCAACAACTTTGGTAGACTATCTCAGATGACGGCTCGTATGTATTGAGCTTTGCTAGCGTTGACTCACGACAACATCGTAGACGGAGATCCTCACTCTTCTCTTTTGGTGACGTATGCTCTATGAAGGAACAATCGAGATGGAGAGGAATCTTGTGATGGGGGTCTTCTTTCCAGTTAGTCTCGAATAGTTCTCCAACCGATATGTGGGATTAAATATCGCGTGCTTGACATGCATTAAGCATCTGGAGACTAAAAGTTGATATCGGGAGTCATCAGAATGAGGAAGAGAGACACGTCAGCAATCTGGCGGGTAGGGCGTTGCGACGGACGAGCGGAATGATTGTTTGGTACTTGTTGGGGGCGGATTCGGCGGCTACTGTCTGTTGTGCTTCATCTGTGACACCCCACTACGACAAGCTAAGCATGATATGTCCAACCCACACAGAATCCTGTAGCTGATCTTTCTGGTAGGAAAATGGACAGGTAACAAGCTCATTTCGTATTAATATGACCTGTAAATATACGCTGAAGGGAGAGTCAAATCGCTATGGGCAGCCCTGTAGAACACTTTCAGAGAATCTGATTACTCACAAATTGATCACAATCTGTTCAAGTTGACGTCAGTCTGTTCTAGTACGCGACTTGCCAATCACATGTGAGGGGCTGGCAAGATACTCAATAGCGGATAGAGTTGTTGAATAACATCTGCACAAGACATAATAGGAACAATACCCCTGAACGTCCGGAAGCCGCGAGTTCCCGTCAACGCCACAACGTGGAGATGGAACCTTGATTTTTTCTATTCCAGAACTTACTTCTCATACGAGTAATGTTGGTTGTTTGAGCCACGATGAGCCACAAGCTATACGCAACGATAGGTTCGTGCTTCCATTAGCTTGTTTCAGGCAGTTCACATCAGGTCTCGATTCTGTCATGTTCTAAAGGATATGCTTCTAGATGTGCACGAGTATTCAAGACTGCGTTCGCTCAGGCGTGGAGGTGGGTTCTGGTTGTCACAGGGGTTGTTATTGTGTTTTCTTTCTGCTTTATTGACGATAAAAAAGGCAGCCTTGGGACTGCCTGAGGGTACTCCAAAGATCCAGTATTCTCCATGTTGGCTTTGTTAGAATGAATCAAGAGGTCTAGTTACTTGATAATAGTGTCGAAATTACACCGATGTTCGAGGTTATCGCAAAATGTCGCTTGAGCGACCGTGGAAGGCGTATGTTTGACAGAAGGAAGCCACTAACTCGGCCTGTACTGTACTATACTGTCATTATGTAAGTCTCCAGCATAGCTTGCTTCTTGAGCCAACGCCATGAAAAGACGTTATGCTTGCGCTGTAATACTAGAATATGCTGTTTAGTTTTTATTTAGATTGAGCCATGGCATTGGCGTGCCCCAGACAATCTACTCAAAGATCACCTTTTCTTTGGGCAAAGGTCCACTTGCCTAGAGCTGAATGGTGTTAGCACTAGCGGACGTAGTGCCCCTGACAACGAGCAACTCGTGACCTGGAGGGATACCATTATGCTAAACAATTATGCCATGCACAAATGCGGCCATATCCGACTAGGCGACTCAGGTGTCAAAATCTTCGTGTAAGAAGAAGATTTGCAACGTAAAGATATAGGAAGGGGGTCGTGTGTGTACTTGGCACAGGTAGCTGATCAAAAGTAGTCGAATCGCGAAAAAGGATTGCTAGTGACTGTCACGTGATTGTCAGACGCGTCTGACTGCACATACATATATGTACGTAGGTGCTTTGCAGCATCGAAACTCCCTCGATTATCCCGACAAAAATGAATCAAACTATGCAATAACATAGCTTATTGAAAAGTCCGCCTACAACAGCCGAACATGGATAGTACGCCCGTAAACGAGTCGCGTCGCAGAGATGCTTCCGAAGGTATCACCACACCGGTCGCGCACTTCGCAACGCCACGCTCCTGTCCCTGAGCTATCGTGGCAGTCCCTTTTTCACTCTGACCGCCAAGCGCAACAACTGGGCACTTTGATCATTTGCGATTCTATCAACCTTCTCTTGCGCCTATAGTCTTGGATGGTCTCGGGTTGGTGTGTGCGGGAAATTAAATGCGGGAATTGAGATGGGGCTGGGCGGCGGAAAGTATGGGGTCTGCTGCAATATTGCGACAACAACTGGGGCTTAAATCGTCTTCTGCGATGGACTGCCTTGTTATTATACGTTCTCGACCGGTATTATAACAAGGATTGCGGAGATAGACACACCGACAGGAGCCTGACAGCTGCCGTATGTACAGCATCTTGTCGCATACCGCCTTGCTATCGTCCCATGACTCTGCGTGGATAGCCGATCAAGTCTGGCGCAGCCCCTTTTCGAGTTTCGCGGTGCGGGTGAATGATTCGCTTTGGGCAGTGGCTGAGGCTGCCAAGTGGGTTCATCTCGGAAATGCCTCGAACAGCAACTGAGTTGAATACTGGAAGCCGACCCTTATGCGTTGTGAGCAACTCTCACTCAACAGCCTTAATTATTAGCTAACGTAGCAGCGTGTCTGTGTCTGTCGAGTAAGACATGCCGAAGCTGCTGTGTCTATGGTTCACGCCGGAAATTTCTATAGCTAGTGCAGCCAGACAATGACCTCGATCGGCAAAATCCCTGCGTTAATTGAATCTGCTTTGTGGCTGATCCAATGGGAGGTGGTTGAACGGTCGTAAGTTCAATACCAAGTGCCCTGATGATCTTACATGGTTCAGGTCCGATTGGGCCGTTCCGTGCCCTACTTGGGAAAAATGCGCCTGGGATGCAATGTTGTTCCGTGCTTGTCCTCCGAACTAGCCACGCGTTTGGCACCGTCTAAACAAGCTCACGCTATGGCGACAAGTGGTTCCGTCGCGGGTGATGTTGATAGTGGGCCTGGTCACCACGTATTTACTCATGCACCCCCCAGGACTGAAACTCTTTCTTTACCGTGCCGTTAGCACCTCGTTGCCTACCCACGTTCATTCGCTGAATAACTTCACTCTTTTAGGTGTTCAGCACACATTCATTCGGTCGTTATTGTAGAAGTCTGCATCTGCCCATTCATCCATACACCGGTCGAGTCAATTCACAATGCAGCTCACTACCTTCCTTTCGACGGCTTCAGCCATTATCGCAACCGCTTCTGCAAGGAATGCGATAACCCTCAACCAGGAATGCGATTTGAGTCAACCCCGCGCTCGCATCATCAATCGCTGTGACTACGATGTTCACCTCTGGTCCGTCTTCAAGGGTGATGGTTGCCCCGATAGCCAAATGGTCACGCTAAAGACCGGCGAGACCTATGCGGAGAACTACCACAACTTCACCGACACCAAAGTTGGTGTCTCTATCAAGCTCTCCAAGTCGACAGAATGCAAAGGCAAAGATATCACCCAGCTGGAGTACTACAGGGCATGGGATGATGAAAATGAGGATTTCCGATTCAACTACCTCGACGTTTCTTATGTTGACTGTGGAGGATTGGACTGCCCAGCTAGGAAGGACGGATACTACCTCGTCGCCGGTGACCAAGTCGGCGAATTCAAGGCCTCTGCTACCAACACATGGTGCCCGATCCTCTCCTGCTCCGATGCCGAGTCCTGCGACAAGATGTCTTACGTTCTTCCCGATGACGTCCAGACTAAGACTTGCCAAATCAACGCAAACATGGATTTCTACATGTGTGGCAGCGAGGCACCCACTGAAGACTACGGTTCCGCACCCAAGACCAAGCCAGAGCCCTCCAAGAAGCCAGCCGAGTCTTCTGCAGCACCATCGTCCACTTCCAAGGATAATGGTTACGGAGCCGTCGTTACTCCTTCGCCCACACCCACGCCTTCGCCGTCCGGACCCGGCCTCATCAAGACGGAGGTCGTCTACGTCACTGCATACGTCAACGCTAATAGGCACGAACATGGTCGCCGTCACCAAGTTTTCCACGCATAAATTCACGCGCTTTTGAATATTTGGCGGCAAAGCCCTGATCGGCCAGTTCAGTTGTATCATCGTACGACCTTCATAATTAAGAATACCTACTTCGCGACATCTTGGGACAAGTAAACAGGAGAAGAAATAAAGTCTAATTCAACTCGAGTATCAACGGAAGAAGACAGTGTCGCGTACCAATACATGCGTTTCTTTGTAATCCATTTCTCGACGCACACCCCTCCGCGCTCGAAGATATTTTGCTTGGGTCGTATATGCCACCTTCCATGCGCTTCAAGTAATTATTCCAGGGGTGCGCCTCCTGGAGATCCTGTGTCTTGGCAGCTACGTTCTCTCACACATTTTTAATTTCAATTCTCATGAAGTAACGACCACTATATTATCTTGGGGTTCTGGCCTCCATTCTTCTAGCCTAGTGGGATATCTATTTGTTTCATATGTTCGCTTCATCAGGGATGGTGAATTGCTGTCTTGGATACGGGGGAGCGTCTGTCCGGAAGGCACTCCGGTCCAGTGGATTTCCTATGTATCTACAGAACATATCCTCTCGTTATATTACTACCTAATGTAAACCACCTAAATGTGCGTCAGGTTACTTGAACGTGCAAATTAAATACGTCACAATGCGCGCTCCCCAGATTTTGCGTAATCACTAGTAGGTGTAAGCATGTGAAGATGCCTCAGACTAAACTTGCGAAATACTTGCTACATGGGCTGCGCGTTGAGTACGAAAATTAATTAGGTAGAATCTCATAAAAACAAGTGTGAAACAAGCGCAATGTCTAGGGGGGCTGTGTCCCTCAAATGTGTTCATCGTATTGCGTCTCTCAGCACACTCAACACCGAAGGTTGAGAATGCGGAACGGCCCTGCTCACGTACATCGATCGACATGTCTATCATGCTTGTTCGCTCCTAGCGACCAAGATCATCAGCGATCAGCGAACATGTTGAGGGAGCAGAAATTCTGGAACATTTTTTACTTCACAGTTGGAAAAACTTGTGCATCCATCCACCAATACTTCTAGGGAGAATTAGAGACCGTCACAGCCGGTCATGGATGGGCCATGGTTTGGGTGCACGAGCCAGATGCAGGGCCACGCAAGCACGTTCGCTTTGCGCTGTGGTTGAATGCCTCTCTCGTACATTGTAATCGCGAATCTATATGTCAACTCTAAATAGTCAAAATTCTGGTATGTCCTGTTTGCGTTCCTTGAGTCGTGTGACGTGGTATAAATCTTGATATGCGACCTTGCCAATACACATTGTATGCATCAGGTGCCTTAAATCGTGCAATATATGGCGGTTCCTGGGAAGCCGCTTTAGAGTTAAATTTGAGCCGACCATTAGATTGCGTACCGAGGTACATTGACAATCAATTCGTTCCATGGTTTTTCGATTGTCGAGTCGCACAAGCATAATCGTAGCTTACCCACTTGACGTAAGCATGTGCATGGGGGGTTAAGTGGCATATTGCTTCATCTGTCAATAGTTCAATATTCCAAGATTCTAGAATCGCACATATGAGAATTGTGGCCCTACTCCACAACTGTCGTCATCAGCCCAATCTTTACTTCTTTTGCTCATAAAAACATTCTTTTAGTTAGCATGTGCATATTTGCAATTGCCGGTGCCGATAAAGGTCCTGTCAATATATATGGACGCTAGCTTCCCTCTTCAATTTGAGACACGGAAGTTTAGGCGTACTTAGGCTGATAGTACCTTGCTGAACTTTAGATATTGTCATAGCAAGGCTGAGATTTAGGCTCTAAGAAGTAAGAATGACGTCCTTGTGCTTTCACGTGGGTCTGGCGCTTTTGTGATGGGTGGTGTCTTCGCAACGATCTTGGAAGTATAGGAGAATGGCTTGTCTGAAAGGGCACCATGTAATATTGGAAAAAAAAAATTAAAGTGCATCAAAGATGCAAGACTACATAGCTAATCATACAGAACTATCTGTCCTTGGTTTTGTAGAAGGTTGACCCTTTTTCCACGGAAGCAAAGGTATCCCAGATGTACCTTTTTCACGAATATGAAAACCTACTTTTGGCGCTTCTACCCATTCAACCGCATCTTCTCCACCAACCACTTCGATACCCCAGCGAACTTCACCGTCCCGGTCTTTGAACCAACCAAGCTTAGTTTGGATTTGCTTGTCTTTCTTCAGTGCTACACCTTGCTCCTGCACTAGCTCAAGGAATTTGTCGCTGCCAGCAACAAGGACTAGCATGTCGGCTATCAGTTTCACGTCGCGCATCATCAGGCTTGTGTACTTTCGCTGCACACTGATGATAATAAATGTTGTTGCGATGAGCCATACGAGAATTGCTGTTGATATGTAGGTCGCTACAGTGTTCATGTGGAGAAGGCGAATGCGATTCGATACGGAGGCCGTGATATTTCGATACGGGTTTGGATCAGGAATTGCTCGTCTCGAAATAATTGTTCCGTTTTCGTTGACGGGTCGGCCAATATTCCTCATACTCTGATCACCAACGGGCTGGTAAGCATAACCGCCATTTTTCAACGATAAATCGCTATTTACGAATTCCTGAAAGAACGACTGGAATGTGCGATCAGCTGTATCTGCGAGAGTTCGGTAATCGAGCAGTACTTCTGGGTCGCTGCCTACTAGAGAGTACATCGTGTTCGTCATGAGATCCATGTTGGTACCGAGTTCAGGGTCTCGGAACACGAACGCATTCTCGTCGAGCCTTTCCTTGGGCATCCCGAATATTGGGTCCCTCATGAGAGACCTAAGCATGGAGAGAAGAAATACAACACCAAAAGATGTGGTTACATTCATTGGTCCTTCGTACAGGTCATCAAGAGGTCCCAGACTAGCATTCATGAGCTGATGCTTTACGAAAACTTCTGCCCATGCAAAATCGATCGGCGACACAGGCTTCTTGATCTCGTATGAATGAACGGCACCAGAATGTGCATCAACTGAGACGGTGGCTTCTGTTGTTTCTATTACTGGTTGGCACCGGGCGGCCTGCATTTTTGGCTTCTCTCTGAAATAGAGATAGTGCTCTTCATTTCTGTACTGCACTGTTATGCCTTCGCCAACAATCCATTTTGTGACAAACGATAAGGGCCAGGATGCAGAGGTAAACGGAAAGCTTTCGTTATTGGGTGTAGCAACAGACCAATACCCTATGGCGTTTCGGCGTGGTTGTTCCATCGTGCCATTCGAGCAACAACTTATTGCTGTTGCGTCCGCAAGAATTGTGGTTTGAGAAGAGCTATTTTGAAACATATTGCCCGAGAGCTGATAAAGCTCAAAGCCCCCTGTGCTATTGAGTCGTGCAATGTCATTCTTCGTAATTGAACGGGAGCCCGTAAAATTGGCGATTTCGAGCCAGGAAGATGTCTCCGCGACTTCCTCGACCGGTTTACAGTCCAGGCGTGCTTTGATCGCAGGTACCTCCAGACTCACGTTGGTGGATGCAAACACGCGATTTTCGCTAAAATCTGGTGAATGTTGCGGATCTCTGGACGTTGAAAATTGTGCGAGGTCAACCGGTAGAAAGTTCCATCCTCCTAAGGTCCATGGCAGCTCAGATCCATTGAATGAATGCTTGATCCCGGCGCCGAAAAGCCAGTTCTTCCGTGGGTTAAGGTACAACTCGTTCAGAACGAGTGATGGTGTATACTGTATTCCATGCCTAAAAGTCAATTCGATTTCAGAAACCAATGGCTCGTGTCGGATTTCCAGACTTTGCTGTGCCGTCATTTGCTGTGTGACATTTGTCGAAGCTTTTTCAAAAAGCGCTGACATCGAGACCGTAAGGACCTGAGCTAGGACAGAGCCAACTGTGACCAAGAACAATATCCAGTGTTTGTAACGCGCAGCTTTGAAAGCCGCACCGGCCCACGTTTTGGATGTGTACGTCAAACCAGCTCCAGCATTGATCGGAGTTGGTCCTCGAGACATCGATACATAGGGCTGGAGTATTCTAAATGTCATATCCAACTGGTCCCACCACAGACCAATTGCGATACTAGCAACGGTTGGAGCTATAGATATGGGCGCGAATGTTGGAAAACTAAGCTTAAGCTTAGATATATCGGCCTCATAGATAAAGCCAGTCTGTGATAGCTGCGATCGAAGGGAGAAGGCATTCAATGTTAAGATAGCCGTTACGATGGATGTAAGCAAAGCACCTAAGGCAAGTAACATTCGCGTACGAATGACACGCGGCCTCCAGTCACGCTTGATCTTAATAGGTGATTTAACAATAGCTAAATTAACGTTGTTAGTAGGAGACATGAGTCTTGGTGACATTTCAACATACCGGGCTGGGCACTCCCCTGAATCAAATACATGTCTGAAGTCAGGTAACTCTCTTTTCGGAGTGATTTATACAAATCCTCCCTCGATTCGTTATGCATCTTTCTGAAAGTTGCATTTTTTACCAGGTGGGGTTGCAATAAGAGACTCAAACCAACAATGCTTGAGGGGTCCGAACTCAGCTTGAGTGGCCGATGTGACAGGCGAGATGTCCAATAGATCGCCACAAGCAGCACGGTCGAAGCGAAGAAAAGCGCAGCAAGGGCGAATCCGATCTCGACCAAAACGACTACTCTCTCCTGAACAACGGTGGCGGTTCCCACGACAGTATTGGTTTGAAAGAGGTCTGGTGAGTTCAGTGTTTCACGGATCATTTCCGTGAAAAATCTCCCCTTCACTCTTGCTGCTGTTTTAACGATGTTTCGGTCGTTCATTAGAGAGACCAAGTCAAAGTCCGAGAGCACAGCAAGCATAGGTGCCAATCCAGAATATCCTGGAAATCTAGCAGCCCATGGAGGTGCCAGATCAGGCCCAGCAGCTTGAAGAGCGTCGAGCCGCATGGTTTCTCTATCAAAATATGTCCTCCATTCGTCTGTCATAGTCTTTCGTTGTACCTGAACAATGTCCAGAAGACTTTCCGGGAGGTCCTGAATATTCTGATGGCCTTGGGCGCTTGCATTGATGTTGTTGCCGACGCTGTCCGCCAGAAACGCATTTATGTTATCCCTGGACATAGAATAATGAGACTGACAAAGCATTCCTTGCATACGAAAGTCCGCTGAGCGCTCATATGTCATGTTTTCAGGAATCCAAGGACTCGTTTTGAATGGGGTATAGTCGATGGGGGCTGTCCACGGTGTGTTCATGATGATGATATCATGCCCATTACATTGTTTGGATGCGTTCAAACGAGCGTATACATGAGTCGAAGTAACGTTGGGAGCTATGGGATGAGTGCCGACGCCAAGGGGGAGGGTATGCTGTTGAGGGAAGAAAGTAGTCGCATTGGACCATGTAATACCTCCGTTGTATGCGAGATCGACGATGGGATGCATCATCAGTTCGTACGTGCATCCTTGAGTGGAGCTCAATACAAAAGTGACCATAGGTTGTGTTCCTTTGCGGGGGTAGCGGACCATAACATCCCATACATCCGAGTAGGGCTCCTCGCTCATCTCTGCACTTTCGAGTTTCATTTCCTGGCAATCGTAGCCAGACATCAGCGTGGTACTTTCCGCGCCCCATCCATCGTAAGAAGAGGTCAGTTTGGGGCCAAGCTTAGCTACTTCAGATGATGGCCAGAAAGGAAGGGTTAACGTAGTATCGGTGACCCAGGCTGAGGTCGAAATATTCCTCATGAGCGCAGCCATTGTTCGAAAGTAAGTGTCCCTGCTCGCAGAATCAGGAAGACGTATACTATCCTTGGGTACAAGTCTCGTAAATTCGGTTGGTTTCGGGATGCGAATCTCTTCCGAAGTGAGTAGCGCTGAAGATAGTGGTGAGATGGCCAGCAAGGCAATTACGTTTACCAATGCCGCACATACTAAACTCCAGCTAGTCTTGCCCATGGATTTCCGTCGGAAACAGGTATCTGTGAAGATAGACCACCATGCTCTTGGTGTCTGAAGGATCGTGCCATATGCACTTGTGCCTTCTTTCGGTGCTTTGGCGAGGCGAGCAAATGGTTCCGTTCTCTTCACATCCTCAAACAATATGACCGTCATCTGTGCATAAAGTACAGCAATAAGTGTTGGGGTGAACCGCCAACCAAAGAGTATAGCCGAAGAACCGTCGTTGCCACCGAGTCCATGATTCTCATTTGAGTGAAAGCACATCCAGAGGATAACTGATCCAAGAGTGAGACCGATAGCAGTCGTTAATATCAAGTAATACCATCGTAAGGTGAAAGGAAGCCAAGTGCTGTCTCGCACAGGGTGGTTTGATGCTGTCAATAGTCAGACGAAAATTGTCAGTTTCTTTGTCTATTCCCTTACTGTGAGGTGCGAGTTCTTGTGTATTTTCACTCGTTCCGGCCTGGCATGTTTGGGTAGCTAGATTTTCGCAAGGCGGTAACTCTGGTGGCGCTGTATCAATCGGAGAGATTGAACCAAATTGATGTTGAGCCATAACTCCGAGAGAAGAGATTATGGGGCAACACCCTTCGAAACGACGCAAGCAGGACTTGGATGCTTCTCGAGCCGTTGGATATTCGAGGTATTTGAATCATCACAGCAAGGCTGCAGAACCTCTTCAGCCATACATGCATCCTTTGCCCCCATAGTATACATTGCGGCACAGCAACTAGCGCAACAAGAACCCCACTACCAAGAGTTAAATCCAGTAAAAACATACCCGAAGTTCTGGACGCGATCATGTTTCATGGCCGCCGTGCAATAGCACGGCTGGCTAAGCGCCCGGCTGAAAGTTCAGACGACCGTGCAGCGGTTCGCGCCGACAAGCCAGCAGCAAAGGGTACGCCTACATGGCGATCGTGCAGTCTAATCGCAAGGCGCACTCAGGGCAGCGACAGTTTGGAATTTATGGGTCCGCTATGGACTACTGAAAGGAAGCTCGAGTGCAGTCACGTTACCATTGATTAGGTTTTTGAGCTGCAGACTGATGAGATTCGAGGACGCTCGAATCAGTCATTTAGCCCGATGTGATGTTTTCTTCTAGGCTTATCCAAGACTGTAACACATGTTCTGGTGTTGTTTCCTGCGGAAGTTCATTACAAGTAGCTTTTGTTGTCTATTTGCGTGGGGTTGAGAATTGTGCTGGTTTATGACTTATGCTAGTCGGGATGTATTGGGCGTATAGTAGGAGATGGACCCAGATTTTAGCCGCCCGGACTAAGTACCGAGATGTACCTGGCGTATACCCACATTTTAGCAAGGCCACTCTTATCCGCCTGCCTTTTTCGCATGTTAGCCTTGTTGTATCCTATCAGGGTATTGGAAAGTAAAGAAAGGTATCGCAAACTGGCAAGGTGCAGACAAGCGCGGCTAGCAGCATCAAATCATCCAAAGGTATCGACATTGCATTATATATACAGCTTCACTTTCTCAAGTCTACCTGTGTGTTGCACAAGTCCATTTGCCCATACACGCTACTTTGGTATTGACAATGTTTTGAGCCAGGTTCTACAGCAACTTTCTCCCAATCTATAAGTTGCTGTCTCCTTTCGTAGTTGGCACAATAGCTACCGCAGTCGCGAAGTCTTCATCGTGACTAATACTGATCTCGCACAACTGTCCCTCCAATTCATGCACATTGAGAAGTAGGGGAGATTGCGCCTTGTGACCAAAACCAGCATGCGTAGAATCAGTCGAAAGCGCCCGTGCTTTGTAGATCTCGTCGAGAATTAAGCCCTGTGGACGTGACGATTGGTGTTCGTTACGATCCAGTGAAGTAACGGGGAGAATCATGATTCGTTGGAAGCCTCTGGAGTTTTTATCCAGATGGTCGCATGCTTTGCGACATGCTTCCTTTGCAGCAAATCTTTTGTTGTATGAGCTTCTGGTTTCAATAGCTTTGCAACTTTGTATACACACCGGCCTGCGAGGAATGCAGCAACAGCATCAGTTTTTGTGAGAATGTCGTCTGCAGATGCAAAACGCTGCCAAAAGTACTGTTGTTCATGGCTGGTAAGGACTCTCGTCAAGAATTGGTGCAGTGGGCGCAGCGGATCGCCATCGTTGCGCTTGGTAATAACGCTACGTATCCTAGAGATACTGCATATATCTGTGCCCACTCTGAACGGGAACGGAAATGCTCGGGGTGGCATGGAGGTGAGTGGTGTTGTGTTGTGTTGTGTGCACGAGGAAAGCATAGTGCCAAGCCCAACGGGACACAATCTATGCGCAGATAAACAAAAAATTAGTTTACCTCCACAAAAAGAAGAACTAGGATATCAGATCAGCATAATGAAATGACAAAAAAGACGACGTTGGCCAGATTCGAACTGACGCTCCCGAAGGAACAAGATTTCTAGTCTTGCGCGATAACCACTCCGCCACAACGCCTAGTGTTCGAAACGTTCTTAATACTTCGATGGAAAACTTTAGTATAGTATATATTATAACCTATAGATATATCTATCAGTAAGTAACGTCTCGGCAAGTCTAGCCTAGTTCCAATCAGAGCTTGAGTAAGCAAGATAAAAGATATTAAGTGCTAGTCTAAGCGGCATGTTTTCGCGGATAAGAGAAAAGACAATAGAAAGCGAGAGTTCTCTACTGTGTAAGAGAGCGTCTTATTACTATACAGGCCACTTGACTACAGCTCGCCTCGGGTTGCATCCTTCGTGCTTACTTACTACTAGTTCTTAGTCGTACCACACTCGGTTGGAAACATCTATCAGCCCCACGACTCGATATGTATGCTTCATGGCGCTCGCTTCTGGTTTGTTCATACTCGAAATTATTGTAAAAAAAAGTCTAACAGAATGAATTGTGCACATGCAAAAGGCTGAACGAGGGATATGTACTGTAGATACGTACCGGTGAACTGTACGACAGTGCACACGCTTACGGTCGCATCTCGGAATTTGAAAGCTGAGAGAACCAAAGAAAGAACTGTGCTTTCCCGATGCCCTCGGCATCCGATGATCGGTTGTGCGCAGTCAGCTTCGTGTTGAGCCGACCATCATCCCGCTCAGACCGCACGCATGTACGTAAGTACCAGGGTTGGTGCTCAAGCAAGCTGCAAGTGTTGAAACAGTGCTGGCAGTCGTCAACGCCAATCCGCATGCGACATCCAGGGCAAATGGCAAGTGACGCAACGCTACACCGTCATTTTGCGAGGCTTACAGGCAAGGGGCCCCAGGTTTGAGAACGTAGGCTTGGGGTGTGGTTGCGGGGCTGAATGCTCGGACTGCTTGGCTTTTCTTCCGTAGAGTCCGGACTAGGGACAGGAATGGGGCCGCTACGGGTGTGGTACCTGCGATGGCGGCATGTCAGTCAGTGACGATCGATGCTGTGGCAACGGTTGTTGGCATGTCCCTTCTAAAGGCCCGTTTTCCAACTGCTTATTACCTGCTTTGGTTCTGTCGCGCATTGCTTCGGATTATGTACTACGCTTCCTATTTCCAATGCAACTACTTACTTCACCAAGCCTCCTAGGCGTTCGGATTCTCACACTAGATGCTACCGGACCTGAATACTCGCGCTGGCGACGCAATGTCAGGTTTGCTTTGGAAACGAAAAATCGGTGGAAATACTGCAATGGCAGGCGTCCGATGCCGATGCCAAAGGCTACACCTGCCATAGCCGAACCTAACGATATACAACCAAGTTTGCTGGAAGAACGACGAGAATGGATGCGACGAGACCGCGAGGTCAAACTTGACATCTTCCAGTCACTAGCAGAAGAAGTGATGCAGGATGTATTCGGTGTTGGCCCTACACTTCCTCCCACACAGTACACTGCGCAGCAAATGTTGCAAGCACTGGACAATCGGTTTAGTGTCTTTGAGTTTGAAGGTTACCACCACGCGTTTTGTCATTTTTTGAACTTGCACGTGGATCAGTACGAGAGCCTCGACGATTTCAACAAGGAGTTCCGAGCGGTGCTGGAGGATCTGCATGACTATGGCCACCCGATGTCCAATGTCCAAGCATGCAGCGCATACTTTTCCAAGCTGCAATGCACACAGAACCCATGGGTAGCAAAGAAAGTTGCAGAATGGGATATCCAACCTTTGGAGCCGCAGCTGTGCGATCTCATGCAGGCAGCAGTGCTCTGGCCGTGCACCAAGTCTCTTGCATGCAACTCATGGCGGGACTGCTTTGCGAAGCCCAAACCAGAAGAGCACATGGATGATGGCGTTGAGCCTGGACCTACATATAGCGACCTTGAACCTGAACTTTCTGACACATCCACCCTGTCATCCAAAGCTTCACATTCGAGGGAAATGTCTGAGATGATTTCCGAGCGGCAAATTAGAACGGCAATTCATTTGGGCAACAAGCAGTTCGATCCAAAAGCACTGTGTGAAGCGCTTGAGAGAATTCCAGCTATAGTGGGTTCAGAAAGGCCGAGTATGGACCAAGGCGTAAGATCAGAGTCGGCAACGCCTGAATGGCTAAGCGCAAGAGAGAGTATTGATTCACAGCCACCGATGCAGAGGAATGCGGGATCAGAATCAGCCAATATCCCAATAATTTTACTACCACTAGCCGCGCTCCATAAACCAGACAGCAACCCACATACGCGTTCTCTATCAACTCCCATGCCTGAGATAGCGCTCAACCACCCCACGATCCCAGAAAAGAGCCCTCGACGAAAAACAACCGACTTTTCATTCAAACAAGCCGTAATCTCAATCCAAGCAAGTCAAAAACCCCCCTCACTGTCCGATCACCCCGCATTCCGAAACAGAGCATGGTCCCCCCCAGAAGCCATAACCGCAGACCTCCACCCAGCCCTGCGCCCAATGACCCCACTCCTCAAGCCCCAAAAGCCAAAGCCAAAGCCGAAACAAAAAGAACGTTCCTGCTCGCCCCTCGACCTCTCAAGATCCAAGCCCCCGCCTCCGCCACGCAACCACCGTCGCCGCGCCCGCAGTGTAGGAAACTTTTCCGCCCAAGAAACCACCTCATCTTTCCTCTCGCCACCCCCAAGCACAAACACAAGCGGCAGAAACACAAGCACCGTGCTTACCCTCCCCCTCCAAGGACCTCTCCTTCTTTCCATCCCAGACACCACTCCGCCATCCTCACTATCATCATCCACCTGTCCCTTACCCCCCTACAACCCCACCCCGCCCCTACCGCCCCCCTCCCCAGTACACTCCCCATTCCAATCTCAAAAACCCCTCCCTTTCCTCCCCTTCCCCTTCATCCACACACACACCCGATCGCCCTCCGCCCCGCCACTACCAACCCAGCGCCCCATCCAGCCTCCAGTCTCGAAATTCTCGCTCTCGGCTACACCGAGTGGGGGGGATGCTGCGCTGAAAGATAAACATGCGAGGGGTGGGCATAGACGGTTTAGGAGTACAGGGGATTGCGATACCAAGTCCAAAGCTAAGACTAAGGTGGGTCCTAGTAGAGATGGGAGGGATGCAAGGGACGCGAGGGATGATAAGAAGAAGGAGAAGGAGAAGAAGAGGGAGAAGAGTTGGAGTTTGGGGGTTGGAAGAATGGGCAAGTTGGGAGGAGGAAAGGGAGAGGAAGATGGGGATGCGTAGTCAATGTCTACCCTCTCTTCTTCTCGATATTCGGGTTGATTGCTGTTTGAAGCGTATGTATCGTTGTTGGGGAGTCACTCGCTTTTTTTTCTTCTCTATATACCCTTTTTGTTTTGGGGTTTCGGTAGTCTACCTAGATTGGTTAGGAAGAATTTCCATTCTTGTCTTGTCTTAGCATGCTTCCTTGCGAATCGAAACAAATTGAGCGACTGTAGTGTCAACTATCTCCTTCCCCTACTTCTCATCATAAGACTTGTATACTCGAACATCAAACATCACAACATGAAAAGGAACTTTTGTCTTGTACAATTACGGAAGAAGATCAAAACTTTTGCTAAAATGACAATTGGTCTATATTCGCCATCTTATGCTATCGGAATGACGCAGGCGTCTCAAGTCTCCCCATCAAGTGTCATTAATCATATCATGCATGTATTGCAATCACGACTTGTCTACCATATAATGTTGTACAAGCCCTCTACATCTACTGCGTCTCACGCACGACCTTGTCTACAGCCTTTGCAAAGTAGTCAATGTTGTGTGAGTTGAGACCAGCCATGGAGATACGGCCGTTCTTAGTCATGTAGACGTGCGAGTCCTCTCGGATTTTGAGCACTTGCTTCTCGGTCAAACCGGTGAAGCTGAACATGCCAATCTGGTCGGTAATGTGGTTCCATGTGCCGGGTGTGCCCATTTGCTCGAGCTTGCTGCGAAGCTCCTTACGCATTTCCTTTATGCGGCCAGACATTGTCCGGAGGTTCTCTTCCCACTCGGCAAAGAGGGTGGGGTCGTTGAGGACTGTCGAGGCGATGCGGGCACCGTATGCAGGAGGATTCGAAATCTCGGAGCGCTGGAGGATGGCAAGCTGCGAGGCAATACGGGTGATGGTGGACTCGGCGTCGGATGAAGGTGAGGTGATGAAGTGGAAGCAGCCAGCACGCTCGCCGTACAGACCAAAGTTCTTTGCGTACGACTGAGCAATGCACATCTCAAAGCCCTGCTCGACAAAGTAGCGGATGGCCCAGCCATCGGTCGCAAGGTCGCCAGATGCGAAGCCCTGGTAGGCAGTGTCAAAGAAGGGAAAGTGCTTCTTGGACCTGATGACGTCGGCAATCTTCTTCCACTGATCTTGGGTAGGGTCAACGCCCGTGGGGTTGTGGGCACATGCGTGTAGCACGATGATGCTACCCTCGGGCGCGCCCTGGATGGCAGAAATCATGCCATCAAAGTTGAGGCCCTTTGTGTCCTTTGAGAAGTAGGGGTATGTCTTGTATTGGATGCCGACATTGGAGAAGATCTGGAAGTGGTTGGCCCATGTGGGGTCGGAGAAGTAGACGGTGCGCTCTGTCTGTGGCTTGTAGAATTTTGCGAGGAAGAGGGCGCCCAAGTGGACGGCTCCGGTACCGGAAATTGTCTGGAGGCTGGTGACCTGTGTGGAGTGAGCTCAGGCCATGGGAAAGTGGCGTGAGAAGCTTACCCGCTTGTCTTTGATGGCGGGGCTGTCACCACCAAGAACCAGCTTCTGTGATGCGGTTGTAAACTCGGGTAAGCCGGCAATGGGCAGGTATTCGTGGTTAAGGTTGGGGTCGCTACGGAGGCGCTCTTCGGCCTGGTAGGATAGTGTGAGTAATAGTAGAGAAGAAGGTTGATAGTAGGATGCGGGGGCGTGAATCACCCCGCACTCGATGTAGACTCACCATCTTGACGACGGGCAGGATCCAAGGCTTTGCATTGTCGTCTCTGTAGGCGCCAATGCCCAGGTCGACCTTGTTGGGGTGCTCATCACGACGGAAGGCAGCCATCAGACCAAACAAGGGGTCTTCAGGCGCCTGAGGGACGACATTGGCGTCGAAGGCGGTGGCAGCCATGGGGTCAATGTGCGAGGAGATTTGGGAGAGCCGGGTTTGAGGGGTGGTAATGGTGTTGGAGGAAGAGGGTGAGGGGCAAGATGGGGATGAAGTAGATGAGGCTGGCATAGCTGTGGCGTCGAGTGCCAACCAAGAGCACCACGTCTCGCACCGGTTACGTTTCACCGCCCGAGTAAAGGGAAACTGGACGCCGCGTCTACCCACGCTAGCCCCCGCAGATTCTATTTGAGGGAGGGGAGTGACCGGCCGGTGAGGAGATGCGGAGAGCGGAGAGTGGAGCACGGGAGTGCCGGCGCGACGAGATGCAGATGCAGAAGCGTGAACGAAGAACGCCAGGCAATGCAGGGCCTGACTGTACCCAGCAGGCCGCTATATATGTACCGCGATACAGCTGTTTTCTTGCTCGGTTCATCTGATGCAAGGTCGTGTGAGCAAGCCGAGGCACATGTCGAGCACCACCATGGCAGCCGAGTACCCGCCCAGGCCTTCTCACATGCGCTGCCTCTGCGACTGTATTACGTCGTGACAAGCTTCCGTCCAGGTTTGCGGGCAGTCTAGGAATGAACCGCTGTGGGGGGACCCCACAGGGCTGGCATTGCTTGCTTCTTGTAGCAATCTGGTCCACTCAGCATGCGCCCGATGCTAATGCGCCGAGCCTGGCATTATCTTTGCATCTTGGGTATCTACTACTTCATACAACTACTACCTCATACTGCTCTTACACAAACAAGTCCCACAGCACCAGCGTCGCGCAAAAGACACTCGTCGCCCAAAACACTTTTTGCGCCGTGCTGCCCCGCTCCGTCGCCCGCTTCAGCTCCTTGTTACCACTCCCCACATTTTCCTGCGTGTTGAGCGAGTCCTCCACCAGCTGGTCGATGTGCGCTGCTTGCATGCTGAGATTGCTGGCGAGCGTCGACTGCAGCTCAGAGATCTCGGTGAGTGATTTTTCCGTTGCGCTGCGTGGGCGTTAGCAGATGCATAGTCACGCGCATACACCACCGCCACATACCGGATCTTGTCAAGCTGGTCTTCGTACTGCTTGAGCATGTCCTGGTTCTCTTGCGCAAACAGCTGAAGCTGTTCGGGATCCAGCTGATTCTCAATCACCGTGCTCCCTTCGTCCGGGTTGTACGATGCCGTCCCTCGGTAATCTGCCTCAGCACCCTGCCCACCCTTGGGCTCATTGTAGTCGGCCATAGCCGGGGCTGTAATCCTGGTCTTGTGCAATACGCTCTTGCTCTTCTCCACCTCTCGTGTGAGCCGAATCTCCATCATGTTGCTCTGGAACTGCCCACACTCCTCGAGCTGCTTCTGCAGCGACCATATGATGCTCTCTCTATGCGCCTTGATCGTGTTTGCCTTGGCCTCTTCAATCTCCTCCTCTGGGCTCTTTGCTGTGATTGCTCCGCCTGCTGCCCATCGTCCCAGCGCGCCCAGTCCCTGTTTCGCCCGCTTCCTCAGCGCAACTTGGCTTTGGGCTGCCTGCCGTGCTTGCTCTGCAACTCCCAGTGTCTTGATAGCATCGTTGAGTTGGCGTATTGACTGCTTCGCTTGCAGATCAATCTCGTTGCGCTGCGCATCGCTAAGGTACTTTGAGTCCTTGTCAACAGTAGACGAAGTACTGCTTCGTGCCAGCTGTTTTCGGCGGGGTGGATTCGCAGTAGAGAGATAGCTCTGCCGTATCGATTTCAGGTCTGTGTGCAGCTTTGTTATGTGTGTTCGCTATTGCAGTTAGCTACCATCACTCATCTTGCCGCGATGCGCAACGTGGCCTACAATGCGGTATGCCTCTTTGACAAAGTCGTCGAGTGCCTCGACTCGAAACTTAAAGGGCTTGATTGGCGGCGCATTGTGCTTTGCAAGCACCTGGTTGAAGGTGGGCGTGATGTCCATTGTGTCGAGGTGCAAGCAACCTGCTCGTATGAGATGACGATGCTCCCCGCGGGAATGCCATGCTGGTCTTTCTTTCGCTTCTCGGCCAATGACGTACAACCCCTTAGCACCGGCAACATGGCCAGACTGCAGGCTGCCTTCTTCTCTTCTCAGCCCATCTTCAGACTAGATCCAACCCACCTTGCCCTATCCTCGAGGCCATGTTTGATATATGTAACGTCACATACACCAACTCCCAACAATGCTTCCTCGCCCCTAGCCGCTTGTGTAGTGTATTCACTCTTCCGTATCCCCGCATTCCCGCATTCATAGAGGTACCACTAGTCCCGAATCTTGTACCAAAAATACTACCAGCTGTGGCTTGCATCAGAAGATGTACTAGAAGGCTGAGCCTTGGATCGCCCCCAAATAACACGCCTAGCCATCCGATTGGGCCCCAACAGCCATCGTCTCACGACTAACTGCGATCATCTCGCGAATAACCTGTCAGAAGGACGGGATGCCCTAGCCCCAGACACGGTCACAGTATACATTTTTGTCTTTGATGACACGGGCTTCTTGATTCCAACCCGAGTTGTAAAGCTCTTCGTCCTCCTACAGGGACAGCTGACATGTCATCTCACAGTGATCTCTGGCCTTTGACAACAGATCACTCGCTAGGTGAAACCTGAGCGTCGTACCAACCACCGCCAACATATCAGCTTATTATTAGGCTACCCAATGACTGCTCGTATGCAAGATCGTATTCCCTATTGTTCCAAGGCTGGGCACGCCGATGGCGTAGTCAGAATCGTCTGTTGACGTTACTCTGGATACCAGGGTGATAGTCACAAAAGAATGTCACATACAGGACGTTCCTGACTATTTGTACACTGCTGCCCTCGCACGCTCTGGTTTTTCTTCACTCAATCCACTCAATTCACTAGCAATCCTAATAGTAGACTCCCTACCACACCAAAGCTCATTCGAACCACCTTCCCGAAGACGAGACACCATGAAGTCTAATAACATGCTCCTTGCCTTCTTTGCTTCTGTCGCCATGGCTTCGCCTACCGCCCTCAACATGCGGGCTGACGAGGCTTGTATGCCCACGTCTTACACTATTTCCGAATACTCGCTCGTTACCTCGCCCACGTCGGGCAGCGTCCATTTCACCTTCCAGTCGGCCTTTGCCCCTGGTGCCACCGTCGACGATTCGGTCCAGAATGGCGCCCAATGCAGCGCCTCTGATACCTCTGTTCCCAACAGCAACGAGTGCCAGGTGCCCAATCGTCGTCTGCTCTTTGATCTCCGTGCACCCCAGGAGCAGGCCTACTACCAGATTACGCACACTTGGTCTTGCAACGGGTAAGTTTAGTACTTACATTGTGTTGGACATGACCATTACGTCATCTCTTGTTGTCTGAACTAAGCTAATAACCGTGACAGAAGCACCTGGCTCTCTGGCACTCCTGTCAGAATTGATCCACTCACCTGCCATACCGAGGGCAACGAGCGCGTATGCATTGGCGGACCTCTAACCCTTACGCCTCAGAATGTGCGCAGGATCTGCAGCACTCCTACATGCCCCTAGTCTCATTTTGTGCACTATAGGAGAGCTGTCTAGAAGTTTACACAAACTAGAGATGTGTATGTTCATGGGGGGTATGGATTTTGGCCATGAAACAGGCACAGAGTGGTTGATAGCCGAAAGAGCCGATATACCAAAGGCTCAGTAATCCCTAATAGAGAGAGAGATGTAGGCCAGAAAAGCGTCATTACCTAGAAATTCAGCAAATCCAATCGTACTCAATCTTTTTCCTTTCAAAACAACATGACGTGCCGTGCAAGAAACCCTCGCTCGTCTGACTGACACACCATTTCACCACCACCTCGCCCCAAATATCTTCGGCGCAACCCTATCCCTCTTCTTGTCCGCCATCAAATCAATCCTCTGATGTCCCTTTATATCCACCGCCAACGTCTCATACTCAAACTCATCCTGACTCGGCCTCTTGATCAAATGCACATGCACCACACCCTGCCCCTTCGGCCCCTCCACATAAAACTTGAAGCGCAAGTGCTCTGTGCCCCACTTGTCCGTCTCCTGTGTACTACTAATATGGCGATTGCGCGCCCACCGCGACCACGACGGTTCGCCGTACGCCGCGATTTCCGCGCCAGGACCCAGCAGTTTTTGGCAGCGGGCGTCGGTGCGAATGAGGCTTGTTGCGCGGTTGAAGTAGGCGGTTTTGGAGGTGGGGCTTAGGACATCGGAGAAGAGGAAGTAGCCTACGCCGCCCTATAGTTGCACGTTAGCCGTGTGTGTGTGTGTCTAGGGAAAGGATGCGAAAGGTGAAAGTCGTACTGTTGCTAAGAGGCCGACGAGAACGACGACTAGGTTGACGCTTTGCTGGGTTGTGCGGACTATTTTTTCGCCTGGTGAGAGGTCGGACCAGCGCACTTGGCCCGTGTCGCCGGTCAGCGAGATGGATTTTCTTTGGGGCTGCGGCGACGGATTGCTCGTCGATGTGTGTGTTGCTTGTGCATTTGGGGTGGAGGAGAAGAAGGCTTTGCGCCCGAGTTGCGCCTGGCGACTTGAAGCGGGCTGGATGCGTGGGAGGAGGAAAGTAGGTCGCAGTAAAGCGATTGCTTCGGCCGGTTTGTATACTGCAGCCATTGTGGGTGTGGTGGTGAGGGGTCAATGCGATCGCTCAGCAATGCGGAGTCGGAGGCTCGTGTGACGGCGGAGGTGGGAATGCAGCCAAGGCCGAGGCTGCAGCTTGGTGGCGGCCCGTAAGTCGGTCCCTGGATAGCAACTAACTTTTGGGTTATCCAAACCACCAGTATACCCTACTCACACTCGCTATTCACTCTTTTCCACAGTCTCATTCTGCGCGACTTGTACTGCTTGTGTTGCATCGGGCGACATTGAGCGCCAGACAAGATGAGTTCCAACAAGAAGAGTAGCCTCACAGGCTATCTCCCGGATATCCTCATGGCAGCTGCTGCAGTACGTGTCTACCCCCCCGTTTGCTTGCCCGACTTTTTTTTCGATATTGAGAGTTGAGCTGATGTTCAAGACAGCCATTAATAGCCTACTTTGTCATCCGCAACCTGCTCACGCGCCTCGATCCCGAAGCCCAACAAAAAGAAGAAGCCCGCGCAAAGGCCACGGCCGCAACTCGCAAACTCGATGCTATTCTCACAAGTAAACGGCGAAAAAGCTATAGCGAGTATGATAGTGAAGATGACGACGAGACGGACTCGCGGCATCGACGGCCACGGATACAAGACCTCAATCTCAACACGTACGAACAAACAATTGCCATGGAAGTCGTTGCGCCCGAGGAGATTCCCGTCAGCTTTGAGGGTAAGTCGTGACAAGCCCATTGGAAGGGTGCTCAGCTCTGTACTACAGCTTGGAGATGACTGGCGCATGCATGTGCATGCTTTCAACAGCGGTGTTTTGAAAACGGCAACGGGACTGACAATAGACAGACATCGGAGGTCTCGACTCCATCATTGAAGAACTCAAGGAATCTGTCATCTATCCCCTCACCATGCCCCACCTCTACGCCCACAGTTCCTCGCTCCTCAGCGCACCTTCAGGTGTCTTGCTCTACGGTCCTCCCGGCTGCGGAAAGACGATGCTGGCCAAAGCCCTCGCACACGAATCCGGCGCTTGCTTCATTAACCTGCACATTTCGACTCTGACAGAGAAGTGGTATGGTGACAGCAACAAGCTTGTAAATGCCGTCTTTAGTCTTGCGCGAAAGCTACAGCCCAGCATCGTGTTTATCGATGAGATTGATGCGGTTCTTGGACAGCGAAGAAGCGGCGAACACGAAGCAAGCGGTATGGTTAAAGCAGAGTATGTTTCTCTCTCACACTCAGAAAGCAAGTGGATTAAACTCACAATATCAGATTCATGACCCACTGGGACGGTCTCGCATCCTCGACCTCCTCAGGCACCTCGGACCCCCAACGCATCTGCATCCTCGGCGCCACAAACCGCATCCAAGACATCGATGAAGCCATTCTCCGCCGCATGCCCAAGAAATTCCCCGTCGCCCTCCCCTCCGCCGCCCAACGCCACAATATCTTCTCCCTCATTCTCCGCGGTACCAAAATCGACACCGCAAACTTCGACCTCGACTACCTCGTCCGCATCTCCGCCGGCATGTCCGGCTCCGACATCAAAGAAGCCTGTCGCGACGCCGCCATGGGCCCCGTTCGCGAGTACATCCGCCGCAAGAAGGCCGACGGCACCCTGCGCAGCAGCAAGGCCGTCAAAGCCGCAGACGTCCGCGGTCTCCGCACCGAAGACTTTTTCGGTCGTGGAAAGGGCCTCCGTGATCTCGATACCCTCGATCAGACGCGCGAGGAGATGAATACCAATGTTAGGAGTAGAGTCCATACTACCGAGGAGGAGTCAGAGGAGGAGGATGAAGAGGACGATGCTACGACTGAAGTCACCACCACCGAAGAGGAAAGCGAGCGCGGTAGCGAGGCCGTGTTCCGCGATGACAAGTATCGGCCCAGGACCACGCCGCCCGCGGAGAATAGGCGTGAGAGAGACCCCGTGGTTTCGAGGTGAGAGAGAGAAAGAGAAAGAGACTGAGATATTCGCATTAGTATGAACATTGTATATTTCTCCCTCTTCTCTTCTCTTCTCTTCTCCTCTCCTTTTTTCTCTCTTTTTTTTCTTTTTCTCTCTCAAGTTTTTTTTTTACATATCATTGTTGTTATGCAATGGAGGTTGGTTGGTCCCTTTGTGATATCTTGAAAACGAATTACTCACTCAAATCATGGTCATGAAAGATGAAGACGATGGATGGATGGGTTTATGTACCCACGCCGCATAAATAACAGACACACTCTTACACGCATACGTACCCATATATATATATATATGTCAATGGGAACATGTATCATTAGAAATAGAATGGAATGGCGAGTTTTTTTTCTCGTCCCTTGATTTTGAATAAACAAAAAACTGAAAAAAAACCTTTCATGTCCATTTTGTCAAGGTCTTGAAAATAGGACGTACACACACTCTCTCTCTTCCATAAGACTACTCTAGATTATATTCTCAAGCAGCAACGCGCCAAACAGGCACACGACATCATTCATCATAAACCATGACTCTACTTCTCATCCTCATCCTCTTCGTCTTCCTCTTCGTCATCCTCCTCGTCCTCCTCGTCCTCTTCTGCACCAGCCGCAATCTCCTCGTCCGCATCCTCAGCCTCTTCTTCCTCTTCTTGTACAAGCAGGTCCTCCACAGTACCACCCTCCTTCTCTAGCCTCAGATACTCATCCCATTCAGGGAACATCTCAGCATCACCCTCACCATCACCATGAGGCGGCGTACCAAGAAGCCTGGCTACCTTGCTCTTTTGCTCCTTTTCCAATGACGCCTTCCACTGCTTCACCAGCTCTGCAGTTGCGCTGGGCTTGTACGTTTGTGAAAAGAGCACAGCCTCGGCAAAGCGGCTTGTCTTGACAAGAAGATCAATGCAGGCCTGTACATCGCCAATCTGCCACAACGCAGAAAACGCCACGTTGTTTGCCGTCGCAGTCTCCGCGAGAGCGGCCAGTTCTCTTAGGCCAGTTGTGTCGCTAGTAGCGCTGTACAGAAGCAGGAGCGAACCAAGATCTTTGGCCTTGACAAAGCATTCTTGTGCCAGCTGCACATCCCAGTTGCTAAGCGCAGCGTCGCCCACCGTCTTCCACTTATGCTCCGTGTCTTGTTCCCGAGCAATCGAAACGGCTTGCTGAAGATCGCCTAGGGACAAGGCAAGGTCAAAGCGGTGTTCAGGGTCAGTGGCAACCTTAAGAGCCATTTCCTTGTATCCCTGGCCTTCCAAGAAACGCGCAATCTTGTTGTTCTGGTCCTTCGGTACCGACGGCAAAGTCTCCTCGGCAGCCTCGAGATCACCACGGAGAATGAGTGTCTGGTACTCAACGACCGCCAGAGACAAGGCAAAAGAGACGACATTGACATCCTTGTCCGCGACGTAGATCCTCGAGTCACGAGGTAGGTATCCGAGGACATAGTGTGGTGAATCAAAGTGCGAGATGGTGTATGTTTGGTCGCCCACAAGGTAGTTAAGGCGGTTTGTGCTGTTTGTGTAGATGAAGCAGTCTCCTACCCACGTACCAGTGCGAACGCTTTGATTTTTGTTAGCCGTTGCAATTCATCTACTGTGAAAGTCGACTTACCTCTCGTTGATGTCGCATACAACTTCGAAAGCAGACTCGGCACCATCCTCGTCCACCTCGCCGTTCTGCACTGCCTCGAGATAGTTCTCTCTTGAATAGCGCAAGACGTAGAAAGTGTCTTCGGTCGCCAAAGTCACGAGCTCACCACTCTCAGACCAGAACACGTTGTTGGGCTCAACTTCGATCCTTCGGACCAGAGCTCCAGAATCCCAGTCGAACAGACCAATGCCGCCCTGGCCTTTTACACCAAGGAGAACACCACCACTCAGACCATCGGCAGAGAAGCCAACGTTTAGAACACTTCGCTCCTTGAAGTTGCGGAAGATCTTGACGCTGGTGGACGATTCCCGGATGGCATAGTCTTTGTCGTGCTCTTTCGACGCCCAGCAAAAGTCCATGGCAGAACCAAACGCCTGATTACGGAGAGCGAGTGCAGTGTAAATAATGTACTCGCCATCGCCACAGACTGCCACAAAACGGCCGTTTGGCGAGTGGAGCAGAGCCTGTGGATAGAGCTCGGTCGAGCCGAGATCCTTGCTAGGAAGCGTGAGCCGTTCACCGTCCTTAAGCTGGTCACTGCCCTTGATGACGGATGTGAGAATGTCATTGTTCTTGGCCCAAAGCAGCTTTCCGCTCCCGTCCATGCTGACTGCCGGCTCCTCACGACCCATAGTAATGACGACAGCGCCATCGTCGAAACCGAGTGCAATGCCGTTCTTGCCTTTTTGGTATGACACACACCACGCGCGTTCAAGACCGTAGTTCAATGACTGCTCTAACCGGTAGGTTGAGGAATGCCAGATCTTGATCGTGCCGTCTTCTGAGCCGGAAACTATGACGGGAAGCTCCGGGTGGTAGACCGCGAAACTAACGTTGGAAGTGTGGCCCTCGAGGGTTGCAATCAATGCCTTTGTGGTGTAATCCCAGACCTTGACCGTCCGATCGTCCGAGGTAGTGAGTAGATATGGCTTGTCTGACTGAGGGTAGTAATCGATGAAGTTGACGCCTTTGGTCTCGTGCGCCTCGAGTGTGAAATTGGGTGTTGAGCTACCGAGGGACCATATTTTGACTGTCCTGTCAAGACAGGCAGAAGCAAATGTGTTGGGGTCCTTGGGGTTAATGGCAATGCCCATAACGTAGTGCTGGTGGCCAGCAAACTCTTGCACGCCTAGCATGTGTCAGCACCTGCTCTCTTTTCACTCAAAGACGAGTTTTGCACATACACTTCCATGACTTGTCCCAATCCCAGAGCTTTATTGTCATATCATCCTGTGCCTACATTAGCCTCCTCTATGTGTTTCCTTAGGGTATTACCCACACTGGCGGTCAGGACGAAAGGCTGTGTTGGATGAACGGCGATGGCGCGAATGTAGTCGGGGTGGGCCTCAAAAGATGTAACCTTTTCTGAGGTGTTGTAGTTGTATACGCGCAATTGAAAGTCATCAGAACCTGAATTGGCGCTTGTCAATTCCTCTTCTTGTGTACATGAGATGACCGTATCCTACCTGCCACTATCCAGTTCTTTCTAGCGATGAAGCGACCGGCGCGGACGGGCACGTCGGTGAGCTCGAATGTCTTGACAATCGACTGCGTAATGTACGACCAGATGTGAACATGACCTGTTTCCGTCAGCGCTGATCCATGATTGTAGGTCCAAGATTATGCATACCGCTGTACAAGGTGGTGAGGATCCATGGCTCCGTTGGGTGAAAGTCTTTGGCGGTATTTAGTGACGGTCGTTTGTTGAGAGAGTACAATTCCTACCGATGCCTGTAGCGTGTCAGTTTAATCCAAGAGCTCATGCGCATTTCAAGTCTGCTTACCCTTGACACGCTCTGAGCGCGCAAAAAGCTGCCTCTATAACGATGCCCAAGTCAACAATGGTATTTCACCATGAAAGCATTCCAATTGCGTTATGCGACGTACCTTTACGTCTAACCGCATCTTTGTAGCTCAGCTATGTTCGTTGTGGAGGGGTGGGTTATGGGAACGTGGCTTTTATAGCCAGTCCGTACAAGCGCAGGCCGAGGGCAGAAGGAGATCGAGGCGCTAGTGCTGGAGGTTGTTTGGGGTGAAGACGGGTAAAGGAGTGAGGAATAAGCGTCAGCGGGTTGCGTCGTAACTTACTGCGAGTCCGCAATGTGTTCGATGTCGGCGGAGCTGCGCCAAGACCGCGACAGGGTTCAGGTCACTATTTCCCAACGTGGCAGTTTCTGCAGACCATAGAAAGCAGACGAAATGCGCGACACGACCGCCTTTGCACGTTACACAGCATGATTGAGGTCATCTCGATATCCAGAAGAAGCAAGGCACAGCCGTCTAAAGTGAATTACAGGCTTTGGTATTAAATCGACTAATCATACACCATCTTATTACCCCGCTGGCTCATGCGCTTGTTCATCACTATCTGGTACGCCTCTGTAGTTTGTAGACTTTTCTCGATTCTCACCAAAGACTATTTACTTGGAACTGTAACCTCCCCACAAATGCCCCTCATTATCCATACATGCGCGATGCATGATAGATCCAGTGGACTCTATACCAAGTTTCGACACCGGCATACAGTTACCACCGCACCCATCCACAAATCGAACAGAGGAAAAAAACGGTCTAGCTTTTTCGAAAGCATAGACTGGTATCTTAGAAGAGAAATACAACGAAAGGGAAAAAAAATAGAAAACTATGTTGGAGTATAATCTTTAGCTTTATGACAGTGTTAACGAGAGTGTCCGAAC
Source organism: Bipolaris sorokiniana ND90Pr (assembly GCF_000338995.1). Lineage (NCBI taxonomy): Eukaryota > Fungi > Ascomycota > Dothideomycetes > Pleosporales > Pleosporaceae > Bipolaris > Bipolaris sorokiniana. The sequence continues at coordinate 78,692 of NW_006911900.1, read as the reverse complement.
GGTAGTGACGACAAGATAAGAGGAAATTCGAGCAGCTAGATGCAATGCAAATGCTGGCCTGAATGAGGTCGGTGCAATAGATGAATGTGGACATCTTGATAAAGTGGACAGCCGTAATGTAAATACATCAAAGGGCGTCAGACGTTGGCGGTGGCTTGCAAAGTGACAAACGTCCGGTATATGGTACAATCACTCCGCTAAGGCGTGACGTGAGAAGAGCGGCAAAAACGCCTTAGTTCCAGCCGAGAGAGTTTTCAGCCATGACGGGCGCTGAGATTTGCTGTGTCCTGATGCTGCGTCCTTGGCTGGCGCTGCTGCCTCGGCTGCCAGGCGTCATGCGACCGTTGCGGGCACCGTGCATCCAGGCAGCCGCACCGCCAGGAATGGAGCCAAAGGTGTTGCGACCCGTGCTAGGCACAGAGCTAGACCGCTGGTGGGCCATGCGCTTGTTCCTGTATCGGCGGGCAACGAAGAACATGGCCGCGCCGTAGGCGATGGCTCCAACAATGGCGCTGCTAGCAACAATGGCACTGGTTGAATTGACCTTGCGGCTGGCACCAATGTCTCCTCCCATTGCGCCGCCACCACCAGATCCACCATTAGGAGATGAAGCATCACCACCTTCGCCAGAAGAACCCCCAGCGGGACCATCGGCTGGAAGGTTACCAGCGGCAAGTGGGCACGCGGTGTTGATCAAGTTGGTCAAATCGTTGACAGTAGAGTCCTCATTGTTCCACAAAGCAGAAGCAGGGTTGCGAAGTTGAAGTGCCAGCTTAGTCTGGAGATCCTCGGGAATGGTGAACATGGCCACGGTGGTGATGAATCCAGAGTACTCCATTGTGTTGAGGGGCTTCAAGCCGTAGTTCTTGACATCGGAAATAGAGATGTTCAAAGCGTCGGCAATGGCAATAGGGAGGTAGTGGAAGATTTGCTGACCACCATCATTGGCAGAAACAAAGGGATAGTTGAGCGGCCACTTGAAGCACACTTGGCCCATGAAGGTGTTCTGTTGAATGACTGGGGGGACACCTCCGGGGGGCGCAATCATCCTTGGCAAGCTTGACGGGATGGTGCTAGCAGTAGGGCTAGCAGATGGAGTGGGCATGGAGGAGGCCTCAACGATGATGCTAGTACCTACAACCAAGGTAGTCGCGCTATCAGTTGCAGTCGCTGTAAGGGACACGATTGGCGCGGCGCTGCTGATGGAAGATGGCCTGACGGGAATGATGAGTGAGGCAGATTGAGTACGGGTAGGCGAAGGAGTCGGCAAAGGAGTCTCCGACGCGGGTACTGGTGTCGAGACCGCTGGTGTCGAGACCACTGGTGCTGAGGATACGGAACCTGTGCCAGCAGTTGGCGTAGGGAGCTCACTCTCGGTGACGTTGGTAGAGGTTTGCGGAATCAGTGTGGGCACAGCACTGCTTGCTGAGCCTGTCGGCAGTCCGGATGATACCTCTTCAGATGCTGGCACACTCAAAGACTGGCTGCTCACAGGAGGTGTGACAGTGGGGGACGCAGATGTGCCAACAGCTCCTGTGCCGGATGGACTGATACCCGAGGCCGGAGGTGTGACGCTAGCTGGAGCAGAGACAGTGGGCGTAAGGCCAGTCGAGGAGAGAACCTCGGAAGTAGGTACACCAGACGAGACAGGTGTGGAAGCTGGGACTGGCACAGATCCAGTTGGCAGAGTACCTGAGGAGGGAAACACTCCAGAAGATGGCAGGATCTCCGACGCGAAGCTTGAGGCCGAGACGGTGGGAACGACAATAGGCTCACTAGTGGGGATACCAGTACCAACAGACGAAACCAGCGAAGAAATGATTGTCGGACGCAGGCTGGCCTCGCCGGAAGTAGGCACCGGAGTGGGGGCAGTAGAAGCAAGGCCTGTACCAGAAGGCAGGATGCCTGACACATCAGGTAGAATGGACGAGCTCACAAACTGCTCTGGTTGCACAGAGCTAGTGGCAGCAGCCTCTGAGGTGGGAATGGGTCCCGAACCCAGGGGCTGAGATGGGGTTGGGGAAGCAGACCCTTGAGTGCCGAGAGCAGTAGTGATTCCGATGAAGATGCCCGAAGATGGCAGAGCTGATTCCACGCTAGAAGCGCTAGTGGGAAGAACGATAATGTCAGGGATTCCTCCAGTCGAGCCAGTGTCTGGGCTGGGCGTAGGAAGGACAACCAATGGGGTGCTAGTGGGCAGAACAATATTGTCAGGAATTCCTCCAGTCGAGCTACTATCGGGGCTGGGCGTGGGCAGAACGATCAAGGGAGTGCTAGTAGGGAGGACGATGATGTCAGGAAGCCCGCCAGTAGAGCCAACTTCTGGGCTAGGGGTGGGAAGAGCACTGGCGGGGCTGCTCGTAGGAAGCACAATGATGTCGGGGATTCCTCCAGTCGAGCCAGTATCAAGGCTAGGTGTGGGAAGAACACTGGCAGGGCTACTTGTAGGTAGGACAATGATGTCAGGAAGCCCGCCAGTTGAGCCAGCACCAGAGCTAGGCGAGGGAAGGACAATCAGTGGTGTGCTGGTAGGAAGCACAATGATGTCGGGGATTCCTCCAGTCGAGCCAGTATCAAGGCTAGGTGTGGGAAGAACACTAGCAGGGCTACTTGTAGGTAGGACAATGATGTCAGGAAGCCCGCCAGTTGAGCCAGCACCAGAGCTAGGCGAGGGAAGGACAATCAGTGGTGTGCTGGTAGGAAGCACAATAATGTCGGGAAGCCCGCCAGTAGAACCAACGTTGGAGCTAGGTGAAGATGAAGGCTCAAGAATATTCTCAGAAGCGGATGGAGTCGATCCTGGAACAATGAAAGGTCCAAGGAAGCTGGACGACTGAACGGAGGACGGCTGCGCAGAAGGGGCAGAAGATGCAGTGGGAGTCACTACTGTCTCGGGGATGCCTCCAGTAGAACCAATGCGCTGTCCAGTTGATTGAGAAGCATCCGATGGAGTGTTGGGAGTGGGCAAAACAATGACATCAGGCAATCCACCAGTCGTAGCAGTGGGGCTTAAGACGGGCGCATCGGAAGTTGGCTTCACAACATCTGACGGTTGGTCATCCGGAGTAGATGATGGGCTCGGGCTGGAAGGCGTAGGCAGCACAATGATGTCGGGAAGCAGGCCGGTAGAACCAAGGATTGGAAGAAGGGGCGTAGGCTGGGGTTCAGGCTCCGGTGATGGCTCAGGAGTGGGCTTTGGCTCGGGCTTTGGTTCAGGCGAAGGAGTTGGCTGGGGTTCAGACTCTGGAGACGGGCTGGGCTGAGGCTCAGGCTCGGGAGATGAAGTAGGCTGAACAATCACCGAGGGAAGACCGCCTGTCGAGCCAGCTGGGGATGGCTGCGATGGAGTAGGCTGAGGCTCCGGCTTCGGCGAGGGACGAGGCTGAGGCTCCGGGGATGGCGATGGAGTAGGCTGAGGAGTGGACTGACGCTCCGGCGATGGCTCAGGCGAAGGAGTTGGCTGGGGTTCAGACTCTGGAGACGGGCTGGGCTGAGGCTCAGGCTCGGGAGATGAAGTAGGCTGAACAATCACCGAGGGAAGACCGCCTGTCGAGCCAGCTGGGGATGGCTGCGATGGAATAGGCTGAGGCTCCGGTTTCGGCGAGGGACTGGGCTGAGGCTCCAGCGATGGCTCAGGAGTAGGTTGAGGTTCCGGCTTTGGCGATGGCGATGGCGACGGAGTGGGCTGGGGCTCAGGTGACGGCGACGAACTTGGCTGAGGCTCAAGTGACGGCGAGGGAGTAAACTCAGGCTCAGGCGCAGGTGACGGCGACGGTGACGGCGATGAAGCAGGCTGGGGTTCAGGCTCTGGGGACGAGCTAGGCTCCGGCTTCAGCTCTGGAGTGGGTTCAGGCTTAGGTACGGGGGATGGCGACGGCGACGGCGATGGAGTAGGCTGGGGCTCAGGCGTGGGTTGAGGCTCCGGTGACGGTGACGGACTGGGCTGCGGCGACGGCGACGGCGACGGCGACGGCGATGGAGAAAGATTGGGTGTCGAGGTGGGCACCTGCACTGAGGGAGCCGGGCTGTCGGTCGTAGACTCAGGGGCACCAGATGGAGACAAAGGTGCAGTAGAGTTTACTTGGGGCAGCGTTGGAAGAACCTCCAACGGGGCATTGGGAGTAACATCAACATCGTTTGTGTTAACGACCGGATCCGACGAAGTCGACGTTGTCGACTTGTCAGATGAGCCACGGAACAGAGTCTCAATAAAAGAGGGGAAATCAAGCTGACGCGACGAGAGCTGGCCAGAGGTGCTTTGTTCCGAGGAGGGAGATGACGATGGTGATGGTGGTGCGGTCGCGTTGACGTCGTCTCGCTTCACGTGGCGTGGAAAGTAGTATCGAGGGCGATCCTGTGCTTGTCCAGGTCCTGGTGCGGGCATGGCCTCGGCAGTGGTGAGCAGTGGGCCGGAACCAGACATGCTAGCCATGAAGAGGGCGGCCGCCCAGATAGTTGAAGATCGTGGCATATTTACGATTATGTCCCCGTGCTATGGATGATTAGGTGTCTAGCGGATGGTTAAAGGCGAAAGCCTTTAGAGCCTAAGGATTGTCAGGTCACGACGCGTGCAATTGGAGTGATTGGGAGAACGGACTGTCAGGGTTATGGTAAAACGAGTGGACTTGACGATTGTCAATGTGGGTAAAGAATGGACCTATTGTCCGTCAGCATGGTGCCTGAGGGGGACGCGACAAGGGCAGCGTCACTCACTAGACTGTCAATGCAGCTAGAATTAACGCAAAAGCACCAGCAAGTGTAGTGATGGCGTCGTCGCAATGAATCTGGAGGCTGTCGCGAAATCTATGCCGTCATGTTTGACAGTGACAGGTTCCAGAAGGCAGTCGTCACGCAGGGTCGGATGCACGGTATGGACCAGCGTCAAACCAGAGTTTGGTAGACAGGTAGTTGTCAACCGGCAACCGAGTGTGGAGCAAAGCGTCGCAGTCGTCGATCAGGGTGCGTTCGAGAACAATGACAGTGGGCGCAGAGTGGGCAGAGTGGCGATGAAGTTGCGACAAGGTGGAGTTGCTTTGTTCCTGGCTAACGGGGAGGCTTGCGCGTCTTGAATGGGTCCAGCGGGGCTGAAGCGCGCGTTGGAGTCCGGAGCTTGTGCTGGCAAAAAGGAACGAGAGCGACGGTTGGCAAGAAGCAAGGGGCTGATTACGGCGGTGCGAATGCGGGAGCAGAGGTGGGATTCAAAGGAGCGTTTGTGATTCGGAGAATCGGTGGGTGGTGAGCAAGGGAGAGAAGGGGAGAGAGAGCGTAAGGCTGCGGGCTTGTCGAAGGGGCGCCACGGGAGGGGGGTTGAAGCAACGGGTGGCTTGGTGGTGCGCGCAGTGTCGGTGGAGGAGAGAGCCCGGTGGGAATTGTCGGCTGAGGGTGAGGAAGAGTCGGCTTGGGGAGGCAGCGCGGGCGACGGGGACGGTGAAGAGGGAGAAGGAAGGGCAATGCCGGCGTCAGCAGCAGATGTCGCCCAGGTGTCGAGGCCAAAACGACGGCTGGCAGGGAAGGGACAAGCGTGGCTAACGTGTGCACCCTGCAGGAGAACCAAGGGCTCCAGCAGCTCGTGACTAGCGGTGGCTTGGGAGCTTCCAGGACGGGAAAAGGCAGGGTTTGGCAGGGTTTGGCAGGGCGGGTGTGTGCATTCGATATTCGATAGTGGCCAAATATAACGCCGCTTTGCTCGACGGGGCGTAGTCGCGTCGTCGATTGCGCTCGTCGAACGGTGGTGAAGGCTTGACAGACGCAAAATGATGAGGGCAGTAGTGTAGGTGTAGAGTTACGGGCGAGGGAGAGAGGAGGAGGAGAGGGCAGCCAGGTGCAGCGGCTGTGGCCACACGCACACGTCGCGCCCGCCTATAGCATGCTGCGTGCAAATTGCAGTCGGCGGCCACTGTTGTGCTTGTGGATGCGGATTAATTTGCATCTGGCCGGTAGAGCCCTGGTCGTGCAGACGGTTGTCGGTTGTGTGGTCAAACAGCACTAGGCAAGGGAAGAGCAACCCCGGTTCTGTCCTGGTCCCCCCCAAAGCCCAAGCCCAGGCTGGCAAGATGGGCAGAAGCGGCGGCGACGGCGACGGCGTTGGTGCTGGCGGGCGCAGAGGCCATGGCGATGATGCGACACAAAGGCTGCAAGTCTAGACACGCTCGCTGATCGTTTCTCTCTCTCCCGCCTCTGTCATGGAGGGCAGCGTCTCCAGGTGCAGGGCAGGGGCCAGGAAATACTCGGCAAGCCAGCCAATCACGGGCCAGCATCATCGAGCCCTTCATTTCGGCAAAACACGGGGCCCGCTGCTGGCGGCGAATGACGCTGATCTCTGCCCTCTCCCTCCACTCACATGTTTCTCCCCCGGCGCCCCGTCATCCAGATGCGAGCATTTCCTGGGCCATGACGGTTGGCTTGACAAGGACCATAATTACGCCCAACCTCCTGCTTCCGCCCGCTGCTGACATGGCTTGTTCTAGCTGTGTATACATTCATACGGGTCTAGTAGTATGCAGAATAGCACTCAGGTCCTCCCAACGGGTTGCACCGACATTGCTCCAACCTATGTACTGACCTACATGGAATTAGACGCAGGGTCAGGGTGCCACGCAGCCCCTTCAATAACGCCCTCCTCTCCCGCTGCCGTTCCTTGGTATCTTTTCAGTCGTCCCCCGCCTGTGCAGCCAGATAGTGCCCACGCCTGCATTAGCAGTCTTTGGTAACTGGAGCACATGGTTTTTTCCAGTCGACTATTCCTACCACTGACAAGGCCCAAGGTTCGCCCTAGGCAGGTGGGCGGTTTTGGCTTCTGCTCGCCGCTCCCAGCTTGGTGCCTTGCCCGCTTGTGCGTGGCCTGCTGTGTCGTGCGGGACATGGATCAGCCCCTGTCTGTGCCCCCCAGAGCCTGGCTATCAACCCGCGTCGGCTGCCAATGCCGGCTGATACTGCTGCTGCTACTGTTGTTGTTGCTGTTGCTGCTGCTATTGCGCACTCTGCAGGCACAGCCGTTTGCCGTCATCGGCGACAAAAAGCAACTTGTTGCACGCCGTTGTCAATTCCAATGCCGCTGCAGCATCACGTACCACTTCCGCTCCCGCCACAACTGCCGTGCTCAAGACTACATACACACCGTGTACATACTTACATAGCACACTAATCGGGCTCAGACTCAATCCTTCCCCCCGGATACAAAAGGCAGGCACCACCACCGTCACCACCCTACCATTGTACCGCGCCGCACAAACACACAGGGCTCGCGGTCCTCACAGCGCCTGCCGATCCTCTCACTCAGCCTAATTAGTCCTCATGGCACTTCCCAATTCAGTCACCTGCCTGTTGCTTTCGGTTCCCACTGCACAATCTTCTCCTTTGATAGCGTCGCGACCACAATCGCTAGCTACACCTCCAACGCTATCCAACTATTGAACTCTCTACTTAGTCCAACAACCAGATCGACATGACTCCGCTATCCATATCCGCATAAACGTTTCGATTCAGTCCTGCCATGCCCACTTCGCTTCCCTACTCATGGTCACACACACACTATGCTGCTCCTTCTTCATCACCCATAATAGTCATGCATCTTTATGCTCTTCCATTCGTCATCTCCTTTTACTCCACAGTAGCCCCGGCCCTTTTTCCCACATGCACATGCTATTGACAATACTCGTCCATACTCCTCTCGTCTAGTCCAATGCGCATCATACTTTGTTTCCTGTCAGACCCACCTCCAGACTGAGCCCCTTCGCTGCCTGTCATTGTTTGTCCATCGCCCGAGCCCTTCGAAACGCGTTCCGTGTCGCTGTCACCACCATTCCTGTGGCGCAGTCGCCCGCATGAATACAAGACTATACCCTCTGAATACTACTTTTACTCCATTGTCCCAACCTTTCCCCCCCAAAGCCCCCAATGTCAGCCTCGTATACCGTACGGCCATTTACAGTGTAGCATTCGGCCCAACCCACCTGTTCATTTACTTCTCAATGACACCCCGTCATCTCCTCGGCCTTGTCCAGCATCCCGCAACACGAGTTTCAGCCTGCCAGCGATGCGCTTACTGCCGACGCTGCCTCGCCCACATATTAGCTTTCTACCGCTTATTCACTCCCCCCAGCCCTAGAAGAAAAAACAGAGGTAATCGCGTCAGGCTCTCTTGCCAACACTCCTACCGTATGACATGTCATTAAAGCCAGCCTGTCCGCTTCCGCATCAGAAAATCCCTTGCTTTTTTCTGCATCTGTCTACTTGCGTACCATTACGTGGGCGATCCCCTTGCTTCAACGTAAACACCACCAGTCTCGAATTCATCCCAAGGCCTGTTTAATGTGACACGCTTAGCATGTACTCGATATAGACTACAGAAACAACTCTAAAAGCCGAATTCATGCCTAGTAGACTAATATTAGTATACACTGTCGTGCTCCTGGTCCGTAGAAGAAGTCTGGAAAGAAGTCGCTATGTTCTCGAACACGTGGTCTTGCTTGGCAGTATGTGAGATTTGAACAAGGAGAACAATCGACATGGTCATTCCCAGATCATTTGTGAGGTCGCTGTATTCCCTGTTGTAGTTCTTGCCAACTTTTCATACATTATCTGCATAATAAGTTGAAATAGAAATCAATATCTTGATAATGGAAGTCATGTATGTGTCAAATCTCAGTCACGTGATATGCGCCTCCCAAAAATTGAACTGATAAAACAGGTATGCAAATACAACTAATAGTAGACATGTTGAAAAATGAATTTCTCTTGAATGGGAAATGAGAAATATCAAGTTATTTATCCAGGTTGTCTTTGCTCCACGCACGTCGAAATCTTGTTGAATTATTTTGTGTATAATTTACGTCTCTTTTTTTGGAGAAAAAAATATGTCACTATCATACTTACATTGCCCAATGGAAGTTTAATGACTCTCGATCATAGGTCATGGTTACAATTCATCGCTCATTGAACCAACATTTTCCCTGTTTAACAATATACCTTTATAATATCATCTTGAATTTGTCAGATGAGCCAGCTGATAAAAGGATAGTAAAAAGCTCACTCCGCAATGTTCACTTCAAGCACCGAACAGTGAACGAGCTCAAGTTAATAAAGCTCAGTATGATGTGCTTTGGTCGCATCACTGTGTCACTTTTACCAATGCAAGAATATCGTCGGCTTTGTCATTGTGATATATACGCATCTACCCACTCTTAGAATCATACACCATGCGTATTCTCAGATCTTCTTTTTTTGTACTCCTCACCCTTACTCGCCCTTTATGTCTTCTCTGACAATATTGATTCCTATCCCACAAATATCATATAGCAACTTCATCACATCACTTCGCCTAAGAATCAATTTTCTTTGCGCCGCCCGTGTTATAACGCGTTATGACTACCAAAGTTGAAAATTCTATGCAGAGTCACATTGGCAACGGTAAGGCATATCATATCTTTTTTTTTACCGGCTCAAAAATCATAACGGAAGTCAAGATAGAGCAATGCCGCGCATTTCCATCGGATGGGATATCATACCCTGATTAACAAATGCAAAATCCGCTCCGCATCTCAGCTCTAGTACTACCACATTATTCCTCAACAATTATTCTAACCCCTCACTCACGACACCATCGCTCAAAACAATACAGCAGATATTATGGTGCGGACTGAGACATTATACGCCCCAAATAGAATAAAACGTCTCCCTGTCTAGGATACCCAAGCGAGTTATTGCATATCCTAGACAAGTGCAAGCGTACTGTAACGTCGCGAATGCGCTTGACATCATTCGGGACTCGACCACCACTGCCGATCAAATCAAGCAGACTATTGCATCACCCTCTTTGAGCACAAGTACGAACACAGCTGACAGCCGTTGCAAGACGCAGTCACATCATAGGAGGATTTCGATTGCCGATCTCTGCCAGGCTAAATGCTGGCATGCACGCACACGACGTTGCGGCTGAACCCTACAAGCGGCGAAGCTGGTTTGGTCAGATCTTCATTGACATCACAGCCACAGTCAATAAATATGCATATAGACCTGCGTCGAGTACGAGTTATAACCCTCCCCACCTCAGGAAATCGATAAAAAAAACCCACCCGCTGCTTTCCTATCGTCACAACCCTGCCGCGTCATTCCGCGAATTCGTCATCACAACACTCACCATGCGCACCATCTTCACAGTAGCAACGACGGCAACACTCTGCTCCCTCGCCTCCGCCCTGCCAACATCCAACCTCGCCCCGCGAGCAGGCGGCCCGGCAATCGTACCCATCCCTTCCACCTGCACCGTCACGTCCCTCGCTCCGCCCACCACTAGCAACAACAACAACAACCAGTCATTCCTCCCCGCCCCTGGCACCGCCGACGCCTCCCTCTACAGCGCCTACTACCCCTCCTTCTCCTCCAACAAGACACAAATGGCGCAGCAGTGCCTGCAACAATGCTACGGGTACGGCGACCACGTCGAGTGCAAGACCGCGTTTTGGGCCGAGAACGTGGTTGTGCCGTCGGGTTATTATGGGACTGAGGGGGGCTATCTGGCTACGGCTTGCTTGATGTTCGATCGGTTGTTGGGCGAGGGCGATTTTATCGGGGCACCCGAGGGGCAGGGGACCGGGGCTTTTGCTGCGACGGTGGAGTGTTGATATGATGATGGGGTATGATAGGGTATGAGATATAAGGCATGAATATGGGTTGGCGTTTTTCGGCTTTGTGAGGGTAACATGGGTTTACGAATATGGTTGAACGTACCAGGACGGCATTGGTATGAATGAATACGTAATGATTTCGCTTGCAGCGTGTTTTTTTCACTTTCAGAAGCGAAGTCCTTTTAGAATAAAACTCAATTCAAAAATCATACATGAATGATGGATAATGCGAGACGGATGAGTGCCACTTGCGGACATACTTTTGCGGGAGACCTTTGGTACATATTTTCTTTCTATGAACCCTCTTTGCTTTTTTATTCAACGAGCTTAGGGATTATATTTGATCAATCAGCTATAAGTACACTAGGTATTTGCTGTTTGCAAAGTCGAGACACCGTTCAATGATGTTTTACCTATTCATACATATACATTTTGTTTGTTTTTTCGATAACGCCAGATCGACCAGATACAAGACAAGTACATGCTTGGGAAAATTAAACTTCAACTTCATCTTCGCTGCAAGTGTGCGACCGGCTCTTCGCTATGACATTCCTTCGCTAAACTACTGTCTCATTTCGGATCACTCATTGATATTCCATGATACCATAACTTGTAACCACTCGTATCTGCAACCACAAGCAACATTGTGCTACTACTATATCGCTTGTTTCATCTCACAACTAAACTCGCTACTCGTGTTACCAAACCAATCCAACTCTCGCCCACCCCGTACCTCTAGCAAAGTACTATTCCCCATCCCACATCGTTCACCCATACCTTCCCAAATCGAAAATCTCAACCACTCGTATCACTTGTGGCAAGAAACAACGTACGACTATCATACCACTTTTCTCTTCGTATACCAACCTCCCTCCTCAGACCACTTCCAAAACTCCAAAACCAAGACCATCAAAAAAAAACAGAGCCGCAACCGTTACAAAGCCATGTAGCATTTCCTAGGTTATATACCGTACCACGGTACACATCCCGCCTAGCCTTCATCCCGTCCCGCAACTACACCTTCCTTCGGTCCCAGGTTCCTCGCGCATTTACCATCGACCAACGCCACTCGAAACGTGACATGTACCCGTCGTAGTAGAGTACTTGTAATTCTTGCGCCACTATCATACCACAAAAAAAACCCTGCGTTACTGTGGCGGCTCAAGACACAAGACTTGGAGTTAGACGACGGGGTTCCCCGACGTGACGTGACGTTCCTTATTTTAGTACATACTTACTTTACCATCTACGTAACTTGACCCAAGAAACCTTTGGAAAATAAAATAAAGAAAGACGATGGATTAGTTACGTAGACTACAGGGGAAAAGGCGGGAAAGAAAAGAGCGGTTGGAAGGCTAGGCTGGATGGGGGAGGTAGTGCCGATTTGACTTTGGGGGGGGGGTTTTTTTTGTCACGCACATGGCAACTTGGTTTGATTGCGGGTACAGCTTTGTTTGAGTAATGAGGGAAGACGGAGAGACGCGCATGGTTTGGATTGTGTGTAGAGAATGGCAAGTGTACGCGGGATGAGGGGCACCTCTCTTCTTTTCCCGCCTCGCTAAACATACCCCCACTGAAGTACTAGCCCCACCTGTGCGTGGCTAGTGTGTGTATATGTGTGTAGTAAGTAAATTGTTTTGGCCCCCAGAAGAGGATTTTTTGGGGGGACATCGGACATTTGTCGTGTCTATTTGTGTATGTGTGTGTGATGATGCTGCAGCAGTGGGGGAGTCGAGAAAGCGGCCTGCAAGTCTAAAATTATTTGTCGTGGTGGTTGTTCTTGTTGAGTGCAAGACATGTGTGTTTTTAGCTCCGCGGTGAAAGAGGCGGCAACACGTGAGCTGTGCTACTGTACATGGGAAAGTCGGGTTCGGGTACCTGTCCCGCACGTGCAGCAACAACCTACCAACTTTTACTCCCCCCCAGCCTCGACGTCTTGTCCGGCCTGCATTTCGTCCGTACTACCCTTGCTTCAAAATTATACAGAGGTTTTTCATTCCCCGATATATGACTGATATCCTTCTCTTTTTTTCCAAGAGGAAGAGAGAGAAAAAATGACCATTACCCACATACGGCAATACCCATTCGCTTGCCTGCAGCCCAAAGTCCAGCCCAAAGCCAAAACCCCACCCACGGGATACCAAAATAACTCCAGCTCCCGGACCGCAATCACCTACGTGCCCCCCCCCGCCCCACCTCGCTTGACCAGTTTTTGTAATGTACTCCACCAAGTGTACACTGTCCCAAGTATGTGGGGTCAGACAAAACAGGCGAAAGAAAGTTAGGTAAGAAAAAAATAGTACACTAGCAGTAGTATTCCGCCATTCCCCTCCCCCGAATTCAGGCTCCTGCACTCATCCCTTTGAAGCAAGAAAAGGCGAAAGAACAAAGTAAGCTTGAAGCGATGTACTGTGCCATTCCCCGATTCACATTCATGTCTCGGATCTCAAAAGTCGCCAAAAGAAGTAGAAGAAGCGAGATACAAAATAAGATACATGTACATGTGAGGCCTTATTTTTCTTCATGCTTCCCCTTTTAGCACGGGAGCTAGTACGTAGTTAGGTACTGGGGGCCCAGTCAGGGCGGGTAGAATAAGAAGAAGAAGAAGAAGAAGAAGAAGAAGGAGGAGGAGGAGGAAACCGGGAAATGCCATGTGTATAGTAAGTAGTAAGTAAGTATGTAGGCGCGACCAAGCCAGCCTAGCGCCCAACTTCACTCGTTCCCAAGCCAGCCTTTTCATTGGCGGAAATGTCCGTAGTGACGGATGTGAAAGAAAAAGAAAAGAAAGAGAAAAAAAGAGACAAGAGGCTGACGAGGCTGGTTAGAGCTTGGCCAACTTAAAAACTGACTTGGATACCTACCGGCTTTGCTGACTATTCGGCCTGCTATATCGGGATACGAGTCCGTGGCTTGCTCTAGCGCAGAAACGCAGATATGGGGGCGCCGGCGGCCGGTGCGCGGTGGAGTCGACGACGAGCGGAATGCGGTTATTTGGGATTTTTAGGGCTACCCTGGGTGCAAGGGTCACGGGTCCGTGAGAAAGGGCAGGTAGCACGCAAGAGGTACAGTAGTAGTAGTAGTAGTGGCAGTAGTCCTAGTTGGGCTAACGCGAGATATGTAGTATGTAGGTAGTGTGGAAAAAGTTAATTCTATGGCATTATGGTTTCCTATCAAACAAAAAATAACTATTTCGGCCGTAGCTGCGTCAAGGACTTGCCCGCGGTCTAAAAAGATATTTACGCTTTCCGACAAAACAAACATTTGCCTATTCTAGACAGTGGTTTTTGTTCGTTGTGAGCGAGCGAACAAGCGCCATAGTCATTGGATGTAACCTGCCCAAACCCCAGACCCCAAAGCAAAAGCGCTGCAAAAGAACAATCGTCGTGTAAGCGTGGCGAGAAGAAGGGGTATACAAGAATTGAAGTCGTGCAACAAGCGATGGTGGAAGAAAAAGACATGTCTGGCTGATCAGGAAACAGCTTCAGTCTTCACCGGTGTCGTACTCTTGAACTCGCCGTGCAGTATTTCAAGTAGTTTTCGTAGAGTATCTGAGTTTGTGCTGCGTCGACGTATGGAAGTGCCGTCCTCATCTTCGCCCTCGGCATCGTTGTCCTGTGTGAGCAGCTCAATGGTTTTCCGGAGCTTCTCGTACGCAGCGTTCAGCTCAGAGTGTGAAACTTCGAGCTTGGTGTACTTTTCGTTGAGAATGGAAAGTTGGGTTTCAAGGTCCCGTGCATGCTTTTCTTTTCGCTCACGGAAAGCGCGCTGGGCAGCACGATTTTGAGCTCGTCGGCGCTAGTGCTGGTTAGATCAGATGCTAAGTATTTTTAGAGTCAGACTTACACCAGAGGTTGTGTGTGTTCGCTCAGCTGGGGCGGGTGTGTGTACGGCTCCAAAGGTTGGCTCGACATGTTGCAATGGTCGGGGACTGCAGTATGGGCTGTCGTGGTCGGATCCAAAATCAGACGGAGTCATTGGCATGGGATACGATCCAAACTGCATGGGCTCGTCGACAATCTGAGGATAGTATGCATGCTGTATTTGGGCGGGAAACTGGTCATATGTGGAAGAAACCTTTTGAATATGAGTTTCGAAGAAGACGGCACTAGCGTGATCAACTACTTACAGGCGATCCGCTGAGGCTGGGGACTTTGGACAGCTCTGGGGGCATGTCGAATACGGTGTTCTGGTGCGGGGGAACAACATAGTTGCCCTGGGCCATCCAGTAGTCAAAGGAATGGGAATCCATTGCGGTAGTAGTTGGGTGCGCTATAAGCAATGACGAGAAGAGTGGTGGCGGTGGTGGTGGTGGTGATTAGTAGGTCTGGTAGTACGTATGGCAAGGCTAAGAGCGTGAGTAGGTACGGCGTGCGATGGCGATGTCTGTCTAGGCAAGTTGCTTATGTGGTGAAGAAGGCTTACACAACGGTGGGCAAGCTGAGATCTTATACAGGAAGCGCACGACGGGCATCGAGTGCGTCGATGTACTAGTCGGTAGAGATGGTGGCCGAGGGCTTGGACAGGGATTTGGGAAGCCCATAGCCATGACCCATGCCACCATGTCCGCTTCCAACGGCCACAGCGGAGCCTAGGCAAGTGGCGCTGAGCGAAAATACGTGCATAAGGCGAGCCTGACGCTTGCCTTTGCGTGGGACTGTCGCGATACTTTCGGCCCACACGTCCGGGGCACAGGCCAGGCGTGCAGCGGGCATCCCAAGATGTTGTTATTCTCGTCGAAGAATGGCTCGCCAGGTTGGACCACCGATTGCCGCGGGCCAGGGGCGTGCATGGAGGCGTGCGCTATGCTGGTTTGAGTGTTTGATAAAAGATTGACAGGCCTGCTGAGCTAACCCGCACATGTGCAGCACGCACGCCCGTCATTTGTGCCCGCCTTTGACAGCATCCAAAAGGTGCCTGGGCGTGTCTTTTCGAGAAGACAGGCGCTGACCATGCGTGGTAAGGTTAAGGGGGGGCGAGACAACGGTGGCGACGGGCAGTGTGTATGTAGGGAGTAGTTGGTAGATAGTAGTAGGCAGGTAGTACACCCACCCACACAAGTGGGATGGGGTGGTTTGGTGACTGGGCGGTTCGCATGCAGACCCGTGGATGGTGTCCGGGACCGTCGAGTATGGTTTGATGGTACACTAGCCAACGACAGGAGGGCCAGGTGTCGCTATCGCTGCAATGACGTACGGAGCCCGGGGTGGCCTTCAGCTCGTCTGCATGTGTTGCTTGTGGGTGAGGGGAGGGCAGGCCTATGCGTAGTGTAGTGTAGTGTAGGCCGAAGTTCGGTCGGGGTCACGTGTCGTTCACGCTAGCCACAGACAGCCACAGATGCAGCCGCCCTCCAATTCTGTCACCGCCCTTCGGCCTCGCTTGAAGACGACTCCGGCGAGCACACGGTGCCGAAAGGGCGCCTGTGTGGTGCACAGAATAGCCGGCCTCAAGCCGCTTCAAGCGGTGACTCTGCGATAACAGCCCTGCATCCTGGGGATGGACGAGCATATGCTGCGACTACACTAGTATTGGCGAGTGAGTGCTGCTGCTTGCGACCAGACCAAGGCAGGCTGTTGTGTCTTGCTGCCACTATGTCCAGAGGATATACTGCAGACAGTCGGCCGACAGTGTCTTGGTGAAAAGCACGCATTATCGCGCAAAGTTGATGGCTGGTAGCATCTGGCACACTCGATCGGTCAGAGATGGGGTGTCGAGGCTGGGGATTGGCGGGCAGACGTGACTGGCACTAGCACGTGTTGCCCTCGACTCTACCAGTCCACGTAAGCGCCATAGCCATGACTTATCAGCAACCTCTTCCATGTAACATTGCTGTAAGCGACCGCTGCCTGCCTACTCCCCCAGTGCGACTATTGTACCCTCCCACGCCACCCTCCGCCGCGCTATCGACTCATTCTCCCTCCCTCATTCTGCTCCCCAAAAGCAACACGTTGTCCCCGTTGATCGGTGCTGGCCGCTACACTTATATATACATACTTGTATACAATCGATACTACTCCCTCACAAAGGTCGCTCTCATGTGTGCCGTGGCGTACGACTTGCACACATATTTGCACCAATCTACGTGGCCGTCGAGTAGGCCACAGCCCTACCTGCGGCCTTCTGCTGCCTTCTGCTGCGACTACGCTAGACTGCTGGCTGAAAAGAGTAATTTTGCTTTGGGCAAACAAGACCGCTCCGGTGACGTACAACCCTCCATCGAGCCGTCTGGACTCTGGCCCCAGCCATTCCCCTCGCCTGGAAAGCCCATCCGCTTCCAATCCCCTTGACCAGACATGCATATGCATTGCCAGCTAGCCGCATACTGTAAAGATCATCGGCCGCTGCAGTAGGTCTACAGTGTACACATATGCCTACAGCAGCGAGACAATATGGCTATCTTATCTGATTTGCATTTCTCCCATCCACTGATTTTGTGGCCCGTGCTACCTGCAAGCAAGCCCCGACAAGATATCTCCAACCCTGCGTACACAATCGGTCCTGCAAGAAAACCACTCGACATGGCTTGCCCCGCTGCTGACACAACCCTCCTGCTGCACCGTAAAGCACCAAGCCTACCCAGCCGGCTAAACAGTCAGCAACAGCAGCAAACTCCCAAAAACACCCTATGTACCACCACATTTTAGCGACTCGTGGGGTTTGATTCTGTTCTCCCGCATTGTCGTGCACCCGCTCCGGAAACTATCGACACCACTAGTCCCAGCCCGTGAATTGTTAATGCAAGTCTTCTGCATTTATCAACACAGCCGTCTCAATAACAAGCACTGAAGGATTCCCAGCACCTGACACTTGTCTGGTAAGAACGCCTAACGACCACGAGTCGGACTGCATTTATTTTCTTCATTTCACCCCCAGCCTATCCGTCCCGCCTTATAAATATCTTAGCACAGTCCCCAATCGTCATAGCGTCGTGGGGCCGGCGCATCTCAGGGTCCAGTGCCAGGTCAATCCGGCGGACGCTAACACAGCCCTACAAAAGCACTTGGACATTGCTGCTTTTACTGACTGACACTGGTTGCTTGCTTCCGATACTCCATGACCCAGATCCATCGTACGACACAGACACAAGCCCACACCATGTGTATGCCAAGCTTTCCCATGGCATCTTGACACGCGGGGAACTCGTCGTGAGAATTGGGGGAGCAAAAGCCAGCCACCATCGGACATCCGTCGTGGTTGGATACTCCATGCATCTGTATCGGTAGACTACGCCTTGTGTATACATGAACGAATATCCTATTGTAGACTGTAGTCTGCCCTAGACGTCCCTCACTCTTTTTCGCTTGAAGCTTTCCCAACACTGGTTTCTTCTCGCCTCTTGGTAAGCTTCGCGCTCGCATCCCGCCTTCGTTATTTCCGCCTCTAGCAGCGATCCGTCCGTCACTTGTCTTTTCCTGCCAGCTGCCTCTTCCCCCCCTAAAACAAAACCACACGGGAAAGTCACTCAAACATACATATTTGCCGATTATGTCCGACCACCGTACGCGTCAACGGGACGCCTGGAAATGCTGCCTGCGGATTCCGCGTCTGCCCACAAGCTCCCAAACGCAATCTTGAGTCCACCAGGAACATGCCCTTGTAGTAAAATACCTCACTACTATCGTCATAGTAACCTCCCCCCTCCAGAATTAGTGTAGTACTATCTTACACAAAACTACACCTACGTACGTACGCATGTATCTAAACCGCCCGTGCACCCTTTCTCCCCACCCCAGTCGAAAACCCCAACCCCCCAAAAAAAAACCACCGCTCGGAACCGACCCGCAACCGAATCTTTACCTGTAGCACACCAACAACCCCATGTCAGCGACACCACGCATGCACAACTCGAGACTAAACCCATGTACTTACTTTCCCCTCGCGTAAGCAGTACCCTGCCAAGCCACCCAATCAAAACCTCTCTCTCCCTTCTTTCTTCACAAGCCACAGTTCCAAGACCAAGACCAAAGTCGGCCCAAGCTGCAGCCCAGCGAGCCAGCAACAAGCAAGGGTCTTGATACGTTATTTTCCTGACTGCAGCAAACTATGTGGTCAGTGCGTTCCTTCCATGCATCCTTCTAGACGCACCTTTTCTCTTTGCCTTTTGTGTCATTGTTGGGCGAGGGGACTGCGGGTGTGCGTGAGCCTTTGACGTCAGTACGCAGGGACATGCATGGGTGCGTGGATTTGAGCCTCGACTTTTGCTTCTTCTTGATGCGCTGACGTAGGCTTGGGTGTTCTTGGGAAGAGAAAAGCTTGGGTACGCTTGTTGCTTACTTAGATGCTTGCGTGTATGTGCTTGCGTGTGTGTGTGCTTGCGTATGTAGGTTTGGACCTTGGGGGAAGTATGGCGACGTCACTGCGTGAATTGTGCAGGGGCTTGAGGAAGGTTTGATCAGCATTTGTTCATGTCATGTGGATATAGTAGAGTGGTATGGTTAGACTTTGACTGTGCACCTTGGTCTTCTTCTCCTTCTTCTCCTTCTTCTCCTTCTTCTCCTTCTTCTCCTTCTCCCCCCTCTTCCTCCTACTCAACTACTCACTCTCTGCCGTCTTTCACAACCCCACCCCTGGTTATCCAAGCACATGTCGAGTGTTAGAACGTAACGATCGAACAAACAAGAGACACACCAAAGACTTGTGCCCACTTGAAGCAACTATGACTGTTAAGCCATACTTTAACAATCCATTTATCCAAGCCCACACCCAATATGCACTACTCGAGCTGAGCACTTGGATCAACAGGCAAATGCATCACTAAGAGCATTCATGTTTGTCCAGACCATGTTCGAAACTCAATCATAACATTTTTCATCGTCTATTTACTACCGAACCCTATCAGTCCCCATAACATCCGCCTCTCATCTTCATCATGCCCACTTTACCGAGGGTTAGCAATTCACATCTTCACAGGCATAAAAATCGTAACAGTCGTCACATTAAACACATAAATATCATCCTCGCACTGACATGAGCTTTGCAAACATGAACAAAGCATCATGGGCAGAACACGAGGACGTAAAGGTGCAGGGATTGGATACTGCTTGGAAGGCGGTATGGAGGGACCGGAAGGCACGGCATATGTCGCAATCGGTAATCGCAGGACCTAGAGTGAGTAAATTGGCGCATGGGAGAAGCAACCGAAAGGTAAACCAAGGAAGGAAACCAAATCGCGAGGGCATTTTCAAAAGTGTTCAGGGTTCCAAAGAGGGCTCCAAGGGGGTTTCCAAGAGGGCAAGGACTCCAAGGTTATGGGATTATCCGGGTGGGTATACGGCAAAGGACTTTGGGAATGACCGGGTGGATGGTTTAGGGAAGGTTGCTAGGTGACCGGGCGGAGGGTGTCGCAAAGGCTGCGGGAGTAACCGGGAGGGTATGTGATACAAAGGCTGTGGGAGTGGCCGAATGGATATGGTATGTCGCAACGGCTACCGGGGTATGGAATGATTGTCGCAAGGCGGTCGAAGGTTGCTCGGAGGTTGCGCTGGAATCGACCGTAGCTGCAATGGGGCTTACCTTCACACTTCACCTCGACACCACGCATTGCCATGAGGCACCGACCAGATTGAACGTGGTAGTGCTGATAACTACTCGTGATTAGCATGCAAACTCCTCCAAACGCCTTCGCTTTTATTTTTCCGAGACGCCGTATCGCTATGCAGAACAAAAAAAGAAATCAAAACGTATACTCTACAGAGTCCAGAGACCACTCCGTCGTTTGCCCATGGGGTAGACGAGGAGGGCCGCCATGAACAAGCCGACAGTAATTCCAATGGCAATCTGGATCATGGAAGCTGCGACGTTGAAGACAATAGCGTTCAGACTATCGGGGCTCGACTAATTTGCGTTAGCAGTGACCATTTGAGATGATACCAAGTGTCTTACATCAGTCGCTCCTGCTGCGCCTTTGATCAAGGCGGATGCAGTTTTCAGAGCAGAGTTGATACTCCCGCTTGATGCAAGAGATCCAGGGACCTGTACATAGACGGCGGGTAGGAGGACAGCAGCGGCAACTCCGTGGCGCAGTCGACTGTAGAGGTTGGCCAAAACACCAACGGTGAAGGCACCAAATGTGTATGCGATTGGAGCAGAAGATGAGAATTTCTTGCTGGCGTAGAAGTTGACCAAGTAACCAGCAAAAGCAATGATGATCATGGCAGGCATTTGCTTGTACTTTGCTTGTACGGTGAAAGTCGTGAAGAAGACATACAGAGGAACGAAGAGGAAGCTCCAGTATGGGTGTAGGGGTTCCTGGCATTGGGTCGCGTTGGTGGCATTGCTATCGATAGCACCATAGATAGCCGTGCCGACGGTTATGCCATATCCCAGAAAGAGAGAGTAGATGATGGCAAAGACAAGTCGGATGGAGCCAGGCACAATGGCACGGGACTGGAGTTCGAGGGCAGAGCTCAGGACCAGCCATCCGGGAAGGATCAAGGCGATGGCGCTTTGTGCAATGGCTGAGAAACAGAAGAGGTTTCCATTGTTGATGCTGCCAAAAGCACGAGCAAGGAAGCTCATGAGAATGGTAGCGGAGATTTCGAAAACAGTGCTGTACGTCTTGGATAATGGAGCGATGACCAATTGGAGCACGCCCAAAACCATACCAAGGGCGAGGATAATAGGCATGTCAATGAAGCGTGCTGAGAAGAAGACGGAAACGGCCGCGCTAGCCAAGCCATACATGATGACGGTCAACCAGACGGGATGACGGTCTTTTGCGTTGATGACGGTGTCGAGGCGGGCAAGAGCTTCGTCGAGACTGATGACATCATGCAGGACTTCCTTGTAGATCTCATGAGTATCTTTGAGCTTACCCAGGTTGACGCCCTGGGCAGTGCGGACAATCTTGACTTCGGCGGTATGGGTAAGGTTGTCGTCGAAGGAAATGATCATACAACCAGGGATATAGAGAAACTGGCTGTTAATCTCGAGAACCTTTGCTGTCATGGCAAGATATTCCTCGAGGCGATGAGTAGGTGCGCCAAAAAGCATGAGAGCACGACACATGCGAATAATGTATTGCTGTCGCTTGAGGATGTTGGCCACATGAATCTTGATCTTGGCGTCCTGGTCTTCTTTGGCCTTCCAGACTTTTGCAACAATGCCACCACTGGCCGTCCGCTTGTGCATGCGTGGTCGCAGAGCAGGGTCTTTCTTTTCATCTTTAGGGTTGGCCAACTTGGCCGAAGCACCAATCAGAGTAGCCAGTGTGTCGGTTGATTGGATGGGTTTGTTGGCATTGTACCATTTCCGTTTTGGCGTGTTGGCACCCGAAGAAGAGACTGGATGGGGAGGGGTAGTGTTGCTGTGTTCAGAGGCGGCGTCGGGAAAGGCAGGTACGGGATTCTTGTATGTCTGGAGGATCTGATAGAAGATGCCTCCATTGTTGTTCCCTGTCACGGCATAGCCGCCGTCCGAGTCGGTGTCGCTAAAAGCATGACCTTCTGAACTCTCAGCATGTGCGGTTTCAGCATGTGCAGGGCGGGCATTGTGGGCGTTGAGCAGCTCTTCGGCATCGGTCGTGTGCTGGTCGACGGTGTTTTCTCCCGAATCAGACCCTTGGACGGGGTCATAGCTGGGAGAGAGCTGGGGAGAAATGGGGACTTCAACATTGGCCGAGCTGTTGAAGCGCACTCGTGTCCTACCCGTCGCCTGCTCAGGCTGTACTGAGGGTGTTGGGTAGGTTGGGGCAAGGTGGTCGAGCTCGTGAGCATCGACGTTTGTGCGATCAGATGAATGGGACGAAGTGGGCTCCATTGCGGGGTGATGGGGTGCCCGGAAGGGGAGATGGCAACGAAGAAGAGTGTGCTATAGTGTGGATCAAAGGAATGAGGGCAGATGTGGTTTGAGGGGAAGTCAAGCATATATCGGCGTGGTGCTGGGAGCTCAGGGCTTGGGCAGTGAGTCGTCGTCGGCGTTACCTCATGGGCCCAACTGCGTTTGCGGCCGTCGATGCGAACCCAAACGACCAGTGCGTCGCGGGCGCGACCTGGCGGTGGATCCAAAGAATGGATCAAGAGATGGTAGCGATGCTTGGGAAGCGCCGAAAGGAGAAGTATGTGAGCAATCTCGAAGCCAAAGGCGGCGACATCGGTCACGGGTGATGCAACGGGCCCGGCTAAAAGTGGAAATCTGTGTGTCATGGATTCGCTGATTGGCCACCCGCCACCAGCAGACGGGCTAAAGTCAGCGACATCCGACATGCTCTGTGAAAAAATCCATCTCACCACCACCCGCCGGCACACTCGCCCTCACCCCCGACTCGACGACGCGAGTCCCCGTGGGGCCTGCGACAGCGAACACTGGCCCAAATCCTACCTCGATCCCTTCTTGGCTGCGCTGCCACCGTGTCAGTAGCAAATTAGAGCACGCTCTAGAAGCATCGCTGGATCCACACAGTCCCTGATTATGGCCTCTCCGCGACGTGCCTCCAAGGGGTATGTACTAGTAGTATATACTATGTACACGGTAATATGTGTTTATGCGGTACATCTGCTATACAGAAAGGAGTGTCGTAGACCGCCTCTTTTTGCAAATGCCTTCGCCGTAACGGTCACGCGCATATAGTACGTTGCCTTGCGCAGATATCACAGCTCCCTGGCTAGGCGAATTGAATTGGCATGCGCCGTGTGTATGTACTGCCGTATTAGCGTATAGTGTATTGCTCCATATGCCTGCAGCCAAGGTAAGATTAGCAGGTAGAAAGAATACGGACAAAACCTTCTTCTCAGCAATCACCTCAACATGACGAAATATTACACAATGTCCTAAACCCATTCCATCCATCTCGGAGGCAAATCCCGCATGTTGCTGAAGATCTTTTCAGTTATCCGGAAATAGTACCTGACTGAACCAACAAACAAGATACCAATGGGAGCGGAGCCCCTGCGTCCCAGCAGGGAAGGTTGCTCCGCTAGCATGCCCATGACGCACCTCATGGCGCGTCCCGGCACTCGAAACCGATCCCGAGCAGATCGCATCTTTAGCGAGAACCCCGTCAAGAGATCATAGCCTACGCAGATCTTCTGAATGACTGACCATGTCGGCACCGGGTACTTGTCGATCCTGGTTGCTAGGTTGCTGTATCCGTCATTATCGCGTAGGCATATTTGGTGTGTTTGGTAGCTGAATATCCTAAAGCAGCTCTTCATCTCGACCTCACGTCATCCTCGTCTTGCATACTGCTGGGTTCATATACACAAGCAACTTCCTCGTACAACTCGCCCTTGACCACCAACTGAATCCTCCCCCTTTCCCTAAACCCAGCTTTTGCATAGAATGTCTCGGCCGCCTCTACAGTACTCTCCAAGTACGCGGGCACCCGTTGCTTGTTGCATGCGTCGAGGCCCCAGACAAGTAGCTTTGTGCCCACGCCCTGATGGCCATGGCTCGGTGATACGGCGATCCAGGATAGTTCTGTCGAGGCCGACATTACCAAGAGTCAGTTGGAAGCGAAACGTGACATGTATACTCACCGTAATGCCGACAATCTCCAATAGTACTCTCCGCGACTTTCGCAGCAGCAGCTCTCCATGCATTTAAAATATCCCAATCTGTTCCCTCTGGTAGATTCCAACGCGGTGCTGTATATGTCTTTTTGACACCGCTGCCTCTTTCCTCCTCTTTATCTTCCGGACAAGCGTGGCACCACACTGCAAATCCTACGATTTCTCCTCCGCCATCCGTTTCCATATCTGTAGACTGTGCAACCACCACACTCGTCCTCTCATCAAGCATGTCAGCGATTAGCTTTTCTTCTACGGCGCGTTTGAATGCCGCCCAAATTGCTGGCGTAGGATAGATGGCGCGCATAAGCCGGTTGGAAGAGAAGGCTGATACATGAATACTAGCCAGACGTGGGGCAACAGAAGGAGTCGCGGGGTAGATGCGGATGGTCATCTTGAACTGCAGGGCGGGGTTGTGGAGGGAATAGCCGTTCCGTTATATGTGATGCTTGGCCGCGATTATGGGCGATATAAACGGACGTCTGGTGCTTGACTGGTGCAGTCGTTGATAGCAGATGCCGTGGTGATGTTTGGTGGTTGTGCGAACGTCTCCAAAATGCACCGCCACACTGTTCCAGCGCGTGAGCATATATACACAGCCACCCTGCCTGACATACGAGGCAACTGAAAGCTGCCTAAAAAGCCCTGACAGCGCTGACCGTTTAAGATCGGAACATCTCGTTTCCACAGAAACATGAAAACTGTAGCTGGCTCTCCACACCATAAGCTATCTAGATAGCAAATACCTCGCTTTACTAACCGCTTGACCTAACCCGAGAAGAATTTCGACTCCTTCGCATACACCCCACCAACATCTCGGAAAGCATCATTTCATGCCAGCTCTTCACTACTAGTCTTGCTGAAGAACCATCATACAATGCTCTGTCCTACGAATGGGGCCAAAGAGACATCACCAAACCCATTGTAGTCAATGGTACCAGAGTCCAGGTTACCCCCGATCTCGAAGCCGCATTACGGCGCATCCGTCAGTCTGACTCAGAATTCATCCTCTGGGTCGACGCAGTGTGCATCAACCAGCAAGATTTCGACGAAAGGAATACCCAGGTGGCCATGATGAGCAGACTGTATTCCAAGACTACGCTGGCTTACGCATGACTGGGTGAAGAAGATGATGGTAGCGCTCAACGTACTTCCCTTATCCGCGGTTTCGTCGGTAATTTTAACAAGCGTTTTGAGGACATTGATCAATTCACTATCAAATCCAGTAGGGGCCTTTGCGACGACATAAACTGGAGGGTGTGCGCGTATGTTACACGAAATCTTCGGGATGGTAAATTGGCATTGGTCATAGTTATCTAATATCCAAGACATGGAATTGGTATTTTCTAGATCATACTGGTATAGGACTTGGATTCATCAAGAGCTCGTTCTTCCACCCAAAGTATCATTACTTTCCGGCTCGGCATCTATATTATTCAGTATGATGACGATTATTGGATACATGATCAATTCCATTCGATACCAATGCATTGAGTGGGCAGACTGTACGGATGAAACCCGTACCACTTTGTGGAAAGTTACCTTACCTCCCGCGCTTGAACTAAACGATAATTGATCTGGGGAACATTCTTGACGTAGTATCACTTCTGAGGCTATGTGAAGCTACAGATCCCCGCGACAAGATCTACGATATCTTGGGTTTTTGTGAAGGCCCTATGCCTGTCACCGTCGACTATACTAAGCCAGTAGCTCAATTGTTTGCAGAATTAGTTTCAAAACGTTGCCGAACAGTAATATTGATCCCTGCATCCCGAACCTGCCGTCCTGGACGCCAAATTCTCGCCAAGATTTCATCGAATATACCATTAAAGACTGGATTGGGGTGCATGCCCATGGAGGATGGAAAGCAAGAATATTTCCCACAACTTCTCAGTTGCTACGAACCTCTGGGTGTGTAGTAGATACCATCCAGTCAGTTGTTCAATCTCCGACTCATCAGGCGACAGACGTTTTACTCGATTTCATCGTATCCAACATCACCATGTCTCATCCAACGGGTGCTACCTTTCTCCAAGCACTTTGCTGTAATATCATCGAATATCACTCCATGGACAACTTTCAAACCCGATTTTCAATGTATGAAATCCGTACGTTCTTGCACTAGATACTAGGCTGTGGGAAGGAAAAACCCATGTTGCATTGGCGATTCCACACTTTTGTTGAACAGAACAATCTCATGGCCGTCTTTGAATCTGTTCCAGGAGAAATCTTCATGAGCTTGCGATTTGCGACAGTTACCGGAGCAATCGATCATCTGGTTGAGCCGTATAAGGACGCTAAAGATTATAGCGCTTTTCTCGCAATGTCTCCACAACAACGTATGTCGCCTTTTTGGGGGTCTGAATCATACCCCGACGCTTTCCAGGCAGATATAGAGTGGTGAATTCTTTCAAAACATGTCAGCCTTCAGTACATGAGGATGAAAACCGAACAATTAGCCAACAGAAAAAGCTTGATTGTCATAGAAAAGGGTTATATAGGCTTGGGAACCTGTGATGTTTTGGTAGGGGACGATGTTTGTATTGTCGCAGGATGTCCATACCCTACTATCATATGGCCATCAGGCAGCCGTCATCAAGTCGTTGGTGGTGGCTTCATCTTTGGATTGAGGGACTGTGAGTTATTCAGAGATGGGTACTTGACGGACGACAGTCAGGAGACTAGTTGGGCCG
Source organism: Bipolaris sorokiniana ND90Pr (assembly GCF_000338995.1). Lineage (NCBI taxonomy): Eukaryota > Fungi > Ascomycota > Dothideomycetes > Pleosporales > Pleosporaceae > Bipolaris > Bipolaris sorokiniana. Next base: position 51,872 of record NW_006911900.1, on the reverse strand, counting down.
ACTTGTGGAAGAATGTATGCTAGGCTAGACCCATTTAACAACGGTCTTGCTGGCATTGGCATGGTAAAACTCTTTAAAGGCATGAAGATCGTCCTCCGCTCAGACGGGCGAAACCCTTCTTTTTGGGTGCATTGGCTGCGTTTGACGCCTCATACCGAGATTTCCTACATTGTTTGACAAAGAACAGGGCTGGTCGCGAGCATGGAAACTGGACATACTGCCGCGCATGATCATGAATTGTTCCCGAAGAAATAAAACTTCATGCTTTGCCGTGATTTCCAAGGTTTAAGCGAGCGGTTCCAGGAGAGATTTTGTGCTGCCCCTGTTGCGGATATGAATTCCGAGGTCGAATATGCGATGATTGGGAGTAGTATGGTCTCAACGGCTGCACAAGGCCCGTGCACTCAGACTGAGGATCCTCGATCGCCATCGCGTGCGGAGACTATTGCGCGACATATTCAACGTGCCGTTCTGTGTCGGGCGATGGTTCTGTATAATCGCTATGAAAGACTAGGTTCCTCTTTCACAGGAGAAACGAGCATGGCCGTCGGATCTACTTCTCTTTGCTCTGTGGTATAGGCAGTTACAGCTTGCTATCATCGCATCGTGCCAGCATCACGACAACCTGGTCTCTGCTTTCTCGATCGCATCAGCTCTTCAGGCAACACATGCCGACCACTAAGGAAAAAATCCTCATTCGCTTGTATCCCACCGCCTGGCTTCGGATGAGGTCGCAACCGGCGCCGTGGCGTGCACTGAAACCAGGCACTTTGCTACAACAGGTTTTGCAAACACGAACAGGGGCCTGAGGGTCCCTCAGGAACCTCCGAGAGTTGAAATTACTGACATCAACATCGACCTCTAGCAGGGACGATGGCTTGGACCTGAGGTTCGAGGCTGTCAGGACATGCGGGCCGTTGCTCGTTCCGGCAAGTTGAAACCTTATTCGCCTCACATCCCTAACGCGCATAGGCCTTATGGCATCGACCAACAGAGCCTCAACACTGCAATATTCCTGCATCTGGACTTGCTACGTATTCTCCGACAGTTCCTGTCAGGCCAAGACTGCCACCGCTGGAGTTGCACTCTTGGTCTGGTTGCTGGTATCTAGCGCCTCTGATTGGACCTCGTTGCCCAGCGCCTCATTGAGCACATGGGTTTTACCCTAGCACGTTCGTGCCAAGCACCATCACTTGCGGCTAGACGGCAAAGTGGCAGCTGTAGATGTTGGAGAAGAGTGGGGAGACTACCTTTTGGTTGCCCTGTCTGGTCGCCCTGGCGCCTCAAGGCACCATGACTATGCAGAGAATGCGGCCAGGAGACCGAGATCAAACACTTGCAAGTTTACACCGACTCCACGTAATGTTTTTGCTCCCAGATGGATGTTCCGATTCGGCCTTATTCCTTAGCAACAACCCAAAGTACATATAACGTGAAAGGCCTGGCGCCTCATAGGTTTTGTCATCTCTCTCATCAAAACCGTCTTCAAGTCCCTTACCTTCTTTTCAACAGTGCCGAGCACTCATATTTTAATCATTGTTGAGCTGTGCTCTTCATTCTTTCATTTTACCATTGTAATACACAGACACTCGGTGACCCGCATCCAGTCCTTTCAGGAAAACAAAAAGAAACCGACCATTCATAATGAAGACTATTTACCCACTACTCACTCTCCTTTCGGCTGCGGCCGTAGCCGCCGGTCCTCTCCCAAGGAACGTACAGCCACTTCCGAACGCAAACCTCAAGCCTACCCGCGTCGTCGCGCGCACGCAAATGCCTGCCGAGGCTGCACCAGCACCAGCACCAGCAGCAGAAGTTGATCCTGCCAAAGCTGCCGCGGATGCTATGGAAGCGATGCATGCAGCTGAAGCGGAGGCCAAAGAAAAAGCTCATCAAGAGGCTGCTAAGCAGATGGAGGCCATGCATCAGGCAGAGGCAGAGGCAAAGGAGAAGGCCCACCAAGAGGCCGCTAAGCAGATGGAGGCTATGCACCAAGCAGAAGCCGAAGCAAAAGAAAAGGCACACCAGGAATCCGCAGCAGCTATGGAAGCCATGCACATTGCATCTGAGAAAGCAAAGGACGCTGCCCACAAGGCGTCGGCTGATGCCATGGAAGCTATGCACGTCTCGCGAGAAATGGCCAGCATCTCCATGGCCATGAAGACAGAGGCTCCAGCTGCTACTCCTCCTCCACCACCACCTGCTGCCATGCCTCACGAGCCTCCTGCCCCGGCCCCTACACATGTTATTCCCCCTCCCGCCGCCGAGATGCCACCACCACCACCACCTGCTCACACAATGGCACCCCCTCCACCTCCCGCTGCAGAGATGCCACCTCCACCTCCTGCCCACACAATGGCACCCCCTCCACCTCCTGCCGCGGAAATGCCTCCTCCTCCCCCAGCTCACGAGATGCCAGCTCCATCTGCCCCAGCTGCTGCAGAGATGCCGCCACCGCCTCCTGCTCATGTGATGCCACCACCTCCCCCTGCTCATACAATGGCGCCTCCTCCTCCTGCTGCGGAGATGCCACCTCCCGCACCCGCTCATGAGATGCCTCCTGCTGCTGAGATGACTCCTCCTGCCAAGATGTCTTCTGCTCCCGCTGAAATGCCTTCTGCTCCCGCTGAAATGCCATCTCCACCTCCCGCTGCTGAGATGCCCCCAGCCGCTGGTGGCATGAACGGCAGTGAAGCTGCACCGCCTACATCATCTGCTCCCCCTGCGGCTGAGGTCACCGAAAGCTTCTCTCTGATTATGGATCAGGCTGCTAAGGCTACTGGTGCTGCCAACATGACTGCTTCCCCGGCCATGAGCACCCCTGCGGCGCCTGCTGAAACCGGTGCTGCTGAGGAAGAGAAGAAGAAGGCTGAAGAGGAGCAGAAGAAGGCAGCTGAAGAGGAGAAGAAGAAGAAGGCCGAGGAAGAAAAGAAGGCCAAGGAAGAGGCTGACAAGGCTGCTCAGGAAGAGGAGAAGAAGGCTGCAGAGGAACAGAAGAAGCAGGAGGAAGCTGACAAGCAGGCTGCCGAGGAGGAAAAGAAGAAGCAAGAGGAGGCTGCTCAAGCCGAGAAGCCCGCTGAGGACGCTGCGCAAGACAACAAGGGCGAAGCCGAAGCCTCAGCCCCTGCCGAAGCACCTGCTGAGGTACCTGCTGAAGCGCCTGCCGAAGCGCCCGCCGCACAGGAACAGCAACAAGAAGCAGCCGGCGAAGCAACCATCAAGCTACCAGCTGGCTTCCTCACTTCCTCACGTCTGCGCCGCGCCAATCTCGCCAACGTACCCGTTAAGCGCGGCATGAAGGCTGTCGCTTTCTAAACGCCCGGTCCCCATTTTTTCTTTTTTGTGTACTTAGTATATGGGATAAAGTGAGAGGCGGGTTGATGAAGAAGACAATTAGATGTGTGTGTATGTGTGATTATAAGCACAGGACTGTTTAGCGTTGTCCGTGATGCTGGTTAGACGAGAAAGCGCGTTTAGAGAATTATTAGTGTAGCGTAGTTACTTGACCGAGTGCAATCATCCTGACTCGTGTTTCCTTTTTTTCCGAATAACAAACTTTATTCTCATTATGATCTGTTCCTTGAGACTTTGCTTGTGCTGATGGATTTGTATCTGCTGATTGGAATGAGGGTTTCGCGATCTTACTTTGGCTTGGAAGCAGGAGATGGCAGTTGATAGAAGCAGAGGTGGCCCTGGAAGTGTCTAACTGAGGTATATAAGTATAGTGTACATGCGTAGCGCTCTTGTGATTAACTAGTTTACAACTGTCTTAGTATCTGTAGGTACGTTGGATACGAAAACAGATAAAATAGCAGCGTAAGCTGCTGCCACAGCCATCATCTCGAAGCTGGTCACTTTGAGGAAAAGCGATACGAGGAATGACAGCCCAAGTATCCACGCCGCGATAATCGCCAACTGAATGTTTTTAGATGACTCGTGCGACAGAACAACCAAAGGAGCGATGAGAAACACGGCTGTAAATGCTGCGGTGAGTAGACGCCCAGTAATCTCGGCTATGAGAAGAGTGTCTGGGTACAACCATGGTTGGTAATGGTCGTAGTGGTGCTTCATCCGAACTTTGACCGGGTCTTCAATGTCCTGGGATTTCCTCAACAGCTTCCGTAATCTGAAGCGGCGTAGGGACTTGTGGAGCCAGCGCTGGAACGGATCGGTGCGCGCTCGCGTTCCGAGATCTACTCGTACTAGCCTTGTCTTGTACATCTCGCATGGTTTGATGGGTTTACGTAGGCTGAGGTCGCTATGTATGCTGGAGAGTAGCTCGTCGTCGATCAGGGAGTTTGTTTCCATCATCATGATTTTGTTGAAGGCATCTAGGGCTTCGTCTTTTTTTGATGCAGGTTTTGTGTCAGTGTGGGTAGTCGAGGTTAAGTTTAGAGACTGCGTACCATATTCTTTCAACAGATTGCGAAGCTTTTCAATAAATTTTTGAGTGATTACTTCATCGGTCTTTGGGAAGTTGAGTTCTCCTGTGCTTTTCTTGAGACCAAGCCGATTGGACGAGGAGATAGGCAAGCCGAGGCTGAGGCCGGCTTTGTACAAAATGTGGTCCATTTGGGCAATCTCATCTTCTAGGAAACGTAAATTTAGTAAATGCGTAGTTTTAAATCGACGGAAGCTGTGCAATGTGATATTTTTGTTAGCCGTGCTGGCTATCCATGCATCTTGAAAGTTGATGTGCGTGCTGATTTTTAGACTTTGGCGCGCGTTGTCTATAGGCAATTCGTCCATGTTGAAGTAGTAAAGGTGGGTGCGAAAAGGCAGAAGTTATAGGAAGGAAAATCATCTATATATTTAAAAACCCCAGGAAGTAGGTCCTTGATCCTTCATGCATGCTAATCCCAAGCCTAATCACTTCTTTGGTCATGATTCGCGATAGAAGCGCCTTGAGTAACCAACGACTAGGGTAATGTGTGGCGCAGCTATGCGGCGCATGATCCTGTGTTGAGAAGGCTGAGATAATGTAATAGGCTGAAATAGGTCGATCAGGCAGAATCAATGCGACAAGGCTGAAGCGACATTGCCTTGCTGCACACACTCATTTTCACTGAAACAACATGTCTTTTTAACATAGTACCACCTTCCTTTCAGCCCAAGTCATAACAAGTACTTTCAAGAATGGCATCTGGCAGTACGCCCGCCAGCTGTGCAGATTACCACGTCGCTTTGATATGCCCTACCGCCAACCTCGAATTCTTTCCTGCGACGCTGATGCTTGATGAGGAGCACCCAACACCGCCTTAAGATACTCATTACGATGAAAATAATTACGTATGCGGTACTATCAATGAACACGCAGTCGTTGTTGCGACTTGTCCACAGGGAGGGACAGGTAATGTCAACGCTGGCCGCTTAACTGGGCCTATATTTAAGACATTTCCCAACATTCGCATGGCGGTGCTTGTGGGCATTGGAGGCGGTATCCCCCGCGAAGAGATCCCCGACGAAGCTCTGGATGATATTCACCTTGGAGACGTGGTCATGGGATGGCCTGGTGACGACGGACCCGCGTGTGTGTACCACGAAAGGGGTAGAGCCAAGGTTGATGGGAGATTTGACATGGCGAGGACAATGCGAAACCCAGATTGGAGACTTACCCAGGCACTCAGTGTCCTTGCTAGCGATCATGAAATAGGAAAGACTACTTTCGAGGTCTAACTTCGCAGGCTGCAGCGCACGAAGCGAGCGAAGAGATTTGCCCATCCAGGCCTCGAGCATGACAAGCTCTTCAAGGCTCGATATCATCATGTCGGCAGCTATGAATCTAGATGCAAAGATTGCGATGCAAGAAAACTGGTCCAACGCCCCCAAAGAACTGAGGAGGGCCTGCAAAAGCTAGTCTTTCATCAAGGGAGGATTGCTACCGGTAATGCAGTTATTCAGAACGCCGAGCTGCATGGCAAGATTAGAGCGCGATGCGATGGAGCACTTTGTGTGGAAATGGAAGCGGCAGGTGTTGATGCGAGTAGAAGATGCCTTGTTGTCCGTGGCATCTCCTATTACGCAGATTCTCACAAAAATGATTTGTGGAGAGCGCATGCAGCTGGTAATGCGGCTGCGTTCACTAGGGAGCTGTTTTGCAGAATTCAGCCGGCCACAGTCAAAGACATGGAAGTGAAGCCTGAAGGTCAGTAGCAGGCCTTTTTAGGGCAATGGACCACGTAGGGATATGGAAATACAACTTTGAATTATCGATAAGACGTATGTGCACCATGCTAACACATTACGGCACCATGGTTTGTTCCACTACCTAGACCACAGTCCTTCGTCGGTCGCGGGAAACAGCTTGCTCTACTAAAATACCCACACAGCTTCAGAAGGCTGCTGTCGATATGCTATATACGGCCTAGGTGGTTGCGGAAAAACAGCTCTCGCTCTTGAGACAGCCTATCGAACACGAGAGCAGCAGCCTCAGCGTGCTGTGTTCTGGGTACCTGCAATCGACCAAGCGGATTTTGAACAGGCATACCGAGAGATATGACTACTACTTCGCATACCTGGCATCACAGATGCTAAGGCCGATGTCAGAAAACCTGTCAAGGCAAGACTGAGCGACGAAAATTTTGGACAGTGGCTGATGGTTGTTGACGACGCGGACGACGACAGTATTCTCTTCAACCCACTTATAGGGGGAGCGACGAGGATCAGCTGATCGACTATCTTCCATACAGCCAAAAGGGCTCTCTCATTTTTACCACCCGATTTGTAAAGGCTGCACACAACTTGGCTGCAAATAACGTCATGGAGCTAGGTATGCTCGACAATGGAGATGGAAAAGAGGTCTTGAGAACTCGCTTGTTCGAAAAGTACCAACATCTGGTCGAGGATGAGGTAATGACAGACGAATTTCTCAATATGCTTACTTGCCTCGCCCTCGCAATCGTTCAGGCGGCAGCATTCATCAACCAGAACGACATCCAGCTCTCCGACTATATACAGCTATATCGAGCAAGCAAACAACAGGCGACTCAGCTTCTCAGTGAACATTTCCAAGACCAAGGAAGGTATCGAGAAATGAAAAATCCCATCGCAACAACTTGGTACGTCTCATTCGACCAAATCACATCACGCGACAAACTAGCGGCTGACTACCTGTCATTCATGGGATGCATAGCAAATAACGATATACCCGACTCAATTCTGCCGGGCGAAGGGCCACAGCTAGAACAAACGAAGGCGATTGGAACTTTAAAAGCATACGCTTTTGTTACTGAGCCAATGTTTGCGGGGGACAAGTATGAATTTCAGCAAGCGCAGACACAAAGGCCAAAGATATCATTCAACGTCCACCCATTGGTGCACTTGGCAATGCGGGGCTGGCTGAAATCACAAAGTCAGTGGCTCAAGTGGGTAGAGAAAGAGATTGTGCCGTTTGGAGATCACAGAACAAGAGAAATGTGGACGCCATACCTGCCTCATGCCAAATATGTCATGGGTGTGCCTGAAATCTTCGAGCAAGATGCAGGGTTGGATCTGCTTGAGCGGATAGGACAATGCGAAATGATGCTGGGACGCTACAGGGTTGCGGAGGAGATACACCGTCAGCTGCTGTGCAGAACAGTCAATGTGTTTAGTGAAGAGCATCCATACATTACAGGTTACAAGAACTGCCTGGGAGTAGCACTATTCAAGCAAAATTGATACGGAGAAGCAGAAGCGATATTTAGAGAGGTAACAGTGCTACGTGAAAAGACTTTCGGCCAAGATGATGGATGGACAAGAAATGTCAAAAATAACCTAGCAACTGTACTAAGACTCCAGGACTATTTCGAAGTCGCGGAGAAGATATATCGACTGATGATAACACTGAGTGAAAAAGACTTTGGAAAGGAGCATGTAGTCACTATACTCAGTTTGGGCAACCTAGGTTTAATGTTTGCTGATCTAGACAAGAATGAAGAGGCGGAGCAAATGTTCCAAGAAATACTAGCGATAACAAAGAAAGTTTTTGGAGAGGAGCACCCCCATACACTACAGATACTATGTACAACTTAGCAAGGGTGCTACGAAGATTAGGCAGGTGCGAAGAGGCGGAACAGATACTCTAAAAAACCATTATTATTAGAAAAGAAAATCATGGGCAAGGAGCACCCGCACATTGTAAGCGCTATGGTCAGCTTAGCAACAGTGCTACGGCAATTAGGCAGGTATGAAGAGGCGGCACGTATGCTTGGAGATACTTTAGCGCTAGGAAAGAAGGTCTTAGGCAAAGAGCACATAAACAATTAGGTTGTTATGATCGATTTAGCAGGCGTGCTAGGAAATATGTGTAAATACGACGAGGCGGAACAAATGTACCTAGAAACGCTAGGGCTAGCGGTAAGGATACTGGGCAAAGAGCACTCAACAACGCAGAATTGCCTGGAAAGTTTTGTTGCAATGCTACAAAAGCTAGGTAGATTCGAAGATGCCGCATCTGTAATGGAGAAGGTAGCTTAGCTATTTTTTCATGAATGCAAAATGCGATATCAAGACAACTCCTACACACTTACAATATCAATGACCTAACTAGTTGGGATGTTGTCCGCGTCTGCTGCTTGGGGACGACTGTTGCCAGCGCTGTACTGGCGCTTGGTCGGAATGTTGTCCACATCCGCGGCTTGGGGACGACTGTTGCCAGCGCTGTACTGGCGCTTGGTCGGAATGTTGTCCACATCCGCGGCTTGGGGGCGACTGTTGCCAGCGCTGTACTGACGTTTGATCAGGATGTTGGAATCCACAGCTTCAGTTCTACCAGTCAATGGCTGCGTGGGCACGGCCACAGACAAAGCCAATAGACTCGTGAAAGTAAACAGGGTAGAGAAATGCATTATGAGTTACACTTAAGTTTTGATTGTACAAAATGGTGTGTAGAGAGGTTTTTCGTTACGGGGCGTCTTTATAGATATATTTTCTTGCAATGTAAATCCTGCTTCTTTTCGTGTGATTGCATCGAGAGCGTATAGGTGAACTGCCGAGAACTCAACTCGATCTACATTGAAATCCACACCGCAGTTTCATCGCCGCTATTATCATCGTCAAACTTCCTACCGTGTATCTCTCCATTACGAATATCCCTGCGTGCCAGAACCAACTAATCAGCTTGCAAGTTTGGGGCAGAAGCCTGTGATTCAAATAAGCTAACTGGTCGGTTCTAGGACCTAGGGATTTCCGTCGCGAACGGATACACGTTAGCATAGACATGCTGCTATTATCACTATTCATGGTGTCATGAGGGGTTGCCATCGACCCTGTAATAAAAGACGTCAATATTCTATCACTATCTCGTATATATGCTAATCTTTCCCAAAGAAGCTGCACAGGTGATAAGCATAAGCTTACGCTACTAGCGTAGTATCCTCGGCACTACTAAAAAGCCGCTGCAATCAGAAACACTTTGTAATCGCGTTTACGCATGATACAGTATCAACTGAATCTTATAGCTCAATTAAGAAACTACCAGCTACAGAGCTTAAGTTACTTGTTACAGAACAATGCTTCAAAAGCTATCAACATTAGATCTACGCAGTAATGTAAGTAACGAGATTTCTTCCATAGTGACTGATCTTTCGTGATACCAGGACTTCTGCTGAATCGGCCCTACTAGTAATCTCCTGCCGATTAGAGTGCTAAGTACATCAAATATGTGCTACTGAACCCCGGTATAGATTGTAGATCGGTCGACCAAGACGCTCCCCTTGTTCGTAGAGCATACGCGTCACGTCAGCCTATACGAGGTATCCGCATTTCAAGCCGTGTCTATCCCTAACTAAGCTGTAGTATACTATTGGCATCATCATACCAAGTCTCATGACGAGAAGGCTTAGTTATCGTTGCCCTTACGATTGGGTCCGATGCTGCTCAATCTTAACTTCTTATTTTTCTACAAACGATATCTTACATTCCACAGTCTTTGTTAAACAAGAGATTATACGCGACTTGCCGCCAAACATACTTGATTGATTAATACTATGTCAACTGTTTCTGATGATTTGCCAGATATCGCAGAGCAAGGCGAGAAATTCGCTCTCTTACACCAAGAAGAAGTATCAAGGAAGCCATCACGCTTTAAAACGCAATCATGGCTAATAGCCGTATGCGCTATTATTATTACGAATCTACTTTCAATTGTTCTTACTGCAAGATTTACAAAATCCCAGAGCTACTTATCATACTCCTTAGACTTGCCTAGAAGTACGTGTTTTCATGTCCTCGAAATATACTAAGACTAACTCTTTGAAGTGGAAGGAATTTATCCTGAACTTGACAGATCCCACATCCTAACTCAATTCAGCGAGCATCGGGTTAATGGGACAAGTAGATGGTCAGCTCCGCCAAGTCCCTCAGTGGACAGAGCTTGGCTAGAACTAGGAGTTCGCGATATTGGATTTCTTGTTCCAAAAGCAGTCGGTATCAGTCATGGTCTTGACCCCAGAGAGCAAAAATACTACCCAAAAGGAACATATCGCAGCGATTCTGAACTAGAAGGATTTATCGTGTTTGTTCAAGCCTTCCACGACCTACATTGTTTAGTAAGTACAGTTCTACCTTTACGCTATCAAAGCATTGCTAAGGTGCGACAGGATGAGCTCCGAAAAGCCCTCTACTTCAACAAACCCTACTACCGCCAGTACGAGGATGATAATCTCGTGCCGGAGTGGTTCCGTGTAAGCCATATTAGTACGTTGTTCTGAGTGCAACAATCTATGATTTTATAATAGAACAGTACTAACTTGTCCTATTAGATCATTGTCTGGACAATATTCGCGAGACCTTGATGTGTGCAGCTGATATAGGGGTGATACCAACCGTATGGACTGGGTCGCATAACAGCTCTATTAGATTTTCTAATAAGCATCAATGCAATAGTTACGATTCATTGCTCGAGTGGAAAGCGAAGTGGGATGCAGACCATCCCGCTTTCGTAAAGGAGTTACAGGAGAAGCTTCAAGCGCCTCCAGATGCAGTTTTTCATGATCCTAGCGAATGGGTGGCCTAAGTTATAGCATGAAGGCATTTCAACAACCTACCTTTCATGAACGTGCAACGTGAAATGAACACGACTTACGCGCACACTTACAAAATCAACAAAGACTTGTTTTTGAAGAAAAACATGCAATTTCGCTAAAATGCTACGTAATGCAATCTAGGATAGCGACCGTCACCCCCCGACTAAACGCCTCTAAACCCAAACCAAGAAGAACCGAATCGCTCAACGCCGTACAATAAAGATAAAAAAAAGATGGCATACTAACCGTGTGATGAGGTAAAATGAAATCGTAAACATCATTCATGAAGAGAGGCACCAAAGTACCATCTGATATAGCAAAAAGGGGGGTGGCATAAAATAAAAAGGAAAGACAAGAGCAGAGAATCGAAGATGCATGTATATTAAACCAAAAGCTATTTAGGCAAAGGAAAGAAAAAAAGAAAGGAGAAGAAGATGTCGTGAGACTAATAATTTGGGTGATATCAAATAAAAAGAAGAACATGGGGCAGAAAAGGTATCAAAGAACAATGACCAAGAAAAAAAAGAAGCGAATGGAGGATGAAACTTCAGAGTAATACAGTGTGATCATTTGGTCCTTTGAATTGGGGGTAAAAAGAAGGAGAAGAGGAGTTGGATAAAGGCAGGAAGAGGAGGGGGTAAAAACGATCCTAACAGCAATTTTCAAACTTTTGGTCCTCGCGAACCGACCCGTGTCTTCTCGTGTTCGCGCATGTAAAAATCAATAGACTGGTCAAAGGAAATGGAGTGAGAAAGGTAATCTGACAAATCATTTGACGCTTTCCTACCACCATCATTGTCATCGTTGTCGGAGTCCTCGGTTGCAGAGAGATAATCGTTGACAAGAGGATCGCGGTGTAATTTTCCAGCCCGTGTGCGGGATTGTGTTGTGTCTTTTGCTGAGCCAGTGTTGGATGTCATCTTCTTCGTCTTTGTCTCTGTTTTCGCCTTTGCACCCTTGTTTGTACATGTAACATCGCTGGATACAACCTCCATGGAATCGACTGGCTTGGAGATACTTTGATGGGAATCTAATGCGCCGATGCTGGGAGGACGGATCGTAGTATCCGACGTCTTTTCCCCCAAAGCCTTGTTCTCAACATCAGCGACGCGAACTATGTTCTTCGGTCCAACGCTTGGTATCGAATGCCGAGGCACAGATGTTACAACTTGCTTCTCTTCTTTGTGGGGCGATGCTGGGGTGGTGAAAATGGGTATCGCCTGAGGTTTGATCTCCGATTCAGTACCACGGACACTTTCACCGAACAGGGTGCCATCCTTCTCATCCCAGAGCCTCTCATCGATACGTGCTTCCTCGTCTGATGAAAACTGCAAGTCTTTGATACTCCCATCAAGGCTATGCCGTATCCGTTCGCTCTCATACGACACCCGCTCTGGTTCCCCGAACCCCGAATCTTGATGCAAAGGCATGCGGTGTCCTTGTGACCCCGAAAGACCTGTTCGCACTCGTCTTGATAGGGGTTCTGGTCGATCGAATATCGAGAATCCGGTGCTCGTCCGCGATGGAGGTTCCGTACTAGGTGCCGAGGAGTCCATGGCAACATCGTACTCGAGGCCGGCTAGTGTGCTGGAGTCGGGCTTTTGCGGTTGTTGGCTGTCATAATAATAATCTGGAGTTTCAGCGGGTTGAGGGGGTGTATGTGATGGCTGCGGCCATGATTGTGCAAGATGGTGCACACGCTCACTAAAGGAGGCCTCATTGCCGCTACTGTGAGATTGTCCTTTTTCAGACGATCCCTGCAGGCTGTTTCTCATCGACTGTGACTCAATAGGCTGAAGTCCACTTCCCATCGACAAGCCCAGTGGGGTTTCTTCGGAAGTCTTACTGCCTATGAACGAATCCTCCATCTCGCCTGGTGGACTCGCAAATCGGATGTCTTTCGGCTCCTGTGTTACAAACTCATGCACATCAAGGTCACCACAAGCTCGTTGAACAAGCTTGGTGTCGCCATCCACATAGACTTGCTCCCATCGTGTTTCCCTGCTAGCTGGTAGGCTTGCAAGTTCATTTTCGAGCTCTGAGTCATCCAACGACATGACGGATCGATGGCCGGGATAGGGCGAGCGTGAGCAGTCGCTCCGCCTATTTCTGTCGCTGATACTGAGAGGATGCGGGGAACGACCGCGCTGAGAGCGTTCGTTAGGTATGATATAGGAGCCGGAAGATTCGGGGTACTCTGTGCGTGGAACATGAACCTCTTCGAAGAACGACTGTTGTCTCGACTGGCGACGGTGGTTGGAAATATCCTCCAGGTCTACAGCTGTCTTAGGATCGATGTACTCTTTGTCGCTCCTATGCGTGGAGATGCTGTCTCTCACAGTAGCCCTTGGCTTGAAGTCGTCTTCTAGGGTATTTTCGGGGAACCGCTTGAGTAGGTTTGCGGCTGACGGTCTGGACTGGGGTGACTCGCTCAAGCATGCTCGAATGATGTCACGGAAGTAAGGCGGGATGTCAGTATCGCGTCGATCCAGTGTGCGGGTCAACGGTCGCTGCTGGCGCTCAGGTTCATCTTGCTGTTCTGCTAATGCCCAAAGCACCATACCAAGCTGAAACAAATCAGACTTGACACCAATGTATATCGATATACGCTGTCCACTCTCTATGAGCTTGGCAAGTTCCGGTGGCTCCCATCCGACCGGGCAGCCGCGGCGGTTGATATCAATGATTTTAGCGTTGTCATCATTGTCAATGACAATATTCGACAGGGTAAAATCTCCTTGTACGAAGCCAGCTTCATGAATTTCTGAAAGACCCTGAATGATCTGCCGTGCCCATCGCTCCCGGCGCTCCCAGTAAAGATGACTTGTTGTTTTGAAGTCGTAAATCATATCGACCAGTGCACCATGTTCGGCATAGCTAATCAAGAGTCCCTTGATGAGCTCGTTTCGCTGATCGACAATAACGCCTTCGAACTTGATGACAGACTTGGAATTTTGTACGCTGACAAGCGCGTTAATCTCGTAGAGGAATTCTTCGACCGCGTCTGGCCCAGGGATTTCCTTCTTGATTAGTGTCCGGTTGTTAACCGAGACTTTGTACACAAAGCCAGAAATGTGGGAGTCAAAAGCAATCGCGTCTTCACGAAATCGCTTGCAATCCAGATGCACAATCGCCGAAACAGCTGGATACGGAATGATTTCGTTCACGTCCTCTGTGACGTGAACATGGAGGCGGCCATCTGTCGTTTCAAGTTTCAGGTTTGTCACGGTGTCATAGAACTGTATAGCTGGCAGAGAGTCGCGGATGGCCTCATAAATACGCGAACTCTTGTCACGCTGGTAATGGAGAGACTTGAGATCTGCCTCAAGTGAGTCTGGTTCCATGTTTCGGTAGTCGCAGGACACTGTGACCCTTCTCCATCTGTTTGGCTCTTCGGCAAACGTCACAAAGAACTTTTCGCGGTCTGACATGTCCCGGAAGTGCATACTGAGGTTCAATATCCATTTTGCTTCCAGCTCTTCCTGCAACCGAATATCATCAATGACGGACCCTGAGTGATGTGAGCTATGCTCAGAAAAGGTATCCACTGCTTCAACAGGTGGCGGTGGCGGTAGTGATGCGGGAGGTGGAGGTGGAGATTGCGATGGTTGCGGAGGGGGAGGGGGAGGGAGAGGAGGCAGCATCAGTTCCCCAACAGAGGCGCCTGCAGACATGTAGTCTTCGGGCTCCTCGATGCCATAGTCGACCTGACGTGCACCGGGTGGAAGATTCGAATCTGGACCTCCACCTATAGTACGCTCTTCCATGACGGGGTGCGGCTCTTCTTTCACATGGCTTTCACACAAACTCAGGACGTTGGGCGCTGACATGGAAGGGGCAGAAAGGGGAGGCGGCGAAATGTCTCGTTTTGAGGGTGCTGAACTTTGTCGATCGACCGAGGCAGCTCTCCTGTGTTCGCCCGGGACAGGGACCTCGAGCAGTTTATCCCTCTTTTCACTCTGCATTCGCTTGAACGTCAAGGGTCTAGGCAGCCCTGGAATAACCTTCTTACTGCCTCTGCGTCCCAGCAAACCAGCACTCGAATGCGGTCGTGTCGGCTCTTTGTTCTTATCTTCGACGGGCTTCGCGGCTTTGGTCGACGATGGCGGCGGTTCCTGCTCCTCCTTTTTCAGCCAGGCGCCAATCTTTTGGAAGCTCAGGTGATCCCACATGCTCCTGTGCTTGCTGACTTCTGCGCGCGCTCTCTGCCTGCTGCGGCTGCTGCTCGTCTCGCCATTGTCCGCTGATGGCAATGGCATCTTCTTCTCACACTGGCTCTCGCACACGTCCCACGCTGTGCAGCGCCGTGTGGCTGGTGTCTCGGCTCGTTGCCAGCCGTCTGATGGTCGGGTGGTTGCCTTCGCGGTGTGTCGAGGACCAAGTGACTCAGACAGGCGGTGGCAGGCCTTCTATTCGTGCGGCGGGGAAATTGGCAGGTCGGGTCGGATGGATTAAAATTGTGCTATGGGTTTGGCGCCAGCTGCATGCTGTGTCGCGATCATGTGTCACTGTGGCTTCCTGCGTCCACCAACCTAGTTCGTGCTCTGTGCCTTGATGCTGCGATGGCGCATTTGCCCCTCTCTACCGTAGATTTTTTTTCTTTTTCTTTGTTTGTTTCCTTATTTTTTTCCTTCCCTTGGTGCTAATCTCTGCAACTCAATCTTGGCAGTCCCGACGTGCGAATGGCAGACAGGAAAGACCGATAGGTGTTTTATTGCCGCCCAAGCGACATGCCAGGGAGCGGATTGGCGCCTAACCTTAATCAAAGGCAGGCGGATGACGGACGGAATCTCCAGCGACGGGCTCGAGTCAATGGGGCTGTCGAGGGCAGGCGGACAAGCAGTCGTCGATGGTCGGGGGGCTGGGGAGGGACGGGAAAGGGGAGGGCAGGCAGCGATGAATGCGACGTGCGACGATGAGTCTGATGTGAGTTGGGATGAGTGCGCGACAGAAGGCTGGGCTGGTGGCAGCCAATGAATGCGAACTGAGGGCACGACTTTCTCCGTCGAGCCGGCTTAGCAACACCACCACGTTAGCGTATCCCGACCGACTCAGCAAATCAAATACCCCAGGGCCAATCTATTGGCACCTTGCACAAGCCTGCAGTACCGGTACCAATGTAATCAGAGTTGCACCAAGGCAGGGGAGAGGCTGAAGGGGGCGGCGAGGGAGCGAACGGGGGGGCGAGGAAAAAAAGTGAGGGCGGATTTCAGCAGCAAAAGTGCGCAGCAGCATAGCACCGTTTTGGGGGTTGCTGTCATTGTCGTTAGACAGCTGGCGGTCAAGCGCTTGTTCCGGCCATTGGGCCACAGCAAAAAAAAAGAGGGCCCTTTTCAGCCTGCAGCATGCGCAGCACGCAGGCAGACAGGCAGCCAGCAAAAGTCCGAATTCGGGTACATTTTGGTCAAATCAAGCGCTGGTGAGGCAAAGAAAAGCCGCCTGGTACCGCCGGCTCAGTGCCTGATTGGCCTATGGCGTGCGTGTGGCAGCCAACTACACCAACCTGCGGTGAGAGGGACACACTGTTTGGCTTTTTGGCATCAACGTCACTCACGCCCTGACTCTCCGGCACCTCCCTCTGGATGCATATGACAAGCCTGCTGCTGCTACGAGAATCTGCGTTGAAGAACTTTCACGGACTACTACCCCTCTGGCGCCATCCCGCCCCCTCATTAATCCTTCACATTGGCATAGCAGCAAAAAACCCCTCTTTCGGGCCTGCATACATTAGCCCAAGCAGAGACGAGGGCCAGACTACTGCACCTCGAGGTCTTCGCGGAATCGTCCCTCGATGCTGACTGGAAACTCTGCATGCAACTGCCCTTGCTCCTCACCCAACAGGACGCAGAGCCAACCCTTTTCGATGCGTCCCGAGTCAACCGGACGTGGAAAGACGGGACAACTCGCCAAAGGTGCCTAGATAGCTCCGTTCTTGTGAGCAAACTTCTCAACGGCAGTTTCAGGATGCTTGCGCGAAAGCAGGTACAGGGATGTGTTCATCTCACTTTCGTTTTTTTCCTTCTAGTAAGTATTACATAGTACAGCCTACACCGGTGTCTCCTGCTGCATTGGTTCCTTAGTAGCCTTATCAGTGGTTAATATACCTATATATATATATACATATACACACGCACAGTTTATGTACGTGTATTCACATGCAATAAATATGCCACGCTGCGCCCCAACAAAAAATTGTGCAATTCTCTCTTCATAGCTCACCTTTGAACAAAATGACGACAACCTCGTTCATAGTACATTACCACTACAAGCACAAATCTCCGGCACCTATGACAGCATCCTTCTCCCTCGTATCGACCAGACACCAAAGATCGAGAGATTGCCAACCTTGATTCGTGCCCTCTAGTTCGCAGAGTATGCGTTGTCTCTTCCCGTCACTCTCCCTCGTGCAATCTGCCCGTCTGCCAGCTTACCTGCCGTGTGTCCGCATCATCCCTCCTGACACGTCAATATGGTTCATGCCCACGCAACGCATGACACTTGCAGCATGCAGGGCCACGCCACGCCACGCCACGCCACGGCATGCCACGCAGTCTCATAACAAGAGACAAAAGGGAGCCGTGCGAACCAACGCACAAATCCAAAACAGATAGATATCCGATGCGGCTTGTGCGATGATGGAGAGTATAAGAATAAATCAAACCAATGATAGGTCTATAGAGGAACAACGTGTAGTCGCATGTGGGATAAGATGCTACGAGTAGTCACTGTGCGGCGGTTGGCGCGCAAAATCGTGTAAAATTATTTGTTGCAAAATCCAAACCGCATCGCCTTCGTACCACCAAGACTAGATTTGCGAAGTTGACAAACAGCGATGTTGCCTGTCACAGCATTGTGCGAAAAAAAAGGTACGCCTTGTACATTTGTAGAAACGTACCGGGTAACGGGCCGACCCGCCTTCTCTTCGTCTTCTTCATCTTCTCTCGCCCGTGTTTCTAGCAAAATTTAGAGCAAAACGTCATCCATTCTCTTTTGCATAAAAGGTAAAACAAAACAACAATTGAAGCCCACTTTGCATTGATGTAGAGAAGAGAATTTCATTCATCGCTTCATTACCCAAGATGCAGTCGAATTCATAGCCGGCCCGTATTCTTCATGGTCCAATGCTTTGTCAAACAGCATCATTAAAAACGCCTAGAATGCGCTTGCGTTGCTGCAATCCCATATCTCACCTAGTCACTGTACATATCTTACATCTACGAGTCTAGCTTAGTCGTCGTCATCGCCAGACTCTTCCTCCTCCTCCTCTTTCCGCTTTTGCTCACGCTTCTTGCGGTCGCCCTTCTTGGACTTTAGTTCCTTCTCCCACATCTTGTTGGCGGCTTCCTTGTCAAGATCGGGGAACACAATGTCAAATACTTCCCGGTACCATGACACGGGGCGGCCCTCAATGCCTTCTTTAATGTTCTGTTCGCAAGTTAGCCAATCATGCTCTCCTAATGCAGATAAGATAAGATACATACCTCCGGTAGCTCGAGCCAATCACTCATATTATCGTGTGGGAAAATCACTGTTTTTGCACCTGCCCTTCGTGCTGCGACAGTCTTTTCGCGTAATCCACCTATTCTCAATACTTTTCCGGTAAGAGTAAGCTCGCCAGTCATGGCAACGTCGTCTCTAATCTTTTTGTTGAGTGCTAAGCTGAGCAAGCTGGTAGCCATCGTGATACCGGCGCTTGGCCCATCTTTGGGAGTACCGCCTTCGGGGCAGTGCAGGTGTATCCTAGCATGTTCGAAGAATTTGTTCTTTGAGAAATCGCGGGCCATGATGCTCTTTGCGAACGAGTAAGCAACCCCAGTCGACTCCTTCATAACATCTCGGAGTGAACCACTGCGCTCGAGACCAGGTGATGACGAAGCGGACAGCGCATTTTGCAGGATAGATTCAATGTAGAGTGCAGAGCCGCCCATGGAGGTCCATGCTAGACCCATGGCTACACCAGGTGGCGTAAAGTCGTATAGGCGGTCAGAAGTAAAAATTGGTGGGCCCACGTAATCTTTGAGATTGTCCTTATTGATTGAGACGTGCACTGAATCTGGTACCTTGAGAGCTACGCGGGGCTTTTCGGTAGTCTGCTCCTCGATGTTCTTTGGGGTCTCCTTGGGGTCGTTCTCGTTCTTGTTTGATTCCTGTTGCGCAGCCTTGCCCTCTTCAGTCAAAGCTGCGGTCTCTGGAAGGGCCTCCTCGCCCACATCAGTGACAATCTTCAAAGCAGACTTTCGGTAGACCTTTTCGATATGCTTCTTGAGATTTCGCACACCCGACTCACGACAGTACTTGTTGATGAGCTCGACAATTGCATCTTTCTCAAGCACAACGTCGGCATCCTTCAAACCGCTCATTTCCTTGGCCGCAGGAGATAAGTACTTCTCAGCGATTGCAATCTTCTCGTCGGAAACATATCCCGAAAGCCGTATTACCTCCATACGGTCAAGAAGTGGTTGCGGGATGGTCTCGTCCATATTGGCTGTGCACACGAAAAGGACTTTGGATAGATCGACAGGCACGTCCAGGTAATGGTCTAGGAAGCTGTTGTTTTGCTCTGGGTCAAGTAGCTCAAGAAGGGCAGATGCTGGGTCACCATGGTTGCTGTTCCGACCAATCTTGTCGACTTCATCAATCAAGACGAGTGGGTTCTCAGTTTGACATTTCTTGAGAGCTTGAATGATACGTCCAGGCAGTGCACCAACATATGTTCTGCGGTGACCTTTGATTTCTGCCACATCGTACATACCACCGACACTGAAGCGGTAGTACTGGCGGTTTAAGGCGCGAGCAATTGACTTTCCAATAGATGTTTTGCCCACACCTGGCGGTCCAACCAAGCAAAGGATTTTGCCTTCAACAGTGCCGCGCAGTTTACCGACAGCGATGAACTCCAGGATGCGGTCCTTTACATCTTTTAAGCCATGGTGGTCTTCATCTAGAACTTCGCGCGCATGTTGAATACCAAAGTTTTCGGCGCTACGTAAACCCCAAGGAAGCTGTGTGAGCCAGTCAAGGTAGTTGCGGGTTACATTGAACTCTGATCCGTTGGGCTCGAGGCCTTGCAACTTGCTCATCTCCTCCTCGAAGACCTTGCGCACGGCTTCTGGCATAGCCAGCTTATTGGCCTTTTCGTTGAACTTCTCAATCAGCTTGTCTTTGCCGTCGGACTCAATGCCGAGCTCACGTTTGATGCCTTTCATTTGCTCCATCAGCATGTATTCGCGATGCTTCTTCGTAACTCTGGCGTTGACATCGTCTGCGACCTTCTTTTGCAGTTCCGCGCTGATGAGTTCCTTCTTCAGAAGCTCTAGTGCTTTGCTCAGCCGCTTTTCAATATCCATCTCCTCGAGCGCGTCTTGCAGCTCGTGCGACTCGGCTTGAGCTACAGCAGCTGCAAAATCGGCCAGCTTGACGGGATCCTCGCCAACATTCATGGTAGTATGTACAGAGAAGGTCGAGACATGGTCTCGGAACAGTGGGTTCAAGAGTGCGACACCCTTGAAAGTGTTGACAATCTCGTTGACCAGCACTTGGATTGTCTTGTTTGACTTTAGGTCGAAGGGCTCTTCAACCATGTTGTCCACGTCGGCGATGCTGACCTTGCGGCCTTTGAGAATGGTGGGGACCAGGGCGCCTTGGGCCGTCTTAGTCTCTTCGGTGGACTCTTCGAAGCTGGCAACGACGTCGCCCTTGGATTGAGTCGCAGCTGCATCGGTCTCTGATGTTTCAGAACTTTCGTCCAAAGTACTCTCAGCTACTGATGGCTCCTCCTTGGCTTGTGCTGGCGGCTTCAGACCCGTCATCTTTATGCGGCGGTGCGGGTAGAGAACGCAAGTCATGGCGAAGTTGTCATCGGCGCCCACGGGGAATGCGCTTGTAACCTGACAGAATGTGCCCACATCGTAGACCTCGTTGGGGTCGTCGATAACGTCCTTGTCAGCGCCCTCATCCTTGAACATGAAGGCTCCAATGTACGGTTGCCCCCGCTTGACCATGTCGGCGATTGCCTGGCCGACCTCTCTGTCTCTGATTGTGATAGCCTTGTAGAAGCCAGGGAACAACGGGCGCTTAACGAGTGGTATCGCCATGACTTGTGGGTAGACGTCTGGTATCGTGGGCTTAACGAGGGCGCGTTCGGAGCCCTTTCGCTTCTTGCCGCCGCCATCACCACCGTCACTGCCTCCGGTGCCTCCACCTGCTGCGCTGCCTCGCCCGGAACCGGTGCGCGGGGGTATTGGTTCGGGCGTGTCACTCTTGCCCTCGACCTCTCGGCTTCTCTGCTGCTCTTTGAGCTTCTTTAGCTCATCCGTCTCTTCGGCTGCGCCCTCGTCCAGTGGTTCAGGTGGTGTCTTGGGGTCTTTTTCCTTTTGCTTGCTCAGCGACGTGGAGAAGTTGCGGTATGCGAAGAGGGCGGCGGGTGGCGAGGGGCATCGGTGGAGTGGCCGCGCAACCAGCGATGCTGTGCATTGGGCGGGAAGATATCGTGATGATGATCTGGTGGTGAATTTTGTACAATTCGAGCGCGATGCCTGGCGGAGGGCTGCCCGCCACGGCAGGTTCTGGCTCTGGAACATGATATGCTTATGTTATGAGTGCAGCCAGGCGGCAGAAAGTCTTATGTGTGTATACAAGGAATGAGAGTAGTGTGCGCGGAAACACGCAGCACACGTGTTCTCGCCACGTGAATTGATGCAAGGAGAAGAATACTTAAACGATGTGCAAATATAAAAGGCGATGTGGTAGTGGCGGCATATGTATGGTCTACGCATCAATTGATCAGCAACGTCGGAATCTCGACATCATCACCGCACGTCCAAGCTCCTCCGATAGCCGCGATGGCAAAACCTCGGCACCACGCAACACTTGGATTCCATCAGCTCACACCTGCTCTACTACCCATCTTTCTATTTATGTACATTCCTTATACCACATACAACTATATAGACATCAACACACCTCTCCGCACATCTCACCCTATCCAGCGCCTCTGTGCACTATACTCTGTTATCCTCGATCGCCATGTCCGTACCTTCGCCGCGATGACAAAGTCCATTTCCAATGCTGTAGAACATTCTCGAATGCCGCCCGCTTCTGCAAAGAACAGCTGTGCAAACTTCCCCAGTCGCTCAAACCCACATACTACATACACTACATTCAATCGATCCCACACGCACAAGTTCTTGGGACTTTGAATTCTATCCTCAAATATATTATGAAATCTATGCTCCTCTACATATCTGTCTGTCTTCTACCCAATGGCAATGCCCTCCGTCTCACCCACCAAACTCAGAAATGACACCGGAGCTAAATTCGCAACCATTCGTCCTATTCAACAATTTGATCATACGACTTACCTCTCCAAAGGTGCTGAAGCCGTCCTAGGTGGTTTTCATAGTGCCTAGAGATCTAGCTCACGACTCAAGCTTTCAGACTGATGCCATTTCCCACCACTAGACAAAAGCTGCTTATTCCTTTCCTCCTTCCTTCTTGCATCGCTCTCTACCCACGGTTCCAATCTCTTGAGTTCAGGCTTACTTAGTAGTTTCCGAGCCGCGCATTGCGCTATCTTCAGCGTCAGGTGACGGCGCGGATGGTCGCAACCTTCTGTTCAGCCGTCTTCTGCAGGGGCTTGCGCCGAGGAACCCGTACTTCCCGATTGTTAATCTTGTTCCAGATATCTGACGCGATTGGTTCCTCAGCAGCATACTCAACATCTGCTGGGTTCACTGCGTTAACATTTCGCATCGTGCCTGCTCCAAGCGCACGGTACATCCGCTGATCTTAGGAATGCTCGACAGTGTTATGTCTTCCATGATTATTCTCATCAGCCACCTCGGCTGTGATGAACACTCGCTCCGACGGCGCGAGTAGGTCTTCTCCAACCTGGTGTTCAATATCTACGCGAGGTGCTACTGGATTTGTGACTGGCGTCATGTTCGCTAGTACAGGGTAAAGATGCCCATATGACCGACTGCTGGGATGCACATTTATTGGACGCCCAATATCCCGAAGTTCGAAACTATCGCCTTGGTTTTGTTCGTTTTTTTAGCATGTTGTACATGTTCCTCGTCATAGCACGGGAAAAACTGCCGCTTGTACTGATGGTAGCCAAAGTAGGTTACTAGCCCTGCTATCACAAGTGTCATGAGGACGAGTACCGTTATGAGAACCCATGCATTCATGGTTGAAGAAGGGCAAGCGGTAGCTGGATCCAAGACTGGAAATGCTTCTGGATTGATGTTTGTTGCTATGTGGGGGAAGCATCGACCACAGGAAAAATGTTTGCTTATTATAG
Source organism: Bipolaris sorokiniana ND90Pr (assembly GCF_000338995.1). Lineage (NCBI taxonomy): Eukaryota > Fungi > Ascomycota > Dothideomycetes > Pleosporales > Pleosporaceae > Bipolaris > Bipolaris sorokiniana. The sequence goes on along the minus strand of NW_006911900.1, from coordinate 28,565 downwards.
TAAATTCACAGAAAGGACGAAGTTTCATAACTTGCAGTGTGGCGACTATAGCCAGCGCTCCCCTTCACAATGTACCAGTAACAATGCTGTTGTCTCAATCACATTGCGGTAGTTCACAAGAGCAAGACATTGTGTGAAATCCGTGCGGACGCCTTCAGACATGTCGTCCATAGTTAGGATTCTCGCTATTCTGTGAGAGGAATATGCTGTTGCATTGTACCAGGTTTAGCAGTTCTCATGAGGATGAGCTGATCGGTTTACACCTTTTGAACCCAGAAGATGCTTTGGTGCTATTATCGTACTGGAACCGATCTATGCAAGATGGTTATAACTGGGGAATATTTTGGTAAGAGTCATATTTCCTCGTGTGCACAAGATTGATTTGGCATCAAAGAACAGCATATGAATTCATGAAAACTTCTCGAATACCCAGATGTATCCATTGTTGCTATTTGAGAGTCAAATGAAACCACATCATTTCCTCTGGAGAAGCAAAATACCAATCGAACTATCAACGTCAATTCAATACAACTTGGCATCCGTAGCATCAGAATCTAGAGCATGCTCCAAGCAAGGCTGATACGTCTCTCCTTTACTCATAAGCCCTGCTACCACAATTGATTCGCATCCCCAATACTTTTGAGTTGACCATCGAAGTCGCATTGAAGTCATGGAGAATAAATCATTATCGTATAGCTATATGACTGCTGCCACCGAAAAGTGAAAAGAGATCGCAGTATAATCGCCGCTCTTGGTCACGGCGGGTGAAGCCGCCACCGCAATCCGGCTTATAGCTGGCTTTCTTCCCGCCCGCTCCCCAGTCTTTCTCCCCTTTCGGATTATAACTTTCGCGTTGAACATCAGTTGATTTTTCTCATTCTAATCAACAATTAAGCTATTAAGGGATTCTCATAAAACAAATTTTGTAATGCACAGCCAACTCTCACTTTCTTTGACCGGTTTCCTCGAAAAGGAGGCAGATAAAGAACGCAAGAACCTTGCTAGTGCCAGTGACTGCGAGACACAAGAAGACCCAAACCACCAACTCTATGATAGTCACCGCCATAATACTCGTGAATATCAGTGTGCCCGCGATATAATATATACCCCAGGCCATTTGAACTGGCCAGTCCTCATCGGCTCCCTGAATAGCTGAAACCACCTTGCCTTTGTCACATTCTACGGTAATCATTGTATTTTTTGCTACTGCTGGTCGACTTTCGTGTACTGGGAGTGGAATCAAATGAATATCGTCAGGCCGAACACCAATCCGAGCTTCTCTTTCTTGATCCAGTCTCTTGATCCGTGCTTGTCTCCGTCCCGCAAAGGTTCTGTGGATTGATGCTGGAAGTAGAGCGACGACATACCAGGCGGTGATGAAAAAAGGAACAACGCAACCGAGCGCAGATCTTTTACTGTATATTTCGTTGAACACCAATGCCGCGTAGCAGGCCAAGAGGCACACAGCAAGTATGACTACCATAAAGCGTATGGCTGACCTTCTCATGTTCCACGCGTATCCTGCCAAGCCGTTACTTTCTTCGTTTCTCTGATGAGTCGATAGAAGGGCTCCTTTTTCGGCCGGTAGCGGTACAAGACCCAAAGCCAGGACTAAGATATCGCACAGCCATGGCAGGGGCTTGGTAATGTGTACAATACGGCGCTCTGGCCATGCGACGTCCTTCAAAGTCAATGGTATGAGACCCATGACCAATGCTGTGGCTGCAAACTGTTGCTTCCGGCTTTCACCACAGGACTCGAAGAGACAATCTGCAGCGGTCCAGCAACTTTGTACGTCATGCTTGAACTTATCAAACTTCCAATATGGTTTGAATGGTGAATAGGCCATGATAGATTCAACATTGTCGGGACATTGGCCGGTTCCAATGCGGTCGCTTCCCGTTTCGCCGGCGGCTGCTATTACATTTACTTGAAAGAAGAGGATGAAGAGCAACGTTCGCACTGTCTTCGTCATAATGCGGTATCTTGTACTGAGATCAATTCAATAAATACGATGAACCGTGGATGCAGGAACCAAGTGGTGTTTAAGCCAGTCTCAGCCTGACGGCTACATGGCTATTTACGTGTCTTGATGCCAAGCATTATCCAATACTTTGTGCATATCTAAGCCTCATGTATCACTCCATGCTGGTTGCCAAATACCATGTGGATTTGATTTGCAACACCAGCGCGAGTCATTGTCCTCAAGCGCATGAACTGGAAGCAGCCAAGCTGCAAATGGAGTGTGGGGGCGAACACACAAGGCTGAGCAAAAGGCAGTTGGCTCAATCGATAGGTACGGCACGATGAAATGTGTCATTTGAGGGCCCTCGAATGAAACGAACTCTTCATGTTTTGTATTCGAGTGATACACCCCTGGTACATGCGCCTCCATTATGGCCAATATCAACAAGGCGTGTCCGTCACATCGTGAACATCTCATTTCGGCCTAGCGCTGGGGCCAGAAATCGCATTCAGGAGGAGCCCTCAGAACTCAGCAACCCACCAATACAAATAATGCATACTCTTTACTGATTCTATTACTAATGTATACCACAGAGAGTTGCTTTTCATGTTTCCGCACTTACTAGAAACGCGATATGTACAAAGTTGTAGAGGCAACATATGATGGGATTAGATGGACACTCACAGCGTGGTTGAAGAACGAGGCAAAGACAAACAACTTGGACATGAAACCACAAAACATAGCTCGGACTGCAGTGAGCTTTTAGTGGCACTAAGAAAATGCGATTGGGTTGATATTTTTATATACTATGTATGTATCTTCCAATCAATCATGATACGCAAATTTCCTTCTACCACTCCGAATCTCTTCATTGGCATACCGAAAAGACTCGACACTCGCAGCAAAGAGAACATTGGGATCCCGACATTGACGTTCCACCATCCCATTGATGACTTTTTTCCCTGCCGAATTGATCCTTGGTTCTTCGATGGTCGGGTCGGCATTGCAAAGGATCGTCTGAGGGGGATGTTAGCGGACATCAGTCACAAGATGGAACAAAGTCCAGCCCAAAGAGCCTTACTTGACGTAGATAATCAAAGCAATGTTGCCAATGCTTATCACTTATTCCAGTTTCAGGGTCTCCGTGCCCATGGTCGTGACGTACGTGGATGCGCGCAGAATTGGTCTCCTCTTGCAGCCCTTGCACAACGCTTCGGATCATGGCGAGGCAGTGTAGCTGGTGGAACATGCTGACACCGTATTGATCCAACTCGCCTTTTGCAGATGGAAGGATTAGAAACCCACCGTTTTGGGGGATTAGGTCATCCCAAAGCAGATCGTGGACGTGTGCCAGGCTCTCATATTCTTCATACCTACCAAAGGTAGTGCTTGATTCAGCAGGGCAGTTGGACACAGACGGGCGGAAGTTTGGAGATCCTGGCAATGGAATGCATAGAGGAGTTTCGACGTGGAAATACGCGAATGTAGACGATATTGAGTCTTTGATGTAAGGTTGAGATGTTAAGAGAAGAACAAAAACGAGGGAGAGGATACTAAGAATGAGGAGGTGCAGAGGTGTCTTCAACACTTTGGCAAAACTTAAATTTTGCATTATATCATAACTAGCACGATGAGGACGGCTAAGAATCTCTCATTTTATGTTTTCGCAATGCTGATGATAAAGAACGCGATGATGTCCCACTTATCAAACGAATGAGGGCGGGAGGATGAGTTGTAACCCTTGCAAATGTTTCGAACGCCGATCACTTATCCGTCAATGTCGTATTTAGGAAATTTACGCCAAAGCATAGATTTAGAATATGGCTTAGTAAACGTGAAAGGTTGATAAACCCTGAATAAGCCCCAGTCAGCTGTGCATGGGTTAGTAAACGCGCGCACATTAGCCTCTGTCCGAGAAGCCTCGTGCAGCAGATCAGTAGGCGCCTGACACAGGGTGGAGTCTACAACTAACCATAATAGGTAATTTGCAAAACCCCTGTCTTTCAGTCGTTTCTTCTTAGACATTTGCCTATTTTGATGTGATTATATCCCTGGATGAGGCATCGTTTTGTCAGCTTATCGTGTTGCTCAACTTGACTTAAGTAACAATGCCAATGATCCTAATCGGCAATTGACATGCAAATATGGTGATATTGCGTAATCCTACTCTAGATATATCCAACCAAAATCGACAAAGAAGTTTCTACCTTTACTGTAGGCTAGATCCATGCGCCCGCTAGATGTTTGTGGTATCATTGTGCTGCTAACGATTATGGACCAAGAATGACCAGTGAAGCTTCGAGCACAGTGCTTATCAATTCGACGTGCGGCAAAATCCATAAAATTGCCTTCAAAGGCCGAACACGACAGCAATTGTAGTGAGTCCGGTTTTGATATCGATGAACACTAACTTCCTCGCGTCATGTTACAAAAAACATCCCTTTTCACAGCCATTGTTGGCTTTGCGATAGCTGCATTGATCACATGGGCGAAATACCCTGCTCTTCATGAACTGGAATTCCAAGCGTTGTTCTGGGATCCTCTTCAGGTGTCTGCCAAGCCCCCAAATGATACACTGCACCAGTATCAGGTCCACGTACTCTCTCGCGAGCCATATGTTGTTTACATCACCAATTTTCTCTCCCAAGCTGAAATCTCCTATATTTTATCTCTCGGGTAAGTCTACGACGAACGTCCCATCGCAATGCTAACTGACAAGTTAAGGGAGCCCTTGTTTGCCCCATCGCTGGTAAAGACTGGCTCTGAGGATGTATCTACACGTTCGTCAACGTCGGCATTCTTGCCCACCAATGACAAGATCACATCCAACATCCAAGCTCGAGCCGCTTCATTCCTAGGCTCATCGCCATATTCGGACATTGCACCATTGCAGTTGGTTCGCTACGGGCCCACGCAACACTTTACGTACCATACTGATTGGTCACCGGAGCCCCGGCGCTCTAAGTCAGGATCACTCTATCAGGTTTATTCGAGTTTCTTTGTCTTTTTGCAGGCCGAATGTGAGGGCGGCGAAACTCACTTCCCATACTTCGAAACCCAGGGCTGGGGCCTTGAGGAAGGCTTGGTCGCCAAGACTGAGGCAATAAGAGGACTAGGTACAGCCTTTCGACCCACAGTTGGTAATGCAGTGTTCTGGTTCAATCTCCACACGAATGGCACCGGTGATGATCGCACGCTGCATGCAGGGTTACCTGTGCAGCAAGGTATCAAAACGGGGATGAATATTTGGAGCCGGGTTTTATGGGAAGAGTGATAACAAATTGGGATAACAATGTGAAATAGTAACATGTACTTCTATCATGAGATGATTCAAGTCTCGTCAACGGGGATACACTCTAGTGACTTCCCAAATGCACATTCTCCTGCTCCATCCACTCTTCAAATCCTGGCATCGGTGGGTACACATACGTACCTGGGGGAGGGCTTTCAGGACTTCCCGAGGTAAATTCCTTGTCTGTGACAAATTCTTTAGCCTGCCACTCTAGCATTGCTTCATGGCTCCTGCATTGTCGGTTGACAGCGAAGTCTGGGAAGGGTCCTGGCTGACCCTCAACCCAAATGTAAGTGTAGAGATCTAAACTTGGATAGCATGTGAAATATTGCAACAAGATAAGTAGGCAGTGATCCCTGTGCGCTTCGTGTAGCAGCGGCATCACGGGTCCTAGCTCGGCGGCATAGTAATGATCGTAGTGGAGATACTTCCGGATGGCGTTCAAACAATGAATGTTGTGCTGGACATCCAGCGAGACTGCGTACTTGTCGTCGCCAAAACCAAATTTGGGATCAATCTTGACGGTCTTATCTGGGTCTTTGCCGAGCTTCAAAAGGTCCTCTTTGCTGATGCCCCAAGAGGATACCTCAGAAAGTCTGTGCCACGCCTCATCCGTCTCTGGTGAAGGAGGGCCGCGAAGTGCGTTCTTGGGTACGTCAAATAATGTTCCGTTTACGGTTTTTGAAACCAGAGGCGGTTCAAAGTACTGGCGTACTGGTTCTAAAAATGAACTTGGTAAACATGTCCGTCCTACCCATCTCGATTCTTGGTGTGAGCGCTTACCGAAGTGATAATTACTGTCCGTTCTCCAGTAGTCTGAAGGTGCTTTTGAAAAAAAGACAATACCAGCAATCATGAAAGCAAGTGAGCAGCAAAAGAGTAGTGAGTTGATTTTCATGCGCCATTTGAGCTGAAGTTGAACATTGATAAGGCCAGGGTTTTGAAGAATTTCAGCATCCTCATCCATCGAAGTCTGCTGCATTAAAATGAGAATGTAGCTGTATCTCATGACTTGACGTTCTCACCTTTGCGACGAAATGCTCTGTTTCGGATGCCTCAAGAGGTTGATATGATCCCATTGTATGTAGCTTAGATAGTTTACCACTGGGTGTGTTTTAGACAAACAAAAGTTCGTTTCCTGAGTTGTGACCCGATGGCCAGATGTTGTGCAGGAGATTGGTCACAATGAAAGACGTGAGTAGTTTGGAATTCAAATCAGAGTAACTGTACATCGACGAAACGCTGTATTGCTCAACCCCTAAAATTAAGGAATTTCCCACAACAGAAGATTGCCTAAATTGAGCATTGTCGAAATCAGAGAATTGCCCAAATGAGGGCATAAAGTTGCGTATTGACTGTCAGCAAGCGAGGTGTTGCTGATCACGGAACTAACCACATTGCGGAGACCTTGCAGGCCATCTCGGGGGAGTGCGGAACCACGTAAAGCTACGACCACATCAGCAAGCAATAGCTGCGCTTACCAATAAGAGCTCTGTTTAGTTAGACCATCTGCGATACATGCTCACAAGGGACATCAGTTTACAAAACTGGATAGAGATCAATGCCTACAAATGGAGAAAGTTGCGCTATTACTGAGACGTAACCGGGCGGAAGAAGATCAGATAATCATGTGGCTTTGGGCATTTGTAACACAACAGGTGGCAATGCATGCGTTCGCAACTAACCCGAAAGCGCAGCTCGGGATTCAGTGCGGAAATACCGGCCGAGGATCGAGCATACGGTTCTATCGTACACTCAGCGTCTTTGAAATGAAGTATAAGTATCACAGAATTCGTCAACATTGCACCACATCCCACGGCTCAGATTATCACAGCATCGCATCACCACCAAACACTCCACAACTTGCAAAAGTCTTAAGCCTAACAGTACAACGCAAGTATGAAGTTCTTCGCAACTATCGCTCTTCTCATTGCTATCGCCATGGCTGCTCCCGCCGCCGACCCCGAGGCCGTCCCAGCCCCCGTTGGTAAGTACCGGGCAGACTAGCAGCATTTCTAAACTAAAAGCTAACACATCGAAGCCGAGAAGTTTGTCGATAACGTGCTTCAGCGCGGACCTTATCCTTACCTCTACGAGAACTAGGTTCTCGTCTTCTCATTTGGACGGTATATGGCCTATTGGATCCCATTTGTATGGAAGGATATGTTGTTCAGGATTTTAAAGTTTTCAGTAGAAGGGGACTTGGTTTGGCATGTATTCCCAGACTAGACCTATACCTAGGCAACAAATCAAAGTTCTTACTGAAACATTGGATGCCCTTGACAAGTCCTTCGATGAGTTCCTTTTGCATTTGTAGAGATCGTCAATTTCAAGCGATGCAACCCTGCCTCAGATACTTGTGATGGGATCCCATCGAAATACATAGTATCACGGGTATTGTAGTTTATTCTTGCACAGCATAAAAATTTCTGGTCTCCGGAGTCACTAGTTGTGAGATGGGGATTATGAGAGTTGCAAATCCAACGATCTACAAAGTTAGAGAGCATATTGCTCTTCAGCGCATTGGCGACATTCACAACAGATGAGAAAGATATCACGAGCGCTCATACGCTAGTTCTCAATTTCTGTGAATAGCCGCTTGTTTACTAGCTGCAGCAACCATGACAACAAGATAAGAGGCACTATTCTCTTCTAGGAAATGGCAGGGTGGCAAGCATGAGTATGTCAGCGCTTGCATATCCATAGTGGCTGCTATGATCAGACTGGAGAATTCCTAATATAGGTTTTAGTAATCATGTTGTTCAAATCATGCATCATAAGTAATCAGCGACGTGTCATCTGCGCATTGTGATCAATGTTACATGTTCGTCATTTATGTACATGTTAACTTTTCTCACTCCTCGTTGTAAGCGTCTTAGCACAGCTCTCCACTGCCAAAGCACCCAGTCGTACGGACGTCACAACACGCGGTTTATCATGGATTTCTTGACAAATTATAGACGAAATGTTTTCAAGCGGTACAGCCAGGTATCGGGCGAAGACGCGGGGTCGGAATTCGGTGAGGAGAACCACAAGGCGAATGATCATGCGAATCTTGGCCAAGAAGAAAGGTCTCGTGTCTGGGTAGTGCTAACATGGTTCTTTGCCTTGATGTCTACGTACCTTGTCTTCAAAAATTGGGAACTACGAAATAACAATGGCTTTGGCACATACGGTGGTGGATTCGATACGGAGTTTTGTAAGGGCCCCTCCATCATGTTACCCCTTATACTAACTTAAGATTACAGTGCCAGCTACACGAGCGATCAGGTCTATCAAAACAAGGTTCTCCGGTAGCCCGCGATTTGACGAGACAGGAGAAGAGTACTTCTTGCCTAACTCGGATATATCTGTATTCGCCGGACCGCCCAGCCCAGTTGTTGACGAGGGTTGGAATAGAATTACTGGTGGAATAGGAGGTACTTTTTCACGACTAGCTTCCTTGCAAATTCAACTAATGATACAAGGTCTCTATTTTCTCGTCACCGACGAAGAGGCAAAACAATCATGGGGAGAAAGTCTAGATGAATACTGGGATGATCGTCGTGGAGGATACCGCGCCGGGTAAGATCACACTTCTCGATACTACATCGAAATTGCATGGCTAAGAAATAACAGACTCGATGTTTTTCACTCTCTCCATTGCTTGGTACTGATCCATGCGCGATGGGTATCATGACGTACTAAGCGTTTGCAGAATCATATAAGAATGGCACTTTATCCAGAGTACTATACACAACACAAGGTTCACGGAAGAAAACACACAGGTACGAGCTGAGACAATCTGTGAAGATAGTGAGAAGTCTGTTGAAGATCGATAGATCACTGCATAAACCAAATCCGTCAACTCATTATGTGCCACGGGGACATAACACCAATTCCCACTAAATACTATGCCGGTTATGGGGGCAATTACATCAACTCAGATCAAGTTCACGTATGCCGCGACTTTGAATCTTTACTTCGATGGACAACAAGCAGGCATAACGGCAGGGAAGCTGTAGATCCTAGGTATAGAAATGGGACAGCTAAGGTATTGGATTTTGATGAACCGTAACAACATACTGCATATTTGATTTTCTGTTAGAATTATATGTCATCTGTGTCCCTCCACTGCAGAAAATTAGCATAGATCATTTTGTATATGCGTGACGTTAACGTGAAGACCTAGCTGTAGATAAGGCTCTGTGTGCCCTTTGGTGTAGGTGGTGCGTACTGACGTAGTGTTGTTTTGACTGGTGTAGCTGGACAAAATTCTCAGCAGGGGATGTAGTTCTCTGCTCTCATTGAAATCAACTAGCACACTTGTTGAAAATTGGGGTTGTTAACGTGCTATAGAGTTCCAGCTCGCCAACACATTGAGCCATTCTTGTGTAGTGATAGGTCTCACACACTAGTAGCGCTACACGCCAAGATAAAACACATGCATGCTGTCCAAATACGTACCAGCTGTGGCATGATTGATAATCCGTCCGGTTAAGTTGCCTGACTAGGAAATAATGAGGGGCTTCAAAAAGCGCACATTATATCGGGAAGCGAGCGGAGATGCGCGTCGGGAACCCGCGTTTTCGGTCAGCCACACATGGCCGTTAGAGCTAACTCCGGGGATTCCGATTCGTTACTAAATTCTCCAGGGCTGTGAAGATTTCCGTGCAACATACAATATCCGATGAATTCTGGGGGTTTGGGACAAGTGTAAATCCAATGGCATTTTCCGGAAGGCAAAAGATAGGTAAACCCCATATCCACAATGGACGAATCGGAAGAATCGGAGTTGATCTATCTATATATGCGAGTGCACTCAAGAATAAAGTTTGGACGGGCTTTAAAGACCAAAACTACCCCCTCTTCGCGCGAGTGAACGGGCAAACCTGAAACTCTCAGTCCTATAAAGATGGATGCGAACCTTTACATTGTTATCAGCATTGATGTTATGACTCACGCACACAAGAACTGACATTTGAATTTGTGATAATCACCAACTCTGACACACCACAACGAAAGCTTGTCGTTATGGCACCCGCGCGCGATGACAAGTTCCTACTAGAAGTTTGGAGTCTGTACTCAGTTGGTGCACTATGGCTTCTTCTCAGGTTCGCAGTACGCCTTCGTACTGTTGGAGTAATGGGGCTGCAACTTGACGATGGCTTCGCGTTCGTTACACTGATTGCCTGGACCTACACGTGCGCCGTAACAGAGATAATGTATCACACCGGAACGAATACCGACTACTCTGCAGCCGAGACAGCTCTGTTCAATGAGGACAAGTTTGCAGAAGTAGAGTTTTCAAGCAAGCTCTTTCTAGGCTCTTGGTACGCGTAGTAAGTATGAACCCATCGCATTATGGTACAGATATTTATTAATAATAAGCATTGTTTTGATCTTCAGTCTTAAAGGTGTCGTTGTAATGCTCTACCGACGAATCTTCCTGGAGCTCTGGCAAATCTACATGCTACGTTTCACGATATTTCTATGCTTGTCAGGATTCACGGCCACCACACTAGCTTTCAGCCTCTCATGCCTGCCATACTACCAAAGGTGGCAGTTGGTTCCACGTCCACCTCTCGTATGCACCGCGTCACCGAAAATACTCATTCTTGCAAGCTGTCTTAACGCTACGACAGATGTCTTTGTAGGTCCATCGATAAGTACAAGTCAGTACCTATACTAACACAGCTAAGTTGCTCAGTATACCAGTTCCGCTTCTTTGGCAGTTGAACAAGCCTTTGTACATGTATGTGGCTTTGTTGCTGTCTGTATGCGAATAGATCCTTACATGCCCAGTCGGTTTGGTATTTTTGCCCTTTTAGCTTCTGGTCTCTTCGTTCTGGCTGCATGGTACGTGATGATGTTATTATCTTCATGCAAACGTAAGGCTTACAATCAGGTTGGGAAGTATCACCCGTGTATCACTCACTGTTGTACCCAACATGTTCGTTCTCAATATTGCGCGCTGGGGTATACGAGAGTTCTGCATCGCCATTGTTGCTGTTAACAGTGCTTGTCTCCAACCTCGTAAGCTTTCCTGGCCCTTTTCTTTACATCCCCCGCTGAGCCATTAGTATTCCACAGATCGTTCTGGGCCAATCAAAAACCTCATCCAGCAAACCGGAGTAATCGAAATTACGTCTTCGCATCTGCACAGCGGGCCCGTCAACGCTTCACAAAAGCACGGAACCATAGCCATGTTCTAGACTCTACATCTGCAGGCGCATCCATCAGCAACGCGTCTATGCAACATGCAACTATGAAACAAGAATATGTTGGTAAGAACAATATTTTGAACAACTTAAGATATGAAGTCGCTTCGAATCAACCACGAAATGATCAGCACGGTAGTGGAATGGAAACTATATCAGTCATTCAGAACTTAGGAGAGCTTGACATAGAAAAAGGCGAAGCTTTCCTGACAGGATAGCCTGAACAGACAGTGGTGTCTTGCTATTTGGAAAATTTGAGGTGAAGAAGCAAGCATAACATTGTGAAAGTTAGAGCGAGAGTTTTTGTTTCAATCCTTAAACAATATAGTAACCTCACTCCCTGGGGTTAGAACATCCCACCGCGAGAACCACGAAAATCTTCAAGCGACACCACTCTTCAACCCACCGTTCTATGAAGCTCAAACAAGCACGATGATATATCCCAGTGAAATTACAATTGGTTACTAAGATTGAACAGCAAAATTACAACGGTCTTGCGCATACTTATCGACATACTCTCGCCGCTACCGGAAGCTGCGACAACGATGAACCCTGTTCTCTTGTCGGGCCCCACGATTATCGCCACTTCCGAGGTTCTAGGGCACGACTCACCATGTTAAAGTGTGCCTTGCAAAGTTCGAAAATCTGCAGCGACTAGGAACATCTGCTTCGGATTTATCCATGGAGACGTGCAGGCCTCCCCACTTAAGCAAGGATTCTCCGCACGCTGAAAAAGCGCATACTTTACACTAAGCGGCTTATCCAATTCCTTCTTCTGCTTCGCCCTCTTCTCCTCCCGCTCATTATATCGGTCGCCAAAGAGGTCAAAATGCGGCCTCATGACGATTGTGTACTTGACGAATTCTTCCATACAATCCACCAACCTATCCCTGTTCCCGCTAGGCATGAGCCTGCTCCCCTCCTCTTCATCTGTGAAGTGCTTATATGCCATGGGAATGGAGCTCTGGTTTGGAATGGCGAACATGCGCATCCAGCGACCCAGGATTCGTAGCGCATTGACTGTATTGAAGGATTGGGAGCCGCCGTTAACCTGGGCGATGGCGAGGGTGCGGCCTTGGGTTGGGCGTACGGAGCCCGTAGAGAGGGGTATCCAGTCGATCTGGTTCTTGAATACTGCCGTAAGAATGACATGCTGCTCCGGGCTAATCTAGATGTGTCCATCACTCCATTTACTGAGCTCCCGCAGCTCCTACACTTTGGCGTGGTTGTGGTGGAGGTCGTCCTTAACGGGCAGGCCAGTGGGATCGTACATGCGGACGTCGCAGCCGAGTTGGAAGAGGATTCGGCTAGCCTCGTACGCTAGTAGTCGCGAATACGATCTTGCACAATTAGATTAACAATTCTTATTAACTGGAGTTCCTACCTTTGTCGCATGCTGCCGTGTAAGACAACAACACGTAATCTGTCATCACCACGCTTAAGAATCTGTGTGTCCACCATCTTTAACGCAGTATTAAGCTCGAGCTGGGCGACCTAGTCCTGCTTCGCTTCTTCTCTATCAAGCAGAAACAGTCTGTAGCTTTTCCGAACGTCGGCATCGTCTTCTGAGGAAGGTATCGCTAGAGAAACACTATCGTAGGTTGAGTCCACAGCGAGTTCAATTCGAGCCCGCTCGGCTGATGTGTTGTTTAGATCTGCGGATCCTGTCGCCATTGCACGGGTAAACTGAGTGAAAGTGCACCGTGGGCGGGGTATAACGACGCTGCGAACACGGATGTGTGGTATCCATCGGAAGATGTTCATGGGCTTGTACAGTTGTTATAAACAGGCACGTTATAGCCTCAGCTTCCAGCGAGCATGTCATTGCGAGCCTGTCATTGGTTAGACATGTACGGTTGACCCTGCGTCAGTAGCGGCGGCCACATTATCAAAGCTACTGTCGCTTGCAAGCATCACTTCTACCACTCTAACACTTTTCGCAGCCTTGTCGAACGCGGTTCAAATTCCACTAACCATCTAAACGTTTTGAGACACCAGTTGCACTCATACTGCACTCCCATTGGCCATAGCCACCCACGTGGCTTAAGACCCTCAGGCCTTCGCCCAGAACTCGTCGTCATACTCGTCCATGCACTGCGCATACTCCCCACCGGATTTTGCCTATCCCTTGATACCCTCGACCAGCACTAGACTCTGCATCTGTTCATCTTTCTGGTCCTCGATATAATCAGCGAACCAGCTGGCAGCTCGGGTGCCCCGTCCTTTAGAAGATGCTGCAATGTGGTTAGTCCAGTTGACTCTGGCGTTACGAGAATCGTCAGACACGTACAGCAATACCAGATGATTTTACTCAGGCCAGCAGCTTTGAAAATAGCGTACAAAGTAGGTATGGTAGGGTATAAGTTCTGCGCGGGAAGATTGATCGAGCCGTGGATAGTCCCACCCTACAGTATTGTGAGCTTCGTTACTCGCATGATCGTGGATGTGTGCATAGAAGTTTACCTCATGATCGTTGCGGCGTAAATCTACCAGCACATAATCTTTACCAGCCTTATTTTGCCCAAGCTTCATTATCTCCAATACGTCTTCTCGACGGATAGCTTCCGGCTGTGAGTTCCTGGGTGCTGGGTACGCAGCATGCCATGGCGCCGGTGAAGATGCAGAGTTTGCTATAGCCATTGTCACTAGAAGTGGCGAGCGTGAAAGTATTGGTAAAGCTCTGAAAATGTGCGCCAGGATGAGGAAGGTGATTGCACGAAAAATAGTTGATCGTCATGGCAGAATGCTGCTATACATTCCATGAGCCTATATCTAGCATGTCACTACTCGGCTCTGATTAGCCAGCCATAGCGAGTAGCCAAGTCAACTAAACACTAGTGTGGTATTTGGACTATCCTACCGCATTCGTAATCATAGCAGTTCGTCATCAAAGCTTCCAGAAGTACACCCTCTGCGTATTCTACTCCTACTTAAAGACCCGGCTGACCTTCTTGAAAACCACATTTCGGCTTGCCATCATTCAACCGACCTACCACCGTCACTGCCACAGCATGAACGTACCTACCGACTGGTGCTTCACACATTACGCTCTCCATCAGATCTCACCCGGGCAACTGAAACCACCTCTTACATATAAACGTCCATGTCTGCACCCAAAGAGTACGATATGGACACCGCCAGTCCACCCACCAAGCCCTCAGACTCCGATATAGAAGCGCAGCAACAATGTCCCATCTCGGAAAGCGAGAAGACCGTTCCAGTCATCAAAGGCCTCGGCTGGCTCGACCGCTTCCTCGCTGTATGGATCCTGCTCGCCATGATCATCGGCGTGCTGCTTGGAAACTTTGTCGAGTCGACCGGGCCCGCGTTGCAGAAGGGCAAGTTTGCTGACGTTTCGGTTCCGATAGCCATCGGACTGCTCGTAATGATGTATCCGATCTTGTGCAAAGTCAAGTATGAGACGCTGCATCATTTGTTCAAGGAGAGAGCGCTCTGGATACAGATCGGTTTCAGCATTATAATAAACTGGATCATTGCTCCATTCCTCATGGTTGGTTCCCCAGTTCAACATCGATACAAATGACGCCTGTTAACCATTTTTCCAGCTCACACTTTCATGGGCCTTCCTTCCAGACCGCTCTGAACTCCGCGAAGGGCTGATCCTAGTCGGACTCGCACGCTGCATTGCCATGGTATGTCTTCCCGCACAGTACCCTTGTCCTCTTATACCGACATGTTGCAGGTTCTCATCTGGTCCGGCCTAGCAGGCGGCGACTCCGAATACTGTGCCATACTTGTCGCAGTAAATTCCGTACTTCAAATCATTCTGTACGCCCCCCTAGCCATCCTCTTTATTACGGTCATCAGTAGAGAGGAAGCCACGTTAGCCATATCCTACAGCTCCGTTGCTACAAGCGTAGCAGTATTCCTCGGAATACCTTTAGGCGCGGCAATATTGACCCGATTTGCCCTCCACAAACTTGTATCACCTTCCTGGTTCGACAATGTGTTTCTAAAATGGATAGCGCCCTGGTCTTTGGTCGGTCTCCTTTACACAATCCTCGTTCTCTTTGCCTCCCAGGGTCGTCAAGTTGTGCACCAGATCGTGTCCGTCGTGCGCGTAGCTGCCCCTCTTCTCGTTTACTTTGTTGTCATCTTCTTCTTTACACTGCTAGTTACACACAGAATTGGCTTCGGATACAAGCTCGCAACTACTCAAAGCTTCACCGCTGCGAGTAACAACTTTGAGCTCGCAATTGCTGTTGCGGTGGCGACGTTTGGGCCGAATAGCGATCAGGCGCTTGCGGCAACTGTTGGACCGCTTATTGAAGTACCGGTCTTGATTGGGTTAGTTTATCTGGTTAGGTGGATTGGGAGGAGGTGGAATTGGAAGGGGTAAGTAGTCGCTCGAGGCTATTAGGTTAGGATCGCAATCTATGATATCATAAGGAAGGGGATTCAATCATATCACGTTCAAATGAATATGATGCACGTTCTAAGAAAACAGACTCAAGGATTTATAAATTTGTTGGACAGAGAACTGGAGACCACTACACTAGGTTAGCGACTCTATCATCGCATTTAGTACTATCTACTATAACACCAGAATTAAATTAAAACATTCCTTGCGTTTCTCTACAAGTTGCTCAAGTACTCAAGTACTCAGCCTAATCCTCTTTCTCTCCACCATCCGTCTAACTTGCGCCCGCCTCTTCTGTACTATCCAGGAGATACTCAAGGCCCTCTTTGCCCTTACCACCCGCAGCTCTTCATTGACCGTATTCGCTTAGTTCTGTTCCCTAGAATCAAGCTTTATAAGACTCCTGGCTCTCTCATTTATCCCCTGAGCTTAGTCGAAAGGTACTGCTAGCGTTGGGCCTTCGTCCGTCGCGAGGGTCGTTCTTTGGCGCGATACCACACGGTGGTACGAGACAAAAGGGCATCGCTGCGTTCTTCTAGAGCAGTATAGGTCCTGCGCACACCTATGGGTAGGTTTTGCGCCAGCGCCTGGCTAGCTGGATCCATAGCTACTCCCCGTAGTGATGCTGATGGATGGCGCACAGCGCGAACATCGACGGCTCGCAGTGGCGGACAATCGTGGACAACGTGCGTTGAAGATAGCACGAAACTGGTGGCTGTGAAAACTAGATAAAGCATAGCGCGTTTTTCGATACATAATAACATAACACGCTCAATTGAATGCTAAGCTCTGTGGCAATATCCCTCTCGATCTGAGATACTCTCGGATTTCTCATCACGGATACGCTATGCCACTAAAGCTTCAGAACGAGGACTTTCTTGATAGAACCTTTGTGCTATAGCCCCGAAACCTAAAGATGTGCTATCGTTCGCAATCTAGCAGGGGCAAATAGCTGAGGCGCAAACGGTGATCGCGAACAGAACCTTCGACGACAAGCTCAAGACCGTTGTGATTCTTAACTCGAGGTATAGAGATACATACATGACTAGCTAATCTATTAATACACCATGTCTACACTGTTATGCTATCGCGTTGGCATGTTCTAGGCATCAAAGAAGAGGATGTTGTTCCGTTAGTTTTTACAGTGCCTAGCTGCTTAAGGGATGTTGGAGCGATGTATTAAGTGAAATTGCTGGAAGTGTTCGAAATAAAAAGATTTCAAGAGACAGAGTCGAATTTAATCTTGGTGCGAAGTTATATAGCATAACCATCCCTCCGATGTTTGACGATCGGGGTGGTCTCTGCAAGTGTAGCGTCGCGCATTCTGACCACATGCTCTAGTAGCCTTAGAGCGTCCACGATCTGTCCATTCGCCCAGTAGGAAATACCAAGCTGATGGTGCGACGCTAGCTGATCAGGGTGAGTCTCTGCGAGTGTATAGTCTTACACCTTAACTAACGTCCATCCCTGCGTGACGAGACGCCACAGATACTCCCTATCATAACAAAGTCAACAACAGGTCATAAGAATAGATATTCTTGGAATAGTAGTTCTAAGACAAAAAATCTATCCTCCTCTAATATCTAGTACGAATAAATTCTACTTACCGTGCAACACGACAGTTTGCTATGATCGTCACGCAACCGCGTCACACAAACAGGTTTGGTAGGGTGCGCGGGATACCAATAGAACAAGTTAGTCGCGCTGTCATAACTGATAACTATCTACGCAAAAATGGTATGTTAGGGCAACCCTTCAGCCTAGAGCATTATGAAAGGGGCTAGATGACATTAAATGCTAGAGGTATAGTTACTTGGCTTGTTGAAAGGAAGGTAGGTAATCGTAACACAAAGCTGTATTTCTAATAAGTTGTATCAGAGCGTTTTGTGCTGTAGAAACCCGCCTCCCGTCCCTTCAGGCATCTAGAAGATTGAGACGGCTGACATGGTTTCTCTAACTGTGTATCTCTAACTGTATATGCAAACCGCAAGGCTAGCTGTATCTTCCTAGCCCCACCGAGTTCCACAATTGACATCGTTTGGCAGCCTGTGCCCTCCAGCAGCATCTGATTAAGTATCTCAAGCTCTTCTCTCCTTCTAGCGAAGTATCAGTTCTTACGTAGTAGTATATAATAGGAAGGTTTGTGGATAGCTAGTAGGTCAGTGTAAAAGGATCGGACATATAAAGCTAACTATCTAGCTGCTGTTGTACGTACTAGGTGTATAAGTAGTGATGCGCTCTCTAAGGCTCCTTTCTAATGCCTGTGGCTAGGATGGTTCCTGCGAGTCTTCCGTAATTACTCTTCATAGCCTTTTAAAAGTATTAGTCTTAGCTTCGCTGTAGTTAAGTAAGGTAAAGATGCCAAAGATATCTAGTAATATGTACGCCTTATCTTTTTTGTACGTAGTCTAATGCTTACTTAACTAAGATAAGCACTCCTCTATGCAGAAGGTATTTAATAGAGCTTCTAGAAGGGTAGAGTAGAGAATATTTATAATCTCATAAATAAGTTATTTTGGTTTATATTAGTTACTTAGATACATTCTATCTTTAGAGAGGAAGCTTATAAGGAATAGGGTAAGCTACTCTTAGAGTGTCTGACCTTAAGTAAACTACTGGCTTTGATAAAACACCTCTTTCTAAGCAGGTATCAAAATGGGCTGCACCCGTGAGTGAAACACGTAATTATATCACGTTTTCTCTTTATACCGCTTAGTCACGAAAGCTTATTCGTACGAAGGAACCTAAGGTAAGAGTATAAAGTAAGAGACGTCGTATAATAGCTTTATTTTCTTTATCTCTCTTCTTCTGTAATATACATAGGTTAATGCATACTCATTCGAAGGCCTCTTCGCCCTTAACAGATAGTAAGTTGAATATCTAATTTATTTAAAGCTGGTAGAGTAGCGCTGCATTAAGCTATTTGATGATAATATGGGAGAGGTGTGTAAGTTTGGTGGGGTGTGGCGCTCGCTCGTGAAACACGTTAGTTTTTTTAATAACTACCTCTTGTTGAGGGCGAAGAGGCCTTCGAACGAGTTTGCATTAGCCTATGGTACAGAAGAAGAAAGATAAGAAGAGTTAAGTTGTCGTATGACACCTCTCTCTTTATACCTTACTTCTCTACTCTTCGTACGAGTAAGTTCTAACTAAGCGGTGTGATATAGGCACGTGATACAATCACGTGCTTTCACTCCACGGGCGCAGCCCATTACACCTCTAACTACGTTAACCTAGTTTCTAGCCTCACTAAGGCTGACTAAGCATACTTTAA
This sequence comes from Bipolaris sorokiniana ND90Pr, assembly GCF_000338995.1. Taxonomy (NCBI): domain Eukaryota; kingdom Fungi; phylum Ascomycota; class Dothideomycetes; order Pleosporales; family Pleosporaceae; genus Bipolaris; species Bipolaris sorokiniana. The sequence goes on along the minus strand of NW_006911900.1, from coordinate 9,452 downwards.
CCGTATCTAGATAAAACTACTACCTCTTAGCTTTTCAAATCACTAACTCGATTAGAAATAGCTCTACTATTCAGCTAGTAATACTACTTTAGATATAAGAACTTTTTAGAATATACTTTTTCCATGTCAGCCCTCCGTAGCAAGTATACAATTAGGACGTGATACGCCCTCCCAATACTACATCTGAGATAGGAGTATTTCTACATTTAGACATGGCATACACTTCAATATCAGTACTTATTTTTTCCGCGTAAACGATCACCATTCAGGCTCGAAGCAATGCTCTATGCGCTAGGCAAAAGGCTAATCCCTTTAACGCTTAGCACCCATATTCGGACAAAATTAGCAACAGCTCTAGAGCGAGCTTCCAACAATGCTTTGTGTATTATAAGTTAGTGGCACCGCTGCGGCAAATGTTCAAAGTCAAATCATAGACTTCCTTTCTACATTCATCAATATGCTCTTCAACAGCATCGTGCTCTTCGCCGCAGCAAGCCTCACTCACGCTGTCGTTCTCCCTGCACCACAGGTCAGCGATCGCAGCAAATGTATCGACTCGCCGCAAAGAATTGAATGGCGCAAGCTCGAGCCTGCTAAGCAGAAGAGCCACATTGACGCCGTGCTTTGCTTGAAAACGAAGCCTTCACGTATCTCTCTCAAGTCACTGTTCGACGACTTCCCGCACGTCCATTTCCAAGTGGCTAGCAGTAGTAAGTCCGCCATTTGTCTTGATAGTTACGCCGCTAAGACGAACTCTTCCAGTCCACAACCAAGCGACGTTCCTGCCCTGGCACAGGTACTTCACCAAGTGCTACTTCGATGCGCTCGGCGAGTGCGGATACAGTGGTCCTGGAACGCAAGTCTCCCACTAGCCTCTCAAAAATAGACTCCACTAACGTAGATGCAACTACTGGGATTAGACACTCGACCACGACTCCCTCATCGTATCCCCGTTCATGTCGTCCACCACCGGCTTTGATGGCAATGGCGACCCCAACCGCAGCGAGTATTACGCGCCGAATGGCCAGATACTATCGTGCGTTGACAGCAGACCTTTCAAGGACTTGCGCCCAGAGTACCTCCCCAATTCACCCACCGAGATCACAGAGGGAGGTCACTGTTTCTTCCGCAAATTAGCCGAGGTCAACAAGCTAGAGGCATGGAATACGATGAAAGACACGCTCACCCCGGAATACGTTGCCAATCAGCAGAAGCTTGAGGTTTTCGCAAAGTTTGCGCCGGCTCTCGAGGCCAATCCACATGGAACTATCCACGCCAGTTTGGGTGGCGAGATGAACCCCACGACTTCGCCAAACGGTGAGTACAGATGCGCATTTGATGTGCTGTTGAGTATGCAAGCGACTAACGAAACTTCCAGAGTCACTTTTCTTCCTTCACCACCCACAAATCGATCGTCTGTGGTGGACCTGGTAGCAGCAGGATACGGAGAAGCGTGTAGCTGATTACAGCGACGTGCATTGGCCTTGGGGAAGCACAGACTACATTCCAGCGTCTATGAACGATACATTGAACATGCTGGGCGTCGCAGACGATGTGCTAGTCAAGGATGTTATGAGCACCACCGGGCCAGTGTTATGTTACCGGTACTAATTGCAATTTACTTCACTCAGAAGGCGGAAGAGTATTACTACTTATAATATAGATAGTAGTAAGTGAGTGGAGTATTCCAAATTATATAGAATTGATAATACAAGCCATGCTAACTAACTTGGGAAGAGTGTCTGACGGTTTAGCAGTGCAAGCATAATGACACAGCGCAGTGCTATATGTATCGAGCGATATAAGTAGAAAAAAGATCGAAACGTGCTCGATAGGTGATCACTCGATCCAGAACATACATAACTGCAAGCTAGCCAACAGAACTATCAGAGCTCGTGGCCAAGATGAAAATGCTCCGAAGACTTTCATCAAACAGGATCCACCAAGCATCGAAAAGGATCCCGATAATAAACTTTAATAAGCATATGTACTGTCTAAGAGGCACGAATCTGAAGACGCAAGGCGTTCATATGCCCTGTTGCTTTGGAACGTATTCCACTAACCTTGGACGTGGTACATCGTAGGAGAACCCACCGTTGACGACAAGCTCCCGCCCTACCTTGCCCAAGGTATATTTGCCAAACCTGGTACCTACAACATTATCATGCGCTACTCATCTCTAACCCCCAAGACAAAACTCTAGCGCTAACACAGAGTCGGCAACGCCAAATTCCGACAAATACTGGTATCAAAATATAACATATCTAGAAAGAGAATGCAACATAGATAACTATAGAAAACAAAACATACCTAGAGAAATACTTAAGAAAATAAAACATAAAGAAAGAAAACAATTGGTCTTTACGTAGAGTGTATATTATGGATCAGACTGTGCCTACCCTAGAAAGCTTAGGAATAGAACGGACACGTGACGGAGGCTTTAGCCCCAAACTAAGCATGCGACTAGTAGATTTTGCGCTTACTACTACCGCATGTAGAAGATAAGATAATGTTTTCCTGGTCAACCACATTGAAATTGAAGGGTCATTTTGTATGGGCCATACCCGTGAGGCATCTTAAAAGTGCTTACCAGTACCGCGTAGTGATACTCGGAAACATCAGGGTGTCGACAGTGCCAAGAGCGCTGAGGATAAGGACAGTATAGAAGGGAAGCATAGTCTCCGGAATGATGTCATTAGGTTGGATGCATTACTCGCAGCGAGTTTTCGGGGGATGCAGGACGTGGGGCAAAGCTCATCTCCTTAGAGTTCTAGTCTTACACGTAACATTGTGGTAGAGACCAGCTCGTATGCTAATACGATCATTGATAATTAGGATGAATGAATCTTTTTTCTTGCTTATTGAATGGATCATTACTTTGATTGATTTTGCTTTATTGAAGTTACTTTGTGAATAATCCGCGTGCGCAAGACTCTAATATATCTAATTTTGCTTTGATGGCAGACCTAATAGAAAAGCAAAGAAACTAAGTACATCCTGAGATGGAAGATGTACTATCAGAGATTTTGATAGATTCTAGAATAAACAATTTTAATGTAGAAACTCGCTGGTGATCAATTCGTCATGTTCTTGCACGCATTGCGCTTCCCAGTGAACAAAGACTCCAATCGTCGCGGATACCTAATATCTCGGGGTTGTAGGCCATAGAACAGTTTGGAACAGATGGAGAATGTTACTATGCTTATCTGATGGGTGTTGTGTAGTCGTCGTTGGCATAAGGAACCTAATTCTAGAACAAGGCGTAGTGACAGGTTGCGTAAGCCTAGCTAAAGAGGGCTCTGTATCGACTACGTCCGATTATGCGTCACAGCCGCAAATTAGATTGACACGATTAAGCATTGAAGCCTATCGAGAAGAGGGCGGTACGTTTGGTGAGGAAGTCCATGGTATGTCCGATATCTCCCATGTTTGCCTCTTCGAGTTGTTTGTAGAGTGCCGAAATAGCCGGATGACAATGGGAGCACTAGAAGATGTATTCGGTCTTGTGGTCAATTACTCTACGCCGGATGGCATCGGCGGAGCCTCGAGGGGTGATGGTCGACATGTAGCGGGGGTCGATCGACTGCGATTGTCTGTGACGTTTCAGTACTGCTGACCCTTTGGTTGTGGTATAGGGCGAGTCTTCTATTTACAGGCTTTGAAGCTACCACCGGTCCTTTTTATTTAGCTGTACTATAGCCAAACGGACGAGTGACCGTATTACATTGTCGCACCACGCGTTCTCATCGCGACCGCCGTCTTCGCAGTTACGCGCATTGAGGAATATCATCTTCACCTTATTTCATACTGCAGAGAGCTCTTGGGCGGAAAGCGCATCGTTCAAGTTGAAGTCTGCAGATTTTATGATCTGGTGGTCCACGTCCGAGTCGTTCTTGATGATGTCCTATGACGGGTGTCAGCAAGGCCCAAGCACGGAAGGACGATCACGTGCACCATACCTTGAAGCCCCGGGGAATGAAATGCAAGTCAACGTATATGACAAGATAGTTGGCTAGGTCTTCGACTTGCTGAGGTGGTTGGTCCCGCAGGCCGTTGAGGTTCTCGGTCAGCATTGGCGGCGATACGCTCTCCAGGATGATTGGGGGATTCGCATGTCGGACTTCACGCATGTGAAAGGTTGGATGAAGCACTCTCGCCACCTAATTACGACGCGCTTTATTCGGGCCAGGCCTCGTCATTCTCACCCAATCTGTGCCGCTTGGAGCTTTGGTCTCGGTGCAAAGTGGGGCCTATACGTTCTCAGAAAGGGACATGGCGCGCCTGCGCGTACAAGCGTCCGGCGAAAAAACGTCACCCGGTGTTGGAGTTGGAGGACAGAGAGAATTGTACCTCTATTTGAGCCAGATATTCACGATCTCAGTGAGTGAAATACCGTTCATGTTGAGACATAACTGCGTTATAAGGCGGGTGTTGTTTGCTCGCAGCCTGCAGCCGCTGCCCAAGTGGTACTACTACGCATATGCCCCACGTTCACGTGCGAACGGGCTCCGCTACTCTTTCCTATGCACGACTTTGATGATTGGCTGCGTATATACATTTGCATGTGAAAACTCGTCGAAAAGACCTCCATGATTATAATTATTTCTCAGATATTGAAGGATAAGTAGAAACAGAATCATATGTGGATCTTTGCCTGCTAAAGACACGAAAAGCTGATGGAATAATATTATTAAATTAGTTCCTAGTAGTTCTCGCAAACTATTCTCACTTGCAGTGATAAATAACTTCTTCTGTGGTAACTTCCCATGAATACAGGTAGTAGTTGGTATAGTATTTCATTACCTTGTAACCAGGATCCGGAATGCAATCATGTCCCTATCTCGGCAGCAACATCGACAACTAGTAAACAATTTCGAAATCGAGCGGCGAGGTCAAGGACCGCAAGCGTCTGATCGCCTCCTCTCATGCTTCTCTATAACGCTAAATCTATGATCGCGCTGGCTGGCATGGTAAAAGATACAAGTACGCGTTTTTTTCTTCATAGACGGAAATTGAGATGAATGGCGATAGATGCTTCACGTGATTTCTCTATGCTAACAGGCTAACAATTGGGCGATCTCAAACCCGATAGGGCTCAATCCTTCATGCAACTTTGTTGTGAAATGTAAGCATGCGAATTTTTTGTTCCAAGTTGCCATCACAGAAATCTCATGTATTCCTTGGGATTTGGACCCAAACGTGATACAATGGAGCATTGCGCGTGACGGCCATTAGTGCTTATCGTGCTCAATGAAAATTATCAGTACAGCGACGAGAGAATCCAGCTATTCTGCAGGTGATTTACGCTAATAACAACAGTGCTCAGCCTTGCCGCTTTCTCTAGGCATTAAACCACTGATGTACTATACAGTTGCAAAGCAACTTTTGAAACCGCGACCAGATATTGGGTCTAGAACTCAGGTCTAAGCCCCAATCCGCATCCTATGTGCGTGTGTTAGGATCTATGATTGGAGGAGGTGGCTGCGCCACACAAAAAACCCCGCAGGCGTTCTTTCAGCTGAAAGCCTCAGGCTTGCCCACCTGACATAAGTTGAGAGTGCATCTCAGGCTCCATCCTTATCACCTTCTCCTTCCCTTGAACTCATTACAATATCAAAGATCTCAATTTTGATACCATCATCTTGATACAACCACAATGCGAATAACTATCTATACGTGTAAGGTGTCTGGTAGTGAATTCCACATGAGCTATGTGCTAAGAAACAGTCTTAGTGAACGGGGTCAGCCATACACTAAATCCGGACCCGAATGATACCATCGAAGATGCTATGCGTCTACTCCAAGAACAGACGGGTATTCCACCATCGCGGATGCGCTTTATATATGGGGGGAAAGCACTCAACCCAGTACGCACACTAGTTGATTACAACATTTATGAGGGTAGCACTATTCATTTGGTGCTTCGTCTGACAGGCGGCATACCTGATTCGACGGATGTCGTGCAGCTGGTTCCCGAAAACAGCGCATTCCCTACCAACAAAGATGCCGAAAAGACAATCAAAGAGTGGCACACGCTTGCCCAGAAAGGAAATTTCGATGCGGACATTCACATTGTAGCTCCACATGCTTACTATGCAGAGTTAGAATCGACTGAGCAAAAGGTCGTGCTACGCTCCCAATGGATACGTCAGGGTGGAGACCTGGCAGGATACGGCCCAGAGACGTGGTCGATGATCCATGATTTAAAAAGCATACCCACAACTCCTCCTTGGATCCAGGACCTGGTGGAAGATCTCAACAGAAATGGAGGAGCCCCAGTAGACAGAGCTTTGATGACGATATGTGAAATCTACCGCACACTTCTTGGGCTAATTGAAACCTTCGGCATGCTGAAGAAGCAAAAATTCTGCTCCACCTTCTTCAGTATTCTTGTTGAGCAGAGCCAAGGTGCAATTGCCGAATTGGTGCGAGTAAGGGAGGAGGATCTTAATAATCTTTTGGAAGGGCTTGAATTTGCCTTGACGTTCGCTTCCAATCGAGAAAGACTTCTTCTAGAAGAAGGAGATGATGTTGTTATGCAGTCGCTCATGGCTCCTGCAGAGACAATGTTGACGGTTCTCGGCTCAAAAGAGCTTTCCCCAATGGTCACTACATTGGAAGAAGCATTGGATCTCTCTCGTATGCTTGTGTATCTGCTAGACCTAGGGATGGTTTTTTACGTTGGCTCTCATACTTCAACACTGGACAAGCTCGCTTCTGACCAAGAGATAAATGGCATGGGTCTCGACGACCAGAGCGTGTTCAACTTTACCTGCAGAAAACAACCTCTTGCGTGCCTCGGTGGATTTCTGGATGATAATTCTGTCTGGGTATTTCACTTTGGAAGCCGCGAAGTAACTTCTCCCAACAGGAAGTTTGCTATTCTCACGACAATAGAAGTTCTGGCAGATGTCTGGGGTCCGGTATGGGCTGAGGCGAAAAACACGATCAATCCTGGAGATGAGCAGAGGATCACGAAATACTCTGTTTCAAAAGGTTGTATCCGTCGTGTTCGAAGCAACGCACCGTGTGAGGTGCCCGGAGCTATCAGATGTCATTGGTACAACTGGGCGCATGACTTCAGGCTGCGCTTCTCTAATCTTGTTACAAGATCAGAAGAGCTAACCATGTCGGTAAACGACAAGTTACTCATCGGCACAGAACTTCGATTGAACCCAAATTGCAATTACACTCTACAGGAGTATGAAATGAGCTACGACCAAATGATGAGACCCCTAGGGCCAAGACCGTCATCATGGAAGCTAGATGGTGCCACACTAGGAATTCAAATAGCCGCACCAAAGGTTGTTGCATTCCAAATTCAGGGAAACGTGAAAAAAGTCCCTGAAACTACGATCAAACAGTTTATAATGGAAAAATGGCGATTTGAGCCAGAACGCGCCAATCCTGGGATACTCAACAGCTACTTTGGCTTGGAGATTAGCCACTGCACGGGAAATGCCAGGAGGGTGCCGCTGAAATATATCCTTCTGATGCCCTGCGTCCAGGAAATGTTGGAGAGACAAATTCCAGGATGGACACTAACTCAGTGGGGCATGTCTTTCATAAAGGCAATGCAGGTCGAGTCAGACGAAGCCATCTTCGCGTTCTGGATACAACATCCGCATGAGCGACCTCTTGTAGGTCAATTAGTTCGCAGCGTACTTGACGTACTCGACAGTACAGGCAAAGATGACGTTGGTTTCCACGCAGCGTTTCTTCATGGAAACAGCGAACATGGAGTCGACATTGATGAACGCAACAACGAATGGGCGCACCTGCTGAGGGATACGTTCTTGATGGCCACCTATGCTATCGTAAACGAGACGTGTCTTGAATGCCGACAGCCTGACCACACAGCAGCTATATGCAACGACGAACCAAGATATACGGTCCTACAGACGCAGGTTGAACTTCGGAAGGGTGATGTTCTAAGAGATCGCTTAAGGATTGAGCCACATAATCAGACCTTCCGACAAGTTGACAAAGAGCCGGCGATTCAACGAACTCCGCAATATCTAGCGCCTGAAGTAGCACTCAAGCGAGCGCTGCTTGGAAGCTACAATCTGGCTATCGCGAAAGAAGTATCAACCCAAAAAGAACATCCATCAGGTGACATTGCGAAGGTAACGATTCGAGCTTCTGGCAGAAGTTTTGGCGGAATGAGATATAAGAGAGAGCATATAATGCTAAATGCAAGAGCTGATCAAGCTACAGGTATGGGCTGTGGTACTGGATTCATGTCTACACCTGAAGATTTAACGCAGATTGAGATTGAAGAACTAATCAAAGCGCAGCAGAAGCAAGAAAGGGAACACATTATTACACGGGGTTAGGTGCTGATACTTCTCTAAGCTCGATCAGGGTTAGGGTAAGTAGGATAACGTGAATAGCTCCGTGAGGGTTTTGTCTGGCGATGCAGTGGAGTGGCGTGCTTGTAGAAAAGGTACAACAGATTCGACAAACTCTAATCTATTCAATAGACCAACGAGTAACAATCTTGTAAAGTAAAGTAACTAGTAAGAAAGTACAATTTAAGTTGACCTTAACGAGAGTAAATAATAAAATCCATCCATCCTAATATCCTTATTGCTTCCCATCCTTGGCGGGATGCTAGCTCTTGGCGGGAGGCCAAGTCATGCGATCTCGCCCCGCGATGATCATCCTTTTCGTCAGGATCCCAAGTGGTTTCTCAACTATTCGTCAGGATCCCAAGTGGTTTCTCAACTATTCGTCGTTATACCCAGGGGAGAGATGCTTCCCGCTGTTACTTGTAACACACATGATTTGCAAAACATAAAAGATGCTAGGGGTGTAAGCATAGGCGACTTTGTTTATAGTATGAATGTAGGCGCTTTCCGTGCCAATTCTTCACTATTCTATATGCCCTTACTCTTCTATATAGTATATCTTAGTAGTATAGAAACTCTATTTTTCCAAATACTAATGACTTTAATAATAAAATAAGCTTATTATATTGTGTTTAGTTACTTATTATGTAGTTACATGGGCGGCGCGAGTAGCTACGTGTCAGATTGTGATGGGTTATCAAAGATAGGTGAAAAATGGATGGGTTATTGATTCGGTTGATTGATCTGATCTGATCTGATCTGAGTTGTTGTTCTTGTCTTGTTTGATCTGATCCATGCTGATCCCCTGAGTATGATCGCGGTGGATCGTGCACTCTGACTAATTACAGAATCCGGGTTCTATCCACCACCCAAAATATGCCCATATTCTGGCACTACGTGCTAGGCTGGATCTAGCCTACTTATTACACTACCTAGTGCCTCCACTCTAGAGCTTTTTCAATATCTATTTAAAAGGTTTACTTTTAATAATACTTAACTATTTTTTTACATCTCGCTATTATTTTTTTTTTTTTTTATTATTTTATTATTTTGGTTTTACGTCCTGTCTCAGCCGGTGGGCTATATAAGACGTGCAGGCTA